>NC_134353.1:717335488-717935488 GCF_048569485.1 Anomaloglossus baeobatrachus | reverse complement strand
TTGAAATGAGGTTTATTGTACTAACAGAAAATGTGCAATCCGCATTTAAACAAAATTTGACCGGTGCAAAAGTATGGGCACCCTTCTCAATTTCTTGATTTGAACACTCCTAACTACTTTTTACTGACTTACTAAAGCACTAAATTGGTTTTGTAACCTCATTGAGCTTTGAACTTCATAGGCAGGTGTATGTATTATTTACTTCTCTCCAGCGATGCTGTATCCGTCTCTGCTGCCTCTCGCTCCTTATCGCCGCTCATTATATTCACTGAATATTCAGTGCCCTGTGGAGTTGGAAGCGGGAACAGTGCTGGGGACTTCAGTGCCGGGGACCGCATCGCTGGCTGAGTATACAGCAGAGTGTGTGTGTGTGTGTGTGTACATGCATGTGTGCTGTGTATGCGCTCGGTGTATTCACATGTGTCTGCTATGTGTGTATATGTGCTCAGTGTGTGTGTGTGTGTGTATACATGCATGTGCGCTATGTGTGTATGCGCTTGGTGTATCCATGTGTGTCTGCTATGTGTGTGTGTCTGTCTGCTATGTGTGTGTGCTCAGTGTGTGTGTGCTCAGTGTGTGTGTGTGTGTGTGCGCTCAGTGTGTATATGTGCTTAGTGTGTGTGTGCGTGTGTGTACATGCATGTGCGCTATGTGTGTATGTGCACGGTGTATCCATGTGTGTCTGCTCTGTGTGTATATGTG
Source organism: Anomaloglossus baeobatrachus (assembly GCF_048569485.1). Classification (NCBI taxonomy): domain Eukaryota; kingdom Metazoa; phylum Chordata; class Amphibia; order Anura; family Aromobatidae; genus Anomaloglossus; species Anomaloglossus baeobatrachus. The sequence continues at coordinate 717,934,786 of NC_134353.1, read as the reverse complement.
TTCACTGTGTGTGTGTTTATACATGCATGTGCGCTATGTGTGTATGCGCACGGTGTATCCATGTGTGTCTGCTATGTGTGAGTGTGTGCTCAGTGTGTGTGTGTACATGTATGTACACAATGTGTGTATACATGGATGTGCGCTATATGTGTATACGCTCGGTGTATCCATGTGTGTCTGCTATGTGTGTATATGTGCTCAGTGTGTCTGTGTGTGTGTGTTGATAGGCGGTCAGGAGCGGGAGGCAGCAGAGCCGCAGAAAGCAGGTAAATATGAAAAATATTTCTGACGCCTCATTGGGGGACACAGGACCATGCATGTTATGCTGCCTATCCATAGGAGGACACTAAGTAGATGCAAAAAGCATTAGCTCCTCCTCTGCAGTATACACCCCCTGGCCGGGCCAGGCAACCTCAGTCTTAGCTTAGTGTCTGTAGGAGGCTGTTTCAAGGTTTTGTTATTTTTTGAGGGCGACAGTTTCCCTTAGGGACCGATCTCCCAATACCATCAACGGGCGGGAACGCGGAGTGTTGCCTCCACGTACCCCCTCCTGCAACGCTGGATCCTGGGCTGCCTTTTACTGGACGACGGGTCCCACAGACACCAATTTTCCAGAGCCCAGGGCAGAGGCACAATTCCTCAGCCCCTCTTTGCAGGCTCTGAGTTGATACATTACACTTGTGTGGCCGGACACAGCAGGCTGACTCTGCTATTTCCACTGCCTGGACTGAGGCAGTGTTAGGGCTGCTTCTCACTTGCGAGTTTCTCGCAGTAGAGCAATGCGAGAAAATCTCGCATTGGAATCGGACACATGTTAGTGAATGATTCAGCTCTCATCTGCGATTTTTTTCTCAGTCCAAATCGGACTGAGAAAAAAATCGCAGCATGCTGCTTTTTTGCGAGTTTCTACTGCGAGTTTCTCCAATGCAAGTCTATGGGAGCGTGTAAAAAATCGGATGTCACGGGACGGCATTCACACCATCCTAGTGACATCCGATTTTCTAAATACATTTCTCGCATGTTTCCTAAAACACTGGAAACGAGCGATGTCTCCCAATGTCTGTCAATCACTATTCTCTGTCAATCGGTCTCTCCCTCTCGGTCTCTATTCTCTCTCTGTCGGTCCGTCACTATCTCTGTCCCTCTCTCACAGTCTGTCGGTCAGTTTCCCCCCCTCTCTCATACTTACCGTTCCCCGATCTCCGGCGCGGCGCTGCACGGCTGTCACACTGCTGCGGCGGCTTTTTCTAATTTGAAAAAGCCGGCCGCCCATTAAACAATCTCGTATTCCCTGCTTTCCCCGCCCACCGGCGCCTATGATTGGTTGCAGTGAGACACGCCCCCACGCTGAGTGACAGGTGTCTCACTGCACCCAATCACAGCAGCCGGTGGGCGGGTCTATACTGTGCAGTGGAATAAATAAATAAATAATTAAAAAAAAATGGCGTGCGGTCCCCCCCAATTTTAATACCAGCCAGATAAAGCCATACGGCTGAAGGCTGGTATTCTCAGGATGGGGAGCTCCACGTTATGGGGGGCCCCCCAGCCTAACAATATCAGCCAACAGCCGCCCAGAATTGCCGCATACATTATATGCGACAGTTCTGGGACTGTACCCGGCTCTTCCCGATTTGCCCTGGTGCGTTGGCAAATCGGGGTAATAAGGAGTTAATGGCAGCCCATAGCTGCCACTAAATCCTAGATTAATCATGTCAGGCGTCTATGAGACACCCTCCATGATTAATCTGTAAGTTACAGTAAATAAACACACACACATGAAAAAATCATTTATTAGAAATAAAAAACACAAACACATTCCCTCATTACCAATTTAATAAGCCCCAAAAAGCCCTCCATGTCCGGCGTACTCCACGGACCTCCAGCGTCGCTTCCAGCATGAAGGTGACAGGAGCTGCAGAAGACACCGCCGCTCCGGTCACCTCCAAGCAACAACTGAGGTGAGTAGCGCGATCAGCTGAGCTGTCACTGAGGTTAATCGCTGTCACCGCTGTATCCAGTGACAGCGGGTAACCTCAGTGACAGCTCAGCTGATCGCGCTACTCACCTCAGTTGCTGCTTGGAGGTGACCGGAGCGGCGGTGTCTTCTGCAGCTCCTGTCACCTTCATGCTGGAAGCGACGCTGGAGGTCCGTGGAGTACGCCGGACATGGAGGGCTTTTTGGGGCTTATTAAATTGGTAATGAGGGAATTTGTTTGTGTTTTTTATTTCTAATAAATGATTTTTTCATGTGTGTGTGTTTATTTACTGTAACTTACAGATTAATCATGGAGGGTGTCTCATAGACGCCTGACATGATTAATCTAGGATTTAGTGGCAGCTATGGGCTGCCATTAACTCCTTATTACCCCGATTTGCCAACGCACCAGGGCAAATCGGGAAGAGCCGGGTACAGTCCCAGAACTGTCGCATATAATGTATGCGGCAATTCTGGGCGGCTGTTGGCTGATATTGTTAGGCTGGGGGGCTCCCCATAACGTGGAGCTCCCCATCCTGAGAATACCAGCCTTCAGCCGTATGGCTTTATCTGGCTGGTATTAAAATTGGGGGGGGACCGCACGCCATTTTTTTTAATTATTTATTTATTTATTCCACTGCACAGTATAGACCCGCCCACCGGCTGCTGTGATTGGGTGCAGTGTGACACCTGTCACTCAGCGTGGGGGCGTGTCTCACTGCAACCAATCATAGGCGCCTGTGGGCGGGGAAAGCAAAGAATACGAGATTGTTTAATGAGCGGCCGGCTTTTTCAAAATAGTAAAAGCCACCGGAGCAGTGAGAAAGCCGTGCAGCGCGGCGCCGGGGATCGGTGAGTATGATAGAGGGCTGCTAACTTCAGTCACTCAGGGGATTAGCGGTCACCGGTGAGCCCTTCACTGGTGACCGCTAATCAGGACGCGGCACAGACAGAGCCGCAGCATGACAATGAAATCGGGTTAAGTTCACCCGAGTTCATTCTGACAGTGCGGCTCTGTCTGTGTCTGCTGTCATCTGCCATTCAGCTCTGCTACATGGCTGTCTGTGTCTGCTGTCAGCGGCCATGTAGCAGCGCTGAATGGCAGATGACATAGTAAAAAATACGCATTACACACGCATTACACACGCATTACACACGCTAGTAAAATCTCAGAAATAGCATCGCACTTGCGTTGCACTCGCACCTAACGTGAACTAAAATCAGCCGAGTTTTTTCAGCCCAGTCAGACCGATTTTACTCGCATAAATGTGTTTCCAGCCTTAAGGTGAGATCCTCCCTGACTGGTTTCCCAGACAAAGGCTATGTGCCCACGCTGCGGATTTACCGCGGATTTTGCCGCGGATTTACAGCGGATTTTCTGAAAATCTGCAGCAGCGGCACTTCCAAGCCATTTCAATGGCATTTTGGAAATGCTGTGTCCATGCTGCGGATTTTTCCGCGGCGGATTTGCCGCGGATTTTGATCCGGAAAAATCTGCAGCATGTCAATTATTGTTGCGGATTTTGGTGCGGATTTTGGGTATAGAATGGGGGAAAAAAAAAAAAAATCTGCATCAAAATCCGCGGCAAATTCGTGGTAATCCACGGTAAATCCGCGGCAAAAATAAGGTGCGGATTTGCCGCGAAAGTCGTGGATTTTCATGCAGAAAAATCCGCAGGTACATTCTACCGTGGACACATAGCCAAAGGGAGAAAGACAGTGCAGGGAAGGCTTCCAGGACTGCTGAATTTACAGTCTTTATTCCCACCATAGCTGCTGCTGGCTGGAGGAGGGGAAAGTCCCTTGCTGATTGCAGGGAATCCTGCAGAGGTAATCTAACGGTGGTGGGGAAGGGCTCCCAGGGCTCATAAACTCAGTGTTTATTCCCTCTAGCTGCGTGCTGGCTGGAGGAGGGGGAGTCCCTTGCTGATTGCAGGGACTCCTGCAGAGATAATCTACTGGTAGCTGTGTGCTGACTGAAGGGGGAGAAAAACTTTCTCAGGGGCTCCCTTCCCGGCGCTTTTTACTGCTGACAGCAGGGGGGCACACTAACTTATTCTTGGCGGTCTTTTAGCGCTAAGCCCCGCCCCCGCGGGTCACGATAAGCCCCGCCCCCCAGGAAAACGCGAGAAGATTTCCATAGAGACTCCTTCCTGAGGACGCAGGGCCATCGGCTGATTCTGGTGAGGTACACCGAAGCAAATACAATCCTTGCTTCCCACTTGTAGCTCTGCATATCATTGCTCCCCCTCCTGGCATACTCCTATTAGGAACATGCAGAACTCTAAGGGTAATAAGAGTGCTAAAGCTCACATAGTCTATTATTCAGCGTGCACTGCCTGCCACGCTGAGCTACCACGTAAACACACCTCTTCTCTCTGTGAGTCCTGTGCCCCTATAGCCCCCCAAGACCCCCCTCGCCACCACCGCCGCAACCGTCAGCCCAGAGCCTAGGGCTCCCAGCCCACCGGAATGGGCACAGTGTCTGTCCCAATCCATGGAAAAACTGTCACAGAACCTGGTACTGGCTATGCAATGGTGTCCTCCACACCCTTCTGGGCCCCTGGACGGAACGCAGCCTGAGGATACCCCTATGGAGGATTCTTCTGAGCTAATCAGGGCCCATGCTTCACCGGTTGCAGGGATCAAGAGCACACGGCCGGGTGTCTCCAGCACTCTCTCATGGCCCCCATGGCTCTCCCTCGGGAGCACACAGGGCAGGCTCTCCCACACGCTCCACGGCTTCTGAAAAGCTGGAGGAGGGAGAATGCTGTTTGTACCAGGATGATTCCTTGGTTTCACCCTCCCCAGATGATCAAACTGCAATAGACTCCCTTTTAGCAGCAATCAACCAAACTCTGCATGTGGAGGATCCCCCATCTACTACCACTGAGCATGTGGTCTCCTTTAAGAGGGCAAGAAAAGCCCAAAAGGTTTTCGCTGATCACCCAGAGTTTCAGGATATCCTCACAAAGCAAAGGGAGAAGCCTGACAGGCGCTTCGGTAACCGTAAACTCATGGAGGCCTGGTACCCTTTTGCCTCACCTGCCCCTAAGGGCTTGGCCGATCCGCCCTCGGTCGACCCCCCTGTCTCCAGCCTTGCCACAAAAATGCTCCTGTCTTTACCCGATGGTTCCTCCATCAAGGACCCGACAGACAGACAGGTGGAGCACCTCGCCCGCTCTGCCTTTGAGGCTGCGGGTCCCTTCCTCTCGCCCTCCTTTGCCTCTGTGTGGGTTGCAAAGGCGATCTCGGTCTGGGTAGAATCCCTTAACACTTCGCTTGAGGAATCCCAGTTCCCTCATACCGTCACAGAGGTAACAGCTCAAATTGCCGCTGCGGCGGAGTACCTCATGCAGGCCTCCATTGATGCTGCTACCTGCGCAGCTTTTGCCGCCTCCAATACCATAGCCATCCGTAGAGCTCTCTGGCTCCGACAATGGCGAGCGGACTCTGCTTCCAAGAAGTCTCTCAGGGGCCTTCCCTTTTTTCCAGACCGATTGTTTGGCGAACGTCTGGACAAGCTCATTTCTGACGCCACGGGAGGAAAAAGTACCTCCCTTCCCCAGCTGAAGCCCAGGACGACCTTCGCCAGACGTCCACAGTCCTTGTTCCGCTCCTTTCGGAACTCATTTGGTTGACATCCCGCTTTGCCCCCGCCACTAGCCGCACACTACGCAGGGACCGACCTTCTCAGCTCTCCCCAAAACCCACTTCGTCATGGCAGCCTAGACCGACACAGTCCAGGACTAGGGAGACTCATCCACGACGTTTTCCCCCCTCGTGACTCCTTTGGCGCCCCGGAAGACACACTCATTGTAGGAGGTCGACTGCGGCACTTTCAACACATCTGGGCTGCCGCCTCAGACGACAAATAGGTGCAAGACCTTGTGTTTTCCGGTTACCACATAGAATTTCGGACCAGACCCCCGAGTCGGTTCCTTCTCTCAAACCCCCCCCAAAGACTCTTAAAACGACGTGAGGCCTTTTTCTCAGCAATCCACTCACTCCAAACAGCAGGAGTGATAAAACCCGTCTCGGACGGGGTTTTTATTCCAACCTCTTTGTGGTCCCCAAAAAGGATGGGTCAGTTCGACCCATCCTGGACCTCAAACACCTGAACAAACATGTGCACGTACAGAGATTCAGAATGGAGTTCTTAAGGTCCATTATTGCATCCATGGTCGAAGGGGAATTCCTCGACTCCATAGATATCAAGGATGCGTACCTGCACATACCCATCGCTCCAGATCACCAAAAGTTCCTCCGCTTCGCAGTTCAGGACTCCCATTTTCAATTCGTAGCCCTATCCTTCGGCCTTGCCACTGCACTAAGGGTCTTCACCAAAGTCATGGCGGTCGCCATGAGCGTCCATCACGCCAGGGGAGTAGTCGTTCTCCCTTACTTGGACGACCTCCTCATCAAGGCCCCCTCCTTCCGCGACTGCTCAGCCAGCATACAGATCACCGTGGACACCATATCCCGCTTAGGGTGGCTTCTGAATGTAGACAAATCATCCACGGTCCCAGCACGATCCATCACCTTCCTGGGCATGTCCCTGGACACCCGTTGGGGCTTGATCTATCTCCCTCAGGACAAGGCGATCGCTCTACGACAAGCGGTACGCTGCCTTCTACGTCCTCTGTCTCGCTCCATTTGATTCAGCATGAAGGTGCTCGGCAGGACGGTGGCGGCTATGGAGGCAGTACCTTTTGCTCAACTGCACCTCCGCCCACTGCAGCTAGCCCTTCTAGCTGCTTGGGACAAGAGCCCCTTCTCCCTGGACAAACATCTTCACCTGACGCCTTCAGTCAGGTATGCACTCCGCTGGTGGCTTCGGCCCTCATCCCTATCGAAGGGGAGATCTTTTCTCCCAGTGAACTGGCTTGTCCTGACCACGGACGCCAGCCTCCTAGGCTGGGGTGCAGTGTACCGGCACCACACTGCTCAAGAACGTTAGACGGCCCAGGAGTCTCCTCTACCCATAAACATCCTGGAAATCCGCGCGATCTTCCTCGCGCTCAGGGCGTTCTGCCCTCTGCTAGCGGGTCGTCAGATTCGAGTCCAATCAGACAATGCGACAGCTGTAGCCTATATCAATCGGCAGGGGGGCACCCGCAGCAAAGCGACTTATCTCGAGGACCACAAGATCCTCAGCTGGGCCGAATCGACGGGGTCAGTGATATCAGCGGTACACATACCGGGGGTAGAGAACTGGGCAGCAGACTTTCTAAGTCGCCAAGGCCTGGCCGCCGGAGAATGGTCTCTCCACCCAGATGTGTTTCTACACATCTGCACTCGCTGTGGCACACCAGACGTGGATCTAATGGCCTCAAGGTTGAATGCAAAGGTACCCGCGTTCATAGCCAGGTCACGCGACCCGCAGTCCATCGGCGCGGATGCTCTAGTTTGCTCCTGGCACCACTTCCGCCTGCCTTACATATTTCCACCTCTGCCCCTGCTGCCGCGGGTAATCAGGAAGATCAAGGCAGAGGGAGTCTCAGTGATACTGATAGCACCGGACTGGCCCAGGCGCGCCTGGTACGCCAAATTAGTTCAAATGCTCGCAGACGTACCGTGGCGCCTTCCAGACATCCCAGACTTGCTGACCCAAGGGCCCATTTCCCATCAGAACTCCAGAACCCTGAAGCTGACGGCATGGCCATTGAGACCTGGGTATTAACAAGAGCGGGATTCTCCCCCGCGGTTATCTCCACCATGATCTGCGCCCGAAAGCCTGCTTCATCCCGCATTTACCACCGTACGTGGAAAATCTTCTTTCCATGGTGCAGGGAAACTAACGTCCAGCCTATGCCTCTTGCCATCCCCAAAATTCTCGACTTTCTGCAGTTTTGCTCTCAGTTCCCTTAAAGGGCAGGTCTCAGCGCTCTCAATCTTCTACCAATGCCGCCTGGCTCAAAAACCGCAAGTCAAGACCTTCCTCCAGGGCGTTTCCCATCTAGTTCCCCCGTACAAACGGCCGCTGGACCCATGGGACCTCAATCTCGTTCTGAACGGTCTCCAGAGGTCTCCCTTTGAACCTCTTAAGGAATCCTCCCTTGCTCTTCTGTCCTGGAAGGTAACATTCCTGGTGGCAATTACGTCCATCAGACGGGTTTCGGAGCTGGCAGCACTCTCTTGCCGCGAGCCTTTTCTGATCTTTCACCAGGACAAGGTGGTTCTGCGCCCCCTTCCGGATTTTCTTCCAAAGGTTCCTACCCGGTTTCATTTGAACGAGGACATTGTTCTGCCTTCCTTTTGTCCACACCCAGTTCATAGGGTGGAAAGGTCTCTGCATTCGTTAGACCTCGTCATAACTCTCAGATATTACATATCCAGGACAGCCCCCTTTAGGAAAACGGACTCTTTGTTCGTCATTCCTGAGGGGCCTAAGATGGGACCGGCAGCTTTAAAGGCAACTCTGGCTCGCTGGATTCTCTCTGCGATCCAGGAAGTCTACCGCTTGCAACTCAAGCCCATTCCTAGTGGGCTGCGGGCTCATTCCACGCGAGCAGTTGGCGCTTCGTGGGCCATTCGGCATCAGGCTTCAGTGGAACAGGTGTGTAAGGCTGCGACCTGGTCTAGCCTACATACTTTTTTCAAAGCATTACAGAGTCCATACCCAGGTTTCAGCTGAGGCAAATCTGGGTAGGAAAATTCTGCAAACGGCAGTAGAGCACCTCTCTCAGTAGGCGCTCCAGGCTGTCTGGGACTGGTTCCTAGTCCTTGGGTTGTGTTGTCTTCTTTTATTTTTTCCCACCCATGGACTGCTTTAGGATGTCTCATGGTCCTGTGTCCCCCAATGAGGCGTCAGAGAAAAATGGATTTTTGTGTACTCACCGTAAAATCGTTTTCTCTTAGCCATCATTGGGGGACACAGCACCCACCCTGTTGCCCTGTTGGGCCTTGGCTCTCTCAGTACCTTATTTGGTTATGACTCTTTTTTTCTCATGTTCCTCCGTTGAGATAAGTTTCTACTATTTTTTTTCTCCTACTGCTTGTGTACTAAAATTGAGGTTGCCTGGCCCGGCCAGGGGGTGTATACTGCAGAGGAGGAGCTATGCTTTTTGCATCTACTTAGTGTCCTCCTATGGATAGGCAGCATAACACCCATGGTCCTGTGTCCCCCAATGATGGCTAAGAGAAAACAATTTTACGGTGAGTACACAAAAATACGTTTTTTTTTTCACAGACTCGTGTTTTCTCCGGTACCTGTTACACGCATGCAAACACGGATGTCACACGTATGACCATAACCATGCGTGTGACTGGTACCTGATTAAACACGGACGTCTGAAAGCAGCCATACACTGTGTACAGTACAGTGGTCGCGCGTCAACTTCCTGGTCACATGCTCCGGTCACATGACAACACGTGATCGGAGCTTGTCACGCGGCCACTGTAGTGTACACAGTGCACATAGTGCACGGGATCGCGCCGGATCCGACAAAGTGGAGAAAAGGTTAGGCTAATTTCACACATCAGTTTTTGGCATCAGGCACAATCCGGCGTGTGCCTGATGCAACGGATCCGGCGCAGAATATGCAAAAACTGATGTGCCTGATCCTTTTTTTTGACGGTTCCAATATACCTGATCCGTCAAAAAACGGATCCGGCGCCTCCGTTTTTGCATATTTTTCGTCCGTTTTTTTTTGCTGGATCCGTTTTTTTCAATACATTGGAGCATGCTCAGTTTACAAAAACGGATCTGGCGGCCGCATACGTTTTTTTCCGCATTACGCCGGTTCCGGCGTCCATAGGCTTCCATTGTAAAATACGCCGTATCGCGCCTGATCCGGCGCAATGCGTTTTTTTTTTGCCAGACAAAAAAAAGTTACAAGATTTGTTCCCTCCGGCCGCCGCTTTAGGCAATTAAGACGGATCCGGCAAAAGCCGGATGCAACGCAAGGCCATCAGGCACAATCCGGCGTTAATACAAATCAATGGGGATAAAACGGATCCGGCGCCGGATCCATTTTACCCGTTTTTTTCCGGATTGTGCCTGATGGAAAAAAACTGATGTGTGAAATTAGCCTTAAGCGGGCTTTACACGCTACGAGATCGCTACAGCGATCTTATTGGGGTCATGGATTTTGTGACGCACATCCGGCCGCTGTAGCGATGCCGTTGCGTGTGACACCTATGAGCGATTTTGCACCGTTGCAAAAACGTGCAAAATCGCTCATCGGTGACATGGGGGTCCATTCTCAAATATCGTTACTGCAGCAGTAACGAAGTTCTTCCTCGTTCCTGCGGCAGCACACATCGCTCCGTGTGACACCGCAGGAACAAGGAAGCTCTCCTTACCTGCCTCCCGGCCACAATGCGGAAGGAAGGTGGGCGGGATGTTCGTCCCGCTCATCTCCGCCCCTACGCTTCTATTGGGCGGCGGTTCAGTGATGCTGCTGTGACGTCACTGTGACGCTGAACGAACCGCCCCCTTAGAAAGGAGGCGGTTCGCCGGTCACAGCGACGTTGCAGGGAAGGTAAGTATGTGTGATAAGTCCGGCCGATGTTGTGCAAAACGGGCAGAGATTTTCCCGTGTCGCACAACCGATGGGTGCGGGTACGCATGCTGGCGATATCGGTACCGATATCGCAGTGTGTAAAGCGGCCTTTAGGCTAATTTCACACATCAGTTTTTGGCATCAGGCACAATCCGGCTTGTGCCTGATACAACGGATCCGGCGCAGAATATGCAAAAACTGATGTGCCTGATCCTTTTTTTTGACGGTACCAATATACCTGATCCGTCAAAAAACGGATCCGGCGCATCCGTTTTTGCATTTTTTTCGTCTATTTTTTTTTGCTGGATCCGTTTGTTTCAATACATTGGAGTATGCTCAGTTTACAAAAACGGATCCGGCGTCTGCATCCGTTTTTTACCGCATTACGCCGGCGTCCATAGGCTTCCATTGTAAAACACGCGACATCGCGCCGGATCCGGCGCGATGCGGTTTTTTTGCCGGACAAAAAAACTTTACAAGATACGTTCCCTCCGGCCGCCGCTTTAGGCAATTATGACAGATCCGGCAAAAGCCGGATGCAACGCAAGGCCATCAGGCACAATCCGGCGCTAATACAAATCAATGGGGATAAAACGGATCCGGCGCCGGATCCGTTTTACCCTTTTTTTTTCCGGATTGTGCCTGATGGAAAAAAACTGATGTGTGAAATTAGCCTAAGTAACTATTCAAAGCGACAGTGCTGACGTGTGTCGGGAGCCGCGGTAAGCTAGTAACCCTGTTACACATTGGGTAACTAAGGAAAGCGGTTTCTATAGTTACCCGGTGTGTACCATGGTTACCAGCCTACGCCGGCTCCGGCACACGTGTGCCGGGAGCCGGGGTAAGCTAGTGGTTTCACACATCCGGCTTTTCTCCACTTTTGTCTTGCCGGTGTGGGCTTCCGGGGGTGCAACAGTCACCTGGGAGTCGAAGCTCCGTGTGGGTTCGGGGAATGCGTGCGGGGGGCGGGGCCAGGGTGAGCATCCAATGCGTGAGGGGGGCGGGGCCTGGCCGAGCGGTCAATGCGTGCAGGGGGCCGGGGCGAGAGGCCAATCCGTGCGGGGGTCAGAGCTGAGGCGAGCGGCCAATTTGATGGTTGTCACTGTAACGCCATAATTTTGGAGCAAGACAGACAGACAGACAGAATAAGGCAATGATATATATAGATAGATATATATTTTTATTAATTCTTTAGTCATGCTGGGGATTTCTAAAAATAAATAAGGACTAGAGAAAGCCTTTAAGCAGAATTGTTATTGGATTAAAACATGGGTAACATTGGGATTGGAGACGTGTGAGCTCCTCAGTGTGAGGAGGGCTGAGACGCCTCTAGTATGGTGATGTTATTATAGTTATACATCAAGCCCAGGCAGTATTGTTTATGTACAGGCCATTATACGGGTGATCGGTGATAAAACGCCCAATAGCGCTGTATTCTAATATAACTATAAGCAGTAAAATGACAATAATCTTTTCAATCGCCATCAATTTAAAAAAATAAATCACAGATGCCTCTTTTTATTTTTCTATGGAGTCAGGAAAAATTGGACTTTTTTTTCTCCCTCTAATGGTCCAAGAATTTGGCAAATCTGATTGTGATCCAGTTCAGTAGTGTGATTATCCCTCACCACACCAGGGGAAATGGCACTTGGCATATTAATCAGTTTTGAATCATGCCCTGAATCCTGTTACTCTTCTAGATGATCTTTATTAAAGGAGACAAGCTATTGCTCCCTGCTATCAGCCATAAGGGGGTATTCTGTACTGGGACGACGTCCCCAACAACTGTACTCTATGGCACAGCTCCAATGCTGGACATATACGTAATGTCACTTGCATCTTCCTACATCAGTACATCATAGAGAGCACAAATCTTCCGGCGGATCACATTGGACGCGTTGCTATTCTTCCGCCAGACTGTAAGCCATTCGCGCATGCGCATCAAAGCCGGTCCTAGATCCTACTTACACGTGATCAAACATGGCGGCGCGCAAGGAGAAGCGTGCAAACCGGCTCCGGGGCAACGACAGCAATTCCGTGAGGCAGGAGCTGGACAATAAGCTCGGGGAGGTGCTCCAGAGCCGGGCCAACGCCAACTCTGTGTTTGATATCCTCGAATACCTGGAGGTAATGGAGAATGTGAGGCAGTGGTGTGTGAGTGCTGTGTATATAGCGCCATTAACCCTCTGCTGACCAGTGCTTATGGCTTCCTCCTAGGACCTGGGTCCACAGTAGGGACAGTGATCCCCAGGGAGAGACTGCGTGAGCGTGAGCGTGAGCGTGCGTGCGTGCGTGTGTGTGTGATGTGGACGCGACTGTGAGGCACTGCGATCCCAGGATCATTGGTGGTAGGAGGCACAATTAGAGAGAGGTCTTGTCGCCATGGAATGACCCCTTAATGGGATCCTTTCACCAGGTTTTCCCCATATAAAGTGTAGCCACCCCCATTATGCCCTTATATACTGACCTCTGGAATGATATATATATATATATATATATATATATATATATATATGTGTGTGTGTTCCTCAGCAGCTCTGCATAAGGTAAAAAAAAAGACCCTTTACTCTCCCCTGCTGGGCAATCCAATCCAATGGGTGTCTCTGGTGTAGATCCGGCACCTCCTCACGTCTTGCTCGGTATGTATGACACCTTCTATGTCATCCACACAACCTTTCATCGCACTTCTCTCTGCCTCCTGAGGGTAGAGCAAAGTATTGTAAGGCGCAGGCATTCTTTGACCATTGCCCACACATGCACATCACAATACTTTGCTTTACCCTCGTGAGGCAGAGAGAAGTGCAGGAGCACGATGGAAGACCCTGTAAATGATGTAGAACGCGTCATCTTCCAGAAGAGAGGAGGCGCCGGATCTAGACTGCCCCACAGGTTGGTCTGTCCTGTATGATGCACTTGTATAGTGCTGGGCCGCCCGCCTGATCTAATAGTACGGGCGTCATCAATAGGCTGTAAGCCAGACACTGCTACACACCTACCTATGTGACTGGCGCCCTATGCAAACCTCATCTGTGTGCATGTTTGATATCAGCAACCACCCCCTTCATGAAATGGTATGTTAAGATTGGCTGTCTCCTGGGTATTCTGCACCTGTGTTGCCCCTGCGTTCATCATAGGGGGGCCAGCTACCTGCTGCTACTGCGTTTGCTGTTTGACCCTTGCTGGCGTATGGCTTTCTGTTTTTTTGTTTTTTTTTTTGTTTTTTTTTTACTTCTTTTGAATTTATGTTCTATTCTGTGAATCTTTTATAATAGGTTGTTCCCTGCCGCCATCGTCGGCCCAGTCACATGATCAAGGGGATCCTGTGGTTGCCATGGTAGCTCGGGGTATGGGATGACGCCCGATGCTGCCACGACATACTTCCTGTAAGGCCCCCTTCACACGTCAGAGAAAAATACTGACGTGTGACACACGCACATGTCCCTCCGTGTTCCGTGATTGCAATTGGACATTACTCACCTGCCTTCGCTCCTGCTGTCCGTGGTGCTGAACTCCTCGGCTCTGCAGCGTCCGCCCACCGCTCTCTGCAGCTACATCCGGGTCGGCTGTTCCTGCTTTCATGAATATTCATGAGCCGGTCAGGAGCTGCAGAGAGCGGAGGCTGCACAGTGCGTCGCTGGAATGGTGAGTTGAAAATGTTTATTATTTAATATGTCAGTGTTTTTCTGGTACGTGTTTCACGGATCACACCATAGTGTGGTCCGTGAGTCATCAGTGATGCCAGAAAAAAACTGACTTGTCTCCCTGCAGAATCACGGACATGCGGGTACGCCGCACGGAGACACGGTCAGTGAAAAATCACTGATGTGTGAGCAGACCCATTGATTATAATGTGTCTGCGTATGTCAGTGATTCTGGTACGTTTAAAAAAAAAAAAGCACAAACGTACCAGAATCACTGACGTGTGAAGGGGGCGTTAGAGCAGACAGAGTGCCGTCTCTCACAGGAACGCTCCGTTTTCGTTGAGCAGAGCTGTGCAGCTCTGATCAGCACAAATGAACACGCGATCAGACTGCTGAGCCATAAAGTTCCCAAAGGGGACTAGTAAAATACTTTTTTTTTTTTAACATTTATTTTTCAAAATATGAAAAAAATAATAAAAAAATGCAGTAATAGGCGATGAAAATGGAGCATCCGGAACAAAAATGGTACAATTAAAAACGCCACGTCAAGATGCAAAAAATAAGCCCTCACTGAGCCCCAGATCCAGAAAAATGAGAACGCTACGGGTCTCAGAAAATGGCGACAAAAGCACTACTATTATTTTTTTATTGGACAAATTTTTGAATTTTCTTAACCCCTTAGATAAAAAAGAACATATACATGTTTGGTATCTACAAACTTGTACCGACCTGAGGCATCACACTGACACGTCTGTTTTACCATATAGTGAACACAGTGAATAAAATATACCCTAAAACAATCGTGCAATTGCACATTTCTTTTTTTCTTTCTTTTTTTTTCTTCTTGCGATTTCACAGCACTTGAAATGTTTCCTGTTTTCCAATACTCTATATGGTAAAACTAATGGTTTCTTTCAAAAGTACAACTTGTCCCGCAAAAAATAGGCGCTCATATGGCAAGATTGACGGTAAAATAAAAAAGTTACGGCTCTTGGAAGAAGAGCATAAAAAACTCTGAGAAAATCGCCTGGGGGTGACGGGGCTAGTACTAAATGCTTCTGGATTTTATCTTAGCCCATTCTTCTGTATCATACATATCAGTCTGTGATGAAAAGCTTGTACTGTTTGTCTCCTTCAGTCTGAGAATGAAGATGTCGTCCTCGCTGCAGTTCGGACCTGCTCAAAGCTGTTTGAATCTTTACTGGAGAAAGGAGAACTCCATGCTGGCGACCTTCCAGCTGAAGACGAGAGCTTGTCAGGTGAGCACAACCTTCAAAGCTGCAGTAGTGATACAACTCCATGCTGTTCCTTTGATGTAAGTAATGCTGCATATAGACAGCTAAAGTAAATTGGATTGGATGTAATCAGGATATAGCAAGATAACCTTTCTCCAACATTTGTATAGACAGTTATGACCCGACTGGCCCGAATTTGCCTGTTGGTGAGAGCAGGGGTATTGTTGTAACATAATCTTATTTTAAATATTGTCCAGATCTGACAGATTAGTCTGTGTTTCTGATTAAAGTGAACCTGTCAGGTGTAATATGCACCCAGGACCAGGAGCAGTTCTGGGTGCATATTGCTAATCCCTGCCTAACCGTCCCTGTATACACTAGCATGGATAGAGATTTTTAGAAAAAGTAATTCTAAAGATCTTTTATAACATGCTATTGAGGCCTGGGACTAGTCCCAAGTTGATTACTTCCCTTGGCTAGTTGACCCCCATTTAAGCACGGCCCTGTGGGTGTACTAACATACTAATGAACGTGCAGTGTCAGAGGCATGGTCGATCTCACTGCTCTCTGCTGACACTGCACCCGACACTGGATTTCTGGTCAGTGCGCATGATCAGAAGTCCCCGGACTTCCAGTCGTGTACTATGAAACCAGGTGTATGTATTTCGGCTTCACACTGATGTAGTGTTCATTCTGATTGTGTGCATTGAGCCGAAAACCAGCGGTGGCAGCAGAGGTGAGAGTGACCATACCTCTGACACTGTGCATTTATTATCATGTTAGTATGCCCAAAGGAGGCAGACTAGCCAAGGGAACGAATGCCCTTGCGACTAATCCCTGGTTTCATTAGCGAATTATAAATAATCTTTAGAAATACTTTTTCTAAAGATCTTTATCTATGTTACTAGAGTCAGGGATCACTAATATGCACCCAGAACTGCTTGTGGTTCTGGGTGCATATTGCACCTGACAGGTTCACTTTAAACCACTAGTAGAAGTGGTCCAACGCATGGCTGATCAATAGTTTGCACATTTTTCATTTTTTGCAGGATGCAACCAGGCCATTAGCTTGTGGTGTCTGTCTTTGTGGGGTGCACTTACATAGTGCTGGACAGCCTGCCGGATCTAATAGTATGGGCGTCACTAATTGTCTGGATTACAGCCTCTGTGCATCATACGTATCTGTCACTAGTGCCCTATACAATAAATTTCTATAAATGACCAAAAATAAAAGGAGTGGAACTCGCTAAGAGCCAATATACCCACAACAGAAAGGGGGGGGGGGGGGTCTAAGTAAAATAAAACAAAAAATGTAATAAGTATTATTGAAAATAAAAAAGACATATATAAATCTAAAAAGAGAGTAAATGATGCAGGTATCCAGGACAATCCAGTGAACCTCACCACTACTGATTAATTAATGAATAAATATAGACATAACATAAATAGTGCAGAATTAAGCTGGGTTTACACACTGCAACATCTCAAACGACATCGCTGTAACGTCACCGGTTTTGTGACGCAATAGCGATGTTGTTTGCGATGTTGCAGTGTGTGAAACCTATCAGCGACCCGGCCCCTGCTGTGAAGTTGTAATCGTTACAAATCGTTCAGGATCATTCCTAGGTCCTTTGTTTCCCGCTGTGCAGCATGCATCGCTGGAAAGTTTGTGTGTGAAGACTTTGCAGCGACTTTGTTAGCAACTTCCCTTTCAAAAGGCTGCTTATCAACGCCCCCAACAACCAGCTAGGTCGCTCTGCAGGTCCGGATCGCTGTTGAGTTGTTGGCCAGGTTTGCCTGTTTGACAGCTCACCAGCGACTTAGCAGAGACTTAGGGAGGTCGCTGTTACGTCACAAAACCGGTGACGTTACAGCGATGTCCTTTGCGATGTTGCAGTGTGTAAACCCAGCTATACTCCTAAATGTAGTGTGTGTAGGTCACTTGGTCTCTCTCATGTGTGGACAGTTAACCTTTGCTGTTTAGGCTGCTTTAGGCTGTGTGCGCACGTCTGCGTATTGCATGCGTTCTGCATCCCCAGCAACGTCTATGCAACTTGTGCACATTCCATCCGCACGTTGCGTTTTAGAACGCAGCGATTTGCATGCTGAAATTTCGCTGCGTTCTAAAAAGCAACATGTCGCTTATTTTCTGCGTTTTGGATGCTTATCCCACTCTGTCTATGGCAGACCAAAACTTATGAATTCTGCATCCATTCCGCATTCGAAATAATTTGAAAACACAGCCGAAAAGCTGCGCACATGCAGTGACAAAACGCTGCAGAATATTTGTCACACAGAATGCAATGTGCGCACATTGCCTTAATTGTACTGGGGATCAGTTTGTGAATATTTCATCATAAATCCTTCCAATGATGTCTAGTCTGTCTTCTTCTACCAACTGTATAGCGCCATTTATTTTTTCTTCAGCGTTTGAAGCAGTATTTGGTTTTTGTTTTTTTTGTTTGCTATGAAATATATTTACTTCGGGATTATAATATATTTGGGTAACTTTAATTTTTGGAAATCTTTGTATGGGCAGAGTCGCTGAGTGCAGAAGAAAAGTACAAGATATGGATGCGGCACCGCTACAACAGCTGTGTGTCCTGCCTAGTGGAACTTCTTGATGCTACTTCTTTCCAGGTTCAGGTCAGTATGGCTGTCTAGATCCTATGTTATTCAGGGAAGGTCTAGCTAATAGTACCAAAGGGGCTTTCCATCATCATTTTTTGTTTTCTTGGCTAACCCCTGCCACTCTGGTGCTGCCCCTGGTGTTGGTTCATTGGGCTACCATGCTGATGTCCTGTCTACAGCATGTGATAGCTGCAGCCAGTCACTGGGATCAGCTGCCTTGTACTGGGCACATCTACTGGTCCTAGTGATTGGTTATGTGCTATAGTCATGATGTCAAACGGCAGAGATAGAGGCATTCTGATTTCCATTAAAAAATAACAAACTGAAGCCACATCTCAAGCGTGATCATATTGTTACGGAGACTATTTCATGCAACTTCCTATGATAAAAATTGTACACAAAAAAGAAAAAAAAACGCTCAACGCTGCATGAGCAAGCCTGTTGTGAGTCCTCCAAATGACTATCCTGGGTCTGAGCACGGTTCTCGAAAGCCAGCCGTATGGTAACATGAAATAGGAAATGGGAGGAAGGATCCAGCTCAGACTCCAAGGATTAAATAAAACTTACTTTTATTTCATCTTATTAAAATATGTATCCAAATGGGTATTATATCACCGGTGTGATCAAGTGACCTGATTAAATGTGTGACCTGCAGAAGGCGTCCCGCCGAAAAGCGTTGTGTGTTATACATCTGTCATCTCAGTGTGATCAAGCCGGTGCTATATTACCTATATGGATATATATTTTAACAAGATGAAATAGAAATCTGTTTTATTTAATCCTTAGAGTCTGAGCTGGATCTTACCTGCCGTTTCTTGTTCCTATGATAAAAATAGCGCTGCTCAAATGTTTCTATCCTTCATTTTCATTTTAAACCCATCTGGGATTGTGATAGGATAATAGCATTTACAATTCCTTCTACTTAGTAGAAAGACTAGTAGCATGGAACCACTTCAAAGATGACATTTGCTGTATAATAGTTTAATAAACATAACTATCTTAATGTAACATTAGAGTAATCTTCCGCTCACCTTGCGTCCTACAGGAGCTGGCAATGTGCACACTTCTGAAGATTCTTCAGCTTGAAGGAAAGTTCCCTTTGGAGAGTGCCAGTTGGAGGGATACTTACCGGTTTCCACGTCGCTTGTTGAAGGTAAGCTAGTGGTATTGTTGTAAACATATTCCATGTTGTTCTGATTCTATTTGTGGATTTACCTTTTTTTTTTTTTTTTTTTTTTCCTTTTTAGCTTGCTGTAGATAGATTACTCCAAGAGGAGACTGATTCTTCCCCTTTAATATCTCGGTTCCAAGAATATCTGGAATATGATGACATCCGATACTACACATTGTCCGTGATCAATGAAAGAGTCCTACAAGTATACCAAAAAACCAAAGAAGTAAGTTATTTGGGGAGCAGCCTCGCTAGCCGTTTTGATTTGATGACATTTTAGCTGTCTTGCTTTGTTTGCTGTGATCTTTCAAGCTTGACGCAGAGATGATCTGTGTATATGAGGATTTTTTTTTTAAAATTTATTGAAATAAACCATGGCAAACAGTGAACATTGCCTTCTAGTAAAGTCAGTTTGATTGGGGTTTTAGGCAAGCTTCCTAATAGGACTGAACAAGCAGAGAATGCTGGGAAGAGCTCAAACCCTGTGAACGGAGATCGCTTTTGAGGCTGATATACTGACTGTGATATTTTAGATTAAAGGAAATCAGTCAGCTCAAACCAAATATTGCCCTGATTATTTTCCATCTGTCTCTGCCCTTCTCTAGTTCTTTGAAATCAGAGCTGTCAATCAAAGAGCGGGAAGGGCAGAGATGCAGGTGGGAAGTTGCACTAAAATGATTGGCCAAGCTATGATGCACCGAACGCCTGTACTTGGTTTGGGAAGTATTTCTGTGCTGGCAGTCCCTTTTTAAAGGAACCAATCATCAGGATTTTCATATATAAGGTAAAGCCAGTGCTATACTGACACTATCTGGCAGTTTATCTACATACCTGTAGTGGTCAGCTCTGATGTTTAGGCTTTCAAATCCACGAAAGGGAAGTTTATAAATTCAGCAGCTTCTTGAGTGACAGTTGCATCTGAGCAGATAATATCTGGGTGGATATTCATATGGATTTCCGCCCCCACTGCCTGTTGTTCCTCCCTCTCTCTGTTCTCTATGGTAAGTATTATACAAACTATGCACTTTTTTGAAGGACCTGTGTGAGGTCATACCCATGTGATCTGGTATCTAGCTTTGTTGGCTAAGGCCTACTGGTCACATGGGTATGACCTCACCACAGGTCCTTCAAAAAGTGAATCGTTTGTATAATACTTGCCATAGAGGGAGGAACAGGTGGCAGGGGGGCGGAAATCCATATGAATACCCACCCAGAGATTATCTGCTTAGGCCATGGGCCCACGGGCGCTCGTACCTGCGGATATATTCGCAGGTACGGCCGCATGTTTCCCGCAGCTATTTCTTTGTCGCTCCATTGGGAGACCCAGACAATTGGGTGTATAGCTTCTGCCTCCGGAGGCCACACAAAGTATTACACTTTAAAAAGTGTAACCCCTCCCCTCTGCCTATACACCCTCCCGTGGACCACGGGCTCCTCAGTTTTATGCTTTGTGTGGAAGGAGGCACACATCCACTCATGCATTCTCAGACTTAGTTATGTCGGTTGGAAGAAAAGAGGACCCCCACGGGGCCCCCGGCATGTTCCCTTCTCACCCCACTATGTCGGCGGTGTTGTTAAGGTTGAGGTACCCATTGCGGGTACGGAGGCTGGAGCCACATGCCGTCTCCTTCACCATCCCTTATGCGGCTCTGGGAGAAGTGGGATCCTGAGCGGTCATCCATTTGCTGGGACCGTGCTCCATCCGCAGCCCCTGGTGGAACCTGCCGGACCGGAGCCTCTTCAACCCCAGAGACCGGGCCCTGCTACTTAAAGGGACTCTGTGTCCCCATCGGGGATCGTACAGAGAGCGCACCTTCTTCCCGGAAGCCGCGGTAGTTGTAAAACTGAGGAGGCCGGTGGACTTCCGCGCCGACCGTGCCTGCTTGTCGTGCGCGGCCTCAAATTTAGTCCCCGGCTTCACCGTGGCCTAGTCGCGAAAATCCCGCCCCCGGGCCTGCCTGTCAGGGGTAAGGGCGGGGTTACCGACATGACGTCGTATGTGAGGGCTGGAGCATCCTGCATGTCTTCCTCCCCCCTCACTGACCACTGGGGGGACCCCAGATTCCCGCTCTTTGCTGGCGCCGCCCTCGGCCCCACTCCTCCCCTGAGAGCTCCGGCGGCCATTTTCTGGCATTCTGCCGGTGGATGCTTCTCAGTGAACGCAGCTCAGCAGCTCCGGGGGATCCAAGACAGGGAATCTGGAGGACACACTCTGCTCGTTAGCGGTCGGTAAGCCACACCGGTCACCCGGTGCTGGCCCCCCTAGGGTGCCGGAACAGATATAGATATAGATATAATATATATATATATTATGATATAGATATAGATATATATATCTATATCATAATATATATATATTTATCTATCTATCTCTGTTCGGTCAGTCCGTATACCCTTTCCCCATATACTCTCAGTGGTCACTCTCCTAGGAGACAACAGCATGTCGTCCACAAGGAGCAAAGCTACTAAGGCACAGGTTTTTTTTTTTCGCTGCCTGTACCTCTTGTGGGGCTATGTTGCCTGCGGGATCCACGTACCCCCACTGTGAGCAATGCTCTACTCCTGCCACGCTTGCTCAGCCGGAGCCTCGGGCACTGGTGGGCCCTTCGGCTCAGGTAGACCCCCCTGCTCCCCCTGAGCAGGCTGCAGGGACAGAGTCACCGGTGTTGGCCTCTTTCGCTGAGAAACTCTCTGTCTCTTTCTCAATCCATTGCACAGTCTATGGACAAATGGTCTTCTAAGCTCCTTGAGGCATTGCAGTCCAGACCGGACCTTTCACAGGCCCCGGCCCCTGTTAGCTTGTCTCCTCCAGGCCCCTCTCGGTCCGCGCCACAGCGCGCTCCCAGGTTGGCCCCTAGGTCTCAGGCGGAGGACTCCTGCCCGGACCGCAGCCCCCGACCGGCTAAGCAGTCTCGCTGGGACTCTTCCCCGACATCCTCACACTGCTCGGGATCCCAGCTTGAGGACTTTCAGGAAGACGAGGCGGACGTGGGAGCTCAGGGCTCTGACCCTGCCTTCGCCCTTAACCTTGATACACCTGAGGGGGGACGCCTTAGTAAATGATCTTATCTCGTCCATCAACCAGGTGTTGGATCTCTCTCCAGCAGTTCGGGTGGATCATCAACTTCCCGAAATCCAAGTTGACACCGACCCAATCACTGACTTACCTCGGGATGGAGTTTCATACACAGCCAGCGGTAGTCAAGCTACCGCGGGACAAACAGCTTTCTCTGCAGGCAGGGGTGCAATCACTTCTTCGGAGTCAGTCACACCCCTTAAGGCGCCTCATGCACTTCCTGGGGAAGATGGTGGCAGCCATGGAGGCAGTGCCGTTCGCGCAATTTCATCTGCGGCCACTCCAATGGGACATTCTCCGCAAATGAAATATCCTGGAGATAAGGGCAGTATATCGGGGACGAACACCTCCAGTTCGTGGCATTGCCTTTCGGCCTGGCGACAGCCCCACGGGTGTTCACCAAGGTCATGGCATCTGTTGTGGCGGTCCTACACTCACAGGGCCACTCGGTGATTCCCTACTTAGACGATCTCCTGGTCAGGGCACCCTCTCAGATGGCGTGTCAAAACAACCTTTCCGTCGCTCTGGCGACTCTCCAGCAGTTCGGTTGGATCATCAACTTCCCAAAATCCAAGTTGACACCGACCCATTCACTGACGTACCTTGGGATGGAGTTTCATACTCAGTCAGCAGTAGTCATGCTACCACTGGACAAACAGCTTTCGCTGCAGGCAGGGGTGCAATCTCTTCTTCGGGGTCAGTCACACCCCTTGAGGCGCCTCATGCACTTCCTGGGGAAGATGGTGGCAGCGATGGAGGCAGTGCCCTTCGCGCAATTCCATCTGCGGCCACTCCAGTGGGACATTCTCCGCAAATGGGACAGGAGGTCGACTTCACTCGACAGGAACGTCTCCCTTTCCCTTGCAACTAAGACGTCACTTCAGTGGTGGCTCCTTCCCAACTCTGTCGCAGGGAAAATCCTTCCTACCCCCCACCTGGGCTGTGGTCACCACGGACAGTGTATCTAGCCCTATTGGCTTTCCATCGGTGGCTGGAGGGCAGGCAGATCCGTATCCAGTCGGACAACGCCACTGCCGTCGCCTACATCAACCACCAAGGCGGCACTCGGAGTCGTCAAGCCTTCCAGGAAGTCCAGCGGATTCTGCAGTGGGTGGAAGACACAGGCTCCACCATCTCCGCAGTTCACATCCCGGGCGTAGAAAACTGAGAAGCAGATTTTCTCAGTCGTCAGGGCATGGACGCGGGGGAATGGTCTCTGCACCCAGACGTGTTTCAAGAGATCTGTCGCCGCTGGGGAACGCCGGACGTCGATCTCATGGCGTCACGGCACAACAACAAGGTCCCGGCCTTCATGGCACGGTCTCGGGATCACAGAGCTCTGGCGGCGGACGCGTTAGTCCAGGATTGGTCGCAGTTTCGACTGCCTTATGTGTTTCCCCCTCTGGCGATGCTGCCCAGAGTGTTACGCAAGATCAGGTCCGACTGCCGTCGCGCCATTCTCGTCGCTCCAGACTGGCCGAGGCGGTTGTGGTATCCGGATCTGTGGCATCTCACGGTGGGTCAACCGTGGGCACTTCCAGACCGCCCAGACTTGCTGTCACAAGGCTTGTTTTTCCATCTGAATTCTGTGGCCCTCAACCTGACTGTGTGGCCATTGAGTCCTGGATCCTAGCGTCTTCAGGGTTATCTCAGGATGTCATTGCCACTATGAGACAAGCCAGGAAGCCAACGTCTGCCAAGATCTATTACAGGTCTTGGCAAATCTTCCTATCCTGGTGCTCTGATAATGGTTTTCCTCCATGGCCGTTTGCCTTACCCACTTTTCTTTCATTCCTTCAATCTGGAATGGACAAGGGTTTGTCCCTCGGCTCTCTCAAGGGCCAAGTATCGGCGCTCTCCGTGTTTTTTTTTCAAAAGCGTCTAGCCAGGCTTCCGCAGGTCCGCACGTTCCTGCAGGGGGGTTTGCCACATGGTTCCACCTTACAAACGTCCGTTGGAACCCTGGGATCTTAACAGAGTTCTGACGGCTCTTCAAAAGCCGCCTTTTGAGCCGCTGCGGGATGTCTCTCTCTCCCGTCTTTCTCAGAAGGTGGCCTTCCTGGTGGCAGTCACATCACTTCGGAGAGTGTCTGAGCTTGCAGCGCTGTCATGCAAAGCTCCCTTCCTGGTTTTCCACCAGGATAAGGTGGTTCTGCGTCCTGTCCCGGAATTTCTCCCTAAGGTGGTATCCCCTTTTCATCTAAATCAGGATATCTCCTTGCCTTTCTTTTGCCCTAATCCAATTCACCAGTGTGAAAAGGATTTGCACTCTTTGGATCTAGTGAGAGCACTCCGGTTCTACGTGTCTCACACGGCGCCCCTGCGCCGTTCAGATGCGCTCTTTGTCCTTGCCGCTGGCCAGCGTAAGGGCTCTCAGGCCTCCAAGTCAACCTTGGCTAGGTGGATCAAGGAACCGATTCTCGAGGCCTACCGTTCTTCGGGGCTTCCGCTCCTTTCAGGGCTGAAAGCCCACTCTACCAGAGCCGTAGGTGCGTCCTGGGCATTGCGGCACCGGGCTACGGCTCAGCAGGTGTGTCAGGCAGCTACGTGGTCTAGTGTGCACACTTTCACGAAACACTATCAAGTGCATACCTATGCTTCGGCAGATGCCAGTCTAGGTAGGCGAGTCCTTCAGGCGGAAAAATAAGCAGTCACTGAGCCTCAGATCCCGAGAAATGAGAACGCTACGGGTTTTGGAAAATGGCGCAAAACGTACGCCACTTTTTTTGGACAAGCTTGTGAATTCTTTAACCCCTTAGACACAAGTAAACCTATACATGTTTGGTGTCTACAAACTCGCTCTGACCTGAGGCATCACATAGATACATCAGTTTTACCATATAGTGAACACAGTGAATAAAATATCCCAAAAACTATTGTACGATCACACTTTTTTTGCAATTTTTCTGCACTTGGAATTTTTTTGCCGTTTTCCAGTACACTATATGGTAAAACTTATGGTTTCATTTAAAAGTACAACTCGTCCCGCAAAAAAACAAGCCCTTACATCGCAAGATTGAC
This sequence comes from Anomaloglossus baeobatrachus, assembly GCF_048569485.1. Taxonomy (NCBI): domain Eukaryota; kingdom Metazoa; phylum Chordata; class Amphibia; order Anura; family Aromobatidae; genus Anomaloglossus; species Anomaloglossus baeobatrachus. The sequence goes on along the minus strand of NC_134353.1, from coordinate 717,909,529 downwards.
GGGAAAAAAAAAGTTACGGCTCTCTGAAGAAGGGGAGCAAAAAACAAAAACGGAGAGTGCCCTGGGGCTGAAGGGGTTAAGCAAAGCAATGTGTTTGCAAATGTAACAAACTGATGATGTATGTGAACTTTTAGAAATGGCTAATGTTTTGGATTATGGACTGTACTCTACTTTTGTTATATTGAGTAAAGGAGGAGGGCTTATTTTAAAGTCAGGAGGGCAGCAAATTCAGCATTAAACAACCCTTGCAAGCTAATGCATGTTCATCCTAGTAAAAACGTCTTTATTTCCAGCCCTTGCCATCGGTTTTCCAGAACAATGTTTTTGGTCTCCTTTCGTCTATTAACATGCCAGCAGAGAGTGAATTATCAAACTTCCTAGTATCTCAAAAAGGTAAGAATACCCTGTATCTGGAGTCTAAGCAGTGATACTTCCTAAAGAATAACTTTGGCAGTGGGAGAAGATTTCTCAAAACTAGTGTAAGGGAAACCTAGCGTTTCACCGCAGTGCTCAGTCAGGTCACCGTTGTCCTTTTTAGCTGGCTTCTGAGTGTTGTGAGCAACAACATCACTTTTCTTCTGTATGCCATGGAAAATCTTGGTACTACTGTAGTGAAGATCTTACTGTTTCCTCGTGAGACGTAGGCTCGAAGAAGATTTTAGTCTTCAAATCCTTAATGTTCAGTGATGCTTGTGCAGAAGATGTTACAGCATTCAGTCATTTTCCTGTGTGGTGCCTTCTCCTGCATGTGCCATTGTGAAATAAAGGTATTTCAGCTCACCTGCCGACTCCACTGCTGTGATCTCCTGGGTGCACGGATCCGCTGGAAGGTCCAGGCCAGCCAAGGTAATGGGAAAATAGAACGAAGGAAGGAGGGATCCAGCACAAATCCTCGTGGTTAAAAGTAAAAAAACATCCTTTATTTCAAAAATTTAAAAGATCATCAGAGACCCGAAGTAGGGAACATATTTACAGTGGGCGCATAGGCAAACTTTACGCGTTTCGGACTGGGGGGGGTAAAAACAACAGAGTCCTTAATCATAAGTTCATATGATTAAGGACTCTGTTGTTTTTACCCCCCCAGTCCGAAACGCGTAAAGTTTGCCTATGCGCCCACTGTAAATATGTTCCCTACTTCGGGTCTCTGATGATCTTTTAAATTTTTGAAATAAAGGATGTTTTTTTACTTTTAACCACGAGGATTTGTGCTGGATCCCTCCTTCCTTCGTTCTATTTTCCCATGTGCCATTGTGCCCTTCAATCATGGGGGGAAGGGGGTAATTTTTTTTTTTTTTTATTTTTTAAGAAAACCCACAATTCACGCTGTTCAACCATGTCTCCCCAGAGAAATGAGTTCCATATTTCGCACAATTTATTAATTTATTTGCTGTGAGTGTCGTAGTGTCTTGTTGGGATAACTTGTAATCATGACGTGTGTTTTTTTTTTTTGGTTTTTTTATTTCTTAAATAGAAAAAGTGGATGATTGGAAGCCAGCAAAACTGAAGGTACATCCAGTAGGAGTTGTCTTGATATTTCCTCAAGACAATTGACCTGACAGTGATAGTTTGTGGCTTATATTCTAGGAACATAAGAAGGCCTTTGAGAAAGTCTGGATGAGCTTCCTAAAGCACAAAGTATGTTCTTGGAGTAAGGCTTTATTTTTCTTTCATTGTAATCGTTGAGATGACATATCACATTTAATTTTCTTCTAGTTATCAGTGAGTCTATACAAGAAGGTGCTCTTGATCCTCCATGAGTCCATATTGCCTCACATGTGTAAACCTGCTTTGATGATAGACTTCCTTACAGTGGCTTATGATGTTGGTAAGGAGAAGTACGATCTGCAGTTTTCTTTGTAATTATGACATTTGTAAAATCTAACAATCCCTTTCTATCTTTTGAACGCTTGCTCAGGTGGAGCCATAAGTCTTCTTGCATTGAATGGGCTTTTTGTTCTGATTCACGAGCACAATTTGTAAGTAAATGTCATGAATATTCTAAATCTGTGCAGTGTTTGTATTATACCGTATCTTACCACTGTAGACTTTCATAAATCTGATTGAGATTAGTGCAGGACTTTGTCATTACCCATATGGACTCTTAAAAAAAAATGCAAGTTACATTTATATATGCAATGCACTATGGTGCCTGCAGATACAGTTCATACATTGTATTGGTAAAATCATTAACTTCTAGCTTTCTCAAAATTAAAAGGGTTGCCTGGGACGAAACAATTAATGACCTAGATTATCAAGATGATGATGTTGGTAGTCTGACACCTTCACCAAGTGGCCATAAACAGCACTGGCAGATGAAGTGCAGTACTGAGCAGTGGCCACTAGGCGATGCGAGGGCTGTTTTACTCCATACACTGCCTATATCCAGCTCCACTAGCGCAGATTACAGTTGATTGATTAGTGTTGGACAACCACTGATCTCATATTGATGACCTACATCGCACAGTTCATCAATTGTTCAGTTGTCGACAACCACTTAAATATGTAACTGTTTTTATGCTATGATTTCGCAAATCATCATTGCATGAACTTTATAGGGGAAATTCAAGTTAGCCAAGGTTTTCCAACGTCCTCATACGTATAGTCATATGAAAAAGTTTGGGCACCCCTATTAATGTTAACCTTTTTTCTTTATAACAATTTGGGTTTTTGCAACAGCTATTTCAGTTTCATATATCTAATAACTGATGGACTGAGTCATATTTCTGGATTGAAATGAGGTTTATTGTACTAAACAGAAAATGTGCAATCCGCATTTAAACAACATTTGACCGGTGCAAAAGTATGGGCACCCTTATCAATTTCTTGATTGAACACTCCTAGCTACTTTTTACTGACTTACTAAAACACTAAATTGATTTTGTAACCTCATTGAGCTTTGAACTTCATAGGCAGGTGTATCCAATCATGAGAAAAGGAATTTAAGGTGGCCACTTGCAAGTTGTTCTCCTATTTGAATCTCCTATGAAGAGTGGCATCATGGGCTCCTCAAAACAACTCTCAAATGATCTGAAAACAAAGATTATTCAACATAGTTGTTCAGGGGAAGGCTACAAAAAATTGTCTCAGATTTAACCCCTTCACCCCCGGCCACTAAAACACCCTAATGACCGGGCCATTTTTTTGCAATGCTGACCAGTGTCACTTTGACAGGTTATAACTCTGGAACGCTTCAACGGATCCTGGCGATTCTGAGATTGTTGTTTCTTTGTCGCTCCATTGGGAGACCCAGACAATTGGGTGTATAGCTTCTGCCTCCGGAGGCCACACAAAGTATTACACTTAAAAGTGTAAAGCCCCTCCCCTTCTGCCTATACACCCCCTGTGCATCACGGGCTCCTCAGTTTTTATGCTTTGTGCGAAGGAGGCTGACATCCACGCATAGCTCCACATCTTAGTCAGCAGCAGCTGCTGACTATGTCGGATGGAAGAAAAGAGGGCCCATAACAGGGCCCCCAGCATGCTCCCTTCTCACCCCACTCTGGTCGGCGGTGTTGTTGAGGTACCCATTGCGGGTACATAGGCAGGAGCCACATGCTGTTTTCCTTCCCCATCCCTTAAGGGCTCTGGGTGAAGTGGGATCCTAATCGGTCTCCAGGCACGGGGACCGTGCTCCCTCCGCAGCCCCTGGGAAATCTGCTGGACAGGAGCCGGGTATCGTCAGGGACAAGGCCCTGCTACTGTGAGGTACTCTGTGTCCCCTTGTGGGACCGCGCATGAGCGCTTGTGCCATACACACTGCAGCACTGCTGGGTGTGTTAGTGCGCCGGGGACTACCTCGCCGACCGCGCTTATTTGCCGGCCGCGCTTATAACTTTAGTCCCCGGCTTTTGCGGCCTAGTATCGCATATTCCCGCCCCCAGGCCTGCCAGTCAGGGGAAGGGCGGGACGCTGCACAGGACGTCAGCGCTGAGGGCTGGAGCATACTTTGTATCCTCCTCCCCCCTCACTCAGCACAGTGGGGCACCAGATTCCCGCACTTTCTAGGGCACGCCCACGGCCCCCTCCTCCCCACAGAACGCCGGCAGCCATTCCTGTCAGCACTTCTGACGCTGGAGAGGAGAGACAACACGGCTCTGGGAGGCCCAGGCAGGGAATCTGGTGATCACACAACCGCTTTGAGCGGTCGGTAAGCAGCACCTGAGGTGCTGGCCCCACTGAGTGCCGAAGTATATATATATATATATATATATATATATATATATATATATATATATATATATATATATATATATATATATATATATATATATATATATATATATATATATATATATATATATATATATATATATATATATATATATACTATACATTTACACTGTACGGTCGCACTGTAGATTTTTGGCTATATACCCTCCTGCATTTTACTCAGAGGAGACAACAGCATGTCGTCCGCAAAAAGCAAGGGTGCCAAAGCACAGGCTTACTTTGCAACCTGTACCTCATGTGCGGCTATACTACCGGCAGGTTCCACCGACCCTCATTGTGTGCAATGCTCGGCCCCTGTGGCACTTACTCAGCCGGAGCCTCTGCTACTGGTGGCCCAGGTGGAACCACCTGCTACCACTGTCCAGGTGACAGGGACGGAGTTTGCAGTATTTGCTGACAAACTGTCTGAGAGTATGGATAAATGGTCTGCTAAGATACTAGAAGCCTTACAGTCCAGACCGGTGACTCAGGCCCCGGGCACTGTTGAATCATTGACCCCAGGCCCCCCTCAGTTGGAGCAGCAAAGTGCTCCTGGGGTGACCCATAGGTCCCAGGGTGAGGTCTCTGACACGGACCGCAGTCCCGGGCCGCCTAAGCGGGCTCGCTGGGAAATTCCCTCGACTTCATCACACTGTTCAGGGTCTCAGCAGGAGGACTCTCTGGATGATGAAGCGGAGGTAGCAGATCAGGATTCTGATCCTGAGGCCGCTCTCAACCTAGATACACCTGAAGGTGACGCCATAGTGAATGACCTTATAGCGACCATCAATCAGGTGTTGGATATTTCTCCCCCAGCTCCTCCAATTGAGGAGTCAGCTTCTCAGCAGGAGAAATTCCGTTTCAGGTTTCCCAAGCGTACAATGAGTACGTTTCTGGATCACTCTGACTTCAGAGAGGCAGTCCAGAAACACCGAGCTTGTCCAGATAAGCGTTTTTCCAAGCGCCTTAAGGATACACGTTATCCCTTCCCCCCCCCCCTGACGTTGTCAAGGGCTGGGCTCAGTGTCCCAAGGTGGATCCTCCAGTCTCCAGACTGGCGGCTAGATCCATAGTTGCAGTGGAAGATGGGGCTTCACTCAAAGATGCCACTGACAGACAGATGGAGCTCTGGTTGAAATCCATCTATGAAGCTATCGGCGCGTCTTTTGCTCCAGCATTCGCAGCCGTATGGGCACTCCAAGCTATCTCAGCTTGTCATGCGCAGATTAATGCAGTCACACGTACGTCTGCTCCGCAAGTGGTGTCCTTAACCTCTCAGGCGTCGGCGTTTGCGTCCTACGCCATTAATGCTGTCCTGGACTCTGCGAGCCGTACGGCGGTAGCATCCGCCAATTCGGTGGCAGTCCGCAGGGCCATGTGGCTACGTGAATGGAAGGCAGACTCTGCTTCCAAAAAGTTCTTAACCGGTTTGCCATTTTCTGGCGACCGCCTGTTTGGTGAACGATTGGATGAAATCATTAAACAATCCAAGGGAAAGGACTCATCCTTACCCCAGTCCAAACCAAACAGACCTCAACAACGGAAGGTACAATCGAGGTTTCGGTCCTTTCGGTCCGCGGGCAGGTCTCAATTCTCCTCGTCCAAAAGGCCTCAGAAGGATCAGAGGAACTCCGATTCATGGCGGTCTAAGTCACATCCTAAAAAGACCGCCGGAGGAACCGCTCCCAAAGCGGCCTCCTCATGACTTTCGGCCTCCTCACACCGCATCCTCGGTCGGTGGCAGGCTTTCCCGCTTTTGCAACGCCTGGCTGCCACAGGTAAAAGACCGTTGGGTGAGAGACATTCTGTCTCACGGTTACAGGATAGAGTTCAGCTCTCGTCCTCCGACTCGATTCTTCAGAACATTTCCGCCCCCCGAGCGAGCCGATGCTCTTCTTCAGGCAGTGTGCACTCTGAAGGCAGAAGGAGTGGTGATCCTTGTTCCTTTTCAGCAACAGGGTCACGGTTTTTACTCCAACTTGTTCGTGGTGCCGAAAAAGGACGTATCCTTCCGTCCTGTTCTGGACCTAAAACTGCTCAACAAACACGTAAAAACCAGGCGGTTCCGGATGGAATCGCTCCGCTCCGTCATCGCCTCAATGTCCCAAGTAGATTTCCTAGCATCAATCGACATCAAAGATGCTTATCTCCACGTACCGATTGCACCAGAGCATCAGCGCTTCCTGCGTTTCGCCATAGGGGACGAACACCTTCAGTTCGTGGCACTGCCTTTCGGCCTGGCGACAGCCCCACGGGTCTTCACCAAGGTCATGGCAACAGTAGTAGCAGTTCTGCACTCTCAGGGACACTCGGTGATCCCTTACTTAGACGATCTGCTTGTCAAGGCACCCTCTCAAGTGGCATGCCAACACAGCCTGAACATTGCTCTGGAGACTCTCCAGAGTTTCGGGTGGATCATCAATTTTACAAAGTCAAATCTGACACCGGCCCAATCACTGACATATCTTGGCATGGAGTTTCATACTCTCTCAGAGATAGTGAAGCTTCCGCTGGACAAACAGCGTTCACTACAGACAGGGGTGCAATCTCTCCTTCAAGGCCAGTCACACCCCTTGAGGCGCCTCATGCACTTCCTAGGGAAGATGGTAGCAGCAATGGAGGCAGTTCCTTTTGCGCAGTTTCATCTGCGTCCACTTCAATGGGACATTCTCCGCAAATGGGACAGGAAGTCGACGTCCCTCGACAGGAACGTCTCCCTTTCTCGGGCAGCCAAGGCTTCCCTTCAGTGGTGGCTTCTTCCCACTTCTCTGTCGAAGGGGAAATCCTTCCTGCCCCCATCCTGGGCTGTGGTCACGACGGACACGAGCCTGTCAGGGTGGGGAGCGGTCTTTCTCCACCACAGGGCTCAGGGTACTTGGACTCAGCCAGAGTCCTCCCTTCAGATCAATGTTCTGGAGATAAGGGCAGTGTATCTTGCCCTAAAAGCGTTCCAGCCGTGGCTGGAAGGCAAGCAGATCCGAATTCAGTCGGACAACTCCACAGCGGTGGCATACATCAACCACCAAGGCGGAACACGCAGTCGGCAAGCCTCCCTGGAAGTCCGGCGGATTCTGCTATGGGTGGAAGCCACAGCCTCCACCATATCCGCAGTTCACATCCCGGGCGTAGAAAACTGGGAAGCAGACTTTCTCAGTCGCCAGGGCATGGACGCAGGGGAATGGTCCCTTCACCCGGACGTGTTTCAGGAGATCTGTTGCCGCTGGGGGATGCCGGACGTCGACCTAATGGCGTCCCGGCACAACAACAAGGTCCCGACATTCATGGCACGGTCTCAAGATCACAGAGCTCTGGCGGCAGACGCCTTAGTTCAGGATTGGTCGCAGTTTCAACTCCCTTATGTGTTTCCTCCTCTGGCACTGTTGCCCAGAGTGTTACGCAAGATCAGGTCCGACTGCTGCCGCGCCATCCTCGTCGCTCCAGACTGGCCGAGGAGGTCGTGGTACCCGGATCTGTGGTATCTCACGGTGGGCCAACCGTGGGCACTACCAGACCGACCAGACTTGCTGTCTCAAGGGCGGATTTTCCATCTGAATTCTGCGGCCCTCAACCTGACTGTGTGGCCATTGAGTCCTGGATCCTAGCGTCTTCAGGGTTATCGCAAGAGGTCATTGCCACTATGAGACAGGCTAGGAAACCAACGTCCGCCAAGATCTACCACAGGACGTGGAGGATATTCTTATCTTGGTGCTCTGATCAGGGTTTTTCTCCCTGGCCATTTGCCTTGCCCACTTTTCTTTCCTTCCTTCAATCCGGATTGGAAAAAGGTTTGTCGCTCGGCTCCCTTAAGGGACAAGTCTCAGCGCTCTCTGTGTTTTTTCAGAAGCGCCTAGCCAGACTTCCACAGGTACGCACGTTCCTGCAGGGGGTTTGTCACATAGTCCCTCCTTACAAGCGGCCGTTAGAACCCTGGGATCTGAACAGGGTGCTGATGGCTCTTCAGAAACCACCATTCGAGCCAATGAGAGATATTTCTCTCTCACGCCTTTCGCAGAAAGTGGTCTTCCTAGTAGCAGTCACATCACTTCGGAGAGTGTCTGAGCTAGCAGCGCTGTCATGCAAAGCCCCTTTCCTGGTGTTTCACCAGGACAAGGTGGTTCTGCGTCCGGTTCCGGAATTTCTCCCTAAGGTGGTATCCACCTTTCATCTCAATCAGGATATCTCCTTACCCTCTTTTTGTCCTCATCCAGTTCACCAATGTGAAAGGGATTTGCATTTGTTGGATCTGGTGAGAGCACTCAGACTCTACATTTCTCGTACGGCGCCCCTGCGCCGCTCGGATGCACTCTTTGTCCTTGTCGCTGGCCAGCGTAAAGGGTCACAGGCTTCCAAATCAACCCTGGCTCGGTGGATCAAGGAACCAATTCTCGAAGCTTACCGATCTTCTGGGCTTCCGGTTCCCTCAGGGCTGAGGGCCCATTCTACCAGAGCCGTGGGTGCGTCCTGGGCTTTGCGGCACCAGGCTACGGCTCAGCAGGTGTGTCAGGCAGCTACCTGGTCGAGCCTGCACACTTTTACGAAACACTATCAGGTGCATACCTATGCTTCGGCAGATGCCAGCCTAGGTAGGCGAGTCCTTCAGGCGGCGGTTGCCCACCTGTAGGAAGGGGCCGTTTTACGGCTCTATTACGAGGTTTTACTTTACCCACCCAGGGACTGCTTTTGGACGTCCCAATTGTCTGGGTCTCCCAATGGAGCGACAAAGAAGGGGATTTCTTTGTCGCTCTATTGGGAGACCCAGACAATTGGGTGTATAGGCTATGCCTCCGGAGGCCGCACAAAGTATTACACTCAAAAGTGTTAAGCCCCTCCCCTTCTGCCTATACACCCCCCGTGCTCCCACGGGCTCCTCAGTTTTTTGCTTTGTGCGAAAGAGGTCAGACACGCACGCACAGCTCCACAGATTGGTCAGCAGCAGCTGCTGACCATGTCGGATGGAAGAAAAGTGGGCCCATATAGGGCCCCCAGCATGCTCCCTTCTCACCCCACTCTTGTCGGCGGTGTTGTAAGGTTGAGGTATCCATTGCGGGTACGGAGGCTGGAGCCCACATGCTGCTTTCCTTCCCCATCCCCCTCAGGGCTCTGGTGGAAGTGGGATCCTATCGGTCTCCAGGCACTGAGACCGTGCTTCATCCACAACTCCTGTGGAGCCTGCTGGATAGGAGCCGGGTATCGTTCAGGGACATGGCCCTGCTACTTGGAGGTACTCTGTGTCCCCGTGGGGACCGCGCACAGCAACACTCCAGCTTTGCTGGGTGTGCTAGTGCACCGGGGACCGCGGCGCTGACCGGGTTAATATGTGCCATTACACACTCAGCGTTGCTGAGTGTGTTTATGTATAGGGACTGCCGCACTGACCGCCGCTGCCATGGAAACACTGCGGCGCGGCTGGGACTTGTAGTGCGCCGGGGACTTCCACGCCGGCCGCGCTTTTACGGCGGCCGCGTTTATTACTAGAGTCCCCGGCTTTTTGCGGCCTAGTTTCCTTTCCTCCCGCCCATAGCCCTGACAGGCAGGGGAAGGGCGGGACGCTGCACAGAACGAGCAGCACTGAGGGCTGGAGCATGCTTTGCATACTCCACTCCCCTCACTGTGCACAGTGCAGGCACCAGTTCCCGCTCTTTCTGGGTCACGCCCACGGCTCCCTCCTCTCCTCAGGACGCGTTCCTGTCAGCTCCTCGGACGCTGCAGAGGGGGACAAAATCTGGGAGACCCAGGCAGGGACTCTGGTGGCCTCACAACCGCTTTAAGCGGGTGGTAAGCAGCACCTGTGGTGCTAGCCCCATTGTGCAGTAGTGTAACATTATATGTTTATTTTACACTGTATAGTGCACAGTTGATTTCTGGCTATATACCCTATTGTGTTGCTCAGGGAAGATAATAGCATGGCGCCCACGAAAGGCAGGGGTGCCAAAACACAGGCTTATTATGTTGCCTGCGCCGCATGTACGACCCCGCTACCGGCAGGTTCCACTGACCCTCATTGTGTGCACTGTTCGGCCCCTGTGGCACTTACTCAGCCAGAGCCTCTGCTAGGGGGGGCCCAGGGGGAGCCACCTGCTAACACTGTTCAGGTGACAGGGACGGAGTTTGCAAAACTCTCTGAGACTATGGCTAAGATACTGGAAGCCTTGCAGTCCAGGCCGGTATCTCAGCACAGGGACTCTGTTGATTCTTTGTTCCCTGGCCCACCTCAGCTGGACCAACAATGTCCTCCCGGGGTATCTCATGGATCCCAAGCTGAGGGTTCTGACACAGACCCCAGCCCCAGACCGACTAAGCGAGCTCGCTTAGATTTTCCCTCGACATCATCATATTGTTCAGGGTCTCAGCGAGGGGAATCGCTGGTTGATGACGCGGAGACAGCTGATCAGGATTCTGATCCTGAGGCCGCTCTCAATCTTGATACTCCGGACGGGGACGCCATAGTGAACGACCTTATTGCGTCCATCAATCGTATTTTGGATATTTCTCCCTCAGCTCCTCCGGCGGAGGAGTCGGCTTCCCAGCAGGAGAAATTCCGTTTCAGGTTTCCCAAGCGTACACAGAGTATGTTTCTGGACCACTCTGATTTCAGAGAGGCAGTCCAGAATCACCATGCTTGTCCAGATAAGCGTTTTTCTAAGCGCCTTAAGGATACACGTTATCCCTTTCCCCCTGACGTGGTCAAGGGTTGGACTCAGTGTCCCAAAGTGGATCCTCCAATCTCCAGACTGGCAGCTAGATCCATACTTGCAGTGGAAAGATGCCACTGACAGGCAGATGGAGCTCTGGTTGAAATCCATCTATGAAGCTATCGGCGCTTCTTTTGCCCCAGCATTCGCAGCCGTATGGGCGCTACAAGCTATCTCAGCAGGTCAAGCGCAAATTGACGCAGCCACACGCACGTCCGCGCCACAGGTGGCGTCCATAACCACTTAGACGTCGGCATTTGCGTCTTACGCTATTAATGCTGTCCTGGACTCTGCGAGCCGTACGGCGGTTGCAGCCGCCAATTCGGTGGTACTCCGCAGGGCCTTGTGGCTACGGGAATGGAAGGCAGATTCTGTTTCCAAAAAGCGCTTAACCAGTTTGCCAATTTCTGGCAAACGATTGTTTGGCGAGCGTTTGGATGAAATCATCAAACAATCCAAGGGAAAGGATACATCCTTACCCCAGCCCAAACCGAACATACCCCAACAGAGGAAGGGGCAGTCGAGGTTTCGGTCCTTTCGGGGCGCGGGCAGGTCCCAATTCTCCTCGTCCAAAAGGCCTCAGAAAGATCAATTCCTCATGACTGTCGGCATCCTCACTCCGCATCCTCGGTCGGTGGCAGGCTCTCCCGCTTTTGCGACACCTGGCTGCCACGGGTAAAAGACCGTTGGGTGAGAGACATTCTGTCTCACGGTTACAAGATAGAGTTCACCTCTCGTCCCCCGACTCGATTCTTCAGGTCATCCCCGCCTCCCGAGCGAGCCAAGGCTCTTCTGCAGGCGCTGGGCATTCTGAAGGCAGAAGGGGTGGTGGTCCCTGTTCCTCTTCAGCAACAGGGCCACGGTTTTTACTCCAACTTGTTTGTGGTCCCAAAGAAGGACGGGTCTTTCCGACCTGTCCTGGACCTGAAACTTCTCAACAAACACTTAAAGACCAGGCGGTTCCGGATGGAATCCCTCCGCTCCGTCATCGCCTCAATGTCCCAGGGAGATTTCCTTGCATCGATCGATATCAAAGATGCTTATCTCCACGTACCGATTGCTCCAGAGCACCAGCGCTTCTTGCGCTTCGCCATAGGGAACGAACACCTGCAGTTCGTGGCACTGCCGTTCGGCCTGGCAACAGTCCCACGGGTTTTCACCAAGGTTATGGCTACTGTCGTAGCGGTCCTCCACTCTCAGGGTCACTCGGTGATCCCGTACTTGGACGATCTGTTGATCAAGGCACCCTCTCTAGAGGCATGCCAACACAGCCTCGACGCTACCCTGGAGACTCTCCAGAGTTTCGGGTGGATCATCAATTTTCCAAAGTCAAATCTAACACCGGCCCAATCGCTGATATACCTTGGCATGGAGTTTCATACCCTCTCAGCGATAGTGAAGCTTCCGCTGATCAAGCAGCGGTCACTACAGACAGGGGTGCAATCTCTCCTTCAAGGTCGGTCACACACCTTGAGGCGCCTCATGCACTTCCTGGGGAAGATGGTGGCAGCAATGGAGGCAGTTCCTTTCGCGCAGTTTCACCTGCGTCCTCTTCAATGGGACATCCTACGCAAATGGGACAGGAAGCCGACGTCCCTCGACAGGAACGTCTCCCTCTCGCAGGCGACCAAAGCTTCCCTTCGGTGGTGGCTTCTTCCCACTTCATTATCGAAAGGGAAATCCTTCCTACCCCCATCCTGGGAGGTGGTCACGACGGACGCGAGTCTGTCAGGGTGGGGAGCGGTTTTTCTTTTTCGCTCCTAATTGGGAGACCCAGACAATTGGGTGTATAGCTACTGCCTCCGGAGGCCGCACAAAGTACTACACTTAAAAGTGTAAGGCCCCTCCCCTTCTGGCTATACACCCCCCCGTGGGAGCACGGGTCCTTCAGTTTTTTGCTTTGTGCGAAGGAGGTCAGACACGCACGCATAGCTCCACTGTTTAGTCAGCAGCAGCTGCTGACTATGTCGGATGGAAGAAAAGAGGACCCATACAAGGGTCCCCAGCATGCTCCCTTCTCACCCCACTTTTTGTCGGTGGTGCTTGTTAAGGTTGAGGTACCCATTGCGGGTACGGAGGCTGGAGCCCACATGCTGATTCCTTCCCCATCCCCATTAGGGCTCTGGGCGAAGTGGGATTTTACCGGTCTCCAGGCACAGAGACCGTGCTCCATCCGCAGCCCCTGGAGAAGCCGCTGGATATGGAGCTGAGTATCGTCAGGGACATGGCCCTGCTCCGTCAAGGTACTCTGTGTCCCCGTGCATACGCGCGCACACCGCAGCATTGCTGGGTGTGTTAGTGCGCCGGGGACAACAGCGCTGCTGCGCTTGTGTCATTTCCTCACTTCAGCTTAGCTGAGTGGGTAGACTCAGGGAGAACGGTCGCGCCGGCCGCTGGGACTGCGACGCGGCTGGGACTTGTGGTGCGCCGGGGACTTCCGTGCTGGCCGTGCATATATCACGGCCGCGCTTATTACTACAGTCCCCGGCTTTTGCGGCCTAGTTCGTTCGTTCCCGCCTCCGCACCTGCCAGTCAGGAGGAGGGCGGGACGCTGTACAGAGCATCAGCGCTGAGGGCTTGAGTCGTTTTTACATACTCCAGCCCTCACACCAGGCACAGTAGGACGCAGTTTCCCGCTCTTTGTTTGTGGCACGCCCACGGTCCGCCCCTCTTCACAGAACGCCGGCAGCCATTCCTGCCTGCACGCTGAGCTGCAGAGGGGAGACCCAGACACGGGATTCTACGGCCTCATACCCGCTGTTCAGCGGGCGGTAAGCAGCCCTCAAGGGCTCACCCCCACTTGTGCCGTTTGTATACTGAGTATTTTGTGTTGCAAATACTTTGTACTGTACGGTCGCTGGTGATTCTCGGCTATATACCCTCCTAGATTACAAGGAGGCAACAGCATGTCGTCCGCAAAACGCAAGGGTGCCAAGGCACAGACATTATATGCTGACTGTACCGCATGTGGGGCTGCTCTACCGGCAGGTTCCACTGAACCCCATTGTGTGCAGTGCTCGGCCCCTGTACAACTTGCACAGCCGGGGCCTCTGCTGGACGTGACCCAGGGTGTACCACCTGTGAATGCTGTCCAGGTGACAGGAACGGAGTTTGCAGCTTTTGCTGACAGATTGTCTATGACCATGTCAAGGATTCTTGAAACATTGCAGTCTAGACCAGTAACTCAGACCATGGACACTGTGGCATCATTGCTCCCTGGTCCCCCTCAGCTGGAACACTTCCAAGCTCCGGGGGTGTCACATGCACCCCAGGGTGACGATTCTGACTCGGACGACAGTCCCAGACAACCTAAGCGGGCTCGTTATGAGGGGCCCTCAACTTCGTCTCACTGGTCAGGGTCCCAGCGGGACGGATCTTTGGGTGATGAGGCGGATGTAACTGATCAAGATTCTGATCCTGGATCCGTCCTCAATCTGGATACACCGGATGGTGACGCCATAGTGAATGATCTTATAGCGTCCATCAATAGGATGTTATATATTTCTCCGCCAGCTCCTACTCAGGAGGAGGCAGCTTCACAGCAGGAGAAATTCCATTTCAGATATCCCAAGCGTAAATTAAGCACTTTTCTGGACCACGCTGACTTTAGAGATGCAATCCAGAAACACCACGCTTATCCTGAGAAGCGGTTTTCTAAACGGCTTAAAGATACACGCTATCCTTTTCCCCCTGACGTGGTCAAGGGTTGGACCCAGTGTCCCAAGGTGGACCCTCCAATCTCCAGGCTTGCAGCTAGATCCTTAGTTGCAGTAGAAGATGGAGCGGCACTTAAAGATGCCACTGACAGGCAGATGGAGCTCTGGCTGAAATCCATCTATGAAGCTATTGGAGCGTCGTTGGCGCCAGCTTTCGCAGCCGTATGGGCACTCCAAGCTATTTCAGCTGGGCTTATACAGGTCGACTCGGTCACACGTACATCTGCCCCGCAGGTGGCACCATTGACCTCTCAAATGTCTGCATTCGCGTCTTACGCGATTAATGCTGTCCTGGACTCTACGAGCCGTACGGCGGTGGCGTCAGCCAACTCCGTGGTTTTGCGCAGAGCCCTGTGGTTGAGAGAATGGAAAGCAGATTCTGCTTCCAAGAAGTGCTTAACCAGTTTGCCTTTTTCTCGTGACCGATTGTTTGGGGAGCGTTTGGATGAAATCATTAAACACTCCAAGGGTAAGGACTCATCCTTACCTCAACACAGACAAAACAAGCCCCAACAAAGGAGGGGTCAGTCTGGTTTTCGGTCCTTTCGAGGCTCAGGCAGGTCCCAATTCTCCTCGTCCAAGAGGACTCAAAAGGATCAGAGAGGCTCAGATTCTTGGCGGACGCAGTCACGCCCAAAAAAGACAGCAGGAAGAACCGTTACCAAGACGGCTTCCTCATGACTTTCAGCCTCCTCTCTCCGCATCCTCGGTCGGTGGCAGGCTCTCCCGCTTTGGCGGCATTTGGCTGTCACAGGTCAAAGACCGTTGGGTGAGGGACATTCTGTCTCACGGGTACAGGATAGAATTCGTCTCTCGTCCTCCAACTCGTTTCTTCAGAACTTCCCCACCGCCCGACCGAGCCGATGCTCTGCTGCAGGCGGTGACCGCTCTAAAGGCGGAAGGAGTGGTGACTTCCGTTCCTCTTCAGGAACAAGGTCACGGTTTTTACTCCAATCTGTTTGTGGTGCCAAAGAAGGACGGGTCCTTTCGGCCCGTCCTGGATCTAAAGTTGCTCAACAAACATGTAAAAACCAGGAGGTTCCGGATGGAATCTCTCCGCTCCGTCATAGCCTCAATGTCTCAAGGAGATTTCTTAGCATCAATAGACATCAAGGATGCTTATCTTCACGTGCCGATTGCGCCAGAGCATCAGCGTTTTCTACGCTTCGTTATAGAAAGCGAACACCTGCAGTTCGTAGCGTTACCTTTCGGGCTGGCAACAGCCCCTCGGGTCTTCACCTAGGTCATGGCAGCAGTAGTAGCTGTCCTGCACTCGCAGGGTCACTCCGTGATCCCGTATTTGGACGATCTACTTATAAAGGCACCCTCTCAAGAGGCATGCCAACACAGCCTGAACGTGGCACTGAAGACTCTCCAGAGTTTCGGGTGGATTATCAACTTTTCAAAGTCAAATCTAACCCCGACCCAATCACTAACATGTCTTGGCATGGAGTTTCATACTCTCTCAGCGATAGTGAAGCTTCCACTGGACAAGCAGTGCTCTCTGCAGACAGGGGTGCAATCTCTCCTGCAGAACCAGTCCCACTCCTTGAGGCGCCTCATGCATTTCCTAGGGAAGATGGTGGCAGCAATGGAAGCAGTCCCTTTCGCGCAGTTTCATCTGCGCGCTCTACAATGGGACATTCTCCGCCAATGGGACGGGAAGTCGACGTCCCTCGACAGGGATGTCTACCTCTCTCAGGCAACCAAGGACTCTCTCCGTTGGTGGCTTCTTCCCACCTCATTGTCAAAAGGAAAGTCGTTCCTACCCCCATCCTGGGCGGTGGTCACGACAGATGCGAGCCTATCAGGGTGGGGAGCAGTGTTTCTTCACCACAGGGCTCAGGGTACGTGGACTCAGAGAGAGTCCACCCTTCAGATCAATGTTCTGGAAATCAGAGCAGTCTATCTTGCTCTGCGAGCCTTCCAACAGTGGCTGGAGGGCAAGCAGATCCGGATTCAGTCGGACAATTCCACAGCGGTGGCGTACATCAACCACCAAGGGGGAACACGCAGTCGACAAGCCTTTCAAGAAGTCCGGCGGATTCTGACGTGGGTGGAAAACACAGCATCCACCATATCCGCAGTTCACATCCCAGGCGTGGAAAACTGGGAAGCAGACTTTCTCGGTCGCCAGGGCATGGACGCAGGGGAATGGTCCCTTCACCCGGACGTGTTTCAGGAGATCTGTCGCCGCTGGGGGATGCCGGACGTCGACCTGATGGCGTCACGGCACAACAACAAGGTCCCGGTTTTCATGGCACGGTCTCACGATCACCGAGCTCTGGCGGCAGACGCCTTAGTTCAGGATTGGTCGCAGTTCCGACTACCTTATGTGTTCCCACCTCTGGCATTGTTGCCCAGAGTGCTCCGCAAAATCAGGTCCGACTGCCGTTGCGCCATTCTCGTCGCTCCAGACTGGCCAAGGAGGTCGTGGTACCCGGATCTGTGGCATCTCACGGTAGGACAACCGTGGGCGCTACCAGGCCGTCCAGACTTGCTGTCTCAAGGGCCGTTTTTCCATCTGAATTCTGCGGCCCTGAACCTGACTGTGTGGCCATTGAGTCCTGGATCCTATGGACCTCAGGTTTATCTAATGATGTTGTTGCCACCATGAGACAGGCTAGGAAACCATCCTCCGCCAAGATCTACCACAGAACGTGGAAGATATTCTTATCTTGGTGCTCTGCTCAGGGAGTTTCTCCCTGGCCATTTGCATTACCTATTTTTCTTTCCTTCCTGCAGTCTGGGTTGGAAAAAGGTTTGTCGCTTAGCTCCCTTAAAGGACAAGTCTCTGCGCTATCCGTATTCTTTCAGAAGCGCCTGGCGCGACTTCCTAAGGTACGCACGTTCCTGCAAGGGGTTTGTCATATCATTCCCCCTTACAGGCGGCCATTGGAACCCTGGGATCTGAACAAGGTTCTGATTGCTCTCCAGAAGCCACCTTTCGAGCCTATGAAGGAGATTTCCTTTTCTCGGCTTTCACAGAAAGTGGCTTTTCTGGTGGCGGTCACGTCTCTTCGGAGAGTGTCAGAGCTGGCGGCGTTATCTTGCAAATCTCCCTTCCTGGTGTTTCACCAAGACAAGGTAGTACTGCGTCCAATTCCAGAGTTTCTTCCCAAGGTGGTATCTTCCTTTCATCTCAATCAGGATATCACTTTACCATCTTTGTGTCCGCATCCAGTTCACCATTTTGAAAAGGGTTTACATCTGTTGGACCTGGTGAGAGCACTCAGGATCTACATTTCCCGCACGGCGTCTCTGCGCCGTTCGGATGCACTCTTTATCCTGGTCGCTGGTCAGCATAAAGGGTCGCAAGCTTCCAAATCCACCCTTGCGCGGTGGATCAAGGAACCAATTCTTCACGCCTACCGTTCTGCTGGGCTTCCGACTCCTTCTGGACTGAAGGGTGCGTCCTGGGCATTACGGCATCAGGCTACGGCTCAGCAGGTGTGCCAGGCGGCTACCTGGTCGAGTCTGCACACTTTCACCAAGCATTATCAGGTGCATACCTACGCTTCGGCGGATGCCAGCCTAGGTAGACAAGTCCTGCAGGCGGCGGTGGCCCACCTGTAAGAAAGGGCTGCCTGACAGCCCGATCGCGAGGTATTATTTTACCCACCCAGGGACTGCTTTTGGACGTCCCAATTGTCTGGGTCTCCCAATTAGGAGCGAAAAAGAAGGGAATTTTGTTTACTTACCGTAAATTCCTTTTCTCTAGCTCCAATTGGGAGACCCAGCACCCGCCCTGTTTTTCTGAGGGTATTTGTTTTTCGGGTGCACATGTTGTTCATGTTAATAACTTACGTTCTCCGATATTGTTTATCGGATTGAATTTGTTTTTGAAACAGTTATTGGCTTTCCTCCTTCTTGCTTTTGCACTAAAACTGAAGGACCCGTGCTCCCACGGGGGGGGTGTATAGCCAGAAGGGGAGGGGCCTTACACTTTTAAGTGTAGTACTTTGTGCGGCCTCCGGAGGCAGTAGCTATACACCCAATTGTCTGGGTCTCCCAATTGGAGCTAGAAGAAAAGGAATTTACGGTAAGTAAACAAAATTCCCTTCTTCTCCACCACAGGGCTCAGGGTACGTGGACCCAGCAAGAGTCCTCGCTTCAGATCAATGTTCTGGAAATACGGGCAGTGTATCTTGCCCTGAAAGCGTTCCAGCAGTGGCTGGAAGGCAAGCAGATCAGAATTCAGTCAGACAATTCCACAGCGGTGGCATACATCAACCACCAAGGCGGCACACGCAGTCGGCAAGCCTTCCAGGAAGTCCGGCGGATTCTGCTGTGGGTGGAAGCCACGGCCTCCACCATCTCCGCAGTTCACATTCCAGGCGTGGAAAACTGGGAAGCAGATTATCTCAGTCGCCAGGGCATGGACGCAGGGGAATGGTCCCTTCACCCGGACGTGTTTCAGGAGATCTGTTGCCGCTGGGGGATGCCGGACGTCGACCTCATGGCGTCCCGGCACAACAACAAGGTACCGGCGTTCATGGCACGGTCTCAAGATCCCAGAGCTCTGGCGGCAGACGCCTTAGTTCAGGATTGGTCGCAGTTTCAGCTCCCTTATGTGTTTCCTCCGCTGGCACTGTTGCCCAGAGTGTTACGCAAGATCAGGGCCGACTGCCGCCGCGTCATCCTCGTCGCTCCCAACCGTGGGCACTACCAGACCGACCAGAATTGCTATCTCAAGGGCCGTTTTTCCATCTGAATTCTGCGGCTCTCAACCTGACTGTGTGGCCATTGAGTCCTGGATCCTAGCGTCTTCAGGGTTATCTCAAGAGGTCATTGCCACTATGAGACAAGCTAGGAAACCAACGTCCGCCAAGATCTACCACAGGACGTGGAAAATTTTCCTGTCGTGGTGCTCTGCTCAGGGTATTTCTCCCTGGCCTTTTACCTTGCCCACTTTTCTGTCCTTCCTTCAATCTGGACTGGAAAAGGGTTTGTCGCTCGGCTCCCTTAAGGGACAAGTCTCAGCGCTCTGTGTTTTTTTCCAGAAGCGCCTAGCCAGACTTCCACAGGTACGCACGTTCCTGCAGGGGGTTTGTCACATCGTCCCTCCTTACAAGCGGCCGTTAGAACCCTGGGATCTGAACAGGGTGCTGATGGTTCTTCAGAAACCACCATTCGAGCCAATGAGAGATATTTCTCTCTCACGCCTTTCACAGAAAGTGGTTTTTCTAGTAGCAGTCACTTCACTTCGGAGAGTGTCTGAGCTAGCAGCGCTGTCATGCAAATCCCCTTTCCTGGTGTTTCACCAGGACAAGGTGGTTCTGCGTCCGGTTCCGGAATTTCTCCCTAAGGTGGTATCCCCCTTTCATCTCAATCAGGATATCTCCTTACCTTCTTTTTGTCCTCATCCAGTTCACCAATGTGAAAAGGATTTGCACTTGTTAGATCTGGTGAGAGCACTCAGACTCTACATTTCTCGTACGGCGCCCCTGCGCCGCTCGGATGCACTCTTTGTCCTTGTCGCTGGCCAGCGTAAAGGGTCACAGGCTTCCAAATCAACCCTGGCTCGGTGGATCAAGGAGCCAATTATCGAAGCTTACCGTTCGGCTGGGCTTCCGGTTCCCTCAGGGCTGAAGGCCCATTCTACCAGAGCCGTGGGCGCGTCCTGGGCTTTGAGGCACCAGGCTACGGCTCAGCAGGTGTGTCAGGCGGCTACCTGGTCGAGCCTACACACTTTCACGAAGCACTATCAGGTGCATACCTATGCTTCGGCAGATGCCAGCCTAGGTAGGCGAGTCCTTCAGGCGGCGGTTGCCCACCTGTAGGAAGGGGCCGTTTTACGGCTCTATTACGAGGTTTTACTTTACCCACCCAGGGACTGCTTTTGGACGTCCCAATTGTCTGGGTCTCCCAATGGAGCGACAAAGAAGAAGGGGATTTCTTTGTCGCTCTATTGGGAGACCCAGACAATTGGGTGTATAGGCTATGCCTCCGGAGGCCGCACAAAGTATTACACTCAAAAGTGTTAAGCCCCTCCCCTTCTGCCTATACACTCCCCGTGCTCCCACGGGCTCCTCAGTTTTTTGCTTTGTGCGAAAGAGGTCAGACACGCACGCACAGCTCCACAGGTGGATACCTACGCTTCGGCGGATGCCAGCCTAGGTAGACGAGTCCTTCAGGCGGCGGTTGTCCACCTGTAGGAAGAGGCCGTTTTACGGCTCTCTTACGAGGTATTATTTTACCCACCCAGGGACTGCTTTTGGACGTCCCAATTGTCTGGGTCTCCCAATAGAGCGACAAAGAAGAAGGGAATTTTGTTTACTTACCGTAAATTCCTTTTCTTCTAGCTCTAATTGGGAGACCCAGCACCCGCCCCTGTTTTTTTGTGTACACATGTTGTTCATGTTGAATGGTTTCAGTTCTCCGATATTCCTTCGGATTGAAGTTACTTTAAACCAGTTTATAATTCTTTTTCCTCCTTCTTGCTTTTGCACCAAAACTGAGGAGCCCGTGGGAGCACGGGGGGTGTATAGGCAGAAGGCACGATCGCTCCAATCAGTGCTGTAGGGGCTGGGGGCGACATGTTAGAGATCCGGCTATGATCTTCTGTAGCTGCTACAATAGATCATAGCAGGATCTCACAGTATCGCACTAATTCGGGCATTATTTTTGCCGAAATTAGTGCGAACGATGTGGTTGGCGGTTCAGATTTGAACAGCCAATCACATCGATTGCCTATGGGGGGTGGCGATGCCACCCCCCCTGGGGTCAGGCAAAGGTCCCCTGCTGTAAGAAACAGCAGGGGACATCATTTGAAAGCCGTTGCTATGGCCACGGCAATCAAATGAAGTTTAGGCAGTAAAATTACGTCCCTGGTCGTTAAGTCACGTTAAAATAGGACGTAATTTTACTGCCCGCGGTCGTGAAGGGGTTAAACTGTCAGTTTCCACTGTGAGGAACATAGTAAGGAAATGGAAGAACACAGGTGTACAGTTCTTGTTAAGCCCAGAAGTGGCAGGCCAAGAAAAATATCAGAAAGGCAGAGAAGAAGAATGGTGAGAACAGTCAAGGACAATCCACAGACCACCTCCAAAGACCTGCAGCATCATCTTGCTGAAGATGGTGTCAATGTGCATCGGTCAACAATACAGCGCACGTTGCACAAGGAGAAGCTGTATGGGAGAGTGATGCGAAAGAAGCCGTTTCTGCAAGCACGCCACAAACAGTCGCCTGAGGTATGCAAAAGCACACTTGGACAAGCCAGTTAAATTTAAGGTCCTGTGAACTGATGAAACAAAGATTGAGTTGTTTGGTCATATAAAAAGGCGTTATACATGGAGGCAAAAGAACACAGCATTCCAAGAAAAGCACTTGCTACCCACAGTAAAATTTAGTGAAGGTTTCATCATGCTTTGGGGCTGTGTGGCCAATGCCGGCACCAGGAATCTTGTTAAAGTTGAGGGTCGCATGGATTCAACTCAGTATCAGCAGATTCTTGACAATAATGTGCAAGAATCAGTGACGAAGTTGAAGTTACGCAGGGGATGGATATTTCAGCAAGACAATGATCCAAAACACCACTCCAAATCTACTCAGGCATTCATGCAGAGGAACAATTACAATGTTCTGGAATGGCCATCCCAGGCCCCAGACATGAATATCATTGAAAATCTGTGGGATGATTTGAAGCGTGCTGTCCATGCTCTGCGACCATCAAACTTAAATGAACTGGAATTGTTTTGTAAACAGGAATGGTCAAATATACCTTCATCCAGCATACAGGAACTCATTAAAAGCTACAGGAAGCAACTAGAGGCTGTAAATTTTTGCAAAAGGAGGATCTACAAAATATTAATGTCACTTTTATGTTGAAGTGCCCATACTTTTGCAACGGTCAAATTTTGTTTAAATGCGGATTTCACATTTTCTGTTAGTACAATAATCCTCATTTCAATCCAGAAATATTACGGAGTCCATCAGTTATTAGATATATGAAACTGAAATAGCTGTTGCAAAAACCCAAATTGTTATAAAGAAAAAAGGTTAACATTAATAGGGGTGCCCAAACTTTTTCATATGACTGTATGTCACCTGTTTGATGGTAATCAATCAAAAAAGACTGCTGGAACACCATTGTAAATGTGTATATTTTAGCTAGCACTCTGATCCCAATCTATATGAAGTGAAAGCTGCACACCAAAGTCAGAGAAATATGAACAGGCATAACTGCTTTATAATGCATAAGGCCCTTTAGCCATGTTTATTCAATTTCCTATGCAGCCAGGTCCCTGGCTTCCCATACACAGCAGGTTTCAGCCGCACATAGAGGTAACATTTGGTTAGGGACCCCTTAAATAAGAGATTACCGTGAAGTGGCTATGGGGCAGTAATGAATTGATCAATACATTAGCTAAATATCCTTTTGTTTTTTGTTTTTTTTTTTTCAAACAATCCATAGCAGTTATGTAATGTCAAATTTCAATTTTTTAAATTTTTCATATGGCTAATTGTATTTTTCATTACTTATGTTTGGTGATGGGACTTAATTCAGGGGATAAACGAGGCATCTACCTCTAACACCAGGGCTTAGAACTTGCTCCAAACAAAATTGCTGCTGTCCATATCAGGTGCCCATTGATTCTGCACCCCACACCTTGCCTTTGACATTATCAAGAGATTTTTTTACTTTTACATCCTTAAGTCTCATCTATCAAAATATAAATTTATCCTGCATGGAAACTCTTTAAGGAGAAAATCGATTAAAACACCAGGATTGCCATTTTTCTGTCTCTACACCTCTCTCAAAACATGCAGTAACAGTGATCCGAATGTCATTCATACCCGATATAGTATTAACAAATGTTCGCTAGCACTAAAGTGTGTATGTACACTGTGTGTAGAATTATTAGGCAGATGAGTATTTTGATCACATGATAATTTTTATCCATGTTGTCCTACTCCAAGCTGTATAGGCTTGAGAGCCAACTACCAATTAAGTAAATCAGGTGATGTGCATCTCTGTAATGAGGAGGGGTGTGGTATAATGACATCAACACCGTATATAAGGTATGCTTAATTAGTAGGAAACTTCCTTTCCTTTGGCAAAATGGGTCTTAAGAGAGATTTGAAGGGCTCTGAAAAGTCCAAAATTGTGAGATGTCTTGCATCGGGATGCAGCAGTCTTGGAATTGCCAAACTTTTGAAGCGTGATCACCGAACAATCAAGCGTTTCATGGCAAATAATCAAGAGGGTCGCAGGAAGCGTGTTGTGCAAAAAAGGCCCAAAATAACTGCCCATGAATTGAGGAAAATCAAGCGTGAAGCTGCCAAGATGCCATTTGCTACCAGTTTGGCCATATTTCAGAGCTGCAACGTTACTGGAGTATCAAAAAGCACAAGGTGTGCCATACTGAGGGTCATGGCCAAGGTAAGGAAGGCTGAAAAATGACCACCTTTGAACAAGAATCATAAGATAAAACGTCAAGACTGGGGCAAGAAATATCTTAAGACTGATTTTTCAAAGGTTTTATGGACTGATGAAATGAGTGACTCTTGATGGGCCAGATGGATTGGCCAGAGGCTTGATCAGTAAAGGACAGAGAGCTCCACTCCGACTCAGACGCCAGCAAGGTGAAGGTGGGGTGCTGGTATCATCAAAGATGAACTTGTGGGACCTTTTCGGGATGAGGATGGAGTGAAACTCAACTCCCAGACCTACTGCCAGTTTCTGGAAGACAACTTCTTCAAGCAGTGGTACAGGAAGAAGTCGGTATCGTTCAAGACAAACATGATTTTCATGCAGGACAATGCTCCATCACATGCATCCTACTACTCCACAGCATGCCTGGCCAGTAAAGATCTAAAAGATGAAAAAATGACATGGCCCCCTTGTTCACCTGATCGGAACCCCATAGAGAACCTGTAGTCCCTCATAAAATGTGAGGTCTACAGGGAGGGAAAACAGTACACCTCTCGGAACAGTGTCTGGGAGTCTGTGGTGGCTGCTGCACGCAATGTTGATCGTAAAGAGATCAAGCAACTGACAGAATCTATGGATGGTAGGCTGTTGAGTGTCATCATAAAGAAAGGTGGCTATATTGGTCACTAATTTTTTTGGGCTTTGTTTTTGCATGTCAGAAATGTTTATTTCTAAATTTTGTGCAGTTATATTGGTTTACCTGGTGAAAATAAACTAGTGAGATGGGAATATATTTTGTTTTTTTATTAAGTTGCCTAATAATTGTGCACAGAAATAGTTACCTGCACAAACAGATATCCTCCTATGATAGCCAAATCTAAAAAACCCCACTCCAACTTCCAAAAATATTAAGCTTTGATATTTGAGGCTTTTGGGTTGATTGAGAACATAGTTGTTGATCAATAATAAAAAAATCCTCTAAAATACAACTTGCCTAATAATTCTGCACACTGTGTATATATGTATAATATATGTATAATATATGTATAATATATGTATAATATATGTATAATATATGTGTGTATATATATATATATATATATATATATATATATATATATATATATATATATATATATATATATATATATATATATATATATTAATATTATAAAAAAAAAAAACTTCCAGCAATTCCGCATCTCTATAATTGTACTGACTTATTCTTGTTACCAGGAGATTTTTAATGCACCCTGACCCCTGTAACAGCTAGAAAAAGTGGTTTAATTGTGGGTGTGTGTAAGTTTAAAAAGATCAAAGTGGTGTCAGATTCCCTTTATTAGATGGTAAAATAAATAGTATTTTTCAAGACTACAAGTTATCCCGCAATAAGAGGCCCTCATGGCTATGTCATTAGAGGAATTTAGAATAAGGCCAGAGTCACACTTGCTTATGACTCAGTAAGACTCGCGTTGGCATCACCCGACACAGCCGCACACTCTCGGACAGGAGCGGGTCAGCTGCATAGAAATACATGCAGCTAAGAAGCTCCTGTCCATAGTGTGCGGCCGCCCTGGGTGATGCCTATGCAAGACTTGCCGGTTCATACGCAAGTGTGACTCTGGCATAAGGGGGTTAATATGTCTTCTACCCAGAGTAGAGGGCAGCAGCAGCTCTTCTTCCTGGGGTGAATTTCATCTGAATTAAGTCATATTGAAGCAGCCCCTGATTGGCTGCAAGTTTCAAACTCCAGTGCTGTCATTGGTGGAACAGCTCCTACAGCAAAGGAGAGTACAGGCTGGTTTTTTTTATTTTATAAAAGGGAGTTTCTATGTCATTCATGAATACCAGGGAGAGGCTGCTGGCAATCATCTGTTTTTGATATTGGATGGTTTCTTCCTCTTTTAGGCACTTGACATCTGTAAAAAGCAGTATGTAAGCCAAACCTAAAGCCCCCGTCACACACAGCGAGATCACTGAAACGTCACAGGTTTTGTGAGGTATCAGCGACCTCGCACAGCGATATCGCTGTGTGTGACAAGCAGCAGCGAGCGGGCCCCTGCTGTGAGGTCGTTTTATCGTTACAAAACAATCAGAACCATTTTTTTGCTTGTTGGTCTCCCGCTGTGCAGCACGCATCGGCGCGTTTGACGGCGGGAGACCAACGATCTGAATGTGCAGGGAGCCGGCGTCTGGCAGCCTGTAAGCGGCGGTACGCTGGTAACCATAGTACACATCAGGTTACTATGCAAAGCGATTTGCTTAGTTACCCGATGTGTACCATGGTTACCAGCCTACGCCGGTTACAGGCTGCCAGACGCTGGCTCCCTGCACACGTAGCCAGGGTACACATCGTGTAGCTATACAAAGCGCTTTGCATAGTTACCCGATGTGTACCCTGTCTACCAAGCACAGCGTCATTACACGGGTTGCTGGTGGCTGGTCTCTGATCGCTGTGGAGATCTGTCTGATTGACAGCTCACCAGCGTCCATGTAGCGACGCTCCAGCGATCCCTGCCAGATCTGATTGCTGGTGGGATCGCTAGAACGTCGCTACGTGACAGGACCCTAAGTGATGCACAACTTTTCTGCCATCGTCCAGTAGGACAAATACAATTTGCATACAGACTAATCAAATTATGGTGCTGTACAAGGAGTTCAACTTTCTGAGGGACAAATTTAGAACTTGTTTGTGTATACAGAACAACAACCCGTGCAAAACTGGTTTTGGACGCATGTGTGTCCGCCTGCAGAAAGCGTATACACCTGAAAATGGTGCAAGACAGAGCACATGCTGACTCCGTCTGCTGCATTATAGTCAATGGCCCTGTCGGCGCATGCATCCGAAACCAATTTTGTGGGTGGGGGGTAGTGAAGTTCGGACGCAATGTGAAAAGGCGCTAAAACTCCTTTCCAAACTGAAAAAAATGGTTTCTTTCCTAGTAACATCTTCTATCCAGTATCCAGAGTAGGGGTTGTGCGTTTACCCATTATGCGCTGCTGTGGATGTACAGGAAAATATAGCTCTTGGTAGAAGGGTAGGAAAATGAAAAAAAAAAAAAACCCACAAATTAAAAATACTGTTTTATAGAGTTCACTTCTCAGTTGTCATCACATTCCTATAGCCTGTACTACAATGAAGGGTAATACTTAGATATAGATAACAGGTTCCACCATTTACAATAGGTGATGTCACAGGGCAAGTGTGGCTGGAAAACTCCCATAGAAGTCAATGAGTCAGTCTACTACCATAATCCTGTACAGAAAGTGCAATGAAAAAAATCATCAATTAAAAAAGAACATTTATTACGGTCTGGTCGTAATTAGTGAGTTAAACATAAAAGGAACTTGTATGCCCTTTAAAACAATATTTTGTGACTAGTTAATAAGCCCAGCCAATGGTGACATTGCCATCCTGTGCATAATGCATGTATCTTTCTATACAACCTTTCTTTGCTCTTCTCGTGGCATCTGCCTGTCATTTATGTTTGGTATTCTGTTTGATCTTTCAGAGAATACCCAGATTTCTATAAAAAGCTGTACTCCCTGCTGGATCCATCAGTGTTTCATGTGAAATATCGAGCCCGCTTCTTTAATTTAGCCGACTTGTTCTTGTCATCCACGTAAGATTTCCAACACCTTTTATTTAAGGGGTTAACCGTCTTAATTGGCAGTTACTTGGGAATTCTTCTCTGAAGCCTCTTACATTTTATGTCTCTATATATTCTAGGCATTTACCTGTGTACCTTGTTGCCGCTTTCGCCAAGCGTCTTTCACGACGGTCTCTGACTGCACCCCCTCAAGTCCTGATGATGATTATTCCATTGATTTGTAACCTGATCCGGAGACATCCAGCTTGTCGACCCCTCATTCATCGCCCCTCAACTGATGGAGGTCAGAGCAGCTTAGAGTTGAGAAAAAAAAGTTTTACAGGACCCTGGACCGGCCTCCACATTGGTACTCCGTGGCAGCCAGACCAGGGTCCTGCGCATTTATCTGCTGGTATTCAAACATCCTGGGCACACTTCCAATGGTCCAGCAATATCATGCACTGAATCTTTGACTTCTGCTATGCTAAACCCAAATTGGGGGTTTTATATGTTGGATATCATGTGTTTTTTTAATAATGTGCACATATGGGTAAGCGATATAGAGGATTCCTACATACCGTATTTTTCGGGCTATAAGACGCACCGGACTATAAGACGCACCCTTGTTTTAGAGGAGGAAAAAATAGAAGAAAATAAAATTAAAGTAAAAGAATGTGGTCATGACACACTGTTATTTTACTGCTGACAGTGTTACTGAGGTAATAATATCCCCAAATTCTGTCCTCATATCCTCCTTTCTGGGTACCTTGTATATATGGCCCCCATCGTGGAATATGTATGTTCCCCATCATTATGTGTGTGATCCTCCAATCTGGAGTGTGTGAGTGTGTGTGTGTGTGTGTGTGTGTGTGTGTGTGTGTGTGTGTGTGTGTATAGTTATATAGTGTGTGTGTGCGTGTGTAAAGATATATGCGTGTGTGTGTATATATATATATATATATATATATATATATATATATATATATATATATATATATATATATATATATATATATATATATATATATATATATATATATATATATTATGATCCAACCCCATCCAGTTGTACAGTTATGCCTATACTATATTAATTATTGCCTTACTTTTACAGATGTGCTGCTCACCATGCTTCAGTTTGGTCCTGGCATTGCAAAGTCTCCCATCTCAAGGACCTGCAGACCTGCAGTGATGTAATGGAGAGGCGGGCACTGTGCTGTTCTGTGCTGCTCTGGCCCACCCCTCTGCATTACATCACTGTAGGTCCTTGTCAGTTACGGGAGACTGTTTCTAGTGCAGAGGCAGGAGCAAAGTGAAAGTAATTTGTGCCCTCAGCACAGAGACTGCGGCTGTGCTGTGAAGGTATGCCGTGCTCTGGCCTGGATACTCCAGTGATCTGCACTTCCCCCCGAGCCATACATGACTGCAGCGTCCCCCTGCTCCTGCCTCCTACACAGCGGACACACAGTCTCCCCAGCCGCTGCAGGAAGCCGGGGGCTGGAGAACCCACGTGTGACCGCTGTTTACATTAAACAAGTTTTCAATAGCTGCTCCTCACACGCGCTGACTGCAGAGAGAGGTGGGCGGGGAGCAGCTAATGAATATTCACTGACTTTAAGCAGCGGGCACACGTGGTTTCTCCAGCAGCCGGCATCCTGCAGCAGCGACCCTCCCTGCCTCCTGTGATCCCACTGCATAGTGCTGACTCCCCACAGCTCCCTACCCCGCAGCTTCAGACCATAAGACGCACCCCACACTTTCCTCCCAAATTTGGAGGAAAAAAAGTGCGTCTTATCGTCCGAAAAATACGGTATACGAGCATCGTAAATACTCATGTTTTACTTGTTTTAGGTTTGGCATCGGATCCATTTGTCATGGAGGAGCAAGATCCAGCTAAAAGTCGTGCTTTGGAAAGTTCTCTCTGGGAGCTGGAGGTAAACCTAACTCCATAACAAGCCTGCCAAAACTCAAATTATAGGCTATTGTTTTGATCAGAAATGTAATAATAAAATAAGTTTTGTCAGAATTGAAAATCCAGGTCCATATTAATCTATCGTTATGTCTGTGCATGTATGTAACAGGTTCATTCATTATTTTATCAATTTACTAGACTGATTTACTGCACGGTTTGGATTGGCAGGTCTCTGACTGCAGCGGGCTCCTGCTACAGCAGCCTACCATCCACATATTTTAAGGGATAAGTAGCCATGGACGGAGTGGATGGCTTCTGAGCCACACATTCATCTTCTCTATCAAGCTTTGATGATCTGAGAGAAATATATACAAATGTGTCCACACTTTGCCTTTCTTGAATTGCGTTAGCTTATCCCCCCCCCCCCTTTCATGGTTTATCATCTCACACTATGCGTGCATCTCTGCATATGTCTGCTGTGGAGACAAGATAATGGACACATTTAAATGCTTACAAGATAGACGGCTATGTTTTACATAATTGTTTATAAATGGAAAATGAATGTTTAGCGCATTTCACTTTAGTTTTAAAAGATTAATCTCAACAAGATAAATGGTTGAAATCGCAAAGTGCTTACAAACAACTTTTCTTTTTCGCTCTATTGGGAGACCCAGACAATTGGGTGTATAGGCTATGCCTCCGGAGGCCGCACAAAGTACTACACTTAAAAGTGTTAGGCCCCTCCCCTTCTGCCAATACACCCCCCGTGCTCCCACGGGCTGCTCAGTTTTTGCTTTGTGCGAAGGAGGTCAGACACGCACAGCACAGCTCCACAGATTAGTCAGCAGCAGCTGCTGACTAGGTCGGATGGAAGAAAAGTGGGCCCATATAGGGCCCCCAGCATGCTCCCTTCTCACCCCACTTTTGTCGGCGGTGTTGTTAAGGTTGAGGTATCCATTGCGGGTACGGCGGCTGGAGCCCACATGCTGTTTTTCCTTCCCCATCCCCCTTAGGGCTCTGGGTGAAGTGGGATCTTATCGGTCTCCAGGCACTGAGACCGGGCTTCATCCACAACTCCTGTGGAGCCTGATGGATAGGAGCCGATACCGTTCAGGGACATGGCCCTGCATCTTAAAGGTACTCTGTATCCCTATGGGGACCGCGCACGGCATCACCTCAGCTTTGCTGGGTGTGCTAGTGCACCGGGGACCGCGGCGCTGACCGGGTCTATATGTGCCATTACACACTCAGCGTCGCTGAGTGTGTTTATATGTAAGGGCTACCGCACTGACCGCCGTTGCCACGGGACACTGCGGCGCGGCTGGGACTTGTAGTTCGCCGGGGACTTTCACGCGACCGCGCTTTTACGGCGGCCGCGTTTATTACTACAGTCCCCGGCTTCATTGCGGCCTAGTTTCCCTTTTTTTCTCCCGCCCTCAGCCCTGACAGGCAGGGGAAGGGCGGGACGCTGCACGGAGCGAGCAGCAATGAGGGCTGGAGTATGATTTACATGCTCCACTCCCCTCACTGTACACAGTATGAGCGCCCGTTTCGCGCTCTTTCTAGGCCACGCCCACAGCTTCCTCAGCTCGTCAGGACGCCGCAGCCATTCCTGTCAGCTCCACCGACGCTGCAGAGAGGGACATATTCATGGGAGACCCAGACACGGTCTCTGGTGGCCTCACAACCGCTTAGGCGGCTGGTAAACAGCACATGTGGTGCTAGCCCCATGGTGCTGTATTGTATGGGTACATTATTTGTGTACTGTATATAATTTACACTGTATGAGCACAGTTCTTTCTGGCTATATACCCTATTGTGTTACTCAGGGAAAACTATAGCATGGCGCCCATAAAAGGCAGGGGTGCCAAAACACAGGCTTATTATGTTGCCTGCGCCGCATGTAAGACCCAGCTACAGGCAGGTTCCACTGACCCTCATTGTGTACAGTGTTCGACCCCTGTGACACTTCCTCAGCCGGATCCTCTGCTAAGAGGGGCCCAGGGGGAGCCACCTGTTGACACTGTCCAGGTGACGGGGACTGAGTTTGCAGCCTTTAAGGATCAACTCTCTGAGACTATGGCTAAGATACTAGAAGCCTTGCAGTCCAGACCGGTATCTCAGCAAAGGGACTCTGTTGAATCATTGTTCCCTGACCCCCCTCAGTTGGACCAACAATGTCCTCACGGGGTATCTCATACATCCCAGACGGAGGGTTCGGACTTAGAACCTAGCCCCAGATCGTCTAAGCGAGCCCGCTTAGAATTTCCCTCGACATCATATTGTTTAGGGTCTCAGCGGGGGGATTCTCTGGTTGTTGATGCGGAAACAGTTGATCAGGATTCTGATCCTGGGAGCGCTCTCAATCTTAATTCTCCAGACGGGGACGCCATAGTGAATGATCTTATTGCATCCATTCATCAGTTGCTGGATATTCTTCCCTCAGCCCCTCCGGCGGAGGAGTCTGATTCTCAGCAGGAGAAATTTCGCTTCAGGTTCCCCAAGTGTACACAGAGTATGTTTCTAGACCACTCTGATTTCAGAGAGGCAATCCAGAATCACCATGCTTATCCGGATAAGCGTTTCTCTAAGCGCCTTAAGGATACACGTTATCCTTTTCCCCCGGAAGTGGTTAAAGGTTGGATTCAATGTCCCAAAGTGGATCCTCCAATCTCCAGACTGGCGGCTAGATCCATACTTGCAGTGGAAGATGGGGCCTCGCTTAAAGATGCCACTGACAGGCAGATGGAGCTCTGGATGAAATCCATCTATGAAGCTATCGGAGCTTCTTTTGCCCCAGCATTCGCAGCCGTATGGGCGCTACAAGCTATATCAGCAGGTCAAGCGAAAATTGAAGCGGCCGCGCCACAAGTGGCTTCCATTACCTCCCAGACCTCGGCAATTGCGTCTTACGCTATGAATGCTGTCCTGGACTCTGTGAGCCGTACGGCAGTTGCGACCGCCAATTCGGTAGTAGTCCGCAGGGCCTTGTGGCTACGGGAGTGGAAGGCAGATTCCGCTTCCAAAAAAGCGTTTAACCGGTTTGCCAATTTCTGGCGACAGGCTCTTTGGCGAGCGCCTGGATGAAATCATCAAACAATCCAAGGGAAAGGATACATCCTTACCCCAGCCCAAGCAGAACCTCTCCCAACAGAGGAGAGGGCAGTCGAGGTTTCGGTCCTTTCGGGGCGCGGGCCGGTCCCAATTCTCCTCGTCCAAAAGGTCTCAGAAAGAACAAAGGAACTCTGATGCATGGCGGTCTAAGTCACGTCCTAAAAAGGCCATTGGGAGCACCGCTAACAAAGCGGCTGCCTCATGACTTCTACCTCCTCTAGTAGCATCCTCGGTCGGTGGCAGGCTCTCCCGCTTTTGCGACACCTGGCTGCCACAAATAAAAGACCGCTGGGTGAGAGACATTCTGTCTCACGGTTACAAGATAGAGTTCATCTCTCGTCCCCCGACTCGATTCTTCAGGTCTTCTCCGCCTCCCGAGAGAGCCGAGGCTCTTCTGCAGGCGCTGGGCACTCTGAAGGCAGAAGGAGTGGTGGTCCCTGTTCCTCTTCATCAACAGGGCCACGGTTTTTACTCCAACTTGTTTGTGGTCCCAAAGAAGGACGGGTCTTTCCGTCCTGTCCTAGACCTGAAACTTCTCAACAAACACGTAAAGACCAGGCGGTTCCGGATGGAATCCCTTCGCTCCGTCATCGCCTCAATGTCCCAAGGAGATTTCCTTGCATCGATCGATATCAAAGATGCTTATCTCCACGTTCCGATTGCCCCAGAGCACCAACGCTTCTTGCGCTTCGCCATAGGAAACGAACACCTGCAGTTCGTGGCACTGCCATTCGGCCTGGCAACAGCCCCACGGGTTTTCACCAAGGTTATGGCTACTGTAGTAGCGGTCCTCCATTCTCAGGGTCACTCGGTGATCTCGTACTTGGACGATCTGTTGATCAAGGCACCCTCTCTAGAGGCATGCCAACACAGCCTCGACGCTACCCTGGAGACTCTCCAGAGTTTCGGGTGGATCATCAATTTTCCAAAGTCAAATCTGACACCGGCCCAATCGCTCACATACCTTGGCATGGAGTTTCATACCCTCTCAGCGATAGTGAAGCTTCCGCTGATCAAGCAGCGGTCACTACAGACAGGGGTACAATCTCTCCTTCAAGGCCAGTCACACCCCTTGAGGCGCCTCATGCACTTCCTGGGGAAGATGGTGGCAGCAATGGAAGCAGTCCCTTTCGCGCAGTTTCACCTGCGTCCTCTTCAATGGGACATCCTACGCAAATGGGACTGGAAGCAGACGTCCCTCGACAGGACCGTCTCCCTCTCTCAGGCGACCAAAGCTTCCCTTCGGTGGTGGCTTCTTCCCGCTTCATTGTCGAAGGGGAAATCCTTCCTACCCCCATCCTGGGAAGTAGTCACGACGGACGCAAGTCTGTCAGGGTGGGGAGCGGTTTTTTCTCCACCACAGGACTCAGGGTACGTGGACCCAGCAAGAGTCCTCGCTTCAGATCAATGTTCTGGAAATTCGGGCAGTGTATCTTGCCCTGAAAGCGTTCCAGCAGTGGCTGGAAGGCAAGCAGATCCGAATTCAGTCGGACAATTCTACAGCGGTGGCATACATCAACCACCAAGGCGGCACACGCAGTCGACAAGCCTTCCAGGAAGTCCGGCGGATTTTGATGTGGGTGGAAGCCACGGCCTCCACCATATCCGCAGTTCACATCCCAGGCGTGGAAAACTGGGAAGCAGATTATCTCAGTCGCCAGGGCATGGACGCAGGGGAATGGTCCCTTCACCCGGACGTGTTTCAGGAGATCTGTTGCCGCTGGGGGGTGCCGGACGTCGACCTCATGGCGTCCCGGCACAACAACAAGGTACCAACGTTCATGGCACGGTCTCAAGATCCCAGAGCTCTGGCGGCAGACGCCTTAGTTCAGGATTGGTCGCAGTTTCAGCTCCCTTATGTGTTTCCTCCGCTGGCACTGTTGCCCAGAGTGTTACGCAAGATCAGGGCCGACTGCCGCCGCGCCATCCTCGTCGCTCCAGACTGGCCGAGGAGGTCGTGGTACCCGGATCTGTGGCATCTCACGGTCGGCCAACCGTGGGCACTACCAGACCGACCAGACTTGCTGTCTCAAGGGCCGTTTTTCCATCTGAATTCTGCGGCCCTCAACCTGACTGTGTGGCCATTGAGTCCTGGATCCTAGCGTCTTCAGGGTTATCTCAAGAAGTCATTGCCACTATGAGACAGGCTAGGAAACCAACGTCCGCCAAGATTTATCACAGGACGTGGAAAATTTTCCTGTCGTGGTGCTCTGCTCAGGGTTTTTCTCCCTGGCCATTTGCATTACCTACTTTTCTGTCCTTCCTTCAATCTGGACGGGAAAAGGGTTTGTCGCTCGGTTCCCTTAAGGGACAAGTTTCAGCGCTCTCTGTGTTTTTCCAGAAGCGCCTAGCTAGACTTCCACAGGTACGCACGTTCCTGCAGGGTGTTTGTCACATCGTTCCACCTTACAAGCGGCCGTTAGAACCCTGGGATCTAAACAGGGTGCTGATGGTTCTTCAGAAACCACCATTCGAGCCAATGAGAGATATTTCTCTCTCACGCCTTTCGCAGAAAGTGGTTTTTCTAGTAGCAGTCACTTCACTTCGGAGAGTGTCTGAGCTAGCAGCGTTGTCGTGCAAAGCCCCTTTTCTGGTTTTTCACCAGGACAAGGTGGTTCTACGTCCGGTTCCGGAGTTTCTCCCTAAGGTGGTATCCCCCTTTCATCTCAATCAGGATATTTCCTTACCCTCTATTTATCCTCATCCAGTTCACCAATGTGAAAAGGATTTGCACTTGTTAGATCTGGTGAGAGCACTCAGACTCTACTTTTCTCGTACGGCGCCCCTGCGCCGCTCGGATGCACTCTTTGTCCTTGTCGCTGGCCAGCGTAAAGGGTCACAGGCTTCCAAATCAACCCTGGCTCGGTGGATCAAGGAGCCAATTATCGAACCTTACCGTTCGGCTGGGCTTCCGGTTCCCTCAGGGCTGAAGGCCCATTCTACCAGAGCCGTGGGAGCGTCCTGGGCTTTGAGGCACCAGGCTGCGGCTCAACAGGTGTGTCAGGCGGCTACCTGGTCGAGCCTGCACACTTTCACGAAGCACTATCAGGTGCATACCTATGCTGCGGCGGATGCCAGCCTAGGTGGACGAGTCCTTCAGGCGGCGGTTGCCCACCTGTAGGAAAGGGCCGTTTTACGGCTCTCTTACGAGGTATTATTTTACCCACCCA
Organism: Anomaloglossus baeobatrachus; assembly: GCF_048569485.1. Classification (NCBI taxonomy): domain Eukaryota; kingdom Metazoa; phylum Chordata; class Amphibia; order Anura; family Aromobatidae; genus Anomaloglossus; species Anomaloglossus baeobatrachus. Next base: position 717,873,750 of record NC_134353.1, on the reverse strand, counting down.
GGGACTGCTTTTGGACGTCCCAATTGTCTGGGTCTCCCAATAGAGCGAAAAAGAAGGGAATTTTGTTTACTTACCGTAAATTCCTTTTCTTCTAGCTCTAATTGGGAGACCCAGCACCCGCCCCTGTTTTTTTGTGTACACATGTTGTTCATGTTGAATGGTTTCAGTTTTCCGAGTTTCCTTCGGATTGAAGTTAAACCAGTTTATAATTATTTTTTCCTCCTTCTTGCTTTTGCACCAAAACTGAGCAGCCCGTGGGAGCACGGGGGGTGTATTGGCAGAAGGGGAGGGGCCTAACACTTTTAAGTGTAGTACTTTGTGCGGCCTCCGGAGGCATAGCCTATACACCCAATTGTCTGGGTCTCCCAATTAGAGCTAGAAGAAAAGGAATTTACGGTAAGTAAACAAAATTCCCTTCTTCCATTTACTTACTAAAAATCATCTTAATTATCAAGAACTAAGGAATGTTTTATGCCGTTGTAAACTGCTTGTTGCATCCGTTATCAGGGAGCTCTGCAGCCTTATCAGTAGGTGTTCGATCTCCTAGGCAAGGAGTGCATCACGTACAAGTTCTCTTGTAATCACTGCTCTGAAGCTGGCCAGATTGCTGAATCCAGCCAATTGCAATGTCCCTGCACTTCTTTGAAACTGCAAATAAGTGCCCTGTGTCTCCACCACTGAAGAGCTCACCTTTCGGGTGAGCCACACGATAATGCCATTGGTCAATCACCTTAGGAGTGCTCTACCTCCTGGAATGCAGGACACCAAGAGTCAAATGAGTATTGGGCTCCTGAAGACTGATGGTATAAAAACCCATGTAATAATATTTAATTGGTTCTTTAATTGTTGTAGCTATTTCATTTTTTTATGTTTTAGAAAAATTTTAGACATCTGCTGTATTAAAAACACAGCCATATTTCATTGCTTATTAGTTCTTACATGTTCACACTTACAGGAACTATGTTTGTATATTCCAGGGTTTCAAAACAGTTTTAAGGGTATATCAAGGACTTTACAAAAAAAATGTGCCTAAGCACTAACAGGCAGCTGACATCATGCTAATTGACAGCCGGCTCCCCTAGTTAAGCAGCGGGGAGCCAGGTGTTGACTACCATGACTTCGGCTGTCCTGCCTAGTCTAGTGAGCAGTTCGGAAAAGAGGCTTCTGCATCACAGGCAGGACTGGTCTGTGACCGCTCTGTGCCAGCAAAGAATGACACCAGGCAGCTAAGTAGCAACTACTGTCTGTCTCTTTGCTGGCTTTCTGCAGCTGTCACTAAAGTGAGCTTATGAGTTGAGTGAATACTCAATAATTACACATGAAGCACCCTCTAATGATTTCTGTGGGCTATACAGAAGATTGAGTCCTGCTCTGATTGCTACTATACGCTGTATATAGTAAATATCACTGTCTACTATGACACCCAGTCATAGGCTGGACATCACAGAGGAGATCATATAACATACATGGGGGTGTAGAGCCGCCCTCAGCTGTTAGAGCAACCCATTGTTTCCCTGCTATTGTGTCGCAGGGTAGCCGATTACTGTCCGAACTAACGTCTGGTCGGATTGCTTTGCTAAAATGCAGGTGTCAGCAATTGACATCAGCATTTAAGAAGTTAACAGCAGCAATGGGCAGGCTACCGTTCGCTGTTGTAAGAGGCAGATGTCATCTATATAATAATAATAATATATTCACTTATATAGCGCTATTAATTCCACAGCGCTTTACATACATTGGCAACACTGTCCCCATTGGGGCCCACAATCTAAACTCCCTATCAGTATGTTTTTTGGAGTGTGGGAGGAAACCGGAGGAAACCCACGCAAACACAGGGAGAACATACAAACTCCTTGCAGATGTTTTCCTTAGTGGGACTAGAACCCAGGACCACAGCGCTGCAAGACTACAGTGCTAACCACTGAGCCACCGTGCTGCCCATATAGCTGGCATCTTTCCTCTGTGGAGCGGGCTGCTCTTCTGAGCCTGCTTCAAAGTCCCAGATACGCTCCATGACATATATATAATAATCATGGGGAGTTAAGAAGTTAAAATACATTAAAAAAAAATGCAGAGCATTTTTGAACCTATTAATTGAATATAATAAATGGAGATTCTCTTTTAACTATTCTTCCTTTCCCTATTCCCAGCCCTGGCAGGCATTGATTTTATTTATTTTTTTTGTCTTTTATATGAACTAATTTGTATTAAAAACAGACTTTGCAGAAGCATTACTACCCAAACGTTGTGAGAGCTGCCAATGTCATTAGCCGGGCCCTGTCCACACAAGAAAGTGACATCTCTGAGCTCTTGGAGCTGTCGTCATATGAGGTAGGAAAAACTGAGCACATACCGGGAATTACTGTATAAACAAATCTCTTTGCTGTCGTTCCATAGTAACTAATTCCAGTTGATCAGTTGATGATGTCTAAAGAGACTAATCTCTCTCTGCCACAAGGGACATCCACAGGAATAACAATGTTTAGACCCACGCCCTACACACAGGATACAAAATCCTGATTAGGCTTTAGCTGGATACAGCCGGGTTCTGCAGTTGTAGCTGAATGTTATTCCTATATAAAGTACCACCTTGTGTACCCGGCAGGTTTATCGAATCTAATGTGACGATCCAAGCAGTTTAAAGTAATCTATCTCTGGTCCCAATTCCTCTGCTGCCCATTTCATTAATTTCTGTTAGTTCAGCACTGTTTTCCTATAAGTTGTTGTGCAGTAATAGTAAATGGAGCAGAAAAAGCGATCCCACTTTGTAATGTACAAACAGTTAAACTTCTGCTGCATCTCTGGAGGGAGCGCAGTCCTGTCCCGGCTCACATCCTTATACTCCGCTCTCAGGTCTTGTATTGAGGTTTATTAAGAGCTGTATAAATGGACTTGGCTGCAGTAAGCCTGTCCCCTCTCATCTCCTCCGAACCTGCCATGATTCCATAATCTCCATTACAAGGGAAGCAATTAAAGTTGTTTGCATTTATTTCTCTTCACCAAAGGTCTTTTATCTTGGGATTTCTGCTTTGCTGTAGAAAAAAAGTAGCATTGTCCGATTGCATCTCCAGAGGTAATATTGTGATTATACATGAACTCCTTTTCTCTGTGTTTCAGCTTTTCGAGAAGGAGATGAAGAAGAAATTCCATACTGTGCCTTTAGAATTTGAACCCGTTCAAGGTCTTCTTGGCAAGAAGCACGATATTACCGCAGAGCACTTTTCTCTATGATCGGAAACCATGCTGATTTCTTATTCTACTCATCAATATTGTTTATGTATTATGAGGACTTAATTTTGTAATATAATAAACTTCTTTTGATTCTGACTATCCAGATTGTTTTTTCCTAATCTGAATAATGTCATATCTGCTGGAGTTTGCCGGCGTTGTTCCTTAGCAACCATCTATTCGTGTTTTAGGGGACAATGAAGTTCCTCTTCATTCTGTGTGATCCACAATAGTCTTTCCACTTGGTTTTGTCCCAAGGCTATGACTTTGCTGTCAACTATTTCCTCTCTAAAGTAATATGGTGGCATCAAGCTGGGTAACATGGCTAAATAGCTTAGATTTGTCTTGAGAAATAAAGAGCAGCATTATGTTGGGGAGTTAGTTTAATATTACCACGCTGCTTGAGGGTTTTTTTTTCTTTTTTTTTGTTTTTTTTTCTCCCATATAGAGTGGGTGCCAGCTGTATGATACAGCCAGTATATATTTCTCCATTCGCTGCTATGTAGCCACTTATATGGAGTTGGCGACCGTGGTATTTAGGGCACGTGATCCTCGTGGGGCATCCGTTCAGTTGGCACTATCCCATGGTGCCAAAGGGTTGACATAGCAGTAGTCATCTTGGTTTTCTAGTGAAGACGAGCCACCAGGAGAGAACCCCATAAAATCAAAACTCAAAATGCAATTCCGACAGTTTTACATTTTCAAATTTCACCTCACTTGGAATTATTTTTCCTGCATTTCAGTTTTTTTTTGTTTTTTTTTTTTTAAATATGGCAAAATGGTGTTATTTTAAACTACAACTTGTCTAGCAAACAACAATCATACGACTGTCAGTGGGAAAATTTAAAAACTTATGGTGCTTGGGGAAAAAAATGAAACTATTAAAACAAAATTGGCTTAGTCATTATGGTGTTAAAAGTATATTTTGTTTACAGCATATATGATCCACTGCTTAAAGATTATACAACTGCGAGACTCAAATCTGTTTTATGGCTTTTGCTGCTTTTTGTTATGCAAATTAAAACCTGCTTTTAACAGTACCAGCAAAAGATGAGATATTGGAAATCGCATGCACACGTTTGTTTTTTTGGTCCCACCCCCCTCCCTCTGACTTACCGTATGTGTTTATTTTACTATGGGCAGCAGCATGGGGGCAATATCTAACAGGGGGAGGTGTGCCATCCATAGGGGGCCATATCTAACACAGGGGGAGGTGTGCCATCCATAGGGGGCCATATCTAACACAGGGGGAGGTGTGCCATCCATAGGGGGCCATATCTAACACAGCTGGAGGTGTGCCATCCATAGGGGGCCATATCTAACACAGGGGGAGGTGTGCCATCCATAGGGGGCCATGGGCAGCACAGGGGGACGTGTGCCATCCATAGGGGGCCATGGGCAGCACAGGGGGATGTGTGCCATCTATAGAAGGCCATGGGCAGCACAGGGAGACGTGTGCCATCCATAGGAGGCCATGGGCAGGACAGGGAGACGTGTGCCATCCATAGGAGGCCATGGGCAGGACAGGGAGACGTGTGCCATCCATAGGAGGCCATGGGCAGCACAGAGGGACGTGTGCCATCCATAGGAGACCTGTGCCAGCTGTAGGGGATATGTGCCATAAATTTGGGACGTGTTCCATCAATGGGGGACATGTGGCATCACTGGGGGATGTGTGCCAGCACAAGGGGGCCATATCCAGATTAAGGGGGCTAATTTTAGGTTGGGGGGCTATGAGGGACATATACCCTTTATGATTTGTTAGATGGACACTGGCATTATAAGACGGACCCCATTTAACATAAAAAAAAAAAAAATTCTCTTTTCCTTCACTATATTTGGGGGTGCATCTTACAATCAGGTGCTTCTTATAAAGTGAAAAATACGGTAATTTGAAAGCTGCAGCAATTTAAAAAAACAAACAAACTGCGATATGTCAATTCTTTCACTGTTTTCTTCACCCGTAAAAGAAATGAGTGAAAACATGCAAAGGTTTTTTCATGGCATTTTTGCTGAATATAACAAACTGTATTAAACATGAAGACAGAGCACTTGAAATGTGCAACTTAATGTGTCAAACGCTGCAAAACGAGTGTTTTGAACACCGCATTTCTACTGCTGAGTGAGCAGCTACCTGTACTTGAAGAATGGGAGAGTGCCCAGCTTGAACTAGCGGCGCGCACGACTTGGCTGCTATTTTGAACGGTCCGTTTTCAGTAAGACAGAGCATTTAGTTCCATGCACGAAAATCTTTTTCCAAGACTAATGTTCACATCTTAGTTTGATAGAAGGCTAACAGACAATGGAACACTCTTGACGGGGGCTGATGGTTTTCAGTAGACTCCTATCCCAAAAGATTTTTTTTTTTTTTTATCATGAATCCCACATCTGTAGGGGATTTCTCTTAGTTCGATGACATTAGGTCTGGGCTTTTTTAATCTTTTTTCAATATATTTTGTTCATTAGTCCCCCACAATGTCTGGATTCCCAAATTAACAATACTAATCATCTGTAGCTGCAATACGATATAAATGCAAAAACGTGCCTATATTACGCCTGTGTGAAACTGGTTCTACTTTAGCCCAGGACCTAAAGCAGCATCATCTGTAACTCGGAAACAGCGTCATCTTAGCTGTACAGTACAGGGCAGTAATATTCTTTATTTTTAATTCCATAAGTATCTTTTCGCAAATCTCTGCCTTCCTGATAATTAACAGTAAGCCGGGTTTTTGCTCCCCAACTGCATTGGCGCAGTGCACATGTCCACAGAGACGGCGGTAATGCAGAGAACAGCCAGCAGTTAGTCAGCTCGGCAAATCTTACGGCTGGCTGTGTACTACATCACTGATGCCTCCCTAGGCATGCGCATTGTGCCGATAAAGCTGGGGTGTGTATACCCAGGTTGCTGCACATCAGGGAGAAAGATTTGCAAAGAGACGAGTGGTGATAGTGCATTTACAATCATGTTAGTGATGCCTAGAGTAATATAATTAGTGGGACAATTAGTCTAGGGAAAGCAATGTGCGGACACAAGGGTCAGGGTGGTGCTCTCGTCCACTGGCCTGTGTTTAGAAAGACCACACGTGTCAGGGCTCAGCACACTCCACACCTGTACTCCAGCCCAGTGGGCAGAACACTAGTCAAACAGCACAGTGAACGTACCACACTCTGGTAAGTTAATTGGATTACCAACAGACAAGTGCATATAGTACATCCCCAGCAAGGACACAAGATGGTGCAAGTGAAAGAATCTCATCCTTCTGTTGGTTGCCAGGGATTAGGACCTCCGCGACTTCGGGACATCCAGGGCCACTACCCCGGCCATCAGCACCCCGGTTTTGTCAGGCACCCAGTGAGAGGAGATAGCAGCAACCTTAGGAAGCCGACTCAGCACAGTGAGGTATGTGGCCAGGCAGCCGAATTGTTCTGACCTGGGTTGTCCAAACAAATTTGCGGGCTCAGTACTGGGTAGTAGTAGCAGGTCTGTATTCCAACAGGTGAAACCATGCTTCCTAGGCTGAAGTTCTGTAGAATAAAACTGGTGGCAGGAAACGGATACTTTTTTATTAGCGCCCATTTCAGGGCATAGTGCCCCACACGATTGATGGGAGACAAACCTGTCTGTTCCCTCATTGTTCGCTAGTTCAATTAAACTGCTTGTCCTCTAAATCAGAGATTCCCAACTGCAGTCCTCAAGGCCCACCAACAGTGCATGTTTTCAGGATTTTCTTAGCATTGCACAAGTGTTGGAATCCTCACCTCTGCAGGTGATTAAATTATCTCCTGTGCAATACTAAGGAAATCCTGAAAACCTGCACTGTTGGTGGGCCTCGAGGGCTGGCGTTGGGGAACTCTGCATTAAATAGTGCTGACTAGAACACCGCAGGGGGCTAATGCAATCTGTAATCAGCAGCCATTCCAAAAATTGGCATACAAAAAGGGGCATCTGACAGTCTCACATGAAACAATGCCACATGTATCTTGACTTGCCAAGGAAAGGAATAGTATGTCTGGCATAATTAAGAATAATTCACCCTCACTTAAGTGCTCAGATTTTCCTCATTGACGCTGAGACGTCTCAAGCAACACCCCACAACTAGTCAGTCGCTAATTAACATATTGTAAACGTACTTATAAAATGATTTGTCATATGCACTATTCAATCAGACAATAAATTGGGCATTTTAGGAAGGGTATAATGGCACTAAGGTATACATGATGGCATTTTTTTAGAGCCTGGGAAAGCTGTCCAAAAACCTTGTTGCTTTATTACATATCTGCAAGTTTTCCCACCTTTTTCCATGGATTATTTCTACCTCAAGCCATGATTTTAATAATCAGGGCAGTAACCAGTGTCTTATCTCTTTAAATCATGTCATCTTGTAGAATTTGTCTTACTGGTGCATAATGTAATACAAAAATAAAATGAAACATTCAGCAATATAAAGTTCTCAGATGTGATTTGCCAAAAGTGAATGTTCTTTTTTTAATCTTTCTAGAAATTGTTATTCTGTTCGGAAATTTAATTTCCGGCTAAATACAAAGAATCTCCAAAAACCCTTCTATTTGCAAGGATGAGAACAGACTGACAAACTCCCGCCAGAGAGCCTTGCGGATCAGCTCCACTGCTGTACATGTGTATCCTCAGAATACGATTGAAAGATCAAGAACATGTTGAAAGATTTAGATTGGAGGGAAGACTTGGGACATGATTCAATTTGTGTTCTAGTGCAGTGAGCCTTGATACTAAAAGTAAAGTAAAATTATTGTGGCTGCAGAGAAATGGAGACAATTTCTGAGGCACCAGGAGTGCCATTCTTACATTTTGCTAAATTTATGTTAACAGAATAGGCTACTTGCTCAATACAAATCCAGTTATGTGATGCTGGAGTTAAATATACTCTCTCGAGCATCGGTCTGGCCCACCAGGACACCGGCCGATGCTCTGGTAACTCCCTGAGTCGGACGTACAGGGGGCCCTGACATGAATCTGCATAACTAATCATATACTAAATACTGTAGTTGCAAGTCAAATTTATGTATGATATAGCCAAGGTAATGGTCTATAAAAATAATGGTAGTTTCACATTGAAAGGTGTATAGAAGTTGAGATATGGAGCCTGAAAGTTAAAAAGTTCAAAACATTGTTACCCTTTTGCTTGTCCGTGTACAGCATGATGGCACTATGTCCCCTGAATACAGTATGATGCCACCACATCCCCCATACTGTATGATGTCCCCACAGCTTTTATTCAGTAGAATGACACCTCATCCCTCCCATATACTGTGATGCCACCACATCCCCAATACAGCATGATGGCCACTAATGCCAATAACATTATGATGTCTCCACATCCTGCAACATACAGCATGATTTCCCCACGTTTCCCCCCCCCCCCCCCCCCCTACAGTATGTTGCCAACACATCCCACCATGCAGTATGATGTCCCCACAGGACTTACAAATACAGTTCAGAGTTTAATGCCCCCACACAGATTTTCATCAGTGGAATAATGAGCAGTGCAGATATCCAAGCCTACAAGTGAGGCCGGGGCCACACGAGGCACTAGTGCGATGCTCGCTTGACACTCGGCTCGCGCTGGCAGCACAGCAGGAGCCGAGGGTCATGCTAGTATCCATGCAACTGAGGTCCAACTGTGCGAGCGGACCTCAGCTGCGTGGGGCGGGCTGGTACTGAGGAGTGGAGGGCCGGCACGAGGAGGGAAGGAAGGGATTTATCTCCCTCTCTCCTCCGTAGCCGGCTATTGCGATTCTCACTCTGCACGCGCGGTACACCGGTGTACCGCGAGTGCAGTGCGATTTTTCTCTCGCCCCATTCACTTGAATGGGTGCGAGAGAAAAGTGTCTCGCATTACAATCGTAGCCCAATGCGATTGTTTTTTCGGTCTGATTAGGGCTGAGAAAATAATCGCTCATGTGTGCTGACACACAGGCTAAAATTGGTCTGAGTGGAATGTGATGTTGCTCTAATACGCCATGTGCGCCCGGATCCTGCACAATCTCCATAGATTGTGCTGGGGACGCAGGACGCATGCAGTTACGCTGCGGTGCAGATCGCAGCGTAACTGCATGCAATTATGCAACGTGCGCACATAGCTTAAGGCTGGTTTCAGACGTGCGTGTTTTAGGTACGTGTGACATCCGTTTTTAACACGGATGTCACACGTACCCATGTTACCCTATTGTGTACTCTCACACGGCCGTGTTTTCACACAGACCATGTGGCCCTGCTATTTTACACGGAGACGTGCCCGTTTTTTCTCCAGCAGCATGGGTGTCACACGGACCGAACACTGATGTGATCCGTGTGACACGTACTAGAGAAAACACGAGTTTTAAATAAAAAGATTTTCTATATTTACCTGTTCCAGCGATGCTGTCTGTGGCTCTGCTGCCTCCCGCTCCTGACCCCCGCTCATTATTTTCATTGATTATTCACCGCAGTGAGCAGCTGGGAGCAGGGGCATCGCGGTGACAGCGCTGGAGACAGCACCGCCGAGGACAGCATCACTGGGGACATCGCTAGTGACAGGTGAGTATCCTGCTAGCAGTGTGTGTGCAGGCACGTCCAGGAGGTCATCAGATTTCCCAATTAACTCTGATGACCTCCTGATGACACCCCTGCGACAACTGCGTTACAGCGATTGTCACGATGGTGACTTCCAGGGGTTCATGAGAGTTCATTGGGAACCCTGATGAGTCCCAGCACACTGCACTGTGTCACTGCACAAACTGCTGTATACTCACCTGTCACCGGCGGTGCTGTCCTCGGCTGTGCTGTACCCAGCCTTTCCCCACGATGCTCTGGGTTCCAGATCCTCAGGCAGTGAACAATCAATGAAAATAATGAGCGGGGATCAGGAGTGGGTCGCAGCAGAGCCGCAGACAGCACCGCTGGATACAGGTAAATATAGAACATCTTTTCATTACAGAGACACATGTTTTACCCGGTACGTGTCACATGTATGCACACACGCGTGACACACGTGTAACACACGTGTGACACGTATGACCATAACCATGTGTGTGACTGGTACCTGATTAAACACAGACGTCTGAAACCAGCCTAACAGCTGGTGGAAATCGGTGTACTGGAGGAGAAGTAGGCAGTTACCTATGAACTAGTGCACATCTGCATAAGAAAAAGAAAGCACTCACAGATAACTCCTATAAAGGGGGGCTTTCTCGGACTTTAGCATGACTTCCTAACCCTAGGATAAGCCATCAATACATGACTGGTGAAGATCTGTTCTCCAAGACTGATAAAAAATGTAGAATAAATCATATTTGCAACGGTGACTTGTTATACAGTCATGCTCGATAGTGTTGGCATTCTTGAAATTGTTCCAGAAAATGAAGTATTTCTCCCAGAAAATTATTGCAATTACACGTTTAGTTATAAACATTTATTTCTTTGTCGCTCCATTGGGAGACCCAGACAATTGGGTGTATAGCTTATGCCTCCGGAGCCGGAGTTCACACAAAGCATTAAACTTAAAAGTGTAAACCCCTCCCCTCTGCCTATACACCCCCCCGTGCATCACGGGCTCCTCAGTTTTTATTGCTTTGTGGAAGGAGGCACACATCCACGCAAGCTCCACATTTTAGTCAGCAGCAGCTGCTGACTATATCGGATGGAAGAAAAGTGGGCCCATACAGGGCCCCCAGCATGCTCCCTTCTCACCCCACTCGGGTCGGCGGTGTTGTTAAGGTTGAGGTACCCATTGCGGGTACATAGGCAGGAGCCACATGCTGTTTTCCTTCCCCATCCCTTAGGGGCTCTGGGTGAAGTGGGATCCTAACCGGTCACCAGGCACTGGGACCGCGCTCCCTCCGCAGCCCCTGGGGGAATCTGCTGGACAGGAGACCGGGTATCATCAGGGACAAGGCCCTGCTACTCTGAGGTACTCTGTGTCCCCTTGGGGACGGCGCATAGAGCGCCTGTGTAATGGACACTGCAGCAGCTGCTGGGTGTGTTTGTGCGCCGGGACTACCGCGCTGACCGCGCTTGTTTGCCGGCCGTGCTTATAACTTTAGTCCCCGGCTTTTGCGGCCTAGTGCCGCATATTCCCGCCCCCGGGCCTGCCAGTCAGGGGTAAGGGCGGGACGCTGCACTGGACGTCAGCGCTGAGGGCAGGAGCATACTTTGTATCCTCCTCCCCCCTCACTGAGCACCGTGGGGCACCAGATTCCCGCACTTTTACAGGCACGCCCACGGCTCCCTCCTCCTCTCTGAACGCCGGCAGCCATTGCTATCAGCACTTCAGACGCTGGAGAACTTCAGAGGGGAGACAACTCCGAGCTCCACAGCTCTGGGAGGCCCAGGCAGGGAATCTGGTGGTCACACAACCGCTGAGAGCGGTCGGTAAGCCGCACCTGTTACTAGGTGCTGGTCCCCCTGGGTGCCGAAGTGTATATTTATATGCTTATATTGTATACATTTACTCTGTACGGCCGCACTATTTGCTTTTGGCTATATACCCTCACTGATTGCTCTAAGAGGAGAAACAGCATGTCGTCCGCAAAAAGCAAGGGTACCAAAGCACAGGCTTACTTTGCAACCTGTACCTCATGTGCGGCAATGCTTCCTGCAGGTTCCACCTACCCTCATTGTGTGCAATGCTCAGCCCCTGTGACACTCTCTCAGCCGGAGTCTCAGCCACTGGTGGGACCCCCGGCCCAGGTGGAACCTCCGGCCCCCACTGTCCAGGTGACAGGGACAGAGTTTGCAGTATTTGCTGACAAACTTTCTGAGTCTATGGATAGATGGTCTGCTAAGATACTAGAAGCTTTGCAGTCCAGACCTGTAACACAGGCACCGGGCACTGTTGATTCATTGCCCCCATGCCCCCCTCGGTCGGAGCAGCAAAGTGCTCCTGGGTCGACTCATAGGTCCCACGGGGAGGACTCCGACACGGACCGCAGTCCCAGACCGACTAAGCGGGCTCGCTGGGAGATTCCCTCGACTTCATCTCACTGTTCAGGGTCTCAGCATGAGGACTCTCTGGAAGATGAAGCGGATGTGGCAGATCAGGGCTCTGATCCTGACGCCGCGCTCAACCTTGATATGCCTGAAGGGGACGCCATAGTAAACGACTTTATAGCGTCCATCAATCAGGTGTTAGATCTTTCTCCTCCAGCCCTTCCAATTGAGGAGTCAGCTTCTCAGCAGGAGAAATTTCATTTTAGGTTTCCCAAACGTACACGGAGTGCGTTTCTTGATCACTCCGACTTCAAAGATGCAGTCCAGAAACACCGAGCTTTTCCGGATAAGCGCTTTACTAAGCGCCTTCATGACACACGTTATCCCTTCCCCCCTGACGTAGTCAAGGGTTGGGCTCAGTGTCCCAAGGTGGATCCTCCAGTCTCTAGACTGGCGGCCAGATCCATAGTTGCAGTGGCAGATGGTGCATCACTCAAGGATGCCACTGACAGGCAGATAGAGCTCCTGATGAAATCCATCTATGAGGCTATCGGCGCGTCCTTTGCTCCGGCATTTGCAGCCGTATGGGCACTCCAAGCTATCTCAGCCTGTCAGTCTGAGATTAATGCGGCCACACGAGCCGCTACTCCGCAGGTTGTGTCATTAACCTCTCAGGCGTCGGCGTTTGCGTCCTACGCCATGAACGCTGTACTAGACTCTGCGAGCCGTACAGCGGTAGCATCCGCCAATTCAGTGGCAGTCCGCAGGGCCATGTGGCTACGTGAATGGAAGGCAGACTCTGCTTCCAAAAAGTTTTTAACCGGTTTGCCGTTTTCTGGCGACCGCCTGTTTGGCGAGCAATTGGATGAAATCATTAAACAATCCAAGGGTAAGGACTCGTCCTTGCCCCAGTCCAAACCTAACAGACCTCAACAACGGAAGGTACAATCGAGGTTTTGGTCCTTTCGGCCCTCAGGCAGGTCTCAATTCTCCTCGTCCAACAGGCCTCAAAAGGGTCAGAGGAACTCTGATTCATGGCGGTCTAAGGCACGTCCTAAAAAGACCGCTGGAGGAACCGCTCCCAAAGCGGCCTCCTCATGACTTGCGGACTCCCCAAACCGCATCCTCGGTCGGTGGCAGGCTCTCCCGCTTTTGCGACGCCTGGTGCCCACATGTCCAAGACCGATGGGTGAGAGGCATTCTGTCTCACGGTTACAGGATAGAGTTCAATTCTCGTCCTCCGATTCGTTTCTTCAGAACATCTCCGCCCCCCGAGCGAGCCGATGCTCTTCTTCAGGCGGTGAACACTGTGAAGGCAGAAGGAGTGGTTATCCCTGTTCCCCTTCAGCAATGGGGTCACGGTTTTTACTCCAACTTGTTTGTCGTACCAAAAAAGGACGGATCTTTCCGTCCCGTTCTGGACCTCAAACTGCTCAACAGACACGTGAAAACCAGGCGATTCCGGATGGAATCTCTCCGCTCCGTCATCGCCTCGATGTCCCAAGGAGACTTCCTAGCCTCAATCAACATCAGGGATGCTTATCTCCACGTGCCGATTGCACCAGAGCATCAGCGCTTCCTGCGTTTCGCCATCGGGGACGAACACCTTCAGTTCGTGGCACTGCCTTTCGGCCTGGCAACAGCCCCACGGGTCTTCACCAAGGTCATGGCAACAGTGGTAGCAGTCCTACACTCTCAGGGACACTCAGTGATCCCTTACTTGGACGATCTTCTTGTCAAGGCCCCCTCTCGGGTGGCATGCCAACACAGCCTGAACATTGCTCTGGAGACTCTCCAGAGGTTCGGGTGGATCATCAATTTCCCAAAGTCAAAACTGACACCGACACAATCGCTGACATATCTCGGGATGGAGTTTCATACTCTCCCAGCGATAGTGAAACTTCCGCTGGACAAACAGCGATCACTACAGACAGGGGTGCAATCTCTCCTCCGAGCCCAGTCGCACCCCTTGAGACGCCTCATGCACTTCCTAGGGAAGATGGTGGCAGCAATGGAGGCAGTTCCATTTGCACAGTTTCATCTGCGTCCTCTTCAATGGGACATTCTCCGCAAATGGGACAGGAAATCGACGTCCCTCGACAGGAACGTCTCCCTTTCTCGGGCAGCCAAGGCCTCCCTTCAGTGGTGGCTTCTTCCCACTTCTTTGTCGAAGGGGAAATCCTTCCTGCCCCCATCCTGGGCTGTGGTCACGACGGACGCGAGTCTGTCAGGGTGGGGAGCGGTCTTCCTCCACCACAGGGCTCAGGGTACCTGGACTCAGCCAGAGTCCTCCCTTCAGATCAATGTTCTGGAGATAAGGGCAGTGTATCTAGCCCTAAAGGCGTTCCAGCCGTGGCTGGAAGGCAGGCAGATCCGAATTCAGTCGGACAACGCCACGGCGGTGGCATACATCAACCACCAAGGCGGCACACGCAGTCGGCAAGCCTTCCAGGAAGTTCGGCGGATTCTGCTGTGGGTGGAAGCCACAGCCTCCACCATCTCCGCAGTTAACATCCCGGGCGTGGAAAACTGGGAAGCGGACTTTCTCAGTCGCCAGGGCATGGACGCAGGGGAATGGTCTCTTCACCCGGACGTGTTTCAAGAGATCTGTTGCCGCTGGGGGAAGCCGGACGTCGACCTAATGGCGTCCCGGCACAACAACAAGGTCCCGGCATTCATGGCACGGTCTCAAGATCACAGAGCTCTGGCGGCAGACGCCTTAGTTCAGGATTGGTCGCAGTTTCGACTGCCTTATGTCTTTCCTCCTCTGGCACTGCTGCCCAGAGTGTTACGCAAGATCAGGTCCGACTGCCGCCGCGCCATCCTCGTCGCCCCAGACTGGCCGAGGAGGTCGTGGTACCCGGATCTGTGGCATCTCACGGTGGGTCAACCGTGGGCACTACCAGACCGACCAGACTTGCTGTCTCAAGGGCCATTTTTCCATCTGAATTCTGCGGCCCTCAACCTGACTGTGTGGCCATTGAGTCCTGGATCCTAGCGTCTTCAGGGTTATCTCAAGAGGTCATTGCCACTATGAGACAGGCCAGGAAACCAACGTCAGCCAAGATCTACCACAGGACGTGGAGGATCTTCTTATCCTGGTGCTCTGATCAGGGTTTTATTCCCTGGCCATTTGCCTTGCCCACTTTTCTGTCCTTCCTTCAATCCGGAATGGAAAAGGGGCTGTCTCTCGGCTCTCTTAAGGGACAAGTCTCAGCGCTCTCTGTATTTTTTCAAAAGCGTCTAGCAAGGCTTCCGCAAGTACGCACGTTCCTGCAGGGGGTTTGCCACATAGTCCCCCCTTACAAGCGCCCGCTAGAACCCTGGGATCTGAACAGGGTGCTAACGGTTCTTTAGAAACCACCTTTCGAGCCAATGAGAGATATTTCTCTTTCTCGCCTCTCACAGAAGGTGGTCTTCCTAGTGGCAGTCACATCACTTCGCAGAGTGTCTGAGCTAGCTGCACTGTCATGCAAAGCCCCCTTCCTGGTGTTTCACCAGGACAAGGTGGTTCTGCGTCCGGTTCCGGAATTCCCTAAATTTCTCCCTAAGGTGGTATCCCCTTTTCATCTCAATCAGGATATCTCCTTACCTTCTTTTTGTCCTCATCCAGTTCACCAATGTGAAAAGGATTGGCACTTGTTAGATCTTGTGAGAGCACTCCGGCTCTACATTTCTCGTACGGCGCCCCTGCGCCACTCGGATGCGCTCTTTGTCCTTGTCGCTGGCCAGCGTAAAGGGTCGCAGGCTTCCAAGTCAACCTTGGCTCGGTGGATCAAGGAACCAATTCTTGAAGCCTACCGTTCTTCTGGCCTTCTGGTTCCTTCAGGACTGAAAGCCCATTCTACCAGAGCCGTGGGTGCGTCCTGGGCATTGCGGCACCAGGCTACGGCTCAGCAGGTGTGTCAGGCGGCTACCTGGTCGAGTCTGCACACTTTCACGAAACACTATCAGGTGCATACCTACGCTTCGGCAGATGCCAGCTTAGGTAGGCGAGTCCTTCAGGCGGCGGTTGCCCACCTGTAGGAAGGGGCCGCCTTTCGGCTCTATTACCGGGGTATTCTTTTACCCACCCAGGGACTGCTTTTGGACGTCCCAATTGTCTGGGTCTCCCAATGGAGCGACAAAGAAGAAGGGAATTTTGTTTACTTACCGTAAATTCCTTTTCTTCTAGCTCCTATTGGGAGACCCAGCACCCGCCCCTGTACCCTTCGGGCTGTTGTTCTTTTGTGTACACATGTTGTTCATGTTGAATTGTTCTTTGGTTCATGGTTTAAGTTCTCCGAACACCCTTCGGATTGCATTTACCTTAGACCAATTTATAAGTTTCCTCCTTCCTGCTTTTGCACCAAAACTGAGGAGCCCGTGATGCACGGGGGGGTGTATAGGCAGAGGGGAGGGGTTTACACTTTTAAGTGTAATGCTTTGTGTGACCTCCGGAGGCATAAGCTATACACCCAATTGTCTGGGTCTCCCAATAGGAGCTAGAAGAAAAGGAATTTACGGTAAGTAAACAAAATTCCCTTCTTCCTTTGTGTGTATTGGCACCGCACAAAAAAAAACAGAGGGAAAAATAAAATTTTCACACAAAACTCCAAAAATGGGTTTGGCATCTTTCCAAACTTGTAGGTAAATAACTTTGTTTCAAGTATGTGATGTTCGTTCAAACTCACCTGTGCAAGTAACAGGTGTGGGCAATATGAAAATAACACCTGAAACCAAATAAAAAGGGTAGACGTTGACTCAATCTGTGCATTGTGTGTCTGTTTTTCCCACACTAAGCATGGAGAACATAAAGAGAACTGTCAGAGGCCTTGATAACCAAAGTTGTTGAAAAATATCAACAATGTCAAGGATACAAGTTCATCTCTAGAGATCTTGATGTCCTTTGTCTATAGTGTGTAACATAATCAAAAAGTTTACAACCCATGGCACTGTAGCTAATCTCCCCTGACATGGAGGGAAGAGAAAAATTGATGAAAGTTTGCAATGCAGGATAGTCCGGATGGAGGATAACCAGCTACAATCAAGTTTCAAACAAATTGAAGCTGTCCTACAGGCTCAGGGTGCTTTTTTGGTTTTACAACTTTCTTTAGATTTAACTTTCTTTTCAAGACTTTAGACTAATTCTTAAAACTATGTATGGACATTTGAAATAAATGAAACACTATGGCCAGAGACCCAGAAGGACCCCACTGCTGACACACAGACATAAAAAACCTACACTGCAGTTTGCCAAAATGTACATGAGTAAGCAAAATCCTCCTGGGAAAGCATCTTGTGGACAGATGAGACCAAGGTATAGCTTTTTGGTGAAGCACATCATTCTACTGTTTACTGAAAACGGAATGATGACTACAAAGAAAACAGAGTACCTAAAGTCAAATATAGTGGAGGTTCAAATATGTTTTGGAGTTATTTTGCTGCCTCTGTCACTGGGTGCCTTGACTGTGTGCAAGGTGCCATGAAATCCGAAGATTACCAAAGGACTTAGCGTTTCAATATAGTGCCCAGAAAGTTGGTTATGGATCCAAGGTCATGTGTCTTCCAGCAGAACACTGACCCGAAACAAACTTCAAGATGCTCCCAGAAATGGATGCAAACAAAGCGCTGGAGAGTTCTCAAGTGGCCAACATTCTAATTCCCATTGAACACCTGTGGACAGATAATAAATTTGCTGTTAGGACAAGGCAATCTTCAAATAAGAGAGACCTGAAGCAGTTTGCAAAGAAGAGAGGTCCAAAATTCCAGGTGAGAGGTTTTTAGAAGCTTGTTAATGGTTATAAGAAGTGATTGATTGCAGTTATTCATTCCAAAAGGTGTGTAACCAAATATTAAGTTCATGGTGCCAACAATTTTGTCCGGCCCATTTTTGAAGTTTTGTGTGAAATTATGTCCAATTTGCCTTTTTTCTGTTTTGTTATGTTTTTTTGTGTTGTTCCAATACACACAAAGGAAATAAACATGTGTATAACAAAATGTGAAATTGCAATAATTTTCTGGGAGAAATTCTTAATTTTCTGGAACAATTTCAAGGGTGCTAACATTTTTGAGCCTGACTGTGTATAACTATAAAATCTCTTTGCAAATCAGTCATTGTGCCATGAACAAGCAATTCTTTTTGGTTTTACAACTTTCTTTAGATTTAAAGTTTTCTTTTCAAGACTTTAAACTAATTCTTAAAACAACCAATTGAATACTGAAGACTGTAACTGCTTGGTTGATGAGGGTTTCACAGTCCATTTTAAAGTTACTTCTACTTAGCCCTTTAATTAACCCCTTTTTGTGATCCTTATAGAGACTCCGCTTTCTGGAGGACGCTGGTTAGCTGCATCAGTGGAGGCCTTTAATGAACAAACAGCCTGTCCCCTTATCAAAGCCAGCAGCCCGCTTCTCGCAGTGTCTGACGCCTCCACAGATAATTGATGCTTTAATAATGCTGCATATTAACGAGGAGGTTCGGATGGAAAGGCTAGTGCTAACAGCAGCATAAATCACTCAATTTTATTTAATTTTATCTGATTTTCAATCTGAATTTAAGGGAAAGGAGGCGCTGTAGGAGCCTTCAGCAAATAATTAGATACAAGGACACAGCAGAGCTTCACTGTGGAAATAACTGTTAAAGAAAGTTGTTAGCAATGTAATCTACTGTACTACATGTATACTTCACTAGCTAATGCTGAGATTGGCTTATATGTGAACAATTATATACTTTAAGGATTGGTTTTAGAGAAAATGTGGCTATTGATAACAACTAAAGTAGGACCTACCTTTGCCACCTTTTTTTTTTTTCTTCAATAATTGCAGCCCATTTAATATTACCATATAGTGACAAGTCGATATGGCCAAATACACCCGCATAATAGCACCATATGTGAAGTCACTCCTGCAGGGCTGATAGCCAATGCTGGATCTGGGGAAGATGGGTACCCACTCTGTTTATTATTTTAGTGCCTTCGGGGTCCACTTTTCTGAAAGTGGAAGACTCTTTTTAATGGTTTATTTTATTTATCAATTAACAAAATACAAAGTGAATAAATAACAGAAACATCTAAATCAAATTAATATTAGGTTACCTTCAAAACAGCATGAATTGTTCTAGGTAGACTTGCACAAAGTTAAGTATATTGTTGATTTATGGTTTTGGTGTATGAGTAACCAATTATATCAATGGGTGACAATAATCATCATTTTCATATATAGGTCAAAACACAGTCATTGACTGAAACAGAAACAGCTGTGTAGGAGGCTTAAAACTGGATGAGAAACAGACAAAACTCTGCTACAAGGTGAGGCTGTGGAAGACAGTTTCATGTCACGGGTCATACCCCATGGCTGAGCACAGCAAAAAGACACAATTTTTACTCACTTATATAGCACCATTAAGTCCCCAATACTTTACAGACATGATCATAACTGTCCCCATTGGGGCTCACAATCTAAATTCCTTGTCAGTGTGTCTTTGGACTGACACAAGTTATGCTGCATTAGCAAAGTCTCTTGCAAGATTTCAAAACAGACTAGAGTTTTAAGATGTTCTGGTCAAGCTCTTTTAAAGAATCATCAAGAAATGGCCAATGTTGAAGACTGTAAATGCAGTGTCGGCCAAGCAAATGTAGTGCGACAGATAAAAGACATAACATGCTTAATTCCATTTTAAATTGTAAGATGTATATCAGGTCCAAACCTTCAGCAACCACTGGGACCCAGCTTCACCCACCTACTGATTGGAGAAATCTGGTCAGAACTGGTTTTAATGAACACCAATTTTTATCAATAACTGGAGAAAAATACTGCTAATAGACTGAAAGACTAATTTCTCTAAAATCAATTTTTATTTATAAATATTGAAATAATTAAATCAAGCAATTTTTTTCATATGCAGCTATATCGGTCAGTGAGCACACACCTGGTCGTGCAAAGCTAGATGTACTTAAAGGGAGTATTAATCTAGGAGGGTGAGGTATAGCCCAAGATGATTTTTCTTGTTAAAGGGATGTCGCTGTGATATATAAATAGGGGCCAGGTCATAAATCCCTAGTCTTTCTCTCATTCCTAGCCGCGGAGGTTAATACGCCATACAGTTTTGGGCGCCCCCGCTCAACGTCAGCTATCCCTAGTACACCCTAAAACCTAACTGTGTGCCAAAAATTGACCCAAACTGCGGCAGCGGAACCCGTCTTGTCTAAAGAGGAGGACCCAGCAACAGGGACCTCGGGCCTCACTTGCACCACTAATCCGGCACCCGTCTCAGCCCCGAGCCAGGCCGCAACCCTGACGATATCCTATCCGGCCCTGAGCCAGGCCGCAAACCCGAGGACGTCTTCCCCGGCTCCGGCAGTCAGCCCGGCCACAACAGTGATGACGTCATCTCCGGCAGTCCACCCGGCCGCAACGGAGGCGGCCCCTGACCCGAAGTCTACCCCACTAGCAGCGCCAACCGCTCCCAAGTACCATATCCCGGCTGTGGAGCAGGGTCGATCGGGGCACTGGCTGCGGACTCAGGTGGCGAGGGAGGCGACGTGGCGGACGGGGGCAGGCTGGACCCCTCAGCCGGGATGGCCGGTTCCTGGGGAACATAGGGGTGTGGGTCCCTGCTTACCCGCTCCTCCGAGGCCATCTCCATCTCGTGTGTCCGGACATCTGCAGCCAGGCCCTTCATTTCGGTCGTCCACCATGTCATTATGAAGTGAGCCTAGGCTTGGATTTTTCGGCACATTTTCTCCGTCTGCTCCTCAATCCAGTCGGTGGTCCCAGGAACGGGACCCTCCACATACTGGTTGCCGGACCGCTGAAACATCCTGCCGCTTTGGTGTCCAGGAACTGAATTTGGCAAAGTCCTGGTGTCCCTGCGCTTTATCTTCTCGGATCACATGCCGCTCCTGCCTGCCCTCCCCCTTGGTTTTTCGACAGCAGTCTCTCGGGACCCACTGTCCTTTGTAATTTCCTGCTTTTTGGGAGTCAATGGTTTCCGCCCGCGTTTCCAGGGGGCGGGGCTTCAACTTCGCGCTTTTTTCGGGGAAGAAGAAGATGGTGCTGTTGTTTTGGCGCCAAAGATGGTGGACAAGATAGTGGCAGTTCCAAATTTTCTTACAGTTCACGGAATTTAAAGCAAGGCTCACGTCATATATAGATGGGGTAGGAATCCTGTTCGTGACGCCAGCTTTGGGTTGTTGCGTGCGGGGGCCGCTGCCGCTTCTCTCAGGGGCCTGCTCGGATCCGGGTTCGCTGCTGCGGTTCGAGTAGTGACCGGACCTGGGCTCGCATGGCCGCCATCCTCACAACCGTCGGAAAGGGGATATTTGCAGGGAAGGTGTTGTGTCTGTGATGCCACCTGTGGGTTGTGGTGAGGGATGGTGGCACCGCCGCTGCCTGGTGATGGGGGCGCCCGGGGCTGATGGAGCGGGGCAGCAAGATGGGATCCCCTCCACGGGTAGGGGAGGTGTAGTCCCGGGCCCGTGGTCTGAACACGGGAGTGATGGCTGCTGGAGGTGGCACGCCGGGCTGGACCGGGGGTCAGTGGTGTTCTCACAGTTCAGTAATTCCACACAAGTCCAATAGTAAACCAAGTTGCCAGTGGCCGGCTGCCTTTGGAGGGTGTACTCGGGTCCCGCACCCATGTTAATGAACAGGTGTCCCTTCCTCCTGCACTCGCTGTTTGTCTTTCCTTTTGGACAACTTTGCATGGAATGGAGAAGTCCACTCCTGGTTCTGTTTGTCTTTGGGAGCTGTGGCCCGTGAAAGCTGACCCTTGGGATCTCAGTGGGTTTTGACGGACACCCTATCCCCCGCATTGGGCTTCTGACTCGCCCACCCCAGGGCTTTGGGACACCCGGTGTCGGGCCGGACTAGTCCGGGGGTAGTCAGTGGTGGCGGGGCCCGACTCCGTGACCCTGGCGGGGTCAACTAATATGGCAGTTGTGCGGGTGGTAACTTTAATTAAAGTTTGTGGGAATATTCGTGACGCCACCTGTGGATTATGGCTATAGAGCCGCCGCTGCTGGATGAGACCTCCGGGGCTTATGGATTAGCAGCTGGGATGGTTCTGCTCCCCACTGGTGGAGCGGTACCCCAGGGCAGCTATTGGTGCTTATTAAAGTCTATGGTGTTTTGTGGATGGTGCAGTGCAGGGCGAAATAAAGGAGGCAACACCAGGGGATGCAGTGTCAAGGTCTTTTACTCACTGTCAGTTGCTGCAGACAACCGGTTGCCCACTGGTTTGCTGGGATCTCCTGTCAGGGACCTCCGCCGATCCCGGGTAGTTCTTAAAGTAAATGCCGGTGGACCGTTGTTTGTGTCTCCTTCCTAGGCTGACTTCAAAGCCTTGACCTTTTGAGATAAACTCGTCTCGGCCTCCACCATAAGGTCTGGTCAAGAAGGCTTGCCTGGATGGAATCTTGCCCTCTTTCCAGGGGATCTACGGTTGGTTATGGCCCGGTGCGCTTGCAACCACCCTGGGCCTTCGGTGTTTACTTTTGGTTTGCTTTCCTTGGTTTCTAGGGACCGTCCCTGGATGCAGCCTGATCCCTCCACCCGATGTTCTAGTGGAACAGGCCACGAGCTTGAAAGCCTTCTGTGACCCTGGAATCCTTTCTTTACTGTTTGTGGTGTCACCTAGGCCTAGCTGGGCCCCAGGATCTCCACCAGGAAGCTTCTCTTTCAGTCTCTTTCTCTCCACTCTGCTGAGGTAACTACCTCCCTCTCCTTCCCCCTCTCACTTCTGTCTCTTCACTAGACTGTGTGAACTTGAACTTCCTGTTCCTACTCTTTCTTTCTGTTGGCTCCTCCCACTTTCCCTGTTGCAAGGCCTCACCCTATGGGAGAAGGGATGGGTCTTATGGCCCCCCAGCATGCAGCATGGGGGTAGCTGCCACTATCCCCAGTCCCAAAATATGCCTAACAATAGGTGTAGTGTGAATTTGCCTGTGAACCGGCGTTTACTCTTGTCCTTACCCAAGATGGGACATCACACCTCTGGCTGGGGTGCAATGTCTCTGTGATGACGGAAGCCTCAGGGGCGCCACACTTCAGTTTCCCTCTATCTGGGCAGTTAACGGGACAAAGTCTGGAACCTTGTCCCCGGCTGGTTAACTGGAGAGGGGCTTGCAATCTTCATCGCCCTAGGGTCCAGGCACCCCTACTGTGCACGGCCTCCGGACCGGATTCCCGCTGTCGGCACTGGCGAGCTACAACCTTGCCCCGGTACACTTAAGGTTTCCCGCGACCGGATCTCCGTCGCCTGTGGCCCTGTCCACTGTCTGCCACCTTGCCGGGTAGTCCAAGGGCTATTACCCCTGACTACACTGCACAGTCTCCGCTTCACTTGTCTCCTCTGTTCTGAGGCTACCACTTGACTGTCTACACTTCAAAACCTGAACTTCTTCTGCTGTGTTCCTGCCTCTGACACCTCAGGACCCCTAGGTGGGCGTTCTCATCTGTTTGATCCCGCCCACTGGTGTGTCCCTATTATCATGAGGGGGTGGCTAGGGTTTAATGGCTGTGTGTGAGTGTGTGTTCTGATGTATGTATGTGAGTGTCGGCCAGACGCAGGGGAGGACAGCGTGCAGCATAGCTGCTGGGAGTGCCCGCTGGAGAGCACAGGGAGATCTGGCACTCAAACAGATGCCCAGGGCTGGTAAGTATGATGATCCTGGGAAGGGGGGTCTGCTTTTTGTGGGGGTACACTTACCCCCAACCATGTTTCCTCGAGAATAAGACATCCCCTGAAAATAAGACCTAGTGCTTTTTTCGGGTCAAAAAAATATATAAGGCATTGTCTTATTTTCGGGGAAACAGGAGACTGTACTATGCATAATACAAGAATTCTGTAGGAAAATAAATAGTGATGAGCGAGTACCAAAAAGCTCGGGTGCTCGAGGCTCGGGCCGAGCATCCCAAGATACTCGTGTACTCGGCCCGAGCACCGAGCCCAATGTTATCCTATGGGAGACCCGAGTATTTTTTATGAAATGAACCCCCGGCAGCATGTAGAAACCCTAAAAATGTCACAAAAGTCTCAGAAGAGTGCTCAAATGACATGGCAACAGCATGGGGAGGGCCCCTTGAAGCATTTATCACTCAAAAGTCACAGCTGTGAACAATTTTGTCCGAGTTTTACGCCATTTTTACGGACTCACCAGAAAACCTTCCAAAATGACACCAAAATGAATTTTCATGGCGGAAATGTTAAGGGCACATACCCAATAGTGAGATAGAGCTGGTGTATGTTACTTTTCGAGATTACATGAAAGATTTTACGTGAAAACATTGTGTGGCACTCCGATGTCCCTGAGAAGAGACGTACATGAAGGCCTCTTGAGTCTAATGTGCCCATTTTGAGGAAGTGAGTCTTTGTAGTATTTTCCTTTGCCAGGGCAGTCCAAAATTGTGAGGTTCACCAATGCCCCTGCATACAGACGTGCATGAGGGCCTGTAAACCTGAAGTGCCCATTGTAAGGAAGTGGGTCTATTGTAGTATAGCCCTTTGGCAGGGCAGCCAAAAATTGGGAGGCTCCACATTGTCCCTGGATAGAGACGTGCATGATGGCCTGTAAACCTGAAGTGCCCATTGTAAGGACGTGGGTCTATTGTAGTATAGCCCTTAGGCAGGGCAGCCAAAAATTGGGAGGCTCCACATTGTCCCTGGATAGAGACGTGCATGATGGCCTGTAAACCTGAAGTGCCCATTGTAAGGAAGTGGGTCTATTGTAGTATAGCCCTTAGGCAGGGCAGCCAAGAATCGGGAGGCTCCACATTGTCCCTGGATAGAGATGTGCATGATGGCCTGTAAACCTGAAGTGCCCATTGTAAGGAAGTGGGTCTATTGTAGTATACTCCTTAGGGAGGCTCCACATTGTCCCTGGATAGAGACCTGTTAGGTTCTTAGTGCGTCCGTGCTTGCATTTAAAAACCGCACGTGTGTGCCTGTTGGTGGCAGCGTTCAGGTGCACTTGTGTGCGTTTTGCACAAACTTGGATATAACGCACAAGTCTAGTGAATACACGTCAGCATTGCAAAATGCGCAAGGGTGTTGGCAACGAACAAGGAAGTGGACGTGATGGTGGTGCAGGCAGAGGCCGAGGTCGTGGGCAAGCTCTAATTTCGCCACAACAAAGGGCCACATCTACTCGCTCGCACGTCCTGTCCCAAATTCTTGGGGACCGCAGCAGTACACTGCTCTTGAACCAAGACCAGTGTCAACAGGTTGTTAGTTGGATAGCGGATAATGCTTCCAGTCAGATTGGCACCACCACAAACACTCTGTCTTCCACACGGTCAAGTGTCAGTAGCCGTGATACTGCACCGCACATTTCAGAACCTGATCCTCCTTCCTACCACCAGGCCGAGTATACGTCCACGGACATTACTGATCCCACACTTGGACACTCGGAAGAGCTGTTCACGTTTCCATTCGCACATTCTGGCCTCTCGCCAGCTCCTGTTGAAGTGGGTCATGACGAGATCGCATGTACAGATGCCCAAATATTTGAGCAGCCACGTTCTCACGAAGTTGGCAACGTGTCTCAACAAGGGGTGGACGATGATGAGACACAATTGTCAAGAAGTCAGGAGGAGGAGCAGAGTGCGGAAGAGGAAGATGACATGGTGGATGATCCAGTAACTGACCCAACCTGGCAGGAGGATATGCAGAGCGAGGACAGCAATGCACAGGGGGAGGGAGGCGTAGCATCCCAACAGGCAGTAAGAAGCAGGGTGGTGGCCCCAGGCAGAAGTCAGGCAACCGTTCCCCGGAACAACAACATGACACAAGGTGCCTGTACAAATGTTAGGTCTTCCCGAGTCTGGCAGTTTTTTAAGTTGGCTCCAGATGATTCTAAAAAGGCCATTTGCAACACCTGCCATGCCAGCATCAGCAGGGGTACCAAAACTAGCAGCCTGACCACCACCAGCATGATCAGGCACATGTCAGCCAAGCACCCGACTTTGGGGGATGTACAACAGAGTCGAGGAGCAGTGCTTGCTGATGTCACTGCTACGTCTTCGCTGGTTGTGCATGCGAGCCAATCCCCTGTCCATGCTGCCTGCGAACAAGCCTCCTCCACTCCTGCACCTGTAGTTGCCCACGCAGAAATAACACCATCATCAAGCACGTCCTTGTCCCAGCGCAGCGTTCAGTTATCCATTCAGCAAACCTTTGAACGCAGGCGCAAATACACTGCCAACGCCCCACATGCCACAGTTCTAAATGCTAACATTTCGCGACTGCTTGCGCTGGAAATGTTGTTTTTTAAGCTGGTGGAGACAGAAGCATTCCGCAACCTGATGGCGGCAGCTGTCCCACGTTACTCGGTCCCCAGCCGCCACTATTTCTCCCGGTGTGCCGCCCCCACATTGCATAACCACGTGTCACAAAACACCACACGTGCCCTGAACAACGCTGTTTCAGCTAAAGTCCACCTAACCACAGACACGTGGACAAGTGCTTGTGGGCAAGGCCGCTACATCTCGTTGACGGCACACTGGGTTAATATTGTGGAAGCTGGGACCCAGTCTGAGCGAGGGACGGAACACGTCCTTCCCACACCAAGGTTTGCAGGCCCTACCTCAGTCAGGGTTTCACCCACACTCTACAGCTCCGGAAAGTCATGCTCCTCAGCCTCCTCCTCCTGCGCATCCTCATCCACTTTACCCTCCACACCAGTCCCAAGCTGGAAGCACTGCAGCACTGCCTCGGCGAAGCGGCAACAGGCTGTGCTGAAGCTAATCTGCATAGGTGACAAACCCCACAATGCAGAAGAGGTGTGGACAGCTCTGAAACAGCAGGCAGATCACTGGCTCACACCTCTGAACCTAAAGCCAGGAAAGGTCGTGTGTGACAATGGCCGGAACCTGGTGGCGGCTTTGAGGCAAGGCCAGCTGACACATGTTCCATGCGTGGCCCATGTGCTCAACCTCGTGGTTCAGCGGTTTCTAAAGTCATATCTAGAGCTGTCTGATCGGCTGGTCTGGTAAAAGTTCGCCACCTGTCTGCACATTTTCGAAAGTCACCTACTGCTTCAGTCGGCCTTGCCGGCTTTCAGCACCGTTTGCATCTTCCGGCTCACAGACTGGTGTGTGATGTCCCCACGCGTTCGAATTCAACTCTGCACATGTTGGTCAGGATATGTGAGCAGAAGAGGGCAGTTGTTAAGTACCTGCATCACCTAAGCCGTCGGGAAATGGGTCAAACTCCACACATAACACCTGAGGAGTGGAGATGGATGTCCGACCTATGTACCATCCTCCAAAACTTTAAGGACTCCACCAAGATGGTGAGCGGCGATGACGCCATTATTAGCGTCACCATACCGCTTCTCTGCCTTCTAAAACGGTCTCTGCTCAAAAACAAACATGATGCATTGCAGGCGGAGCGCGATGAGCAAGAAACAGTAGTGGGTGTGGGTGATAACACACAGCCCAGCCTCGTCTCATCACAACGTGCAGTGGAGGACTATGAGGAGGAGGAGGATGAAGACATGGAGCAACTCTCCGGCCAAATTGAGGATATGACATGCACACCAGTCATATCCTCGGTCCAGCGTGGCTGGCCAGAGGACAGGGTAGATGAGGAGGAGGAGGAGGACAGCATGTTCAGTCATCGTGTTGGTCAGGATACTGAAGTGATGGCTGTTAAGAGTCTGGCGCACATGGCTGACTTTATGGTAAGCTGCCTGTCTCGTGACCCTCGCGGTAAGAACATCTTGGCCGACAATCATTACTGGTTGGTAACACTGTTAGACCCACGCTACAAGGAGAACTTTATGTCTCTTATTCCCGAGGCGGAGAGGTCAGCCAAAATGCAGCAGTTCCGGAAGGCCATAATCACAGAAGTAGGCAAAGCATTCCCCTCACAAAACGCTAGCGGCATAGGTCAGGAATCAGTGGACAACCAAGGCGTACAGCCGAGAGGGGTACAAGTCCAATCCGCCAGAGGTAGGGGAACAGTCTTTAAGATGTGGGACAGTTTTCTCAGCCCCTCACATACCACAGCCCCTGAGGTGCGGGGTAGTGCCACAAGAAATCCTAAGTTTGCCCAGATGCTCAAGGAGTACCTTGCAGATCGAACAACTGTACTCCGACATTCCTCTGTGCCTTACAATTATTGGGTATCCAAGTTGGACACGTGGCATGAATTGGCTCTCTACGCCTTGGAAGTCCTGGCCTGCCCTGCCGCTAGCGTTTAGTCAGAGCGTGTTTTCAGTGCCGCAGGTGGAATCATTACAGATAAACGCACCCGCCTGTCAACTGAAAATGCTGACAGGCTGACTCTGATCAAGATGAACAAGGGTTGGATTGGGCCAGACTTCACCACACCACCAGCAAATGAGAGCGGAATTTAAAGTTTGTAACGTGAATTTGCCATGTACCTCCACTCACCCATGGGTACACACTTCTGGAGTTTGGCTAATCGCAGGACTGCTCCTCCTTCTCCTCATGCGCCACCATGATGACCGTTACAATAGTTAGGCCGTTGTTTCAGGTATACCCCCAGTGGTAAATTTTTTCGCCCATTCTTTCAGAATGGGCATTACAACGACAGGAGACCCTCTCCTTTGCAATGGGAACAATGTTTTGAGGCCCTCATGCACATCTCTATCCAGGGACAATGTGGAGCCTCCCAATTTTTGGCTGCCCTGCCTAAGGGCTATACTACAATAGACCCACTTCCTTACAATGGGCACTTCAGGTTTACAGGCCCTCATGCACGTCTATATCCAGGGACAATGTGGAGCCTCCAAATTTTTGGCTGCCCTGCCTAAGGGCTATACTACAATAGACCCACTTCCTTACAATGGGCACTTCAGGTTTACAGGCCATCATGCACGTCTCTATCCAGGGACAATGTGGAGCCTGACGCTGCCACCGACAGGCACACACGTGCGGTTTTTAAATGCAAGCACAGACGCACTAAGAACCTAACAGGTTTTTAGGAGCGACAATTACTGAGAAGTTTGACACTATCAGACACTGCTGACTGACGTGTATTATTCACTAGACTTGTGCGTTATATACTAGTTTGTGCAAAACGCACACAAGTGCACCTGTACGCTGCCACCGACAGGCACACACATGCGGTTTTTAAATGCAAGCACGGACGCACTAAGAACCTAATAGGTTTTTAGGAGCGACAATTACTGAGAAGTTTGACACTATCAGACACTGCTGACGTGTATTATTCACTAGACTTGTGCGTTATATACTAGTTTGTGCAAAACGTGCACCTGTACGCTGCCACCGACAGGCACACACGTGCGGTTTTTAAATGCAAGCACGGACGCAATAAGAACCTAACAGGTTTTTAGGAGCGACAATTACTGAGAAGTTTGACACTATCAGGACTGTTTTAGACTGTGTACACCAGCCCCAGATATGATGAAGGCTGGTATACGGTCACCACTAGGAATGGCTATATACCCTGCCTGCCTGCCTGTATACAACTACAATAGTCCCGAGAAGGACTCTTCTGGTCACTAGCCTGTATTCCGACCTGGCTATACCCTGCCTGCCTGTATACAACTACAATAGTCCTGAGAAGGACTTCTGGTCACACTGTTTGCAGCCCTGCTACGGAAATAACTATAA
Source organism: Anomaloglossus baeobatrachus (assembly GCF_048569485.1). Classification (NCBI taxonomy): domain Eukaryota; kingdom Metazoa; phylum Chordata; class Amphibia; order Anura; family Aromobatidae; genus Anomaloglossus; species Anomaloglossus baeobatrachus. The sequence goes on along the minus strand of NC_134353.1, from coordinate 717,843,995 downwards.
AGGGCCGCAAACCTTTCTCTGAAGCAGCAACACTCTCCCTGCACTGACTGTCTGGATGGCTGTGTGCAGAGCACAGCGCGCCCGCCGGTATAAAGGCTCGGTCACGCTGTTTGGGCCGGCCAATCACTGCAATTCCACAACTAACAGGGCTTTGGCATTGCAGTGGTCTGCCAGCCAATCCCTGCATGAGGGCTGGCTCTCAAAAGAGCGCCAACATGCAGGGATGAAGACCACGAGTACAGCACGAGTATCGCGAGATTACTCGGTACCCGCCGAGTAGCCCGAGTACAGTGATACTCGTGCGAGTACCGAGTAGTGACAAGCGTACTCGCTCATCACTAAAAATAAACCATTTCTTCTGGAATCTTCATACATGCTTCTGCAGTCGTGTCAGTAGTGGTATAAGAGAACCTTTAAAACGGTGTCTCAAGTGCCCTACACCTGCAGCTTTGTTATAGAGTCAGAATAGAGTTTGTATCTTCCCCCCATGTTTGCGGGGTTTTCTCCGGGTAATCTGGTTTCCTCCCACACTCCAAAGACATGGTGATAGGGAATTTAGATTATGAGTCCCAATGGGGACAGTGATTATGCCTGTAAATGCTGTGGAAATTAATGGCACAATATAAGTGAGTAAAATAAAAATAAAGTGGATTTCTTGGCAAAACAGCAGCAGTATTAGGTAATAAAGGTTCACTTATGTTCTTAAAATCTAGACACACACACAATAGGTTTGGGGGCAGCATGAGCTGACATGTTACCTTTAAGTTCATTCAGCTGATGGTCCTTTAAAGGATATAATTTTCCTTGTGTAACCTTCATGGAAAATTTTAAATTACATTCTTATGAATTAACTAGTTTGCTCCACTGGGACTTTTTAAAGATATCATTTATTATACATCCTTGGCTGAATGCCAGTGTAGGTTAGCCTCATTAATAGCATCTTCTCTTAAATGATTAATAGATTTAAGCTTTGCAAAGTTGGTGAACGTGATTAGAACTTTACACAAGTGTTATGAGAAAATGTCCTGGTTTTGCATGTAAATTATAAATCAATGTAAAAGTCATGACACGCCTGCTGCAGATGCAATAAGTTGGTGATTGTGATGGGGTTGATATAGCATCTTCATTTGGCTTCCATGATCATATTATTTTCTTTCTTGTGGAGGACTTTCTCGCTGTCTCTTTTAGGGCTCATGTGCACGTAACTGCATAATCTTCTGCAGCGATTTGACAGTACATGTGCGCGTCAAATCGCTGCAGAAAGACTGCATAATGAATACAGTTTTTTTAGTTTAAAAAAGCCGATTTCATGCACTCTAGCTGCAGCCCCCACCATAGACAGAGTGGGAGCTGCATCCAGAACGCAGAAATAATTGACATGTTGCTTTTAGGAATGCACGAATTTGGGTCAAAATTTTAGCACCCAAATCGCTGCGTTCTTAAAAGCATCGTGCGCACGTATCATGCACAATCTTCATAGATTGTGCAGGTGATGCAGAACGCATGCATTTACGCTGCAGTGCAATACGCAGCGTAAATGCATGCTATTACGCGACGTGCGCATAAGCCCTTACAGTGTCTTGCAAAAGTATTCACTCCCCTGGCTTTTTACCTATTTTCCTATGTTACAACTTGTGTTTAAATATTTTTGTAATCCAATTTATGTGTGATGTATCAGCACAAAATAATCTAAGTTGGTGAAGTGAAGTGAGAAAAAACCTTCATATGCTTCACATGCTTTGTGAAAGGAAGTTCACCTGTGCAAACGCTAAGTATCACATGGCCTGTCAGTAGTACATACACACCTTTTCTGAAAGGCCACAGAGGCGGCAATATGATTAATCAAGAGGCACCACTAATCAATCAACATCATCAAGCATTGCATTGGCCTGTAATCCAACACCTATTACACCCACTTAAAACTTCACTAAATCCCTCTTTTCCCTCCTTCCTCTATCTTCAACCTCCTGCATCTTGTCACAATGCAAGCATTGCCATGCACTCCCACTTACATCAATGTCACCAACTGGCATAATTGCTGCTCACCATGCCCAGGATTATGGGTGTTGGCAGCAGTGAATATTCATTTCCTTAAACAGGAGGCACACATGATCACCCATCAGCTGCTGTCAACCGGTGACTGGGTGATCACGTGTGCCCACTGTTTAAGGAAATGAAAATATTCTGCTCCCCATACTCATAATCTTGCCCACATCCCTGCACTGAAGTCTGTGCTGAGAGGTGAGCGGGATTATGAGCATGGGCAGCAGTAAATATTAATTTCCTTAAGCAGTGGGGCAAACATGATCACCCAGCAGCTGCAGTAAGCCGGTGTTAAGGTGATCACGCGTGCCCACTGTATAAGGAGATTAATATTCACTGCTCATCACACCCATGATCCTGCCCACCTCTCAGTGCTTGTTTCAGTGCTGAGATGTGGGCGGGATTAGGGAGTGGGGAGCAGTGAATATTCATCTCCTTAAACAGTGTGCACACTTGTTCTCGCCTGCGCCGGTTCCTGCCTTCTGTGACCCCGCGCCGCTGTATCACAGGTCTCTGTGGTGCAATGCATTTTAGCTGGATGTACACCCTCGGATGCACATCCAACTGAAGCAGGCTCTGGGGTAGGCGGAATTCTGTACTGCGCGCTCCAGTCCTAAGCTGTGCCATGGATAGTGAAACACCTCCCAAAGCACAGCCAATCAGGGTGAGTGGTTGCATGATAGGGTGATGCCATGTCAACTTCTAGACCCTGGAAGTTTACGTGACCTTGCCGGATACCAGCGGCTGCGGCGGCTGGGGGTCACGTGTTCAGCACTGAGCTTTAGGAATAGCGCCACTCAGTGACAATATTGATAAAAGAAGGTATTTTACAATACACCTAATTTATTTATCATAGTGGATGGGCAAAATATATAAAGTAGTGGCCAAACTGTTAAAGCCAGCAGGGAATTCTAGAAGGATTCAGAACTGACATATGAAGGATGATGAATGCAGCTCTAATACAGTGTGTCCACCCATATCCTGTTCACCGCCATTAACTTGAGAACGTCGGCAGCTGTAGGCATAGAAGTGGTATCTAGGTATAGTAAAGTAGCCATGCCCTACGCAATGAAACCACCTATAGCGCCACCTGGTGGAAAACAACGGAGTTAGGATTTTTATCTCGAAAAAGGAACGAGATAGAGAAAAAAGGGAATTAAAAAATTGTAGGGCATCATCAATTCAATACGAATCGACACCTTGCATACAGAAATGCTATGATATGAAACCCATGACCCCCCAAAACATTGAATGCTGGTCACGCATATGGCGCTTATTTAACTTTGATGCTCAAAGTGGCCACCATCAGCTGCAATGCACATCTGGACTGTGGACAGCATACTGTATCTTGCTGCACAGTGTGCAATATGGTAGGTGACACATTTGCACAAGCATCTGTGATACATCGTTGTAGGTCCTGCAATGTTGGTGGAGGGGTCCCATACACCTGCTGTTTGATGTGACCTCACAGAAAAAAAGTCCAATGGGGTCAGGTCAGGTGAGCGTGGAGGCCACTCCACGCAGTCACCATACCCAATAACTTGTAGGAAGATCTCCATGAGGTATCGCTTCACGTCCGCAGCCTTGTGAGTTTTACACGTTCTAATCATAGCATTACTGTATGCAAGGTGTCGATTCGTATTGAATGGATGATGCCCTACAATTTTTCGTTCATCGATCTTAAGTTAATGGCGGTGGACAGGATATGGGTGGACACACTGTATATAAAGCACATTTAATAATTATTGCAGTAGAGAATTGTACTGTAGAGAATAAAGTACAATGAAAGCAAATAAGATTTTACCATTTACACCATCGCTAAAAAAAAAAAATCAAATGTGGACTTTAGGTCATTATATACGGTAGTTGTTCACATCTTTAACATATGCTGTGTGTGCCATGTTTTGAAATTTATTTTCCTATTTGCACCTGTCCATGAGGTTACCTTTTTACCCAATGACTCATAAGGTAAAGGAAGGGCCATGGTTTGTCTAAAGATGGTAGCATTGTGTAGATGCTGTCCATTCCTACATTGTCTATCTTCTTTTCATCAAAAAATGTCCCACTGATGGTACATCTAATGGTCAAATGTAATTTGTGAGTGAATCTGGCTGCACGTGTCCTATTTCCCTACATCCAACACCACCACTTAAGCATTACAATTTACATTACAGGTCTACCAGAGCAAGAGGCCTTTTTGGTATCTGCTCAATAGTGATGCATGTGTGCGTTATGCAACAATTATAACAGCACTATTGATGGGAGAGCACTGAAATGCTCGAATGCTCGCTACTCAATTTGAGCTGGTCAGACACTCTGATGACCTTGACACGAGTAATGAGCATTATGGAAAGTCAATGATTGGCCTGTTAGGGTTTCCACCCACATACAGCACCATAAACAGAGCATTTCTGGCAGGAGGGAGAGCTTTTTTTTTTTCATAATACGTCAGAGAACACTGTTTTATCCCCAACCAGAGACTGGGAATCGCTCTCCCTGAGGTGCCTGCATACATCATGCAGTGAAGCGAGCTTGTGTATTGTGTTTCACGGACAAAATATCAGAGCACCTGTGATACTCAGCCAAGCTCTGCGAGTAACCGAGCACCCCGATGCTCGATGGAGTAATGAGCAGTGACGACCACACTCGCTCATCACTAAACATCACGCCAGTTCAGCTAATAAGGAGTAGAGCTGCCGATGCCATCAGCTAAAAGGCGATACTTAGGGCTCCTGTCAAGTGGTCATGAAATAGAGACCTTACTTCTGGACTGGAGTCCTGTGAATCGATTGTCTCATCTCCACTGCTCTCCATTCTGGTGAATAAATGAGAGTCCTGAATTGCAAGAGTAAGAAGACCGGGCACCGCTAGTCCACAAGGAAAGACTGCTGCTCATTCATTCCTGGAAAGCATAGGAGCTGGGTGCACGTCCCAGCGCATAGGCCATGTGTAAAGATCCAAAAAAGACGGAAACAGGTGGCACTCAACGGCATCCAAATGGTAGGTTTATTCAGTATTCATACCGAGGGGTACAGGTGGTGGGGGAGGGGGAGGAAAGGGTCACAACTCCGGACGACGGCGAGCCGTTTCGCACCTTTGTGCTTCCACGGGTTACTGTGCCACCTGTTTCCGTCTTTTCTGGATCTTTACAAATGAGGGTCCTCATTACTGTCTCTCAATTAACTATGAATGCTAAATATGTTTGGTGCAGAGGAAGTCCCGTAAAACTGCCAGTACCCCTTCTCCAATTTCCAGCTGGACACACACAAGTGCACATGTACGTGCCATGTGATTCAATCCATTTTTTCCATGTAGATTTGATTATTTTTGTAAGTTTGTACACTCTCAGAGGAAACTTACTTCCATGTGATAGATTGAGCCATATCTGGAAAATAGAGAAATTGCTCAATATTATTATACTTGCTAGCTGAAGATAAGCAGGAAATGTGTAGAAGTAAATGTTGTGAAATATATATATAAAAGCAACTTGGGTGAAAAGCAAAACTTTTATTACGTGTTTCATAGAAATAAGCTGTTCTTTTGTCTGAATGTCTTTGTATACTTCTGAAGCTGCCATTACTTCTCACAGTCCAGAAGTGAAATTACCATCATTTAGAAACAATTTCGGCCATGCTTTAAAATGACACATACATTTTGCAAGGGAGCATTTTCCACTTCAGAGGAAAATGGCTTTAATAATGAATCTGGAGTGACTTTCTGTTAGCGGGGCTTCTCTATTATTATTGGCCGAGAGAGTAAATTCACTGGCATGCAGTGCATCAGCAGCCGCTATGTTATGAGAAAGCGCAGAGTATGCAGGCAAAGTCACTTTATATTGTGGCTGTATGGAAGGATCTCAGCTGAACACAACATGGAAGCCTCTGGAAAAAAAACCTGTGGGATACTTTCTTTTACAATTATTGCAAAAGATATATCAAATGATGAACAAAACTCCAGGGGAAATACGCCAGACCACTGACAGCTAAACTGTAGAGTGATAAAAGGGGAATAAGAGGAACATTCCCATGAGAACAGTCTACTACGACAATGTCTGTGTGACACTGGTCTTTATGTGCCTAGTGGAGAGACATGATAAAATCCTAGGAGCTTTCCATTTGGAAATTTGGAAATATGAAGTTACACGGAAATTGAAAGCTAAATTAAAAATTAATTCATATGTACTCCTCAAGATTTAAATTGCAACATCAAGAAGTAAACATCTTATAGTTCTGAAAATCACAGGATAAGTAAATAATGAAAAAAAGGGATTTTTTTAAAAAAACATATCGATTTATTCAGTATCAAGTATGATTGCCAAGTAGAGTGATCCCCACACCTAGACGCCTTAGTTGCTATCAATGAGGTTATTGTTATTAATGGATTTCTGAGGAATTATTTAAAAACCCCTATAGGGTATCCAAAAACAAAAAAACCCCAGAAAAGTAATTTATAAAAGTACAGTCATGGCCAAAAGTTTTGAGAATGCTACAAATATTAATTTTTACAAAGTTTACTGCTTAAGTTTTTCTAATGGCAATTTGCATATACTCCAGAATGTCATAAAGAGTGATCAGCTTAACAGCAATTACTTGCAAAGTCAATATTGGCTAAGAAAATGAACTTTAACCCTCAAAACACATTTCAACAGCATTGCATTCCTGCCTTAAAAGGAGCAGCTAACATTGTTTTAGTGATTGTTCCATTAACACAGATGTGGGTGTTGATGAGGACAGGGCTGGCGATCAATCAGTCATGATTAAGTAAGAATGACACCACTGGACACTTTAAAAGGAGGCTGGTGCTTGGTATCATTGTTTCTCTTCAGTTGACCATGGTTATATCTAAAGTAATACGTGCAGCCATCATTGCTCTGCACAAAAATGGCCTAACAGGGAAGAGTATCGCAGCTACAAAGATTGCACCTCAGTCAACAATCTATCGCATCATCAAGAACTTCAAGGAGAGAGCTTCCATTGTTGCCAAAAAGGCTCCAGGGCACCCAAGAAGGACCAGCAAATGCCAGGACCGTATCTTAAAACTGTTTCAGCTGCGGGATCGGAACAACCAGCAGTGCCGAGCTAGCTCAGCAATGGCAGCAGGCTGGTGTGAGTGCTTCTGCACGCACTGTGAGGCGGAGATTCTTTGAGCAAGGCCTGGTTTCAAGGAGTGCAGCAAAGAAGCCACTTCTCTCCAGAAAAACATCAGGGACCGACTGATATTCTGCAAAAGGTACAGGGAGTGGACTGCTGAGGACTGGGGTAAAGTCATTTTCTCAGATGAATCCCCTTTTTGATTGTTTGGGACATCTGGAAAACAGCTTATTAGGAGAAGAAGAGGTGAGCGCTACCACCAGTCTTGTCTCATGCCAACTGTTAAGCATCCTGAAACGATTCATGTGTGGGGTTGCTTCTCAGCCAAGGGAATCGGCTCACTCACAGTCTTGCCTAAAAACACAGCCATGAATAAAGAATGGTACCAGAATGTCCTCCAAGAGCAACTTCTCCCAACTGTCCAAGAGCAGTTTGGCGCCCAACAATGCCTTTTCCAACATGATGGAGCATCTTGCCATAAAGCAAAGGTTATCACTAAATGGCTCATGGAACAAAACATAGAGATTTTGGGTCCATTGCCTGGGAACTCCCCAGATCTTAATCCCATTGAGAACTTGTGGGCAATCATCAAGAGATGGGTGGACAAACAAAAACCAACAAATTCTGGCAAAATGCAAGCATTGCTTATGCAAGAATGGACAGCTATCAGTCAGGATTTGATCCAGAAGTTGATTGAGAGCATGCCAGGGAGAATTGCAGAGGTCCTGAAGAAGAAGGGTCAACACTGCAAATATTGACTTGCTGCATTAACTTATTCTAACTGTCAATATAACCTTTTGGTACTCATAATATGATTGCAATTATATTTCTGTATGTGATGTAAACATCAGACAAACACAATTAAAAACCAGAGGGCAACAGATCATGTGAAAATATAATTTTGGTGTCATTCTCAAAACTTTTGGCCATGACTGTAGTAGTGTCGTACCCACTATAATATATAGCTAATACAAACAGTAGTTTCGTCTTACAAATACCTGTGCAACTGACCAGATAATTACATCAGCCCTTATTAGTAATATACATGGTTACAGATATCAACTAACCGCACCCATGAAGAAACATTTCCCTGAAGCCTTGTTAATGGTTGTCATTCCACAGACAAATCTCAGGAAGAAGTATTGACCAGTACTGGTCAGATATCCAAGATTCTCAATATATAGTGTGATGCAGTGTGGAGAGATATTGTTAAAATATAACCTTTAATATATTATTTAAAAACCACATAGAATAGTAGATTAAAAAAGTATTATAGGTGTACCCACAAAGGACTAATTCATTTATCAGCCTGTCTGTATAATATAATATATATTGTACAATATATACAGTTAGGTCCAGAAATATTTGGACAGTGACACAATTTTCGCGAGTTGGGCTCTGCATGCCACCACATTGGATTTGAAATGAAACCTCTACAACAGAATTCAAGTGCAGATTGTAACGTTTAATTTGAAGGTTTGAACAAAAATATCTGATAGAAATTGTAGGAATTGTACACATTTCTTTACAAACACTCCACATTTTAGGAGGTCAAAAGTAATTGGACAAATAAACCAAACCCAAACAAAATATTTTTATTTTCAATATTTTGTTGCGAATCCTTTGGAGGCAATCACTGCCTTAAGTCTGGAACCCATGGACATCACCAAACGCTGGGTTTCCTCCTTCTTAATGCTTTTCCAGGCCTTTACAGCCGCAGCCTTCAGGTCTTGCTTGTTTGTGGGTCTTTCCGTCTTAAGTCTGGATTTGAGCAAGTGAAATGCATGCTCAATTGGGTTAAGATCTGGTGATTGACTTGGCCATTGCAGAATGTTCCACTTTTTTGCACTCATGAACTCCTGGGTAGCTTTGGCTGTATGCTTGGGGTCATTGTCCATCTGTACTATGAAGCGCCGTCCGATCAACTTTGCGGCATTTGGCTGAATCTGGGCTGAAAGTATATCCCGGTACACTTCAGAATTCATCCGGCTACTCTTGTCTGCTGTTATGTCATCAATAAACACAAGTGACCCAGTGCCATTGAAAGCCATGCATGCCCATGCCATCACGTTGCCTCCACCATGTTTTACAGAGGATGTGGTGTGCCTTGGATCATGTGCCGTTCCCTTTCTTCTCCAAACTTTTTTCTTCCCATCATTCTGGTACAGGTTGATCTTTGTCTCATCTGTCCATAGAATACTTTTCGAGAACTGAGCTGGCTTCATGAGGTGTTTTTCAGCAAATTTAACTCTGGCCTGTCTATTTTTGGAATTGATGAATGGTTTGCATCTAGATGTGAACCCTTTGTATTTACTTTCATGGAGTCTTCTCTTTACTGTTGACTTAGAGACAGATACACCTACTTCACTGAGAGTGTTCTGGACTTCAGTTGATGTTGTGAACGGGTTCTTCTTCACCAAAGAAAGTATTCAGTGATCATCCACCACTGTTGTCATCCGTGGACGCCCAGGCCTTTTTGAGTTCCCAAGCTCACCAGTCAATTCCTTTTTTCTCAGAATGTACCCGACTGTTGATTTTGCTACTCCAAGCATGTCTGCTATCTCTCTGATGGTTTTTTTCTTTTTCTTCAGCCTCAGGATGTTCTGCTTCACCTCAATTGAGAGTTCCTTAGACCGCATGTTGTCTGGTCACAGCAACAGCTTCCAAATGCAAAACGACACACCTGTAATCAACCCCAGACCTTTTAACTACTTCATTGATTACAGGTTAACGAGGGAGACGCCTTCAGAGTTAATTGCAGCCCTTAGAGTCCCTTGTCCAATTACTTTTGGTCCCTTGAAAAAGAGGAGGCTATGCATTACAGAGCTATGATTCCTAAACCCTTTCTCCGATTTGGATGTGAAAACTCTCATATTGCAGCTGGGAGTGTGCACTTTCAGCCCATATTATATATATAATTGTATTTCTGAACATGTTTTTGTAAACAGCTAAAATAACAAAACTTGTGTCACTGTCCAAATATTTCTGGACCTAACTGTATGTACATCATATCCAGGTGCACGGCTCTATCTGTGGTCACATGATCACTTAGCGGCCATCTTAGATTCTCTTGTAGCATCTCCATGGTGAGAGAAATGTTAACAATGTTTTTGTGAGCCGTAGAGTGTTAAACTCCATTCCTATGTGCACACAAGATATTATTTGCTCTAGTGTGAGGATACCCAGCGGCCACCTCGTAGTATTGGGGGCTACATATGCTTTACAGCCTTACACTCATAAGAATATCCTGTCACCACAAGGAATGGGTTATAGGAACACAGAACGCTGCCCGCAGTGTGTTAGCATCCCATCATGTTATAAAACATGAAGTACATAAAACAGGATTTCTTTGGGGGGTCTCTGTATGTGGGAAAGAAATGAGTGTCTGATACTTGGTTAGAAGTAGAAAAACAGACTGTGGACAAGAAAGCGCAATAGGGTCTTTACTGGTAAACACCAATAAAGAAAGATATTGGAAAACTCACCTATAGGGATGTGCTAGTCACAACTCCTATAATAGAGTAGTCTCAGGGTGAAACAGCTGCAGCCCCGAAGAAATAAGAGTTCGTAGTTGTCAGGAAAGTCGGGTGTCATGCCGCGCTTATTGTGCTGTTTTCTTTAAAACCTTTAATAATCATATCCACTGTTATTTAATTAATGTTATTCAATATATGTTCATTCTTGTCCTTTGCTGCCATCTACTGGTTAGGCCCTTCTGTTCCCCTAGTTCTTTTTAGTCCAGCCTGTGGGAGTGTTTTCAGCCCTCCATGTGACCTCACATCCTGCCTTGATCTTAGTTTCCCTTTTAGTCAGTGCATTTGTGAGGAGCACATCTATTTCTCCTTTGGGCTTCAGAAAGCAAAGTTTTTGACCATTAACGGTCTAGGACAATCATCACAAGACTACCCCCTTTACAGCCACTTGATCACTGTACTGCTGCACGTTTTCGTTCATGGAGGAAAAATAAACCACCGTTGCTTGACATCACCGTGTGTACATTTGAATCCATCCACCCTGGAGCGCTCTGGTCATGTCTGCCTCACCTAGTGGAAACTAAGGTAAGACTCCTCACCAACTACCTGCCTTCAATCGCTTCTAAAGGTCCATTTACACACTGCAACATCGCTAACGACATCGCTGTAACGTCACTGGTTTTGTGACCCAATAGCGACCTCCCCAGCGACATTGCAGTGTGTGAAACGCATCAGCAACCTGGCCCCCGCTGTGGGGTTGCTGATCGCTACAAATCTTTCAGGACCATTTTTTGGTCCTTTGTTTCCTGCTGAGCAGCATGCATTGGTGTGTTTGACACCGTTACAACGACTTCATTAGCGACTTCCCTTTCAAATAGCTGCTTTAACACGTCCCTATTGACCAGCTAGGTCGTTCTGCAGGTCCGCATCGCTGCTGCGTCGTTGGCCAGGTCTGCCTGTTTGACAGCTCACCAGCGACTCAAATTTGTCCTGAGAAAGGGGGCTGTGACATTTGAAACGCATAGACCTGTATCTTCTTTGTGAATAAAAGACATGTATTAACATTATCTGCCTCCTGGAATTGGTGATGGTTAATACTGAGTTGTCTAAAATACAGTCTAGACTCCTTAGACCAAACCTCTCTAAGGATGAGATGCAGGTGTTGGTTGACCTTGAAAAGATTTCTCCATCATAATCAAGCCATCTAAAAAGTGGGCGAATATGGTCATGATGGATATAACCCAATACAGTGACATGTGCCCACAATTGCTATCTGATAAAGGTGGATATACTGTTCTCTCCACTAGCCCCCTAGGTTTTCTCTCTGCAAAATTGAAAATAATACTAACAGAAGCCAAAGAAGCTAAGCTGATTAGTAAAGAGAAATTTGACTTTCTCCTTCCAACCCATCCAACTATGGCAACCTTTAGCGGGCTACTCAAAATTTACAAGGGCACTAGTCCGCTGAAGGGGAGACCGATAGTTTCAGGGATTGGGCCAAAATATTGGCATTTACCTTAATTAAGTTTTTACACCATTCATAACAGCCCTCGACTCCTACATGAGGGATATAATGAATCTACTTACTTAGGAAACTCGAAGGATGCAGGTGGAAAGCCAGACATTGCCATTGTCAGTTCCTGAAGAAGGTGAATGCTAGCTCTGAAACGCGAAAAACTAGAATAATAAAATCTACTGACTATATCAGTTGCTCTAATGAATCCATCCAGCAGTGCGGCATAATAACCCATTTCTTCTCTTCCACTGATTGATACTCAAACTATTGGAATATACATTGACCCAATAATGTCTTCCTGTTTGACAACAAGGTCTACCACCAGCTCTGTGTTTTTTGCATTGGTGCCCATGAAAATTATGAAACCAGAATTACTCTTTTGGTTATCAGATGGTACTTATATCAGTTTGTTCACTGTGATAATTTTTTTGGTGCCCATGAAATTTATGAACTTCAATTATTCTGTTGATAATATAATCAGATCTATATCAGTTGTGTCACTAAATATACCTATGGGCTCATATTATAACTATTGAGACATACAACTATATATCTGTATCTTCAATCTTACCCCTAGATCTATGGACGTATGTTTGAACCAGTGAGGTAGATCATTGTTTTTCTGTGTTTTTCTGTTTCTTTCATTGATGCTCATGAAATCTAGGGAACCAGAGTCACTCGAATGGTAACCTAGACTAATCTAGACTAAGATCAATTTGGTCACTGTGATTACTGCATTGGTGCGCATGAAGATGATGCAACCAGAATTACACTGTTGATAATCTGATGAGACATATATAATTTTTTGGCACTTGTTATACCTATGGGCTTATGTTGCAACTGGTGAGACAGACAACTGTGCATCTATTCATTTCTCCAATTAGTGTTCATGAAACCTGTATAACCCTATTTGAATTAGATGTGATTTGACTACACATTTATGGATCTATTGTCCAATTCATGGCTGCCCATTGTGAGTGCATTTATTGCCCTACCTATAATCGGGTGGGGCCTGCAGTAATTGTCATCCTTGTGCTTTTGGCTAATTGATAGTGTTCCATAATGTTCACTTTCTAGTATATCCATATACTTGTATAATGAGATTCCTGGATATCTGACAGACACTGGTCAATACTTCCTCCTGAGATTTGTCTGTGGAATGATAACCATTACCAAGGCCACAGTTAAATGTTGTGTCATAGGTGCTGTCATCTGACATCTATAACCATGTATGTTACTAATAAGGGATGATGTAATTATATGTTCAATTGTATTTATAAGACGAAACTACTGTTTCCAAGATATATTTTGTACTGAGCGTTTGTCACACTCTATGACTCGATTATTTTATTATTCAGCCATGATACCAAGATCTCCGCTCATTTCCCTGAATGATAGGCCAGCAATCCAGTACCGAGCAAGGAAAGAATTAAAAAGGAATCAGAGACATAAAGCTGCACTGGCGGATGATTCTCCCTGGGCCGCAGGATATACGAGGATAGCGTTTCCACTGTGAAATCTGCATAAATCTAATCTGTACAGATCAGCCGCATCCTGCAGGTTGGTTAGACACCCTGGAGTGGTATTAATAATTCAAGGCGCAGACTGCTCACCTGAAGGGAAGCATGGCGTGTGAACTCCTGTTTATGTTATTTCACACTGCGATTAGAGCATAAATAAGATGGTATTTAAAGCCATCCTTCTCCTGCTGGGCTGAACCTGTTACTGTTATCTGGAGACAAATGGGCAGCTTTTATACCTGATGCGCTTGGTGATTTGTCACAATGCTTTAAGAAGAATCCTATGAGCCATATTGATAACCGTCTGTTTAATAACATGTTTTTGGGGCATTTCACTAAGCGTTTTGTCAGACGTGGATGTCTGGAAGATTTCTTGCCATATATCTGTGATTGAAGGATCTGACATATGCCTATGTTCAGACATCCAGTAACTGATGCGGACCATAGGGTCCTATTGACACATGACACAGAAAAGGTCTGTCTAGCAAATCCCTGTGTCTTAGCTTTCCAAGCTATCGGTCGCGCAGTGGGCCTAATGGGCGTCTCTGTTGTCCAGTTCCCAGCGCCGCATCTTTTGGCCATCTTTGATCTCCTTCTCTAGCCGCGATGCATGACGCGTCTGACGTCATACACACTTGCCGGCATTCAGGTCCTGAGCAGGACCGGCGAGTGTGTATGACGACCGTTAGGTAAGTATTATAAAGTGTTTTGTATGTTATACCCCCAGCCCGGGCTCTTATATACAGTATGTTAGAATGCTGTATATAAGAGCCTGGTGGTGGTGGCCGCAGCTTATATGACAAAAAGTGGTGACAGGTTCCCTTTAAGGCCACTAGCATAGGGGAAAAAACTGTAGGCGAGATCCTGGTGAAGTAGCAGATCTGTGCTGGGTATTTTAATCACAGTAATACATATTGACCTATATGGTTAGATACCCGTGAGACAGAGATGAGCCAAACTTCCCCTCCTTCTTTGGTATCTCCTGTGAACATGTATGTGTAACGCCCCTGTAGCATGGTCGTTACAGGGTATTGTATAATATCCTTTAATTTATCACACACACACACACACACACACACACACACACACACCACATCACATCACATCACCAGGAAGGGGTTAATGGATTTTCAGCATGTAGCTCAGGTTTGCATGACTCATCCTGTCTCCTAAATGAGCAGGAAGCACACAGACAGGTCACCATGACGATGTACTGAATTCCTGGTAGGGTGGGGGCTTGAGCTAGGAGTGAGCTGCAGAGCAGGCAGGAAGTCTAGGTAGAACCGTCTGGAATGTGAAAGAGGACAGACCTCTGCTGGGGTAGCTCCTGTAGAGAGGAACCAGCCAGACCAGGGCTAGTAACATCTGGAGGAAGGGAATGGGGACAGGTACTGGGGATCGTAGAGAATGTACCTGGTGGCGCCTGATAGAGTCCCTGATCTTTTCAGGGGCGCTACCGGAGTAGTAGAGAGAGACAGAGAGGCGGCAAGTCCCCAAGAAGCTCCATGCCACGGGGGCATCAACCAAACGCATACGAAAGAGAGACCCTCAGATTACCCTACCGAACTCTGCTTCTGACCTGCCCGGGACCGACCGGAGGCTACAATGGCGAGGACCAGCACCCGAGTGCGATGTTGGAAAAAAACGGTGAATAAAAAGGAACTGGAACCCGCACCCGGTGTCTCTTGTGAGTAAATGCCGCCGCCATGTGCCCCGGTGCTCCCGTGGTCTGCCGCCTTCGGTTCTCACTAACCCCCCGGGGCTCCCCCGCCCCACCCGTGGGGAGCGATTCCATCTTAGCTGCCCGTAACACCTGTCCCGGAGAGAGACTGTGCAGCGGCGGCTAAACATCTGGCCGCATACCACGGGTGGCGCTGCTTGCAACCCCCGTTCCCGTCCCATACCCCTCCTGGGGGAGGGAAGAGTTGCAGAGGGAGGGGGTCCATGGCAGAAGGCCGGGGGTCCACGGCAGAAGGCCAGAGCCCCAGTCATTGCTGCAACCGGTATTGTGCTCCCCAGCAACCCCGTTACCCTCTTCCCGTTACCCCCTTCCTAACAGTGGACTTTCAAGCTCCTTTTTTTAATGAAACCCGCCGGGGTCACGGAAGCCGGGTTGGGCCACTCACAGCTTGACTCCGAACACCACCGGCCCGGTGACCGTGTGAGCCCTGCAAGCCCCAGCGTGGATGTCTCATCTGCATCTGTAATGGAAGCACCAGTCTGTATTAAGATGTCAATGCCTTGTAAGAAACTAAGTTTGAAACATGTCGCAAACAAAGTAGAATGGTTTTTTAATCGTGTTGCTAATAAAGTGTGGGCAGCTTTTAACCATTGAAGACTCTTCCTTAATGACTCTGAATGTGAACCGCACAGTGTAGATCAGTTGATAAGGAGCTGGCTTGCGGCCGAGAAGTACCGGTGTGGCAAGGTAAAACGTCCACACACACTCATCCAACCTTGTCTGTAGCGTGCCGGGGTGAGGAAACTGAGTCCCTCACCCATGGCTACCGCCTCAAGCATGCTTACAGAAACATACTGTTACCAACCTGTTATCCAAGATGGTGACAAGTTCAGCATAAGGGAGAAAACTAACTTTGATTGTACAACGGAAACTGCAATTAGAAGTCACATGGGTGGAACCACTTCCCGAACAGTCAAGTTGGCCACTTTCCTTTCTGGTGTTAAAGTCAGAATGGCCAAATACATCACACACAAGCCACCTCCTGCAGCATCCCGCGCATGTGCAGTGAAGTGAGACGTTCAGATCACAAGTTCATCTAATGCTGGAAATGGCTTGTAATCGTGTACCTGGGCCGTGGGATATGAATCAAGTTAGAACTGAGGCCAGCCAGCTTGATTATTTGGGAGAACATTTTCCCCCCATAACTTCATACTGCTATTTTAATATAGATATCAATGTTACTTTTGCGATTGATCTGAAAAAGATCATCACACTCAATCTATATCGTCCTGGATAGCAGGGTGGTGGAAATTTGGGGTCCTAAATTTTGCTGACAACTTTTTGGAAAATACTTTTTTATGCTGCGACCCTCTGTGTAGGAAAGCTCAGTAAACTGGGAGATGCAGATTACCACCCAAAAGAAGACTCAAGTATACGTGAATACATTTAACACTTATACCAAGAGCATTGTTCCAGCATATATGCAAAACCCAAGGCTCAGACGCAATGTGCACTGATCCTCACTCCACCTCTTTCCTCTTATACATTCTGATTCATGTTGTCAGCTGCACTGGAAGTCATGAGATAAGATGGAATATATTCCTTTCCTGTTGAGTGTAATCATCAGTGTATCAAGTAAACTAGTGATTTATCAAGCCAACGGACTTAAATAAGCAGTTTTCATCTCTCTTCAAGGGTCTGAATGGAAGAAAAAATAATGAAACAACATCCCTTTTCAATCAGTTACACAGAAGTGGCCTGACATAAAATCTGCGTGAATCATTTCACTGAGAATTTAAAGGGAAATTATCATTTTGTATGTTTTGCTATGTAATATACTTTGTACATCTATGGATAGAGATGTATGGATTTTTTTTCATGTGAAATGTGTTGATGTTCATGTTGAACATACATGTTTCATAAACACAGTCATGTATTTGTAATGTATCTGTGTGAGTATACCTTTGTGCCTATGAATGCAGTGAGAAACTAGAAGTGTAAAGAGAACAGAATATAGAAGCAAATTCATAGCAGAATTAAATTAGGAACATTTCAATAGTAGAGGATCAAGTTACAACTTTGTGTTGTGTGATTTAGGTCTTTTGCATTGTATTAAAGGGAATCTGTCACCAGATTTTGTCCTTCTAAATTAAAGTTAGCACCTTAAGCAGCACCTGTGCTGCATTCCATGAAAGTGCACGTTACCCCCTGACCCCCCCCCCCCGTAGACCCCAAAAATACCTCTATAAAACTCCCGCCCTGTATGTAAATTGTCCGGTCCGGTCCGATGGTTGTCCTGATCTGCTTCTCCTGTCCCTCCTTTCGCCGTCATCCTGCGCTGATTGATGTGGATGATGCCTCGGACACCATCCACATAGGCAGGCAAAATCTCAATATTCCCGTCTTGCGCATGTGCACTTCACCCTGCCCTGTTACGGGCAGAGCTGAAATTATAGATCAGTCTGCCCCTGCTCCATTATTATTAATAATTAAAGATGTTATCCAGTACCTAATTCATTTAATTTTTTATTCATCAATTGTGCTATTATGTGGCACTAAATGCAACATTTTATCATGCACATCAATCTCTTCCCCTCCCTAGGCTTACTGTGTGCTAATACTAAAAGCTCCATCATGCATTGCTGCAGCCTGTTTGCCAGCACTTAACACACCCCCTCTGTTCTCCATCCTAGGCTGCTAAAGCTATTGGGAGATACCAAGTGTCAGAGCAGCCCAGGGCTGGTACTAGCTCATCTGGGAATTGCTAGATGGCCAGTACAGCCTTGCCACTGTGGTTGTTATGCAAATTTTGGTGCTTTTCAGCTGTCCATGTCAGTGATTTGCACATCATTAGCAAAGGTGTCAGCCGTTGCTGTTACTCATGAATTAAACTGTCAGCTCAGCCTATGTGAGGCAGACTAATTGTCATTCACTCCAAAATGTCTATACCCATCATCAGAAACCCAGAGATATCTTTCTTTAATTTTGTCTGATTTCTGTTCTGGAAAAGGAAGTATCAGACATAACAGAGGAGGAAAAATGATCTGCATAACAATCCAATACTGTGTGATCCTTGCTGAGATGCATTCATAGAAGCTATACATCCAATACAAGTATATTACAAAAGGTATTGTTTTGAAGAACAATGATATATGGCAAATGTGGTGAAAAAGTAGTTAAAAACCCCTTTAAGGCTAAGTTCACACATCCTGTGTTTTGCATCAGTCACAATCCGTAGCCTTGAGGAATTACGGAATCCTGCAAAATATTTTGCAGGAATCCTGTATTTCCCCATAGACTTCTATTAGTGACGGATTGCGACTGATGACCCTGCGTTGCATCCGCTGCGTCGCGGTCCGTCGTTTTTGACTGACCGCCGAGCGGGGAGCAACGCAGAATGTAACGTTTTTTGGGCCGTCAAAATTAACGCGCCGCGCAGGAATCCGTCGCCATCCGTCAAGCTTGTAATGCATGTCTATGGTGCTGGATTCCGTCGTAATCCGTCTTACAACGGAATCCAGCGCAGGATTCCGTCATGCTCTACTGAGCATGCCCAGCATGCTTGGCACGCCCACTGGGCTGTCCCAAACACAGACGGATCATGACTGATCCGTCAAAAAACGGACGCACAGCGGATGTAACGGACGCAACTGATCCGTTTTTTCACAGGATTCCTGTGAAAGGAATCCTGTGAAAAACACATCAGTTGCATCAGTTGACATCTTGAAAATGACTGATCCGTTGCTGACGGACCTGACGGATTGAAAACACAGGATGTGTGAACTTAGCCTAAGCAGTATAAGACAAGTTTTCTGTGTTCTAGAGGCTCAGAATGACCACAGAATGTCTGGAGTTGGTTACATAAAAGATTCCTTTATTTTATAAACCTGAATTATGTCATTTTGAGAAATGATTTCAGCCAGTGTACCACGCTAGAGAAATTGTAGCTTTACAAAACTATTTAATGCTCAGTTTTTATTATTTGGTTCTGACCATCTCATGTTATATCAGACTCCAGCCCAATGGAGCTGAACATGTACGTGTATATTATTAAAAAGACATTGCCCCAATAGCTAGCAGATGGAATTGTCAAGGCGAATAATTTTATTGTTCACTGGATGGGTGCACAGGAATGCAGTAACTTAGCGTACCCTCAGGCAGGCTAAAATACACTTCTCATCTGCACTGTCTACACCAATAGCTGTATTTCTACTTCTCAAAAGTCCACAAATTAATGGGATATTTTCATAGCATCCTTAAAAGCTCTTCTGGGAGATCTCCTTCTCTAGAGCCTACTCAGTCAACATTGCTTCTAGCTTCAACAAGCAATGTACAGATGTGCAGCAAATGTTACTCTTGTGTTCTTTTGCTACTAAGTACAAAATTTTCACCAGGTTAGTGTGGTGATACACTGTCATTATTTAGAGATACAACCTAACATCTAATAAGTTAACATACAGTCATATTGAGAGAACTGACATATATACAATTGAAATAAAAAGTCTACACACCCCTGTTAAAATGCCATATTTTTGTCATGTAAAAAATCAAACCATTTCAGAACTTATTACACTTTTATTGTTACCCATAATATGTACAAATCGATTGAGAATAAAACTGAAATCATTTTGAGGGGGAAAATAAAAATAACAAAAGTAAAATAATGTAGTTGCAAAAGTGTGAACACCCTCTCACACCCAATCACATGTAAATTCATGATAACCATTAGACAGTACACAGCTGACATCACTTAAAGTGATTTTGATTATCCCCATATAAAGTTCAAATGTTCTAGTAAGATTTTCTTGACATTTTCTTAGAGGCATTTTACAGGAAAAGTCATAGTCTATAAATAGCTTACAACACAGCAAAGGGATCTCATTGTTGAAAGTTATCAGGAGAAGTCCAAATAGCAAAAAATAAAATCCAGCGGAGCATAGTCAGAAAAGTATATAAATAACTTCTTTATTTACCAAAGTTTAAAATCTTCACAGTACAGGCTCGCACATATGGTCCTCTGGATTCTATTTTTTGCTATTTGGAGTTCATCCTTCCCATGCCTGGAAGTCCTGGAGCGGACGTGCGTGACATATCCCCTGGACACAATAAGTGGTGAGCTGGCCTTTTTTGCTGCTTAGATTTATCAGGATAAGGGTACAACTATTTGTACAGGGCATTAGATATAGTGATGAGCAAAAGGGTAACAATGTTTTGAACTTTTAACTTTCAGGCTCCATCTCACACCATCCACTACAGATTTGAACGTGAGACTACTTTCATTTTATAGACAATGATCTTGGCTATCTCATACATAAATTTGATTTGCAACTATTTAACATATGATTAGTTATGTAGATTTTTGTCATTTTACTCAATTGTTACTGTTTTGCTCCTGGTATTTGATTTTTTTTTTCTTCCTGTATAGTACAGATTACAACCTATTCTCACATTCCCTAATAGCTCAGTGTGTTAAAAGGTTGATTCCCAAGCAAAAGGTCACTGGTTCAAATCGAGGCGCAGCCATGAAGATTTCCCAAGGAAGGAGAAACATCAACCAGCTTATTTATTGTATAGCAGTCCCTCCGCCAAGAAAATTGCCAAACTGCATCATGTGAGTACCATGACAGTTTTAAGAACACGAAATGAAGTCAGTCTGTCCATGCATTCAAAAGTCAAACTGTGGACATCTAGGCAAAATATTAGGGTCAACAAGTCGGCTCATGACAAGGTCTATCAGTTCTGGAATGTCAACCAAGGCAATGGAGGTGACTCAGATGCTTCATAATAGTGAGATCACAGATGTCCATGCAAGCACCATGTGACATCTCTTACAAAAGTCTGGAATGGTGGCCCAAATAAAGGTGAAGAAGTTTCAACTTCAATATCATCATAATAAATGCCAAATCTAGTTTGCAAAGAAGTACAAAAAGTGGACAGTAGAAGATTGAAATGGGGGATTTGGAGCGATGAGCTGAGAGTCAATAGACTAGGGTCTGATGGGTGAAAATGGGTCTGGAGGAAACAAGACAAAAAGGGGCTAATAGATTGAGAATTTGAAAGACCTGTCAAGTTCAGTGGAGGAAGGCTGATGATATGGGGTTGCTTCACAACCATAGGCTTTGGATACTTAACAATAATTAATGGTGGTCTCAAATCTGAGCTATAAGTGAGTATCCTACAAGGTGAGTCACTTTGCACACTAGAGTATTATGGGTATGAAAAGAACGACATATAGCTCAAGTAGGATAACTACCCGAAGCATATGTTGAGATTAGCAAAGAAATGATTCTAATGACAATGAAGTAGAAATGCTGGATTGGTCCCCACAGTCCCCGGACCACAACCCAATCAAACACATATTAGTAAAGTTGAAGAAAAATCTGTATACATACCCAAGTGAGTTTGCCAGTATGCACCAACATTAGGAATGTGTAAAAGAGTTTCAGTGTCATTATCATTATCCTGTACCCTCAGTGTCAGTGTCATTATCCTGTACCCCCAGTATCAGTGTCATTATCCTGTACCCCCAGTATCAGTGTCATTATCCTGTACCCCCAGTGTCAGTGTCATTATCCTGTACACCCAGTGTCAGTGTCATTATCCTGTACCTCTAGTGTCAGTGTCATTATCCTGTACCCCGATTGTCAGTGGCATTATCCTCTACCCTGAGTGTCAGTGTCATTATCCTGTACCCCGAGTGTCAGTGTCATTATCCTGTACCCCGAGTGTCAGTGTCATTATCCTGTACCCCGAGTGTCAGTGTCATTATACTGTACCCCCAGTGTCAGCGTCGTTATCCTGTACCCCCAGTGTCAGCGTCATTATTCTGTACCCCGAGTGTCATTATCCTGTACCTCTAGTGTCAGTGTCATTATCCTGTACCCCGAGTGTCAGTGCCATTATCCTCTACCCTGGGTGTCAGTGTCATTATCCTGTACCCAGAGTGTCAGCGTCATTATCCTGTACCCCCAGTGTCAGCGTCATTATTCTGTACCCTGAGTGTCAGTGTCATTATCCTGTACTTGCAGTGTCATTATCTTGTACTCGCAGTGTCAGTGTCATTATCCTGTACTCCAAGTGTCAGTGTCATTATCCTGTACCCCCAGTGTCAGTGTCATTATCCTGTACCCCCAGTGCCAGTGTCATTATCCTGTACCCCCTGTGTCAGTGTCATTATCCTGTACTCCCAGTGTCAGTGTCATTATCCTGTACTCCTAGTGTCATGGTCATTATGTAATTATTCTTCAGGGGGCCTCTATATGTGATGATAGTACAGGAGATGTGATGCCCTGGTCCCAGGGGTCACAGGTCATTACACTCACCACATACACCCCCCACACTAGAAAGGTACCATCAGTCAACCACAAAGACCTGATTGCCTCCCTCAGAGCTAGACAGGCACACCAGGTGGGCGGAGTCAGGCGGAAAGACACGCCCTCTGAGGAGTCTGCTGGCCTGAGGCAGGAACACAGTAAACAGTTCAGTCCAGTACAGTGGAGTGGAGAGTAGTGGAGTACAGTTCTGCTTGGGGCCTGGGCTGGGGCCCAGTCAGGCAGGCAGACGGCAGTGGCCGCCTGCAGGAGACCGGGAATACAACCGGTGGAACCGTAAGGGACCGGGACAGGGTAGTGGCCCGCCAGAACCAAACCGGGGAGCCAACAGGATACCGGAGCACCAGGCAGGGTACTCAGACCCCGAACTAGGCTATATGCCACCACCATAGTCAGATTAACTGATTGCGGTCTGGACCTCAGGGGTTCATTCCCACCAAAGTCCCGATTGAAGGCAACAGCCCAACCCGTCTGGATAAGCGCCACCGCCAGAGGCCAGAGATCCAAGGGCCAGCGTCTGCGGGCAAAAGGGGCTCCTACGACACATACACGCCGGGGAGCGGACTACTAGTGCCCAGGCACAGTGGTCACACTACAAACACAGGTGCAGGAGAAAGACGGACATTGCCAACCCGACTAGGAAGCTGCAGCCGGCTGCGGACCCCGTGCATCCCTCCGTTTGGTTTACCAGTGACTCTGTGTGGTTTAATCGTGAGTACATCAGTGCCATCCGGCACCGCGCCGCACCGCAGCCCTGCGCCCTGCACCCCGGCCCTCGCACAACCGGACCTCGGGACCAACATTCCCTACCCACGGATGGGTCAACACCTAGCTGCGCCACTACACCGCTCCCGGGAGTCCCCGTACCTTCACTGCAGCGGTGGTGTCCACCATCACCACAACCCGTGGGTGGCGTCACGAACAATCATAACAAAACCAAACACCCGCATTCCCCCGCGTGTAGCGCCAGTTCCCGCCCTTGCAGAACAACGTGACCCCCGGGTCCGTGAGAGGCTCGAGCCACCGCCCGCAGTACGAGCACGGATCCGAGCGGCTCGGCGGTCGCAGCCGAGGCCGCGGGGCGGTACAGAGGGGCCTCAGTATAAATACTGTATATGTAAAAAAAAAAAAAAAAAGCCTGATCTGCCTATAGAGCAGTATTGTCAGAATACACATTACTAGTAAAGGGTTTATCCAACATGTAAAACTAATTTGGAAACCACAGTGAGACTAAAAGTGATCACATCCAGTACAGACACTGGTGGTTGATCATTACCTGATAATTATGCAATGTGTGAAGGTGGAAAGAGAAGACAAATATTCACCAGAGTCTCCAAATGGAAGAGTGTATGGAGGGTAATGCTTCACACCTCCACATACAGTCAGGGCCAGAAATATTTGGACAGTGACACAAGTTTTGTTATTTTAGCTGTTTACAAAAACATGTTCAGAAATACAATTATATATATAATATGGGCTGAAAGTGCACACTCCCAGCTGCAATATGAGAGTTTTCACATCCAAATCGGAGAAAGGGTTTAGGAATCATAGCTCTGTAATGCATAGCCTCCTCTTTTTCAAGGGACCAAAAGTAATTGGACAAGGGACTCTAAGGGCTGCAATTAACTCTGAAGGCGTCTCCCTCGTTAACCTGTAATCAATGAAGTAGTTAAAAGGTCTGGGGTTGATTACAGGTGTGTGGTTTTGCATTTGGAAGCTGTTGCTGTGACCAGACAACATGCGGTCTAAGGAACTCTCAATTGAGGTGAAGCAGAACATCCTGAGGCTGAAAAAAAAGAAAAAAATCCATCAGAGAGATAGCAGACATGCTTGGAGTAGCAAAATCAACAGTCGGGTACATCCTGAGAAAAAAGGAATTGACTGGTGAGCTTGGGAACTCAAAAAGGCCTGGGCGTCCACGGATGACAACAGTGGTGGATGATCGCTGCATACTTTCTTTGGTGAAGAAGAACCCGTTCACAACATCAACTGAAGTCCAGAACACTCTCAGTGAAGTAGGTGTATCTGTCTTTAAGTCAACAGTAAAGAGAAGACTCCATGAAAGTAAATACAAAGGGTTCACATCTAGATGCAAACCATTCATCAATTCCAAAAATAGACAGGCCAGAGTTAAATTTGCTGAAAAACACCTCATGAAGCCAGCTCAGTTCTGGAAAAGTATTCTATGGACAGATGAGACAAAGATCAACCTGTACCAGAATGATGGGAAGAAAAAGGTTTGGAGAAGAAAGGGAACGGCACATGATCCAAGGCACACCACATCCTCTGTAAAGCATGGTGGAGGCAACGTGATGGCATGGGCATGCATGGCTTTCAATGGCACTGGGTCACTTGTGTTTATTGATGACATAACAGCAGACAAGAGTAGCCGGATGAATTCTGAAGTGTACAGGGATATACTTTCAGCCCAGATTCAGCCAAATGCCGCAAAGTTGATCGGACGGCGCTTCATAGTACAGATGGACAATGACCCCAAGCATACAGCCAAAGCTACCCAGGAGTTCATGAGTGCAAAAAAGTGGAACATTCTGCAATGGCCAAGTCAATCACCAGATCTTAACCCAATTGAGCATGCATTTCACTTGTTCAAATCCAGACTTAAGACGGAAAGACCCACAAACAAGCAAGACCTGAAGGCCTCGGCTGTAAAGGCCTGGCAAAGCATTAAGAAGGAGGAAACCCAGCGTTTGGTGATGTCCATGGGTTCCAGACTTAAGGCAGTGATTGCCTCCAAAGGATTCGCAACAAAATATTGAAAATAAAAATATTTTGTTTGGGTTTGGTTTATTTGTCCAATTACTTTTGACCTCCTAAAATGTGGAGTGTTTGTAAAGAAATGTGTACAATTCCTACAATTTCTATCAGATATTTTTGTTCAAACCTTCAAATTAAACGTTACAATCTGCACTTGAATTCTGTTGTAGAGGTTTCATTTCAAATCCAATGTGGTGGCATGCAGAGCCCAACTCGCGAAAATTGTGTCACTGTCCAAATATTTCTGGACCTAACTGTACTTACTCTTAAGAGGGCTTTACACGCAATGACATCGCTAATGAGATGTCATTGGGGTCACGGAATTCGTGACGCACATCTGGCCTCATTAGCGACGTTGTTGTGTGTGAAACGCACGAACGACCGCTAACGATCAAAATTACTCACCATATCGTTGATCGTTGACACGTCGTTCTAATCTCAAATATCGTTGGTATTGCACGACGTAGGTTGTTCGTCGTTCCTGCGGCAGCACACACCACTATGTGTGACACCGCAGGAACGAGGAACAACATCGTACCTGCGGCCGCCGGCAATGAGGAAGGAAGGAGGTGGGCGTGATGTTCCGGCCGCTCATCTCCTCCCCTCCGCTTCTATTGGGCAGCCGCTTAGTGACACCGCTATGACGCCGAACGAACCTCCCCCTTAGAAAGGAGGCGGTTCGCTGGCCACAGCGACGTCGCTAGACAGGTAAGTATGTGTGATGGGACTAACGATGTTGTGCACCACGGGCAGCGATTTGCCCGTGACGCACAACCGTCAGGGGCGGGTGCTTTCACCAGCAACATTACTAACGATGTCGCTGTGTGTAAAGTGGCCTTTAGACTTGTTTCAGACGTCCGTGTTTCAGGTACGTGTGACATCCATTTTTAACACGGATGCCACACGTACCCATGTTATTATTTGCTGTTAATCACACGTCCGTGTTGTGACCTCTCATGACCCCGCACGCACACACGCAGACATGTCCGTTTTTTCTCTGGCAGCACGGGTGTCAAATGGATCGCACACTGATCTGATCTATGTGACATCAGTATGACAAGTACCGGAGAAAACACAGGGTTTTTTTTAATAAAAAGATTTTCTATATTTACCTCTCTCCAGCGATGCTGCCTCCCGCTCCTGACCCCCGCTCATTATACTCACTGAATATTCAGTGCCCTGTGGAGCTGGAAGCCGGAGCTGCGCTGGGGACGCCAGTGCTGGGGACCGCATCGCTGGGTGAGTATACAGCAGTGTATGTGTGTGTATGTGTGTGTTCAGTGTATACATGTATGTGCGCTATGTGTGTGTATGTGCGCGGTATATCCATGTGTGTCTGCTATGTGTGTATGAATATGTGCGTATATGTGCTCAATGTATACGCGTGTGTGTGTGTAGTGAGAACCTGGCAGCCGGAACATCGCGGGAACAGCATCAGGGACTCATCACAGTTCCCAATGAACTCTGATGAACCCGTAAAGCTGTAGCGCGTTTGTCGCGGGGGTCATCAGGATGTCATCAGAGTTCATTGGGAACTCCGATGACCTCCTGGATGTCACTGTGCTTGCAGAATACTCACCTGTCCCCACGATGCTGTCCTTGGTGGTGCTGTACCCAGCGCTGTCCTCGGCGATGCTCCGGCTTCCAGGTCCTGAGTTCGGTTAATAATGAATATGATGAGCGGCGGTCAGGAGCGGGAGGCAGCAGAGCCAGAGACAGCAGGTAAATATGGAAAATAATTTTATTTCACAGACGTGTTTAAAAGTAAACTTTTCCATGTGAAGATGCTGGATAACATTTTGCTTTACTGTAAATATTGTTTGGCTGATGGACTTGGTGGTTTACGTAGGACAGGGAATGTTCGTGTCCCACCTCTTGTAAGAAAAACTGCGACTGATTGTAAATCACAGATTCCATTATTAACAACAATAAATAAGATGCTACCAGAAATCCTGTGATATATGCAGGGCACAGTACAAGTCTCTTCTACGCACTGTAGAGTTTGCTAAAAGGGGCATGTTATAGTGAGAGAAGCCGAAAATGATCAAGTAATCAAAACGTTTATGGTAGCTATAGAGCGGGCCCCTACAGTCAATTTCCCTGGTAGGTCCCTGGCACCCCAGTGTGACCCTGAAAGGGCCCCATACAAGAACTATATATGGGCCCTTTGCAGCATAATAGTTCTGTCAATGAGAGAAGCTACTTGGTGCTTTGAAGGTGTACATGTGTGCCACCCCCGTGCCAGCAGCCGGTCGCTGCTCGGGCCCGGGCCCTGTTACGGGGCACCCAGGGGAGATGTTCTGCAGCAAGTTGTCAACCCCTCCATGGGCAGGGATGGTGGCCCCGGGACCCGGTGGCTCTGGTGCAGGGGGGATGATGACCGCAGGGGGTGCTGGTGTACTCGCTGTTAGTAAAACACACAAGTCTCTAGTAAACCAAGGTGGTGGTGGCTGGTGCTGCGGTCGGTTAAGTTCGGGATCCCCCACCCGGCTGGTGGTCTCTATCCTTTTCCTGCACTGTTGTGTAAGGTGGACTTTAAAAGTATAAAACTCAGGAGTCCGCTTCCGGCTGGATGTGATCTAAGGAGCCATGCCCGCAGACGCTGGCCTGTGGGATCTATGGGCCTTGGCGGTGACCTCTTATCCCTATTTGATGGGCTGTTGTCTTCTATGAGGCACTTTGAGTGGGACAGGGCCTCTAGTCCTGGCCTCAATCGGTTAATTAACCAGTTCCACTTGTTTCTGGTTCCTGGCTTCATGGTCCAAGTACCCCCCTTTGTGCTACGGTTTCCGGGTCGGTTCCCCGTGTCAGTACCGGCAGGCTCCAACCCTGGCCCGGTCCACCTCAGTTCCACCGAGCCGTTTTCCCGTCTCCTGCTGACGGAGACCACCGTCTGCCTCCTAGCCAAGGCCCCAGGGCTCCTATCCTGGTACCTTTCAACTTTGACTTCACTGCTGGAGCTACCCCTAGCTCCAGCCCACACTCCTCTCCATAAGCAAGCATTGTTGACCTTAGGGAGATCAACATATCCACTGCGGAGACACCATCACGTGTTTCTCAACGCAGTGATTCTAGAGCATTGCCCCCTGGGAAGTATGTAAATAAGAAAGCCGCGGAGACACCATCACGTGTTTCTCAACGCTGGCAGGAAACTAGCCAGGTCTTTCACCGGGAAGGAACAACCACGGGAAGGGCAGTCTCCAGTCAAGGAGACCACCTATACCAAACATGGTATCCATCCACAGACAGCCGTTTCAGGGTATTTGCCCCTCATCAGTGTGGAGTAGGAATCTGGCTAGTGGGGGCAATGCCTAGTATAAGACTACTTAAGCAAGCATTGTTGACCTTAGGGAGATCAACATATCCACTGCGGAGACACCATCACGTGTTTCTCAACGCAGTGATTCTAGAGCATTGCCCCCTGGGAAGTATGTAAATAAGAAAGCCGCGGAGACACCATCACGTGTTTCTCAACGCTGGCAGGAAACTAGCCAGGTCTTTCACCGGGAAGGAACAACCACGGGAAGGGCAGTCTCCAGTCAAGGAGACCACCTATACCAAACATGGTATCCATCCACAGACAGCCGTTTCAGGGTATTTGCCCCTCATCAGTGTGGAGTAGGAATCTGGCTAGTGGGGGCAATGCCTAGTATAAGACTACTTAAGCAAGCATTGTTGACCTTAGGGAGATCAACATATCCACTGCGGAGACACCATCACGTGTTTCTCAACGCAGTGATTCTAGAGCATTGCCCCCTGGGAAGTATGTAAATAAGAAAGCCGCGGAGACACCATCACGTGTTTCTCAACGCTGGCAGGAAACTAGCCAGGTCTTTCACCGGGAAGGAACAACCACGGGAAGGGCAGTCTCCAGTCAAGGAGACCACCTATACCAAACATGGTATCCATCCACAGACAGCCGTTTCAGGGTATTTGCCCCTCATCAGTGTGGAGTAGTAATCTGGCTAGTGGGGGCAATGCCTAGTATAAGACTACTTAAGCAAGCATTGTTGACCTTAGGGAGATCAACATATCCACTGCGGAGACACCATCACGTGTTTCTCAACGCAGTGATTCTAGAGCATTGCCCCCTGGGAAGTATGTAAATAAGAAAGCCGCGGAGACACCATCACGTGTTTCTCAACGCTGGCAGGAAACTAGCCAGGTCTTTCACCGGGAAGGAACAACCACGGGAAGGGCAGTCTCCAGTCAAGGAGACCACCTATACCAAACATGGTATCCATCCACAGACAGCCGTTTCAGGGTATTTGCCCCTCATCAGTGTGGAGTAGGAATCTGGCTAGTGGGGGCAATGCCTAGTATAAGACTACTTAAGCAAGCATTGTTGACCTTAGGGAGATCAACATATCCACTGCGGAGACACCATCACGTGTTTCTCAACGCAGTGATTCTAGAGCATTGCCCCCTGGGAAGTATGTAAATAAGAAAGCCGCGGAGACACCATCACGTGTTTCTCAACGCTGGCAGGAAACTAGCCAGGTCTTTCACCGGGAAGGAACAACCACGGGAAGGGCAGTCTCCAGTCAAGGAGACCACCTATACCAAACATGGTATCCATCCACAGACAGCCGTTTCAGGGTATTTGCCCCTCATCAGTGTGGAGTAGGAATCTGGCTAGTGGGGGCAATGCCTAGTATAAGACTACTTAAGCAAGCATTGTTGACCTTAGGGAGATCAACATATCCACTGCGGAGACACCATCACGTGTTTCTCAACGCAGTGATTCTAGAGCATTGCCCCCTGGGAAGTATGTAAATAAGAAAGCCGCGGAGACACCATCACGTGTTTCTCAACGCTGGCAGGAAACTAGCCAGGTCTTTCACCGGGAAGGAACAACCACGGGAAGGGCAGTCTCCAGTCAAGGAGACCACCTATACCAAACATGGTATCCATCCACAGACAGCCGTTTCAGGGTATTTGCCCCTCATCAGTGTGGAGTAGGAATCTGGCTAGTGGGGGCAATGCCTAGTATAAGACTACTTAAGCAAGCATTGTTGACCTTAGGGAGATCAACATATCCACTGCGGAGACACCATCACGTGTTTCTCAACGCAGTGATTCTAGAGCATTGCCCCCTGGGAAGTATGTAAATAAGAAAGCCGCGGAGACACCATCACGTGTTTCTCAACGCTGGCAGGAAACTAGCCAGGTCTTTCACCGGGAAGGAACAACCACGGGAAGGGCAGTCTCCAGTCAAGGAGACCACCTATACCAAACATGGTATCCATCCACAGACAGCCGTTTCAGGGTATTTGCCCCTCATCAGTGTGGAGTAGGAATCTGGCTAGTGGGGGCAATGCCTAGTATAAGACTACTTAAGCAAGCATTGTTGACCTTAGGGAGATCAACATATCCACTGCGGAGACACCATCACGTGTTTCTCAACGCAGTGATTCTAGAGCATTGCCCCCTGGGAAGTATGTAAATAAGAAAGCCGCGGAGACACCATCACGTGTTTCTCAACGCTGGCAGGAAACTAGCCAGGTCTTTCACCGGGAAGGAACAACCACGGGAAGGGCAGTCTCCAGTCAAGGAGACCACCTATACCAAACATGGTATCCATCCACAGACAGCCGTTTCAGGGTATTTGCCCCTCATCAGTGTGGAGTAGGAATCTGGCTAGTGGGGGCAATGCCTAGTATAAGACTACTTAAGCAAGCATTGTTGACCTTAGGGAGATCAACATATCCACTGCGGAGACACCATCACGTGTTTCTCAACGCAGTGATTCTAGAGCAGGTACAGCAGGCATCTACGGGCTGCCCCCAACTCCCAGCTGCCTATTTTTACCCGGCTGGGAACTAAAACTATAGGGAAGCCCTTTTTTTTTAATTATTTCATGATTTTCATGAAATAATTAAAAAAAAAAATTACGTGGGCTTCACCCAATTTTTGTGTCCAGCCAGGTACAACTAGGCAGCTGGGGATTGGAATCCACAGCTCAGGGTGCCCAAGCTTTCTGGGCACCCCTGCTGTGAATTGCAGTCCACAGCCGCCCCAGAAAATGGCGCTTTCATAGAAGCGTCATCTTCTGGCGCTGTATCCAACTGTTCCAGCTGCCCTGGTGACGGGTGGCTCACTGGGTAATAATGGGGTTAGGGCTAGCTGTATATTACCAACTGGCCCTAAGCCCGAAATTCATAGTGTCACATCAATATTAGACATGGCCATCGCGATTTACTTAATTCCTACGTGGAGCTGATGCAGCGCGATCGTGTTCTACGGTGCTGCTGCAGCTTCATGTAGGCGAGCTGACAGTGTCGTGTGGATTACATCAGACCTGGAGGGGTATTTGGGGATTAATAAAGAGGTAAATGAGGTGTTTTTTTGTTTTTTATTCCAAATAAAGGATTTTTCACTGTGTGTTTCTTTACTTTCACTTTATAAATAAATAATAATTATAATTTAAAATTTAAAAAAAAAAAAAATCCTTACCGGGACAAGAATTCCTGAAGTTATGCTTCTTAGGCGAGCGCTCTATCCACTAGTCTACTGCCTCTAATAATAAAGATAGGCAGATTTGGTAATCTTAACTTCTGCATTGCTGAAGTCTCTGCTGACAGCGCGATTTACTTTAATGCTACGTGGAGCTGCTACAGCGCGATCGTGTTCTACGGTGCTGCTGCAGCATCATGTAGCTGAGCTGACAGTGTCGTGTGGATTACGTCAGACCTGGAGGGGTATTTGGGGATTAATAAAGAGGTAAATGAGGGTGTTTTTTGTCTTTTATTCCAAATAAAGGATTTTTCGCTATGTGTGTTTCTTTACTTTCACTTTCAGTTTAATCATAGAAGGTGTCTCGGAGAGACGCCTGGCGTGATTAAACTCATTATTACCCCGATTGCCACCGCACCAGGGCAATTCAGGATGAGCTGGGTGGACTCCCGGGACTGTCGCATCTAATGGATGCGGCAATTCTGGACGGCTGCCTGCTGATATTGTTAGGGTGGTGGGCTCCCGATAACATGGTGCTCTCCATCCTGACAATACCAGCCTCCAGCCGTGTGGCTTTATCCTGGCTGGTATCAAATATGGGGGGAACTGCATTTTTTTTATTTATTTTTTATTATTTATTTATTTATTTTACTGCACGATATAGACCCGCCCGCCGGCGGCTGTGATTGTTTGCAGTGAGACAGCTGTCACTCAGCTTGGGGACGAGTCTGACTGCAGCCAATCATGGGCGCCGATGGGCAAGGAAAGCACGGAATAACTGATTGACTAATGAAGTGGCAGCCATTTTCTAAAGAGGAAAAGACTCAGCAGATTTGTGACAGACGTGCAGCGAGGCGCCCGTGATCGGTGAGTAGGAAAGGGAGAGGGATTGTGCTGGGGACGCAGGACGCATGCAGATAACAACATGGGCACATAGCCTTACTGTGAAAAGCCACGTTGATGGTGATCAAACCGTTCTTGAACCTAACTCGAACTGTCGAGCTTTTAGCAAAAAGCTCGAGTTCGAGTTCGATCTCGAGCACCCCCCAAAATCACTCGAACATGAAATTGGCGAACCTCGAACATTGCTCAACTCTAAATGTTACTTCTAGCTTATGTAACTTCAGTAATAAGAAATCTCTCCACTATGGCAGCCGCATGTTGGACATGAGAACAGTGACATAATTCATTGTGGTGCAATGATTATTGTATAAATGTGCAATACTCTGCACTAAGAAGATAATAGTGAGGTAATCACTGGAAAACACTTTTAAAGCCTACTAAATGGTTAGATTGATTTGCTGACACCCAGATTTGTTGGACTTGAGCATGGTTATTGTCATACTAATGCACATGTTAATCACATGCACTTTAGCATTCAGCACCGCTCATGAATAAACCTAAAGCATTAGTATTCAGAATTTGGAGCAGCAGTTCCCAATTATTCAGAAGAATGGTGGCATAAGGCTCCATGACCATAAGGGCTTTGCTGTTATCTCCTTGATCGATGAACATCACCAATGTCATACAAAGATGAAAATGCCAAAATGCTAAAATAGTCGTGGGAATGTCAATTACTATAAGAAGGCCCAACAATCTCTCGATCAAAAGGGTTGTCCATAACATGTTATTTTAAAAATAGCCCCATGATGGTCTTAAAAAAATAAATATACACAGTATATATACAGTACAGACCAAAAGTGTGGACACACCTCCTCATTCAAAGAGTTTTCTTTATTTTCATGACTCTAAAAATTGTAGATTCACATTGAAGGCATCAAAACTATGAATTAAAACATGTGGAATGAAATACTTAACAAAGTGTGAAACAACTGAAAATATGTCTTATATTCTAGGTTCTTCAACGTAGCCACCTTTTGCTTTCATTAGTACTTTGCACACTCTTGGCATTCTCTTGATGAGCTTCAAGAGGTAGTCACCGGAAATGGTTTTCCAACAGTCTTGAAGGAGTTCCCAGAGATGCTTAGCACTTGTTGGTCCTTTTGCCTTCACTCTGCGGTCCAGCTCACCCCAAACCATTGGGTTCAGGTCTTGTGACTGTGGAGACCAGGATATCTGGCATAGCACCCCATCACTCTCCTTCTTAGTCAAATAGCCCTTACACAGCCTGGAGGTGTGTTTGGGGTCATTGTCCTGTTGAAAAATAAAATTATGGTCCAACTAGACGCAAACCGGATGGAATAGCACGCCGCTGCAAGATGCTGTGGTAGGCATGCTGGTTCTGTATGCATTCAATTTTGAATAAATCCCCAACAGTGTCACCAGCAAACCACCCCCACACCATCACACCTCCTCCTCCATGCTTCACCTATATTAGATGTAGGAAACCTAAAAGGTAATATCTACTGTTTATATGGAGTGAGAATAATAAGCCAATTCATCAGATCCTTACCTACCATTGACATACGGTGCTGAGGGATAGTCTGCAGGATACCTTGTGCATTAGATGCTTGTCCCATTTAGCTGAAATTGGCAGATTTGGCTGATATACAACGGGTGAATTAAGTATTGAACCTATCACCAATTTTCTAAGCAACTGTACAGTGTTTCTATAGGTTCTATTGAAATGAATTTCTCACTAGATGTCAGTAACAACTCATCTAATCCACACAAGCAAATAAATAAAACTATAGATGTCCATAAATTTATTGTAATAATGAGAAATTACACAGAGAAAAAATATTGAACATGCTTACTGACATTTACTTAATACTTTATACAAAAGCCTCCTGAGTAACTAGTTGCATGCGATGCTCAGGTGCAATTTTGGTCCATTTTTCCACGCATACACTTTCAAAATACTGAAGGTTTCATGGGCTCTTTCTACGAACTCTGAACTTCAGTTTCTTTTCCATTGGATTCAGGTCAGGTGATTGGCTGGACCATTCTAGCAGCTTTAGTTTCTTTCTCTGAAACCAATTGAGAGTTTCTTTTGCTGTGTGTTTGGGATCATTGTCTTGCTGAAATTTTCACCCTCATGTAATCTTCAACATTCAGGTAGATGGTAGAAGATTTTTATTAAGATTTTTATTCACCCTTCCTTCAGCTATATGAAGTTTGCCAGTACTGTTTGCTCAAAAACAGCCCCACACCTTGTTGTTCCCACCTCCAAACTTCACTGGTGGTATGGTGTTTTTGGTGTGATATGCAGTGCCTTTTGGCCTCCAAAAATGGTGTGTATTATGGCATCCTAAGGGTTCAATTTTTGTCTCATCTGACCAGTCAATATTCTCCCACTATTTTGCAGGCTTTTCTAAATTTTGTTGAGCAAACTAAACGTATTTGAACATTGAACACAGCTTTTTGTTCAGCAATGGAGTCTTTCATGTGAGCGTGCATACAGGCAATGGAGGTTGGGTGTATTACTCATAGAATCATAGAATGGTAGAATTGGAAGGGACTTCAAGGGCCATCAGGTTCAACTTTCTGCAAGTGCAGGTTTACTTATTGGTCTGCTAATATAATTGTTTTCCTTGAAACAATTGTATCTCCTGATTCCCAGTCTTTCTGTAGCTCTCCACAAGTGGTTCTTGGCTCTGGGACAACTCTTCTTATAATTCTTTTCACTCCTCTGTCTAAAATATTGTGGGGAGCACCTGGTCATGGCTATTTTATGGTCAAATGATGTTCTTTCCATTTCCAGATTATGGCCTCAACAATGCTTATTGGAACCTACAGTAGTTTACAAAATTCTTCTGTAACCAATGCCATCAGTATGTTTTGCACCAATAAGGTTGCAAACGTCTTGATTGAGCTCACTGGTTTTACCCACCATGAGATGTTTCTAGTGTGGCAACCTCTTAGTAATCAGGCACCTTTTAATAGGCTATCAGTTGAACTAGATGATATTTTCACTAACTTGCAGGATTGCTTTCTAATTACTGAAAGATTTCAGATGGTGTCATGACTTTCTTTCCATGGCTTTTTGCACCTCTATTTCTTCATATGTTCAAAAATTTTTCCCTATGTCATTTCTCATTATTACACATAACTTAAAAGGAACCTGTCAAGTGTAAAAAAGCTAGTAATGTGCAGATGTGTAGTAAATCTACAGATTAATAACATTTGAAACCTGTTCTGTGCCTGCACATTGAACCGTACTGCCAGGAAGAAATTAGCTTTAATCCTCCCAGAAGTGTTTCAGTTTCAGTCACAGGGGTCGACACTGTTGTGGATTCAGTTACTACTCTGTGTATGAAGATCGGTGGCTGTAACCAACACCCCTGCACTGACTGACAGCCACTCTGCATTAGAAATACCTGTCAGTCAGTGCAGGGGTGTGGTTACAGACCCCTCTCTTCATACACAGAGTGGTGACTGAACCCGCGTTGGCTCTGCCCGCCTTACTGAAACTGGAATGCTGCCGGGACGATTAAAGTTATTTTCCTACAAGCAGCAGGGTTCAATGTAAAGGCACCGGGCAGGTTTCAAACACTATTAACCTGCAGATTAACCCCATATCTGCAGGTTTATAGGGTTTTTCACGTGACAGGTTCCCTGTAATTTATAGACATCAATGGATGATTTTTTTGGCTGTGTGGACTGGATGGTTTGCTACCAACATTTGGTGAGATATTCATGTCAATAGCACCTTTAAAAATATATTTACTTGGAAAATTAGTGTCATGTTCAATACTTATTTCACCCACTGAATTTCTAATGTGTATGGCCACCTTAAGGTTATTGTTAAAAACTGAGAAACAAGATTAAAAGTTTAACTTCTGTGTAGGGAAGGGGAAACTAGAAACAAGAGCAAGAAGAGAAGTCACACCGTCACTTTTTGTTACTGTAATCTCCCTCTATA
This sequence comes from Anomaloglossus baeobatrachus, assembly GCF_048569485.1. NCBI lineage: Eukaryota > Metazoa > Chordata > Amphibia > Anura > Aromobatidae > Anomaloglossus > Anomaloglossus baeobatrachus. The sequence goes on along the minus strand of NC_134353.1, from coordinate 717,807,285 downwards.
CAGACTCTTTGTTGCTCCAGGTGTCCAATACACAATGTTTTCATCATGTTATCACATTCATTAACGGTTAGAGGGCATATATGCTCTTCTATTGTCATATATAGGGGATATATTTTTTTTCCACACATGGAAAATGTGAACGGTTAAGCTTTACTCAACACATGTGCCCTAAAGAAATAGATTCTGACATGACTATCACTGATGAAACAGATTGCCCGTGTAAAGGGCACTGTAAAATATGATAATGGAAGGAAAGTAGAATAGCAGTACAAAGAGCTGAAAGGGAAAAGTCAGATACAATCCCATCATTGACCTCCTAAATAGTCATTACTACTCAGGAAAAAGGAGGTGCTAATACATGACGAGTGAGAGTTGAGTACCGCTGGCTGCTGGTGTGGAAAGAATGAATGGCACCTCTAATGAAATAATATGTTCAGCAGAGCATAGAAAAGAAGCTGGAGCTATGTGCGAGAGATTTGTCTGCAGGTATTGCATGAATGCCTCTGATAATTGGTCTGTCTTGTTTATGTCTGTGTTCATTCTCTTTATAGAGTAACACCTACCTATTTAACAAACATCATTTAACAGAAAGCAGTTTTATCCGCAAAATTATTTTTTAATTATCTACGAGTAATTGAGCTGACAACATACAGAAGAGTTTTCCTGGTTTATGCTTTTTCTCTTAATTTTTTTTATGAAAGTTTAAAGTTTACATCATAATACTTTGACTACACAGAGCTGTACATTATACAGAATGTCCATATTATGGCCTCTTTCACACATCAGTGATCCTTCTTGTGTGTAAAAACACGGACCGGTGTTCATCAGTGTTTTTGGATTCAATTTTCATGAGTATTTATTCCGTGTGTCAGTTTTAATCATTAGTGTGTCCTTAGTGATTTTTCTCTGATGAAAAAAAAAGAAACTGCAAAGTGTACTCAAGGGGCGGACATATCATCAGTGCAACCTGTGCAGTTACACACTGGCCCAATTGGTGAGGGGGCCACTAACACATCCAGTGCGGCAAATACATTATTGGACTGCAAAGGGTGTGTGTCGCCCAGTGATATGGGGTACTCGGTCCCGAGCAGTGTATATCTGGGAAATATCACTTTGGTGGTCATTGCCCAGTTCTGTGCCCTGGGTGCTTTTTGAAAAGGGGAATATTTATAGGGGATTGTTGAATAAAGTTTATACATGATGCCACTTGCGGTTTTGTGCCTATAGGGATGGAGCCGCCGCTGCACAATGTTCACTACTGGGGCTGGTGTTAATGGCAGCCTGGATGTTAGGCCTTCCGTAAGCAGGGCCAGGCCCTAGAGGATAGGTGTTGCAGTTGTCTGTTGAAAGAAGGTAGGCTATAACGGGAGTTTGGTGTGACGGGTTCTTTATACTCACTGCAAGCTGGTAACTGGTCACCCGTGGCTGGCTGATCTTAACCGCAGGTCCCCTTAGTCCCAGTGCCGGTTTAGTAACCTGGTGTCTTTTTTCCCCTGCACCTGTCTTTGGTTGGTGGGTCCCTGTGGCGTAGAGCGGCTATGGGTCCCCTCCTGGTTGTTGTCTTCAGCAGTCCGTATGATGGTAGTGTGAACCCTGTGGGGTTGGAGTCTCTGGTCCTGTCCCCGGTTTTCCCTTTGCTACTTATTGAGTCCTGAACTTCAAGGTCAGTGTGGTCCTTGATGGTCCCCTCACTGTGCAGATTTTATCAGGTCTGCCTGGAGTTTTTTCCTGACCTAGGATTCTATACCCCGTTGGTGTGTAGTTCCGGGAGTACTCCACCATACTCCACCGGCAACTAACCGCCTGGGCCCTCAGGTCACTGTTCACTCCTGTCAGTCTGTCTGCTCACTTTCACTTCCTCCGACACTCTCCTCGACTACCACTATTATGGTTTCTCTTCTTCACTGTCTGACTCTTCACTGTCTGCCCCTCCCACCTGGTTGTCTAGTGGACTGGAGTGGCTCCACCTCTAGGCTGCCATCCATTGGTCCGACCCTAGCCTTGTACCATTCTATGGGGGATAATTGGGGAAAACATGAATTACCTGGAGTATTTGTGTGTTACCAGCACTGGTTTTCTCCCTAATGGCCTCAGGGGCGCTACATTCCCCATTTGTTAATTCCGGCACGTCCTCGGGCTGCAAGTGATACAGGTTACACTTTCATTTTACACATATGAAAACAAAACAGTTAAACATTGTTCCCATGCAGGGGAGGTTCAGACTTTAACGTTTCATACACTGGAGTACCCCTCTCCCTTCACCCACCACCCAAAGGTCCTGGTCCCAGAACCCTCTTGGAGGAAGGTCACCGGTCTCTTTGGTGACCAGGTCTCGGCCTACTCTACCGTAGACCTTTCCTCTAATCTTGCTCTCCTTGGTGGCGGTGTTTGCACAACCGGTGCAACTTTTTATAGGTAAGAGGTTTTCTCTGCTGCCAGTCCTGCAACCTGGGTCCATTTTTATCAAATCAAACTGGTAAATGCAACATGGTTAACTTTTCAGCACACATTTATCTGAAACAGTTAACAATAAACAAACAACTGGTAGTGCAACAGGTCATAGCTACCAGGGTGTTGGAAAGGGGCAATCTGGTTCACTTGGCCTCCTGGGATCAGCATTTACAGTCTGGGTACACTGGTCCCGTGCACCTGCACTGCCTCCTAGTTGCAGCTGGGGGACTGGTGCTGAAGTGGGAGCGGGGACTGGCTTTTCTGCAAGGACCTCCACATGTAAGGCGTAGCAACCCTGCTCTCCATAGTGCCGGGTGTAGGCAATTGCAATTTTGTCACCCGCATGCAGATCCCGGTCAGGGTGTCCTCTGGGGAGATGGGGTCTCACATTCCGGTGGGAGATAAAGACTCCCTCCTTCAGGCCGGGCTCTACAGTGAAACCCCATCCCCTTTTGATGCTGAAGCGCTCCATCACTCCCTGGTACAGCAGGCCCCGGGCCTGGTAGCTGGCAATTGTAGGCGCTGCTTCTCCTGGAGGTTCCTGGCCTCCGTCTGCACCAGCCTGGCTTCCCGCTGCTCCTCCTCCCAGGCTAGCTGGGTGATGATGGCCTGGCAACCCCCGCAGTTGTCCTCCTCAACATGGGCCCGCTCCAAGGTGACAACCGCTGACTTCCCGCTACCTGGTTCAGGGTAGCTTGCTGCCGGGTCCCCGACAGTGACTGGGCACAGTACCTGGGGATGGTCATCAGCACCGGCGGCGGCCTCCTCCCCAGCTCCCGATGACACTGTGGCCTGGGCTATCATCACTGGGTCAGAGGGTACAACTTGATCCTTCTCCAGCGGAGAAGGTGATGTGGCCAGGTCTGATCTGGCCTGGGATGCCTGTAACACTTGGTCCTTCTCCAGGAGAGAAGGAGATGTGACCGTTGTGACGACATGGACTCTCAGTGCCTAGCATGGGTTAACTTTCTTAAAATTCAGCCAGACATGAAGACAGTTTGTTTATAGATGGGGGATAATCCCTCATTGTTCTACAAGACTCTTGGGAGTTTAGTATTGAAGTTTTTGTTGAGTCATGTAATTGCCTTGGCTAATGAAGGCCAGACACACAGATAAATCAATTATGCAAACTTCCCATTGTATTACTAAGTGAATTGCTAAATGTGATGTAACTTACCTGTCTCCCCCTTGTCTCTGGATATTTAAATATGGCTTGAAATTTAGCCAATAAGAGCCCAGTCTTATCGACCAATCGTGAAGACCCCAATGGTCTAAATGGAGAGCTCAGGGGTATAAGAAGGAGGACTGTTCATTGCCCAGGGAGACTCTTGCTACATGCTACCAATCTAGGATCTGCGTATCCGATTGGCAAGCCATAACCAAACCTGGATTATAACACTATATGGACTTCAGCATCGAATGCAAGGATTCGGCTGTGATATCAAGGACTACCTAAGGAAGGAATCCAGCTTGGGACAATCCAGTCATCTGACTACAGACTTTGCAGACCTCAGACAGCTTCCTAAATCTGGAGTTATTCCATTCTCGGTGGGTGCCCACCGAAAGCGGGGTGCTGCTGGATTGGAGTAAATAGCCCTGGAAGCTCTGAGGCACGGACATTCAAATCCCTGGTGAGCCAGCGGAAGGGTGAGACTCTGTTGCCTATTACATCTGTGTGTTTTGCTGGTTATGTGCTATGTGCCGTTAATTGTTTGGGGATCCAATAAAGTCTTAATATTGTGATTCCCTCATCCTGTGTTGTCTGAGTAGTGTTCCGCCGACGGTTAAGGAGGTCGGGCGTTCAGTTGGGATGAGCCCTGGGCCATGTTGTCTTTCTAAAGGCGGCCGAGCCAGCGGACGAGAGCACCCACTGACCCCCGTGTCTCCAGAACCGTTTCAGGTCTCACTTTCTCTGGCGGTGATGCGGCCTGAGGATGGATCCCAGTGTCTGGGTCGGTGCAGCCGTTATTGTACAGGAGCCCTCTTGTGTTTGCGGCCACCTCTGCTCCTACTCATTACAATGGTAATCACGGACAGCATATGGACTGTGCACTATTGACAAGGGTTGTTTGGGATTTTTATAGAACCAGAGACTTGTACAGGTAAATTTTCATAACTCAGATAAAATGGACACGTTTCCATTATTTTTTTTTGGATACACATATACACCATGTGCAGAATTATTAGGCAAGTTGTATTTTAGAAGATTTTTTTTATTATTAATCAACAACTATGTTCTCAATCAATCCAAAAGCCTCATAAATATCAAAGCTTAATATTTTTGGAAGTTGGAGTGGGATATCTGTTTGTGCAGGTAACTATTACTGTGCATAATTATTAGGCAACTTAATAAAAACCAAATATATTTCCATCTCACTTGTTTATTTTCACCAGGTAAACCAATATAACTGCACAACACTTAGAAATAAACATTTCTGACATGCAAATGTGACACCCTGGCAAAACCAGGTAGTTACAAATAGGCCCCCGCATTACACCGTTCCCTCACGAGGAAACACACAACCAACCAGAAAACCCTAGTCATCCCCCCTTAGGGAAAGACAGACACACCAGTGGGCGTGACCAGGCAGTTGGGACATGCCCACCGAGGGGTCCAGACAGCCTTGTGCGGGAAAAACAGTTAGTTCAGCTGAGAGTTGAGTTTGGAGAGGAGTGTGGGCTGGAGCTAAGTGTAGCTCCAGCAGGAAAGTTCAAGTTGAATGGTACCAGGGTTGGAGCCCTGGTGCCACTGGCTAGGAGGCAGATGGTGGTCTCCATCAGCAGGAGACGGGAAGACGGCTCGGGAGAACCGAGGTGGACCGGGACAGGGTTGTAGCCCGGCGGTACCGACACGGTGAACCGACCCGGAAACCGTAGTACAAAGGAGGGTACTCGGACCCTGAAGCCAGAACCCGGAACCAAGCGGACTGGTTAATTCACCGATTGAGGCCAGGACTAGCGGTCCTGTCCCACCCAAAGTCCCTAGAGAAGACAACAGCCCACCGATAGGGATAAGGGGGTCACCGCCAGGGCCCATAGATCCCACGGGCCAGCGTCTGCGGGCACGGCTCCTTAGGCCACATTCAGCTGGGAGCGGACTCCTGAGTTTCACACTAGGAAAGTCCACCTTATACAAACAGTGCAGAGGAAAAGGATAGAGACCACCAGCCAGGTGGGGGACCCGAATGCAACCGGCCGTGGCACCGGCTACCATCACCTTGGTTTACCAGAGATTTGTGTGGTTTATTAACTGTGAGTACACCAACACTCCCTGTGGTCGCTATCCCCTGCACCGAGCCACCGAGTCTCGGGAACAGCATCCCTGCCCATGGAGGGGCTAACAACTTGCTGCACAACATCTCCCCCGGGTGCCCCATAACAGCAGCGGTGGTGTACCACCTCACCACACACCGTGGGTGGCGTCACAAACTTACTACGGCCTAATCCGTACATCTACGTCCCCCCATTTATTCGGCGTGTCCGCAAGACCCCCAGGTCCGGAGACCCTCGAGCCACCACCCTTGAAGGCCCGGATCCGAGCAGCGCCAGCTGCTGGCACGGGGGCGGCACACAAAAACAAAACCCCCAAAAAATTGTGACTAATATAGCCACCTTTCTTTATGATGACACTCAGCAGCCGACCATCCATAGATTCTGTCAGTTGCTTGATCTGTTTATAAATCAACATTGTATGCAGCAGCCACCACAGCCTCCCAGACACTGTTCCGAGAGGTGTACTGTTTTCCCTCCCTAAAGATCTCACATTTTATGAGGGACCACAAGTTCTCTATGGGGTTCACATCAGGTGAACAAGGGGGCCATGTCATTATTTTTTCATCTTTTAGACCTTTACTGGCCAGCCACGCTGTTGAGTAGTTGAATGCATGTGATGGAGCATTGTCCTGCATGAAAATCATGTTTTTCTTGAACGATAGTGACTTCTTCCTGTACCACTGCATGAAGAAGTTGTCTTCAAGAAACTGGCAGTAGGTCTGGGAGTTGAGCTTTACTCCATCCTCAACCCGAAAAGGTCCCACAAGTTCATCTTTGATGATACCAGCCCATACCAGTACCCCACCTCCACCTTGCTGGCGTCTGAGTCGGAGTGGAGCTCTCTGCCCTTTACTGATCCAGCCTCTGGCATATCCATCTGGCCCATCAAGAGTCACTCTCATTTCATCAGTTCCTAAAACCTTTGAAAAATCAGTCTTAAGATATTTCTTGGCCCAGTCTTGACGTTTTATCTTATGTTTCTTGTTCAAAGCTGGTCATTTTTCAGCCTTCCTTACCTTGGCCATGTCCCTGAGTATGGCACACCTAGTGCTTTTTGACACACCAGTAACGTTACAGCTCTGAAATATGGCCAAACTGGTGGCAAATGGCATCTCGGCAGCTTCACGCTTGATTTTCCTCAATTCATGGGCAGTTATTTTGCACCTTTTTTGCCCAACACACTTCTTTCAACCCTGTTGGCTATTTGCCATGAAACCCTTGATTGTTCGGTGATCACGCTTCAAAAGTTTGGCCGTTTCAAGACTGCTGCATCTCTCTGCAAGACATCTCACAATTTTGGACTTTTCAGAGCCTGTCAAATCTCTCTTCTGATTCATTTTGCCAAAGGAAAGGAAGTTGCCTAATAATTAAGCACACCTTATATAGGGTGTTGATGTGATTATACCACACCCCTTCTTTTTACAGAGATGCACATCACCTCATTTACATAATTGGTAGTTGGCTTTCAAGCCTATACAGATTGGAGTAGGACAACATGGATATGTGATAATAATATTAATTTGCCTAATAATTCTGCGCACAGTGTATGTGAACAGCCCAGTAGACTTTAAGGCTATGTTCACACAGGGCAGCTTTTGCTGCGTTTTTGCTGTGTTTTTGAGGTCACAAAGATGCACCTAAATGCATGCATTTCCTTCCCGCAGCAGTCTATGAGATTTCTACTTTGCTGTCTACACAGTGCATCTTCTTTTGGCTGCGTTTTTGAAGATGTAGCATGTTAATTCTTTTTGCGTTTTTCCAGCATCTTTGAACCCTTCTAATCAACAGATTTGACTTAAAAAACGCATTAGGCAAAATGAGGTAAAAACACGGCAAAAACGCATGTGTTTTTTCATGTGTTTTGCTGCATGTGCTTTTTTTGGGTCAGAAATGCTGCATCTTTGTGGTTTGCAAAGATGCACTGTGTGAACATAGCCTAACGGGTATATGTTCGATCTGTGAACTACCCAGATAGAACACATATGAAAAATGGACGTTTGAATGAGGCCTATTGCACACAGGGTTGTGTGCCAGCATGTTGTACATCTTGGAAGCAGCATTGTGAGGTCTGCACTCCCTCTACTGCATACACATGTGGGGCAGTTTAATATCACCACTCAACACAACTATGTTTCTCTTTTTGAGGTTTCCTGCCACATTTCTAAGATGCGAAGACGACATGAAGGCCTTGCACTAATACTGCATTTTGTTAAGTGTTCGACATAATACACATCGAATGTGAGCCTTAGGCCGGAGTCACACTTGTGAGAGACTGGTGGCAGGCGCGCAGCGCATCACCCAGCATGGCCTGCCGCTCTCCGTACACGAGTGTCTTAGCTGCATAGAAATACATGCAGCCGACCCGCTCCAGGAGAGTCAGGAGAATGTGCGGCCGTGTCGGGCGATGAGATGCAAAACTCACGCGAGTCTCTCACAAGTGTGACTCTGGCCTTAAAGAGAATCTGTCACTGGGTTTTTGCTACCTCATCTGAGAGCACAATAATATTGGAAAAGAGACCCTGATTGCAATGATGTATCAATTAGTTTACTGGGTACAGCAGTTGTGACACAATCAGAGTTTTTAGATGTTCTATGTTTTCCAGAAAATAAGACTTATCCTGAAAATAAGCAGACTTTTCTGGCCTTTTTGGAGTATGCTTAAAATATAAGTCCTACTCCAAAAATAAGTCCTAGTTGCAGTTCATCATACTAATAGTATTTTAAAATAGGGCTTGTGCAGCCCTTAGGATATGTAACTTTTATTACTGTATGTTGCCCATGTTTCTATTTTTGCAAAGAGGTTTTCTCTGTGTATTACTTTCCTGATTAATATGGCCTCCAGTATACCTCCTTTTTCCCTGTGATAGAAATACAAGCTGTCACGCGCGGGTCAGGAGAGAAGACGGTCAGTTCAAGGGTTGACAAGCCAGGAGGAAATTAACTTTAATCTTCCCAACAGTATTCTGGTTATAGTCATGGGGGTGGCGCTTGTGAGCAGTTCAGTCATCGCTCTGTTCGTGGAGAGCGACAGCTGTAAAGACGCCCCCCCACATTGACTGACAGCAGCTCAGCATTAGAACCAGCTTTCAGTCAGTGTTGGGGGAGTGGTTACAGCCACCGCTCTCCATACACAGAGCAGTGACAGAACCCACGCCGGTGCTGCCTTCATGACTGAAACAAGAACGCAGCGTGATTGTGGTTTAATGTACAGGTCCTGGGCAGGTTCAGAATGCTATTAACCTGCACATTAACCCCATATATGCAGGTTAGAAGCATTTTTCTCAGTGAAATGTGCATCATTTTTTTGGTGTGCCTGTATAAACAGGTTGTTAAATAACTACTAGTTAGTAAAGGTTTAGTGATTGGTGGTTGTTTAGTGCCACCTGTCAGTCTGTGTAAACAGACCATTACGTAAGTTCCTGGCATATTTGTTAAACTTATGCTTTTACCTGACAAACACTTAAAAACCCTATGGGAAATGTATACAGCTAATGAAAAACACAGTATTCCCTCAGTCTTTTGTGGGTAATGCAGCTGATGCTCATTGAACTGCACTGATATGATAAATGCTACCCAAGCCGTGGAGTTATAAATATATTAAAGGGGTGGTAGGAAACTAACGTTGATTTTAAACCTAAATGTCTATTTAATGTAATAATCTAATCTCTTTTCTAATAAATGTTGAGTAAAAAGTCCCTACCATTCCATCTCTACTCTATTACTTATTTGTCTCCTTTCTTTTGTGGGCCATAGCTTTAGCGTGTCAGCTACATCACTCTCTTCCTCTGGTGTCTCCACTTTCATCCACTCCTGTGTTCTTTCTCTACCTTCTGGTGGGCAGGAGCTATTTTCCAGTGCACCTTCTTCTGGTGCACGGTCGGTTTGTCTTCACAGGGTACTATAACGTTCACCGCTAGGGTTGAGGCGGCGAGCAAGAGTGGAAGTGGACCCACTGGACCACAGGAAGGACCCGGGCTTGCCCTTTAGTAGGAAGGGATTAACTAAGTGCCTGCCACAAGGCAGACATCAGTCATCACTTACAGGGCAGTGACCACGACTGTGGCAGCTGACTCCCAGGACAGGAGAAGCACTCGGGTATGGACACAGATGCACTCAGGTACATTCGGGAAGGCTTAGAGAGACAGTAAGATATGGTGGGCATGGCAGGGACAGATAGGTATGGGAAGGCGAACTCAGGAATAGGTAGCAGGACAGGAGCATGGGACCTGGCAACTAGCTAGCAGACAGTAGACCTAACTAACTAAAGGGGTTGTGCAGGCACCTGGGCTGCAGAAAGAATGCCTTAAGCTGGTGTCACACACAGCGACAACGACAACGACGTCGCTGCTACGTCACCATTTTCTGTGACGTTGCAGCGACGTCCTGTCGCTGTCGCTGTGTGTGACATCCAGCAACGACCTGGCCCCTGCTGTGAGGTCGCCGGTCGTTGCTGAATGTCCAGCTTCATTTTTTCGTCGTCACTCTCCCGCTGTGACACACACATCGCTGTGTGTGACAGCGAGAGAGCGACGAAATGAAGCGAGCAGGAGCCGGCACTGGCAGCTGCGGTAAGCTGTAACCAGCGTAAACATCGGGTAACCAAGGGAAGTCCTTTCCCTGGTTACCCGATGTTTACGCTGGTTACCAGCCTCCGCTCTTGCTGCCAGCGCCGGCTCCTGCACTGTGACATGTGGCTGCAGTATGCATCGGGTAATTAACCCGATGTATACTGTAGCAAAGAGAGCAAGGAGCCAGCGCTAAGCAGTGCGCGCGGCTCCCTGCTCTCTGCACTGTGACATGTAGCTGCAGCACACATCGGGTTAATTAACCCGATGTGTACTGTACCTAGGAGAGCAAGGAGCCAGCGCTAAGCGCGGCTCCCTGCTCTCTGAACATGTAACACAGCGACGTTATGATCGCTGCTTCTGCTGTGTTTGACAGCTAAGCAGCGATCATAACAGCGACTTACAAGGTCGCTGTTACGTCACCGAAAATGGTGACGTAACAGCGACGTCGTTGTCGCTGTCGTTTAGTGTGAACCCAGCTTTAGACCACACTTAAGTAGCTAGTGCCTCTCAGCCAAAGGGAAATAGCGTGCCGGCTCTTTAAGAGCAGGGCAGGTATGGCGTGCACAGTCCCCGGGAGGAGGAGGCAGACAAGCACAAGGACGGATGTTAGAGTGTGGAGGTAAGTGAGTTGACGTCCCTGCCAGGGAGATCCAGGGTAGTGCAGAGATGGGGGGAACTAAAGTTATATTTTTTTTGGGGCTGTACTTCAGGTGGGATGGGCAAATTTTTGAGCTCTTCTATGCCCTCCACTCCCATGATGGGCAGTCTTTTTTTTTTCTACTGTAACACCAATTGTTATCCTGAAACACATTACAGGCACTATCTTTACCACGTTGCAGCTTACATCTTCACTTTTCAGGATGAAATCCTGATCCTGCCAACTGCGCCAAATGTAATGCAAGGGAACACACTGGCCGAGGGTTGTTTCTGTGTCACTATAGAGCAGTGTTCCCCAACTCCAGTCCTCAATTCCCACCAACACTGCATTTTTTAAGGATTTCCTTAGTATTGCACAGGTGATAATTTATTCACCTGCACAGGTGATGATTCCAACACCTCTGCAATGCTGATAAAATCCTAAAAACATGCACTGTTGATGGGCATTGAGGACTGGAGTTGGGGAACTTTGCTATAGAGGGTATAAAAAAATGTTCTGCAATTTTTTTATTGTACTATATGTTTTGCATTGTTTAATCTCATTGCCTGTGTTGTATTTACTCCGCAAGTCTTATTATTCATTTTTTATACCCTCTATTAACTTACTGCCCCAGTACCTTTAAGGAGAGGCTGTATAGTTAGGTATAGTGTTTTTTGGGATTATATTATTTATATGTGGACACCGCCTTGATAATATACTTATTGTGCATTATATTACCAGTGTCCTGATACTTTATTGGGGGATACGTACAGGATTATTGTGTCTATGTCCCTATTTCATCCATACATTATCCAGAGGGGCAGTGTCAGTGTGTGTGTGTGTGGGATATTATACAGAGGGGCATTGTGTGGGATATTACACAGTGGAGCAGTATGTGTGTGGGGATATTATGCAGAGGGGCAGTGTGTGGGGAAATACTATACAGAGGGACAGTGTGTGGGGGGATATTATACAGAGGAGCAGTGTGTGTGTGTTAAAAATATACTCTTAAATATATTTTTCTTCAAATACGTAAAAGCGCATGAAAGAAAGGACTTCAAAAATGTAAAAAATAAATGTATTTTATCTATTTAAAAATGGTTGCCAGGGTTCAGTTACAGAAAGGAAAAATAATATACTTCATTAGCTTACGGAAAAGAGTTCATTTAGTCCATACTGATCAATAGAAAATCTTCATCCATCTCTCCTTGGATTCTGAATGGTAAGGCAGGGGTGATATACCGTAGCCTCTCAGCATGTGTTCATCTTGCAGCCTGTAAGCATTCTGACGACGTGCAGGAGCCGCAATAGCCCCCTCCATCGTGTGTTATATGACAACTGTTCAAACCATATAGGGAAATTACTGCTGGACGCATGTCACATGGTGTAATCTCTAGAAGCTTCTAGATATATATATATATCCTTCCATGTCAGCACTTATGTATATTCAATATGGATATTTTAATATTTATTCCTTATAAGAACTTTATTAATAAACTATGCCCTCCAACATAAACAGAACTGTGAACATATATGTCCTACTATAAAATGTTTGATAACTAGATGTATTAATTTTAATGTTTTTACAATTCCCCCTTGAAGCGGGTGAATTAACCCCAAAAATTAATTAATACATCATTAAAATAACAAATCTTCTTTCCTTATTTGGCGATAATGGATTAATATCAATAATAATGATGAATAATAATTAATTTGCATTATTCATGTTGTAAGTTCAATAATATAATAATGTGGATTCATGTTATGATAGGCCGTGACTGATCAATCATATAAAAATATATAATTATACTTCGCTAGACCTAAAAAGAAATACAAAACAAATCCGGTCACCATATGATGTTCTCTGAGTTGATGTCTTCTTATCTCCGATGTAATCCGGCATAAACACAGTCTCTTAGAAATAAATCCTTTGATAAAAGATGAATGGTTACCAATTTAATACAGTCCCGTATTGCGTTTATCATTGTTAGATCAAGTCCATAAACTTTATTCTTTATTACAAAGTCCATAGCCAATGTTGATAAACCACAGTTCATGAGTGTAGAAGAATAGCAGAAGTCTTTGATGTCTGTGCAGTGTAATTTACATTAGTCACCTTTATCCTCCATGCTGCCTGTTGTCAAATCCTGGAACAGATGTTAAGACGTTCTTGGTCAGCACGACAGGGGTTAACTTTAACACGTTATTGCTCTCCTTAGTAACTGTAGTGAGGTCTTAAAGCACAGACCATGTGTCAGGGCTGTCCAACCTGGAACCATAAGATCACTGTGTTTCTGGGGTGCAAACGCGGTAAGTGTATTGTATGTTACACAGTCTTATTTGAGACGTTACCTTTTGGACCTTTTTGCAGAATCCCTTTTAACTTTAGAAAAATTATAAAGTCTTTTTATCTTCTGTAATCTTGATTGAAGACTGATTCATTCCCTAATCTAGATACCAAATATGGCAATAACTATCACTAATAAATGTCACAGCGTATCATAACTCTAATACTATAATACCATGGCATTATTATTATCGTAGAAGTATTAATATAATTGATACTTAGAATGATAAAATACTGCATAATGGTATAGACAATAGTATTCTCATGTAATAACATTTTTTTGTCATTGGTGTATTACCCTTCCAAACCCATAGGTGGCAATGTGTTGAATGTAACCAAAATGTAATATAAAATATGAAATAATATAATGTGTACCTATAACATGTATCATATTATAAATATGAAAGGCAGCAATGTAGCTTATTTAGTTAGATCATTTGTAAAATTATAAACCAAAGCAAATAACCTTTTAGGAAAGACTGGATGATTCCATCAAAACACAATAATACCCATTATAAATTATTATTGATTAAAAATATAATATAAATATTATTTGTAAATATAGGAAGGTAAACCTAGATGTACTTCGATCTTCCATCTTTATTACTCTAATTTAATTTATTTGATTTGTCTATTATTTATTAAATAACCTACTATACAAGAAAATGTGTAACTATAAGTAATATTTCATCCTTATTGTGTTAACATACTAATATAAAAATAATGTATTACTAAGAAGTAAATAATTGTATATATTGATGAAGGAAGTATCTTTTCTTCCAAAAAGTGGAACTTTTCCCTTTTAATATGATTCATATTTAATAAAGTAATATTCTTATATTAGATATTACTTAACTAAATATTGAAGTGTTTTCTCAATTGAGATATTTAAAATTTGAAGAAAAAATAAAAATTGTAGAATTAAAATTTTGATTAAAAATGTGAATATTAAATAATAATTAATTTAAAAAAAATAGGAATAAAAGGAAAAATGAAAATCGGAATAAAAATATAAATTGAAATAAAAATAAGGCCTTCTATGTATATAACGCCTATGTCTTCAATGATACATAACCTTAATGTTACCAGTATCTTATAGGATTTCCATACCTATCATATCAGTAACCTATAAAAATAATTAAGTCATGTAACCTTGCAAATAATACTCTTCTCTTAGTATATAAATGCATTATGATATACTTCAAATATATATTTTTTTCCAATTCTTCCTTTGTACTTGAAATATTAATTATTAAAGTATCCTGTAAACACATATATTTATCAAATATAAATGTGTGATTGAGACCAAACCTTTCCCTTTCAATATCATGAAATATGATATTATAAAAATTAATATGTCAAGATTAAATTAAATTAAAATTTATGTTGTATATCTTCAAGACCATATTATACATATCACTTCCATATTTGAAAAGAAAAATGATTACCAATCTGTGTATCAGTAAAAGTAACTAACACAAACCTGTATAAAAATCAAAACGTTAAAACCTTATTCTAGAATGTAACTCTTCAGAATAAACCCTTAATAAAGATCCTAACATCTCTATACTAAAGAAATATGTCTATGAATAAAATATATTCGGTATAAATTCCTTCATTATTTATACTTATGTACTATCACTTATTTATTCTAATAATATACATACATATTAAAACCTCGAAGTTAAAACAAAAATTCCCTTTTTTTTTCTTTTGGAAGCTTCAAAGACCTCTTATCCAAGTACTTGACATCGGCAGCTGCTCAAACAATCAATCATTCATAGACACATCTATACACACAAGACTGTCATGGTTCTTTAACATAAATCCACATAGAAACTGACAGACACAAATCCCTGTTTTTGATTTTCAATTTCTCTATGCGCATCTCAAAACTTCTTGAAGTATACAAATAAATTTATTACATATACTCAGGAGAAATAGGTACCTTTGATAGTCACATACTGTACATTTGACCATAGGACAGACATTTATTATTATTAGCTTTACACATGCTCTGGTTACGTGCAAAGAACACCATTCCAAAACAGCAAGCAGTTTTACTACATTCCAAAGCTCAGATTACATTTCTAATAACTCTAAAGAAGATATATATTCATAAAAGAAACGTTAAACTAATGGTTCTCTGGCAATTGGTACCTGAGAAAATAATAATTATTATTAATCATGCTTTCGCGATTAACCTTACACAATAAGATATATGTTACCTGATTGAGGACAAGAACAAATGTATAAATAAAAAGTTAATACTTCCTCAATCTGCTTTACTGATAAATTCTGAGGGAAATAAAAGAACAAAATTATTATCATATTTATGATAAAAAATGAAACACTTAAAATCAGTTACTTTCTCTTATTATTACATTTTAAATATTATTATTCATATACAGAGATCAAATTATTAATTTATAACATTAAACTATCATTTAACAAAATGAAAATATGACCTTGATTTACTATCACTACTTCTAATATATATATATATATATATATATATATATATATATATATATATATACATATATATATATGCATAGATTCACTGTATATGAATAATCATATTTATCAAATAATAAAATTAATTTACCCAGAAATCCACTTTATTTAGCTGAAGACCAAACCTAAATTTTTCTTCAAAGATTCAATGTATTATATTCATTTTCAACTTGTAGGAATCTCTGAAATTATTTTGTAACTCAAGTTTTTTTCTTAAATGAGAAAGAATGTCTCTCTCTGAAAGACCACCCAGGTGTCGCTGGCTGTCAAATTCTAACCCGGGGAGAGAATCTGCACAAGACACCTGTTTCTGTCTTTCAAAGCTTTTACTCATCATTTGTCTGGGACCATCAATATCTGATCCTGTGACCAATCCCTTCACTGGAGACAAGGGAAACAAAGGTTTTTCCTGTGGAAAAAGATTTTTAGATGATAATAATTGGGATGGATTGTATGGTTTGTAACACGTATGCATTTTCCTGCGAATTTCATACATCCTGTCACAGAAATATCTGGATCTGGGAGACACTGTTGGTTTTTTACAGAATCTCTCCCTTTTTCGTGTTGGTTTTTCAGAATTAATTAATTTCTGTTTTGATTGACTTTGGTGATTTCTAACAAAATCGATAAATGTCGTACATTCGAATAGGGACTTTTTATTTAATGCCACCGTACAGGCTGTATTATCAAGGAAATTAAATTTCTTGATGAATAAATGGATCATTCCACTCAGTCTGACATTTGGAATGACCGCCCTATATAAACGTTCAAAAACGGACATAAATGAGAACGTACTCTCATTCTGTTCAATTTATAATTCCTTTAACATCTCATAATCTGGATTCGCTTCATTCCTTGCACAGAAGATGAGATTTTTCAGCCTTATGATATCGTTATCATTTGAACAATCAAATGTCTCATTGTCAGAAGACTTTTTTAATGCCAATTGTCTAAAGAAGTGCTGAGGTATCCACATACGGAATAACTGATTCGTCTCACTATTGGTTAAATTTAACTTCTCAACGGAACTTTCAAATATCTCTGAATTTCTGCAAACATGTATTTTAGGATTATATGTGGGAATTAATTTGCATATGTACAATAGATTCTTTCTAAGTTTAATTCCTAACTTAGTCTGTTCTATTTTTAGAAACTGATCGTCGCCATTTTCTCTCTGCACGTCTCCCACTCTGGCTCCTCCCCCTTCTGGCTTCTATACGTCATTTCCTGCTTCTTTCCCAGTATTCTGAAAGTCACCTTGAATACACAGCACATGTCTGCCGCCATTATCAAGATTCTGATTTGCAAAATTACAGTCTAAATCTGACTTTCCATTTGCAACATTACAATTACAAATACAATGTCAGAATTCACAATATCACTGACTGACATTCCAGGTTCTAAGCAGTCTTTGGATTTCTCTATCACTGACTTTCCTGACAATTCAGGTTGTCTATTTCCACCATTTTTACATTTTTCTACGATTAACTTGTGAAAATCATAGACTAAATGACAGACATTTCTAATTTTCTGTTTCTCTCTATTAAAAGACCTTGCACATTCTATACGTGAATTCTCAAGTTCACACTCCCCATAAAAGCGTAACCAAATCTCTTCCACATTAGAAATATCTGAATAAGTGAACTGAATTTTACTTTGCTTAACATATGAAGAGATAAAATCCATTTTCTTACCTGAAATGATCAGATGATCTCATGGATGATCCTCTAAGACTTGATTCACCTTGTTCAACACGTCCAATACTTCTTATGGACTGACTTTATCTTTCTTGCTCAAAAATACGTCAAAAATTAACTTCTGTGGCTTTATAAAGTCTTTAAAGTTCATTTAAAAAAAAAAAACATTCATGCAACTTGACTTATACGTATTTCCTAGGTTCTGCGTGATTTTTATAAATTGTCGATTCCCTGTCACTTTGCAGGAGGCATATGTCTCTGTCCCCCCTTATGCAAAGTGAAGGAAGAAGTACAAAAATGAAAAAAACACGAATGACTGAGCTCGCCAAATGTTAAAAATATACTCTTAAATATATTTTTCTTCAAATACGTAAAAGCGAATGAAAGAAAGGACTTCAAAAATGTAAAAAATAAATGTATTTTATCTATTTAAAAATGGTTGCCAGGGTTCAGTTACAGAAAGGAAAAATAATATACTTCATTAGCTTACGGAAAAGAGTTCATTTAGTCCATACTGATCAATAGAAAATCTTCATCCATCTCTCCTTGGATTCTGAATGGCAAGGCAGGGGTGATATACTGTAGCCTCTCAGCATGTGTTCATCTTGCAGCCTGTAAGCATTCTGACGACGTGCAGGAGCTGCAATAGCCCCCTCCATCGTGTGTTATATGACAACTGTTCAAACCATATAGGGAAATTACTGCTGGACGCATGTCACATGGTGTAATCTCTAGAAGCTTCTAGATATATATATATATCCTTCCATGTCAGCACTTATGTATATTCAATATGGATATTTTAATATTTATTCCTTATAAGAACTTTATTAATAAACTATGCCCTCCAACATAAACAGAACTGTGAACATATATGTCCTACTATAAAATGTTTGATAACTAGATGTATTAATTTTAATGTTTTTACAGTGTGGGAGAGATATTATACACACAACCTGTCTCCTCCTTACATCTGTGACCTAGTCTCCCAGTACCTACCTGCACGCAACCTCAGCATATCAGACTCTCCTCTACCGTGGAAAGCATCAAGAGGAACCTGAAGGCCCATTTCTTCAACAAACCTACAACCTACAATAACCCTCAGTCCAGTACACCACTGCGCAACCAGCTCTGTCCTCACCTATTCTACCCTCACACATTCCCTGTAAACTGTGAGCCCTCATGGGCAGGGTCCTCTCTCCTCCTGTACCAGTCTGTTTTGTATTGTTAATGATTGTTGTACATATATCTTCTTTCACTTGTAAAGCGCCATGGAATAAATGGCGCCATAATAATAAACATAATAATAATAATAATAATAATACAGAGGGGTAGTGTATGTGGGGTAGGGTGTTCCATTTTTCCAAAGTTAAGATTTTCATATGACTTTGCTTGAATACTTGGTCCAACTCATCTAAAAGATCCATGTAAAAAATTTTAGCAAAATCTATTAATATTTAGGGGTTGCACACTTTGATCACTTTTATCTGAAAGTACTAAAATTCATGAAATTGTATCATGACATCACACTAATGTGTATGTTGTGTTTCTATTATTTTTTTGCAGGTAGTTAAACTGAAAATGAATACTAGAAAGGGAATTTGGTTACTTGAAAAGGTGCCTGGTGGTGAATTTTTGGGAGCTCGACTCTCTTCCAAGGATGAAGTGCTTTAAATTTTTATTTACCATCACAAGGAAACGAAAGAAATACTCTCGTGTGCTGCTAAATCCACGAGTATTAAACTACAGGAAGTGTGGAAGAAAGCAAGTATCCCTATCATGACAGAGGAGAATATCCAAACTCATATACAGAAGTTATACATGGAATATCAACATCTGGGTAAAGAGAAATCAAGAAACCCTGACAAAGCAAATATGAAGCGGCAGATTTGGAAAGGTGATCTTGTTGAGCTATTTGATATTGCCAGGCAAAATGTGATGTCCATAAATAGCGTACTAGAAGACGGTATTCCTTATGCCACAAAGAGAGGATCATATTAGTTCATGATTGAGTGGTGTAGATAAGGTTCTTGCCTCTCAAATTAAAAAGAAGAAAACAAATACAGAAAAAAAGGAGGCATACAAGATGAAACAGGAGAAAGAAATCGCCAAAATGAACAAGACAGTTATAGTGGAACACTCATCTCCATCATCATCAAGTCACGAAGAGGACGAATTTTCTATACCACCAGTGACAAAAATCTTGTGCAGGTCGTAGATTAAAACCTCTTGATCACACACTCACGGCTACATGGGATCGAGAACAACTCTCCATTCGACAAGCAAGTACTTAATTTATTGCAACTGCCTTGGTCACGATGTTACATGCATTTCCATATCTCCATCTACCGTTTTCCGAGCTCGGGCGATTAACAGAAGACAAATGGCTGAGAACATGGAAAAGTGTGCTAACATGCTAATGGGGCAACTGGCAAGGGGAACTAACGCCCAGGGGACTAGGCCCCTCCCTCATTAGCATTCGGTAAAAGATTTTTAGAAATACTTTTTCTAAAGATATTTTTATCTATGTTAGAGTATAGAGGGACGGTTAGGCAGGAATCACTAATATGCTCCTAGAACTGCTCGTGGTCCTGGGTGCATATTGCACCTGACAGGTTCACTTTAAAAAGGAGGAAACACAGCGTCTGGACTTCAAGACTTCAGGCAGTTATTGCCAACAAAGAGTTTTCAACCAAGTATTAGAAATTAACATTTTATTTCCAAATATTGAACTTGTCCAATTACTTTTGAGCCCCTGCAATGAAGAGATTGAGGTTAAAAAATGCTTTAGTTCCTCACATTTTGTTGCAATCATTTTATTTAACCCAATGAATTAAAGCTGAAAGTCTGAACTTCAACTGCATCTGAATTGTTCAAAATCCATTGTGGTAATGTACAGAAGAAAAATGTGGTCTCTGTCCAAATACAGTGTATATAGACCTAACAGTATTAACTATTTTGTGTGACATAACTCTCTGGTTTCAAAGCATAACAAATAAAAGTTTGAAAATTGCAACATTTTTAAACTTTTCAACAAATTTCCAATAATTTCACAAATAAATGCAAAAAAGTCACCCTAAACAACTTATGTATATCAGTGGTTTTTGATTCCTGATGAAGGAGTCATTTAGACTCTGAAACGCGTTGAATAATAAAAATCACGAAGATTACACCTTGGATTCATCTTCTGCTTATATCCACGGCAGTGCGATTATCCCTTTCTTTCCTCCGATTACTATTTGAACTGCTTTCAGAGGAGAGTGTGACAAGCATCGCATCACTGGGTCTTATATAGGCCCCTGATGAAGCGATGCGCCTTGCCAATCAAATTAATGCCAGTAGCCAACATGGCTATAGCATTACCATGCATGGTAGGCAATCCCTGCATGTTGATTGGCTGTCTAACCGCTGTAAATATGTGGGGTGGGGACTTGAGCATGATCCTCGAGAATCCGTGATTTTCAATTAAGTAACGAGCATACCCGAGCACCCGCGATACTCGATCAAGTAATGAGTATACCTGAGCACTCCAATGTTCGATCGAGTATCAAGTAGTGGCGAGTCGGCTTGCTCATCACTAGTAGTGAGGACTGAAAAACTCAGGAATAGTAAGGAACACCCCAACTCGCATTTCATGTTTTGCTTCTACCAGGGTGGGTAAATGTTGCACAGCCCAGAAGTTCCCCACCCCTGATGTAAGTGATCATAATATTACAGTAATATCTGAGTATTTTTGTATATTTTTATTATGTGAATGATAAATATCACATCATTCAACAGAAATTGCTGCAGCTACCCACCCCTGGGCCTCAGCCGTGTTGCTTATGTAGACGGCAGACGGTAATCCTCCACATACACTGGGCAGGTGGTGCTTATCCCCCAAGCAGAAAAAGTTCCTGGATAGAGTCCAACAATAGAGATAGGGCAGCACTCACCAGCGTCCAGTAAAAAATACTTTGTTTTTTCATGGTGCAGGTAAAAAAGCAGGAGCAGAGTTGACAGCAGGGCCCCCTCACGGACGACAGCCGTTTCGCGTGTACTCACGCTTCCTCGGGTCCATATGGGATAGGCATAGACCGCCGCCTTATGAGGGGGTTGCGTCCAGTCTACATCACTGCCCAATTAAAAACAGAGGAGAAGTGTAACACATCAAGCAAGTGCAACTTGCCAATAACATCAAGTGGACAATCCAAAAGAACAGTCCACATATACATTCATATCAGAAAGGACACATGTTAGTCATACAAAACAAACATTTTTTACAGAAAAACTGAAAGATCATTTTTGTCATTTAAACCCAAATTACCTTTGGCTCTGTACTTGATAATAAGTCTCACCTCGGCTTGCAACAGCATCTTATGCAGGTCGCCCCCTTGTGGAGGTAAACTGATCCTCTCTAAGCCTGCAAACCGCAGGACATTAGGATCTCCATTGTGTGAACTGCGCACATGCTCAATGAGCCAAGGGGAGCCTTTACCAGATTTCACAGAATTATAATGTTCTTTAAACCTGACATACATCGGCCTGATGGTTTTTCCGATGTAAAATCGTCCGCAGCCACAAGAGACCACGTACACGACAAAATTTGTTTTGCATGAAATAAAACGATTGACGTTATGCAGAGAGGATCCAACAGTGATCGATTTACCTGTTATGTGTGAACTGCAGAACCTGCAGTTCCCACACCTATAATTGCCAATGGGGCTATCCCTTTCTAACCAAGTAGATGGCTGCGATAGCCTATTTCTGACCAATACATCTTTCAGATTACTGCCCCTTCGGTAAGTAACCAGGGTTTTTTTAGCAATCATTTCGCTGAGATCGGTGTCCTGCTCCAAGATGTGCCAATTTCTGTATAGGGCATTTTTTATCACAGACTCGAGTGGACCAAATTTAAAATTAAAAATAAATCTACGTGGCTGCACTCTTCTTGGGGGCCGGTCCGCGGTGCCAGAAACATCACGTTCAGCGTGTTTTAATACGCATTTATCAAAAGCAGATCGTATAACATGTTCTGGGTACCGTCTTGCCCTCAATCTTCCCTTTAAGTCCTCCGATTGCTGCAAAAAAATCGTATCGTTGTTATTGATGCGGTGCAGTCTCACAAACTGACTATATGGAAGTGCATTTTTTGTATGTACCGGGTGAGCACTACCAAAATGCAACAGGGCATTGGAAGCAGTCGGCTTACGGTATACTTTGGTTTGTATACGCCCCTCCTCGATAGTGACAGCTACATCCAAGAAATTTAAAGACTGACCCCCGTAATCTGAGGTGAACGACATATCCATTGTGTTACTAGTATTGAGGTAACTAACAAATTCAGAAAATTGTTCAGGGGAGCCATCCCACACAACGAATATGTCGTCCACATATCTCAGATAAAATTTGATGAACCGGAGGAAAGGATTAGAAGCGGCAAAGACATATTTACTTTCAAAGACTCCCAAAAAACATATCACATGTATTATCATTTGTGATCTCATGTATGACTCACCTACACTTCCATTGTACTTCTCCTCACATCATGTAAAAGGTGTGCTTTGCTTTATGCTGTTCAAGGCTGTGAAATATTATGTCATTTATAAATAATGAATAATAATAATGCTAATACAAAAATGTTCCTTTGATTAATTCTGCAGTCAGGATTCTTTAGGGAGAATGCAGCGGCACTATTATGATGAATGAGACCTTAGTTTGTTTATAGCTATTAACCTATTACCTTCGCTGTGATGCTGGTCCATTGTATTTCCTGCTCTTATTTGACTGTGCAGATGGTATTTATGAAGTGTCTGAAAGATAAATCTTCCTATTTAGCCTTGCTGTGATAGGAAGGCTCTTCACGAAGCAAAGTATTACAAGTCTAAGTAAAAATCAGCAGAATCAATGAGAATGTAAGTAATGCTTTCTGTGGTATTATTTTAACACTTTGTTATCAGGTCTTGCAGCCATTGAATTCTAGTCATATTTCCAACAAAAACATATTATACAGGGAAGTAGTCAGCATTACTGAGAAAACTATACTATCCATTATCTATAATGCATGAACATTACATCTGATCTTATTGGAATCAACAAATATTCAACATCTGTAACGTGACCCCCCACTCACCACATATCATAGTGATTTTATAGCCCTAAAGTGCTAAAACCTGGATAAGACTGTTAAATTTGTTCATCATTTATCTACAGATCTCATCAGTGTCGGACTGGTGTGCTAAGGGCCCATCAGTTACATTGACTCTGTGGGCCCACTGCAAATAATACATTTCCCTCATTCATATATTTACCCATACTGCTAATCTTGGTAGTTTTGTAAATGAATGATTAGATTTTGCCTCTGTGTGGACATAATGAATCAAGTGTAATGTGCCAACTACTCCTATAGGAAGGTGGGGTAACCACACCTGCAAAGTGGCCCACCAGGGAATTCAGCTGTCCACTTGTGGGCCAGTCCAAGCCTGGATCTCATCCTTCTTTTAAATGGTATGTATCACAATATCTATTCATATTCCCTATTAGAAACCCTCTCTATGAGCCAGAACAGAGAGCTGCTCTGTGGAAACGGCTTTGATTTTGGAGGACTTGTGTTCTTGAATTTTACAACGACCATGTAACATCATATTATTCAGATAAAATAATTGTATTCCAGTTTAAGAAAATGGAAGAAAATGACTTGTATCAGTTTTTTCGGGAAACTCCACCACTTTTTTGTATTTGTTTTAAGTATTTCCCATGTACTGTTGAAGGGCTTATTGCACACTTGCTGGTACACTGAACAAACTATAAACACAACACTTTTGTTTTTGCTCCCATTTTCCATGAGCTGAACTCAAAGATCTAAGACTTTTTCTATGTGCACAAAAATACTTTTTCTCTCAAATATTGTTTACAAATGTGTCTAAATCTGTGTTAGTGAGTAGAGATGAGCGATGTTCGAAGCGAACCGTTCGCCAATTTCAAATTCGAGTTGTTTTGGGCGGTGTTCGAGTCGTTCGACGAACTCGAACAATTTGCTTCATGTTCAACCGTTCGAGTTCATTAACGGTTCGATCACCAAAAGCGTTGCTAGTTACTAGCTGGCTTTTCACTGTAATACTGTCAGTCACTGTTACTAATGATATTGTCAAAAGTAAGCGTATAGTGTGCGGGAGGGATAGGGATTAAATCAGTGCTGCTGAGTGCTGAAAGAATGGCAATCGCAATTTTTTTTCCTAACCACGCGTACAGTGGGGCGGGCCAGGCTGTCAGTCAATCACAGACACACACAGCAAAGTGAATTTTTGCCAGCCAAACAAGGGCATGTGTCATTGGCTGTGCATGTCACATGTCCTTGCCCTACAAGACCCGGCCATTTTCCCCATTGCCACCATTATCTCACTGCTGCGGGTGTGTGACAGTCACCGCTCCTGCAGCTGCTTCTGCTGTGGGTGCTATACACTTAAAAAGTGCAATCTACACATTGGTTTAAAGATTAGGCACTACTTGTAATTTCAGCCCTTTTCAGCCATTTTTGCTAGGCAGTTCTGTGTCAGCACTGTGCAAGGGTTATTCACAGCATCTGTCTAAATCAGATCAGGCAATTTTTGGGGCATAGTATGAGTGTCTGGGATAGTCAGTGACGTTCCTCTGCTGACATGAAAGCTACACCCCCTCTGCATTCTACACCATCTCTCCATTTCATCTACGCAATTTTAACTGCAAAAAGTGCAGGCAATTCTTTGGGGCATAGTATGAGTGTCTGGGATAGTCAGTGACGTTCCTCTGCTGACAAGAAAGCAACACCACCTCTGCATTCTACATCACCTCTCCATTTCTGTTACGCAATTTTAACTGCAAAAAGTGCAGGCAATTTTTTGGGGCATAGTATGAGTGTCTGGGATAGTCAGTGACGTACCTCAGCTGACAAGAAAGCTACACCACCTCTACATTCTACACCACCTCTCCATTTCTGCTATGCAATTTTAACAGCAAAAAGTGCAGGCAATTCTTTGGGGCATAGTATGAGTGTCTGTGATAGTAAGAGACCTACCACTGTTGTCAACAAAGCTGCACCACCTCTCTATTTCTACTAGCCATTTTTTAACAGCAGGTAGTCCAGGCAATTATTTGGGGCATAGTATCTGTCTGTGATAGTCATTGACCTACCACTGCTGTCAAGAAAGCTACACTACCTCTCCATTTCTGCTACACAATTTTTAACTGCAAAAAGTGCAGGCAATTCTTTGGGGCATAGTATCAGTGCATGTGAAAGTCAGTGACGTACCACTGCTGTCAAGAAAGCTACACCACCTCTCCATTTCTTCTACACAATTTTTAACTGCAGGTAGTCCAGCCAATCTGTGAGGAAGGTGCAGGCGTAGATATAATGTTGCCTTCATCCAAAGGTGGTGCTCTCGATGTCTGAGAGAGCTCAACACCAGCAGCTGTTTCCACTTCCAAAACA
Source organism: Anomaloglossus baeobatrachus (assembly GCF_048569485.1). Classification (NCBI taxonomy): domain Eukaryota; kingdom Metazoa; phylum Chordata; class Amphibia; order Anura; family Aromobatidae; genus Anomaloglossus; species Anomaloglossus baeobatrachus. The sequence continues at coordinate 717,781,352 of NC_134353.1, read as the reverse complement.
ACTGACGACCTGCCAATCACACTGCCTGTTGCGGGTAAAGAGGTGGAAGATCTGCATCCAAAAGCATGTGTGTCTGCTGTCCCCACAGTCACAGAGGATGAAGAGCACGCAGATGCACTTGATGGGGCAGACGGTGGTTGCACCGCCACGCTAGGCCGCATTGTAGCACAGTGACCTTCCCACTGCGACTTATGCTTCATTTAAAGTCGTGTACAGGGTGGGCTCCATAGTATACAGCAAAACCACGCACCAGGAAAAGGACTTTAGGTAGTTAGGTTGATAAATGATTGTTTAACTTTACCAAAACAAACAATAACAACCATGCATAAAACAGAAAGAATAGAACAATCTTATTCACAAGTCCAAAAGCCTACACCCCCTATGCTGCGCCACTCGTAATGGCGACTTATACCCCCTTCTCACCAACCTTTGCCTAACCAAGGGACTGTCTAAATAGTTGCCTACTACCTGGTAATCCCTCTGCGTAGCAGGAGTAATTGTGTGTGTGTGTGTGTGTGTGAGTGAACACGACCTACCAGTGGTGCAGCACAAGAGCTTACAACTTATCTACCTAAACGTAGACAAAACCCATTAGCCCCCCTGAACACCCTTGTTTGCTGAAGCCTCACAGATAAGGCAGATGATAAAAAATGGTAAGGCAAACCACACAACTCAGCAACACAGTCCTGGAAATCTTGTAAAGCAACAGTCAATGCAAACATGTGTGGCTGTCCCTCTAGGATTTTAACTGTAACTGACAAACTGACAGAGCAGAGGCAGCAAGTCTTATTGTCTATATAGTCGGCCTAAGCAGAACAGATATGTGTTTTGTTACTAAAACAAAGTGTTGCGTGCACGCAGTCCTGCCTGGGCCCAGCCTACCGTACACGGGTACTGTGGTGTCCAGTTGCCATAAATACAGACTTTACGATCCTCTCACGGTAATCAGTATAGCCAGCAACTGAAGAATGGCGGTCTCCGGCACAGGATGCTGCTCACAGGCGTTATGGTTCTCCTCACCAAACTCCAACACGAGTCTCCTCACAATCCACCTAAGTGTTTCTGCGGCGGCTCCTTTCTGTTACGCACACCTTACGCTTTTCATTCAGCTCACATATAGCACCTCCTCCGGTCTCCAAGTCCACAGTCGAAGACCGTTTTGCTATTGCTATAGTGACCAAACAGTCAAAGGCAGATGCAAAACAGCGGCCTCTTGTGGGTGGTCAGCAACAATATACTCACAACAAAAAAGAGGGCAACCAGTCCAGTTAGCCCAGGCCAACACATCTAATGCACCATCAGGATGCAGACAAACATCTCAACATGATGGACACTTCACAGGTGCAAGGTAAATTGCACACTAGTGGCGCGCATAGGGCACTGTTCACACTCGTATGCGCATGGTATCCAGCCAGCAACCTATTATCACGCCCTTACTATTAGGTTAGGCGGGTTACCCGGACACTACTCACTGCAGCACACAAGGGACAGAGACTCCACTATGCACGGCCGTATTAAGAGGCCCGGCTGCACCCAGTGTTAAAAAAAAGGTGCAAAAAATATATTTCAAATATATATGAGGTATTAGTTAGTAAATTGGCCAATGTACATAAGCCCACAATCCTCATCACGGATCCTCATGCTTGTGGGTCCCTACACTAATAAATATCAAAAAATAGCAACAGAAAGAGGAGAGGGGTGCAGCCGGGCCTCTTAATACGGCCGTGCATAGTGGAGTCTATGTCCCTTGTGTCGTGCTGCAGTGAGTAGTGTCCGGGTAACCCGCCTAACCTAATAGTAAGGGCGTGATAATAGGTTGCTGGCTGGATACCATGCGCATACGAGTGTGAACAGTGCCCTATGCGCGCCACTAGTGTGCAATTTACCTTGCACCTGTGAAGTGTCCATCATGTTGAGAGGTTTGTCTGCATCCTGATGGTGCATTAGATGTGTTGGCCTGGGCTAACTGGACTGGTTGCCCTCTTTTTTGCTGTGAGTATATTAAATTTTTGGAGGAGTTTTTATCTCCTCTTTCTGTTGCTATTTTTTGGTCAGCAACAATGCATACAATGAACAGCAAATAAGCATATTACATTCACAGTGGCTAAAGGTCATCAATACACCCTCACCCTATCACTTCATATCCATGTGACGGTTCATGGAAGTACTCAAACTAGTGAGTTTTTGGCGTCTACTTTGTGACAAATCTTACAGATGACATGAGTTGGGTGATCCTTTGCGATGTAAAAAAAGTCCCAGGCTAGGCAAGGCTTACAGCCCATGCGACCTGCAGAGCCACCATGACTTCTGCTCACAGGCAGAATTGTGGCTGAGGATTCAGTTGTTGACGCGCTTCCAATACTTCGTCTCTGTCCAGAAAGGCGCAACCTAACCTTGTCGTCAGTCGCATCCTCCTCCACCTCCTCTGCTGACCTTATCGACTGGCTGACTGTGGGTTGACAGTAAGTGGGGTCTGCAACCTCATCATCACCCTGTGTGTTTTCACTCCCCTTGTTCTGACTCCTCAGAGCCAACCTCTTCCTGCCCTGACCGAATAGTAAAGTTGTCGTTCCAATCAGGTATCTGAGTCTCATCAGCATTTTCCCCATTGTATCCACCAAGAGGAGTTACAGTTTGGGAATGAGGGTCTACATTATGCTCAAAACCTTCTTCATCTGGGCCTGGATCCGACTCACAAAGCTTCTGGGCATCAGTGCAGATCATTTCCTTGTCTTTACTTACTGCAGCTTTGGAGCAGACCTCTGATTCCCAGGCTATAGTGTGACTGAACCGCTCTGCAGACTCACCCATCTGTTACCCCATACTCAGCAGGGCGGGTGGAGATTTGAGAGCTGGTAGGAAGCAAGTGCGATTGGGGTGACACCACAGAAGAATGGAGTATTTGGGATATTGACGTTGAGGTGGAGGAGAGGCCACTTGATGGAGCACTTGAGATCCATTCAAGCACCTGCTGTTTTGGTGCCTCATCTACATTTGGTAGCGATGGTCATGTCCGTAACAAAGGGATCATATCAGATCGTCCACGGGAAGAAGTAGACATTTTATTTTGGCTGGAAGATGGTGTTACAAATCGGTGCCGCTGTAGCCGCAAGCAGCCTGCTGCGGTTCCAGTTGTGCACAGGCATCGGCTGCCATTTTTGGCCGTGCCTTGGGTCGTCCAGCTGGCTGCTTCCTCCTTCACGTCTAAGTGTGGAGAGGCGGCTAGTGCGCATGCGTGTGCCGATTTACCACAGCCTAAGTCCAGTGTTTCGCCTAGTGAACATGCTCAGCCTGACTGTGCCATTCCTGAGGCTAAGTCCTCAGTTCGGGCTACTGAGCATGCTCCCACACTTAGTGCGAAAAGCCTCTTTGCACATGTACTTAGACTCCGTGCCGTGTCTAAGTCCTGTGTTGTGCCTACTGAGCATGCTCAAGCTGATAGTCTGTTTTCTGAGACTGTTGTTCAGGCTACTGAGCATGCTCAGGCACTTAGTGCATCAGAGGCTGGGTCCAGTAAGGACCTCACTGGCCATGTCCGTGAGGTGGCAGGCCCTGATAGGCCAGAGGGCATCAGGTGTCCTGATGATGTGGCCACTCCGGACTGGCTCGCAGAGGCCCACCCCTATGACTTGTACCTCATCATTGTTTGTCTGACGATGACTGGTGAGGTGTTTGGGGAGTGGCTGCCATGAAGTCATCAGTGAAGTGGCGGTTCCGGATAGGCCGCTGGTTATGTCACTTATGACGTGGCACTCTGCTGTTGACTCCTGGAGGTGCATTGTGGTCCACCCTGGGTTGGGGGCGGACCCAGGTTATAAAAGGGGCTGGAGGAGCGCAGTCTCAGACAGAGCACACCTCCATGTGTTGAACCCATTGCGGCTTTAGGACAGAGGTAGGCAGGGATAGGGCGTCGGTACTGGACGCCACTACACTTGGTAGCGCGTCACGGTTACTGCCAGCTCCTGTCCTACCAGTCCTGCTAGTGCAGCCCAGTGGCATTAACTGGGCTGCTGCTGCGCCTGTTATCCACAGGTGTGCCCCCTATGCACACAGACAGCGTATCTCAGGGCCCTTGTGTTGTTAACAGGGAGTTCCTGGGCTGGGTGTGTGGACCCTGTGACGCTAACAGGGTTCACAGTCTCCTGATCCGAGTGTCGTCTAACTCTGCTCAGGCTCCTATTAGTTTCAGAGCCACCCAGCTCTGTATCCTCCTCCTAACTTTCGGGTTGCCAGCATCTCCTTTTCCATCTGGGAGCACGGTGGACCCCGACTGGTAATTGAGATATATACCACCTTATCCTAATCTGCCAGTCCCCCCCGTAACAGATGGTGTTCTTCAGCAGATGTTATTGTTGCTTTACCACCAACCCCACGGACACAAACTTTTTTTTCCCTTTCCAACACGCCTGTTCCCCTTTCCACCAGCATCTGGCCTTTTTCCACTCATTTTGTATATGACCAAATTTGCAACTCTGCAGGGACACCCTACTCAACGCCGTCTCAGCACAGCAGCCAGCCCTCGGTATCTCAGATGTGGACAAGTAAAAGACCATTTCCTCCTAGCCATGACAACGCGGTGAGATTCAATCTGTGCAGCACTGGTGTTTAGTGGAAAAGCCGATCTAAGATTGCGTACCAGCTTCTGCTGATACTCCTGCATACATGTGTCCCTTTCTATGGCAGGACTTATTTCGCCAAATTTTGTCTTGTACCGGGGATCTAAGAGTGTGGCAACCCAGTGGTCAGCATTACTTCTAATTCTGACAATCCGAGGGTCATGTTGTAGGTAGTGCAGCAAGAAGACGCTCATGTGTCTTGCGCATCCAGGAGGAATAAGTCCTTGCTGTGTTGTTGGTGGCAAGGTGAGAATCATGCTTCCTTCCTGCGCCCTTTCACCCCAACCTCTCACAACAGAAATGTGATCAAGGTCTCCCTCATCTGCTGAGTCTTCCATGCCCATCGCCAGTTCGTCCTCCATTTCTTCCTGGGCTCCTGAACCTTCCTCAACAGTTTGGCTGCTACCATGCGCCCTTGAAAATCCCTCTCCCCCACCGTCACATGGCTGCCGCCTTTTTGCTGCTGACCGTCTGGACCTTGGAGATCTTGTTATCCCTTCTGCATATGAATCCTCCTGTACTTCCTCCACTTCCTCTTGTCCCACCACCTGACTCCGAATAGTGTTTAGAGTGTGCTCCAGCATGTAAATGACTGGAATTGTCATGCTGATAATGGCATTGTCAGCGCTAAACATATTCGTCGCCATTTCGAAACTGTGAAGAAGGGTGCATAGGTCCTTGATCTGAGACCACTCCAGCAGCGTGATCTGCCCCACCTCTGGATCTCGTTAGCTCAGGCTATACGTCATAACGTATTGCACCAGTGCTTGGCGGTGCTGCCACAGTCGCTGCAACATGAGCAGAATCAAATTCCTGCGTGTCGGCACATCGCATTTCAGGCGGTGAACCAGCAGGCCGAAAGACTTCTGGAGCGATGCAAGTCGCTCAGCTGCACCGGTTGAACGAGGGAAGTGAGCAGAGAGTGACCGTGCCCTGTGCAGAAGCCCATCTAGGCCGGGATAGTGGGTTAAAAATTGCTGGACAACAAGATTCAACACGTGAGCCATACAAGGCATGTGTGTCACCTTGCCCCGGCGAAAGGCCGCACCCAGGTTTGCAGCATTGTCGCACACGGACTTCCCTGGCTGCAGGTTGAGTGGAGACAACCATTTACTAAACTCAGTCTCCAGAGCTGACCACAACTCCTGAGCTGTGTGACTCTTATTTCCCAGACATTTCAACGTAAAGACCGCCTGATGCCGTTGAGCTCTGCTGCCAGCATAGTAAGGAGGTGTGAGGGATTCCTTGTGCGCAGTTACAACGTGGGTGGCCTGACCAAACAGGCTTTGGGCGGAGAGGGAGGACCCAGATGAGGTTGAGGTGGCAGAAGCAGTGGAGGAACTTTGACATACAGAGGATTGACGCAGAACTCGTGGGGACGGCAAGACTTGTACAGCAGACCCTTCTCCATCTCTCACCATAGTTACCCAGTGACCAGTCAGCAACATGTCACGCCCCTGTCCATCCTTACTGGTCCAAATATCGGTGGTGAAATGCACCCTGTCACACACAGAGATTCTCAAGGAAGCGGTGATGTTATGTGCGACATGCTGGTGTAGCACAAGCATGCCTTTCTTAGAGAAGTAGTGGCGACTGGACATCTGGTACTGGGGCACAGCGAGTCGACGGACATAAGGTCTCGAAAATCCTCTGTGTCCACCAGGCGGAAAGGCAGCATTTCTGTAGCAGAAACAGCTTGCAGAGGGTGAAAGTCAACCTCTTAGCTTTGTCATGACTAGGAGGAAATGGTCTTTTAATTGTTCACATCTGAGGGACGGAGATCTGGCTACTGTGTGGAGACAGCATTGAGTAGGGTGTCCCAGTAAAAATGCTGGTCTGTGAGGAAAGTGCAGACGGAGACATGATGTTGCCTTCATCCAAAGTTGGTGCTCTCGATGTCTGAGAGAGCTCTACACCAGCACCTGTTTCCCCTTCCAAAACAACTGACCACCTGCCAATCACACTGCCTGTTGCAGTTAGAGGTGGAAGGTCTGCGTCGCAAAACATGTGTGACAGCTGTCCCCACAGTCATAGAGGATGAAGAGCGCGCGGCTGCACTTGAAGGGTCAGACGGTGGTTGGCCCTCTCCGCTAGGCCGCATTGTAGCACAGTGAGCTTCCCACTGGGACTTATGCTTGTTATTCATGTGACGGTTCATGGACGAAGTAGTCAAACTAGTGAGTTTTTGGCCTCTACTTACAGATTAGCGACAAATCTTACAGATGACATGAGTTGGGAGATCCTTTGCGATTTCAAAAAAGGACCAGGCTAGACAAGTATTAGAGCCCATGCGACCTGCAGAGCCACCACAACTTCTGCTCAGAGGCAGAGTTGTGGCTGAGGATGCAGTTGTTGACGTGCTTCCAGTACTCTGTCTGTGCTCAGGAAGGCGCACGCTAACCTCGTCGTCAGTCGCATCCTCCTCCACTGCCTCTGCTGACCTCCTCGAGTGCCTAACTGTGGGTTGACAGTATGTGGGATCTACAATCTCATCATCAACCTGTGTGTTTGCACTCCCCTCGTCCTCAGACCTAACCTCTTCCTGCCCTGACTGAATAGTTAAGTTGCTATTCCAATCAGGTATCTGAGTCTTATCATCATCAGTATGTTCCTCATTGTCTCCACCAAGAGGAGTTACAGTTTGGGAATGAGGCTCTACATTATGCTCAGAAACTTGGTCATCAGGGCCTGAATCTGACTCACAAAGCTTCTGGGCATCACTACAGATCATTTCCTAGTCTGTACTCGCTTTAACTTTGGAACAGACCTCTGATTCCCAGGCTATAGTGTGACTGAACAGCTCTGCAGACTCACCCATCTCTGTTACACCATACTCTGCAGGGTGGGTGGAGACTTGAGAGTTGGTAGAAAGCAAGTGCGATTGGGGTGACAACTCAGAGGACTGGATTTTTTTGGATGTTGAAGTTGTGGTGGATGAGAGGCCACTTGTTGGAGCACTTGAGATCCATTCAAGCATGTTCTTTTTTTGAGCATCATCTAACTTTGTTAGAGTTGTTCGGTTTCGTAAAAAAGGGATCACATCAGATTGTCCACGGAAAGTAGTAGACATCTTACTTTTCCTGGAAGATGGCCTTTTTTCAGCAGATGTTACTGTAGCTTTACCACCTACCCCACGGACACAAACTTCTTTTCCCTTTCCAACACGCCTGTTCCCCTTTCAACCAGCATCTGTCCTTTTGCCATTCATTTTGTTTGTGACTAGATTGGACACTTAAAATATGGTAGCAAAAATGGAGTGGTGTACAATGCATAGGTGATCTAGCTTTATTGACAGCAGAAGAACCAACACTGACTACCCCTGACAATCAAACTATGGCCCTAAAACTGGCAGGACTTTTTGCAATTTAAAATATCGTAGAAAAATTGGAGATGTGGTGTACAATGCAGAGGTGGTATAGCTGAATTGTCAGCAGAGGAACCCTATCATAGTATCCCAGACAATGAAAGTATGCCCCTAAAAATGGCAGCACTTTTGGCAATTAAAATTGCATAGCACAAATGGACAGGTGCTGTACAATGCAGAGGTGGTATCGCAAGATTGACAGCTGAAGAACCAACACTGACTATCCCTGACAATGAAACTATGGCCCTAAAACTGGCAGCACTTTTTGCAATTTAAAATAGCGTAGCAAAAATGGAGATGTGGTGTACAATACAGAGGTGGTATAGCTAAATTGTCAGCAGAGGAACCCTAACGTAGTATCCCAGATAATGAAAGTATGCCCCTAAAAATGGCAGCACTTTTGGCAATTAAAATTGTGTAGCAAAAATGGAGAGGTGGTGTACAATGCAGAGGTGGTCTAGCTTTATTGACAGCTGAAGAACCAACACTGACTCTCCCTGACAATGAAACTATGGCCCTAAAAGTGTCAGCACTGTTTGCAATTAAAATTGCGTAGCAAAAATGGACAGGTGTGTAGAATGCACAGGTGCTGTAGCTATCTGGTCAGCAAAGGAACACCAAGTTAGTATCCCAGACAATTTTATTTTAGAACTAAAAGTGTCAGCACTGTTTGCAATTAAAATTGCGTAGCAAAAATGGACAGGTGTGTAGAATGCACAGGTGCTGTAGCTAGCTGGTCAGCAAAGGAAGCCTCACTTTCTATCCCTGCCAATGAAACAATGCCCCAAGGAATTGCCTGAGCTGATGTAGCCAGACGCTGTGATATAAACCCCTGCACAGCCTTGGCAGAGAGCTGCCTAGCAACAATGGCTATGAACGGCTGTAATGCAGCCCTGAAAAGGGCTGAAATTACAAGTAATCCCTAATCCCTAAAGAGCTGTGTAGATTGCCCTGTATGTCTATAGCGCACACAGCAGCAGCAGCGGGAGCGGGAGTGGTGACTGTCACCCACCCGCAGCAGACAGATAATGGCGGCGACAGGGAAAATGGCCGGGTCTTATAAGGCAAGGACATGTGACATGCACAGCCTATGACACATGCCCTTGCTTGTCTGGCAAAAATCCACTTTGCTGTGTGTGTGTCTGTGATTTGCTGATGGCCTGGCCCGCCCCATGTACGCACGGTTAGGGGGAAAAAAAAATGGCCATTCTTTCAGCACTCAGCAGCAGCACTGATCTAAACCCCGTGTCCCCCGCTGTTACGGGGGTGCTGTCTGATAACCTAAAGGAGTATCAGACAGTCAGGGTCCACCGTGCAAAGACTTTGCTGCAGACTATGGCAGAGTGCAATACCTCTGTTAACTCACAGAAGGATATAATAAATAAGTAAGTAAAGCAATTCCTCCCTTACTTGGAGGGTGTGTGGAATGATCTCTGTTAATAATCACAGAGACAAAGGCAATGTGTGCGAAATGGCACCTACCTAGGTCCGCTCTTCTAGTGGTGCAAAAGAGACGAACAGCAGCGTAAGCCGCACAAAGCTCCTACCTGCGTTCGCTCCACTAGTGTGCGAGGACACGAACCACTAGATATGGCACCTGCCTAGGTCCGCTCTTCTAGTGGTGCAAAAGAGACGAACAGCAGCGTAAGCCGCACAAAGCTCCTACCTCTGTTCGCTCCCCTAGTGTGCAAGGATACGAACAACTGCCAGACGCAGTATAAGGAACGTTACCCTAGCGGCAACGTCCACCTACGAGTCGAATCACAAGGCCCAGTCAGACCATGTGCCTCAGGCACCTGCCTATGTCCGCTCCCCTAAGAGGTAAGGATACGGACAGCAGCCGAAGCTGTAAGGTATAAGAACGCTACCCTGCTGGTAGCGCTCACCTAGCATAGACAGAGGAATGCCTAGAGGAACGCGCACAGAGCGTCTACTCTTATGCATGAACCAAGAGGACTGAGCGCCATGCGGCGTGTGTCAGGGTCTTATATAGACTCTGTGCCTCATCCAAGATGGAGGACACCAGAGCCAATCCGCTGCCAGAACGACAGGAGTGACGTCATGCTGGCCTATCACCGAGCAAGGCGTCACAAGCACATGACCAGCGACCAATCGGCATAGAAGGTGTCAGAGACATGTGACCTCGTGTCAGCGATGATGTCACCCGCACATGTGCAATGGCTCCAAGATAGGACTTAGTCTCCGGTGCTCACACATGTGCAGTAGCAAGAAATCTGGACTTAGTCTCTAGCGCTCGCACATGTGCAGTAGCAAGAAATCTGGACTTAGTCTCCAGCGCTCGCACATGTGCAGTAGCAAGAAATCTGGACTTAGTCTCCAGCGCTCGCACATGTGCAGTAGCAAGAAATCTGGACTTAGTCTCCAGCGCTCGCACATGTGCAGTAGCAAGAAATCTGGACATAGTCTCCAGTGCTCGCAGCAACCGTAACAGTACCTCCCCCTCAAGGGCCCCCCTCCCGGCGACGCAGGTAATCAGCAACTAAGTCGGGAGCATGGACAGCCTCCTCAGGCTCCCAAGAGCGATGTTCCGGGCCATAGCCCTCCCAATCTATCAAGAAGAACCTGCGCCCTCTAACCATCTTAGAACCAACTATGGCTCGTACCTCATAGCTAGAGCAAGAGGAATCAGAGGCAGGAGAGTGCACTTCACGAGCGTGAGGTAAAATAGCCGGCTTTAGCAGTGAGACATGGAATTTGTCATGAATCCTAAGATGGACAGGTAACTTCAATTGGTAGAGTACAGGATTTACCTGTCGAAGAACCTCATAAGGACCCAGGAAGCGAGGAGCAAATTTGACAGAGCTCACTCTAAGTCTCACGTGTTTTGCAGAGAGCCACACAAAGTCCCCTGGAGAAAAGACAGGAGCCAGGCGACGAAACCGATCGGACACCGTCTTCATACGGTCCTTAGCTGCTTGGATCGACTCTTGAGTCCGATCCCAAACCTCTCTGGCATTAGTTGCCCAGTCGGCCACAAGAGGAGGAGGTGCAGCAGCGGGAAACGGTACCGGTACCCTAGGGTGTTGCCCATTATTGAGTATGAACGGTGTCTGCCCAGTGGCCTCAGCCAGCGAATTGTTAAGGGCAAATTCTGCCCAGGGTAGGAGGGAGGACCAGTTATCGTGGTTCTCAGCAACAAAGTGTCGAAGGTATATAATCATAGATTGATTGGTACGTTCAACCAAACCATTGGTCTCTGGATGGTATGCCGAAGAGAGATTCAACTCAATTTGCAGAAGGCTACAAAGATCTCGCCAGAAACGGGAAGTAAATTGCGGGCCTCTATCACAAATGATACGATCTGGCATCCCGTGAAGCCTAAAGACATGCTTGAGGAATAGTTTGGCTAGTACCCTGGAAGATGGGATTCTCGATAACAGTACGAGATGAACCATCCGGGAGAAATGGTCAGTAATGACCCACACAAATCTATGTCCCTGTGAACATGGATGATCACCCACAAAGTCCATGCCTACCACCTCCCATGGTCTATCTGGCACTGGTAAAGGATGCAAGAGCCCAGCCGGTCTCTGCCGTAATGGACGGTTGCGAGCACACGAGTAGCAGGAACCGACATATCTCTTGACGTGGCTGGCTAAGTGTGGCCACCAATACCACCTCTCCAGTAACTCTCGTGTCCGCCTAATACCAAAATGCCCACCCACCTTTGAGGTGTGGGCCCATGACAGTATATCATTCTGTCGATCAGGCGGAACAAAGGTCTTGCCCGGTGGGATTTGGTCTAACGTCACAGGGGAGAGCGTATGAAAAACCCTGGAGGGAAGGATAAGACGAGGTTCGTCAATCTCTTCCTGGGTAGAAAGCATAGAGCGAGACAGGGCGTCTGCCTTGTTATTCTTACTCCCAGACAGATAGTTGATGGAGAAGTGAAAGCGGGAGAAAAACAAGGACCAGCGGGCTTGGCGAGGATTCAGACGCTGAGCGGTTTGTAAGTACGTCAGATTCTTATGGTCTGTATAGACCTGGAAAGGATGTTTCGCTCCTTCCAGCAAGTGACGCCACTCCTCCAAGGCTAATCTCAAGGCGAGCAGTTCCCTATCCCCAATGGTATAGTTTCTCTCTGCTGGTGAAAAGGTTTTAGCAAAGAAGAAACACGGCCTTTTTCTACCTGCACCGTTCTTTTGATACAAGACCGCACCAGCACCCACTGAAGAGGCATCAACCTCTAAGAGGAAGGGCTTACTCTCATCGGGTCTTTGAAGAACGGGAGCAGTTGAAAAGTGTCTTTTTACTGCCTCAAAAGCCTGAGATGTCTCAGTAGACCAGGCTTTGGGATTAGCACCTTTCTTAGTCAAGGCCACCAAAGGGGCCACCAAAGTAGAAAAATGGGGTATGAACTGCCTGTAATAATTTATGAATCCTAAGAAGCGTTGCACCGCCTTCAAGGAATGAGGTTCGGACCATTGCAGGACAGCAGAGAGCTTCGCAGGATCCATAGCCAGGCCCTCTTGTGAGATAATGTAACCCAAAAAAGGCAATGAGGACTGCTCGAATACACATTTCTCGAGTTTAGCAAACAATGAGTGCTCCCTTAAACGGGAAAGGACACGAACGACATCCTGACGATGTATCTCCAGATCAGGAGAAAAAATCAGGATGTCGTCCAGATACACCACTACTGAGGATAACAGTAAATCCCTGAACACATCGTTTACGAAGTCCTGAAATACTGCGGGTGCATTACATAATCCAAAAGGCATGACGAGGTATTCATAGTGACCGTCTCGGGTGTTAAAAGCGGTCTTCCATTCGTCACCCTTTCGAATTCGTACCAAGTTATACGCACCCCGCAGATCCAACTTCGTAAAAACTTGAGCTCCTCTCAGTCTGTCAAAGAGCTCCGAAATTAAAGGTAATGGGTATTTGTTCTTTATTGTGATTGCGTTGAGACCCCTGTAATCTATGCAGGGACGCAAATCACCCTCTTTCTTCCGAAGAAAGAAAAACCCAGCTCCCGCGGGAGAGACAGACTTACGAATGAACCCCTTCTCTAAACTCTCTCTTATATAGGTCGACATGGCCTCCGACTCAGGTATCGACAGGGGGTAAACCCTGCCTTTAGGTGGAACCGAACCTGGGATAAGGTCTATGGCACAGTCATACGGCCTATGGGGTGGAAGAACCTCAGCACCCTGTTTGGAGAACACGTCAGCGAAATCCAAATAGGGTGTAGGTATGGGGGAGAGATCAGTTGATGCAACCGCAACGACCTTAGGTGGTAAGGGAAGACATCGGGACTGACATTTCGAACCCCAACTAATAATGCTGTCAGACTCCCAGTCAATGTGAGGAGCATGAGTCCGAAGCCATGGAAGACCCAGAAGGACGTCGTCTATACCCTCAGGCAAAACAAGAAAAGAAATCTCCTCTATGTGACCCTGAGACAGGGAAAGGCGCAAGGGAACTGTCCTCAATGTAATGGAGTCAGACAACATAGTTCCATTAACAACACGGACAGGAATAGGCGCCTCTAACATGATAGAGGGAATATTGTGTCCCTTTACAAATCCTGAGGACACAAAAGTCCCGTCAGCTCCGGAATCCACAAAAGCCATAATAGGCCATGTATTCTCAGATAACGAGAGCTGACCTGGGATACAACACTTAGAGGGTGCAGAAGACGTCTCTAGTAACCCCCCTCTAATGGTTACTAGGCCAGGGAGTTTCCCTGACGACTAGGACACTTGTTGGCATAGTGCCCAGCCTGACGACATACGTAACATATAGGAGGACCAGACTTGCGTAGTCTGGAGAACGTATGACCTAACTCCATAGGAGTGGGAGATGTTTCAGATGCTGAGGAAGATGGTAGTGGACCCTCAACAACTGGAATAGCCCGATGCTTAGGGCGTGAGGAAGAGACCTCAAGTCTACGTTCCTTATGGCGTACATCGATCCTCGTTGCTACTGTGATCAAGTCCTCCAGAGAAGCAGGGACCTCACGAGTAGCAAGAGCATCCTTGACATAGCCTGCCAACCCTCTCCAGAAGATAGGAATCAACACCTTCTCTGGCCAATCTAGTTCTGCCACCAGAGTTCTAAAAGCAATGGCATAAGAACTAGTGGATAACGAACCCTGAGATAGATCTAATAGTCTCAGGGCCGCATCATGGGTAACCTGCGGACCCATGAATACCGCCTTAAGAGCATCAAGAAAGTCTTGATGTCTCAGAGTAACCACATCAGAGCGCTCCCATAGGGGAGTCGCCCATTCTAAGGCTTTGTCCTGAAGTAAGGAGATGATAAAGCCTACTCTGGACCTCTCCGTAGAGAAGCGAGAAGAGTTGACCTCTAGGTGTATCTGACACTGACTAATGAAACCACGACATGATCTGGCATCGCCAGAATATCTGTTTGGCAGAGCAAGTCGAGGATCATGTGTAGCTGTCACCATGGTCTGAGGTTTATCCTCTATACTCTTGAGCCGTGACTCAAGTACTTGTATGTAACGATGTAACTGCTGATATTCTGCCATAACTGCCAGACCCTTGGCTCAGTCCTAATGTTACGGGGGTGCTGTCTGATAACCTAAAGGAGTATCAGACAGTCAGGGTCCACCGTGCAAAGACTTTGCTGCAGACTATGGCAGAGTGCAATACCTCTGTTAACTCACAGAAGGATATAATAAATAAGTAAGTAAAGCAATTCCTCCCTTACTTGGAGGGTGTGTGGAATGATCTCTGTTAATAATCACAGAGACAAAGGCAATGTGTGCGAAATGGCACCTACCTAGGTCCGCTCTTCTAGTGGTGCAAAAGAGACGAACAGCAGCGTAAGCCGCACAAAGCTCCTACCTGCGTTCGCTCCACTAGTGTGTGAGGACACGAACCACTAGATATGGCACCTGCCTAGGTCCGCTCTTCTAGTGGTGCAAAAGAGACGAACAGCAGCGTAAGCTGCACAAAGCTCCTACCTCTGTTCGCTCCCCTAGTGTGCGAGGATACGAACAACTGCCAGACGCAGTATAAGGAACGTTACCCTAGCGGCAACGTCCACCTACGAGTCGAATCACAAGGCCCAGTCAGACCATGTGCCTCAGGCACCTGCCTATGTCCGCTCCCCTAAGAGGTAAGGATACGGACAGCAGCCGAAGCTGTAAGGTATAAGAACGCTACCCTGCCGGTAGCGCTCACCTAGCATAGACAGAGGAATGCCTAGAGGAACGCGCACAGAGCGTCTACTCTTATGCATGAACCAAGAGGACTGAGCGCCATGCGGCGTGTGTCAGGGTCTTATATAGACTCTGTGCCTCATCCAAGATGGAGGACACCAGAGCCAATCCGCTGCCAGAACGACAGGAGTGACGTCATGCTGGCCTATCACCGAGCAAGGCGTCACAAGCACATGACCAGCGACAAATCGGCATAGAAGGTGTCAGAGACATGTGACCTCGTGTCAGCGATGATGTCACCCGCACATGTGCAATGGCTCCAAGATAGGACTTAGTCTCCGGCGCTCGCACATGTGCAGTAGCAAGAAATCTGGACTTAGTCTCCAGCGCTCGCACATGTGCAGTAGCAAGAAATCTGGACTTAGTCTCCAGCGCTCGCACATGTGCAGTAGCAAGAAATCTGGACTTAGTCTCCAGCGCTCGCACATGTGCAGTAGCAAGAAATCTGGACATAGTCTCCAGTGCTCGCAGCAACCGTAACACCCGCACACTATACGCTGAATTTTGATAATATCATGATTCACAGTGACTCACACTATTACAGTGAAAAGCCAGCTAGTAATTAGCTACGCTTTTTGGTGATCGAACCATTCTCGAACGTAACTCGAACCGCTAAACTTTAAGCAAATCGTTCGAGTTCGTCAAACGACTCGAACACCCCCCAAAATCACTCGAACATGAAATTGGAGAACCGTTCGACTCAAACATCGCTCAACTCTAGTGGTAACACAAAATGTTGATTTTATTTTGATTTTTCTTTTTTTCATTTACTTTGTGGTTTGTTAATCGATAAAAATAAACTATATTAATTTTCTATTTTTGAAAGTATACTTTGCAGCACTTATCCACACCTGTCTAAAACTTATCTACAGTACTGTATATAAGTGTCACGTCAAAGTTCACAGTCCAATGTGCTGATAAATTCTATGTGTGTTGGTAGTTAAAAGGATTGTGTTGCTGTGTGATATGCCATGCTGTATATCATGTGACAGATATAAATCCATTAGAAATATTCGGCACTGTAAGGTACAGAATGAGCCTGTCAAAGGCAATGTGAGCTGGATGACATATCTATACAACTTATATCTACAGAAGGCCTTTTACAGCCCATTTCACCACCTCTGCTGCCCATACTAAGAGACCTCCTGTGACTTCTACTAGTAATATAGACATCTCCACAATACTTATGTAATGCTAACAGTACTATAAGAAACAATGTGAGGTTCTGGCTAGGGCACTGATAGACCATTATCTTTCTTTCATGTACACATACAGGTTATTATGATCTTTTTCCATTTAGCTGATGTTATCCTCAGAAGTAGACGCCTAGACAAAGTGACATCGGAACAATATTACATTTAGAATAAACTATTTCCAGTGACCCCTAACACTATGCACTCCATGGCTGGTATGTCTGAACAAAACAGCTTTCTTTATCCTTGATTATTTTAGCCTGTCTAAGATGCAGAATATTATATTTTACTAAGAATGCAAAAAGAGGTACATTTTCTATATTTTTTTTAAAATGAACTGTAAGAAAACACATTTTTTTAACCACTGTTATCTCAATGATGATCAATGATTGTATTTTCTTTCGTCACTGACTTATAGAATAACATTGATCTGAGTGTGATCCGATGCTTTGTCGGATCGCACGCTGACCGAAAATAAGATTGTCTGCACAAGCCCTAAAGTCAATATATGAGTAGATGACTTTAAAGTGACAAATAACAAACATTAAAAGGGTTATCTAATGAAGAAAGATTGCTTTTATTTATTTAATTGCCAATTATAAAGAACTTGTCAACAAAAGGAAAAAAAAAGCATTTACCTCTGGTCAACAACATTGGTTCACAAAAAAGCACAACACTCAGGCTCAGAAACACCTCATCAGACATGGCAGAGGGCGATTATACTCAAACCCAGGCTGGGGGGTTGGAGTCCTAGGAGTGGGAACACAGTGTGAAGTGTGGGGTTAGTCAGTCTGAGGAGCAGTGGAGGAGCTAAGACCCGCGGCCTGGAGCAGGCACTGCTCGGCCTGGGCACAGACAGAAAGGGTCCTAGAGATTATGAGAGCTAACCTTCGTGGCCTTGTTCCACAAAAAAAATCTACAGGTGTATGGACTAGTTCCAGGGCCAGACTGGGACTAAAATTCAGCCCTGGAATTTGGGGGTATACAGGCCCACTTTTCGCGTGGTGAATGTGTAATATATTTCTGCACTTGTATATGTGAGCACTGTATGGCACTATGTGACACTGTATCACTCTGTCACACTGTATGGTGCTATGTGACACTGTATGGCACTATGTGAGCACTGTATGGCATTATATGACACTGTATGGCACTATGTGAGTACTGTTTGGAATTATGTGAGTACTGTATGGCACTATGTAAGCACTGTATGGCACTATATGAGCACTGTATGGCATTATGTGAAACTGCATGACATTATGTGAGTACTGTATGGCATCATGTGAGTACTGTACGGCACTATGTGACTTATTTTTGCAGTGTGTAGCAGACCTTGATGTATTTTCTGCTCTTTGCATCCCTGATTTGTGGATTGTTTCGCCACATACCTGTGTCCTAATCATTCTACAAGCACTGCAGTCACTACAGGGGATTGTACCTGTCGGACAGGTCCAGGACTATTATCACTAATATCACACTAATTAGTCCTTGATTAATGACTCCGCGCCCCTCCCCACACACGCACACTATACAATGCACCCCCATTCCCCCCCCACACACACACACTAGAATGCACCCCCATTACCACTCCACACACACACACACACACACACACACACACACACACACACACACACACACACACACACAATACAATGCATCCCCATTACATACACACACACACACACACACACAATGCACCCCCATTACCCCTCCCCACACACAATACAATGCACCCCCATGACCCCCCCCCACACACACACAAATACAATGCACCCCATTACCCCTCCCACACACACACAATACAATGCATCCCCATTACCCCACCCCACACATGATGCAATGCACTCCCATTACCCACACAGACACACACACACGCGCACACAGACACACACACACACACACACACACACACAATACAATGCACCCCCATTACCCCTCCCCCCCACACACACACATGGACCTTGCAGGGGAGAGGAGGCCACATGGACGCTGCAGGGAAGAGGAGGCCACATGGATGCTGCAGGGGAGAGGAGGCCACATGGACGCTGCAGGGAAGAGGAAGCCACATGGATGCTGCAGGGAAGAGGAGGCCACATGAAGCCTGCAGGGGAGATGAAGCCACATGGATATTGCAGGGCAGGAGGAAGCCACATGGACGCTGCAGTGCAGGAGGAGGCCAAGAGGCCACATGGACCCTGCAGGGCAGAAGGAGGCCACATGGACCCTGCAGGGCAGGAGGAGGCCACATGGACCCTGTAGGGCAGGAGGAGGCCCCATGGACCCTGCAGGGCAGGAGGAGGCCCCATTGACCCTGCAGGGCAGGAGGAGGCCCCATGGACCCTGCAGGGCAGGAGAAGGCCCCATGGACCCTGCAGGGCAGGAGGAGGCCACATGGACCTTGCAGGGGAGAGGAGGCCACATGGACCCTGCAGGGGAGAGGAGGCCACATGGACCCTGCAGGGCAGGAGGAGGCCACATGGACCCTGCAGGGCAGGAGGAGGCCACATGGACCTTGCAGGGGAGAGGAGGCCACATGGACCTTGCAGGGGAGAGGAGGCCACATGGACCCTGCAGGGGAGAGGAGGCCACATGGACCCTGCAGGGCAGGAGGAGGCCAAATGGACCCTGCAGGGCAGGAGGAGGCCACATGGACCCTGCAGGGCAGGAGGAGGCCACATGGACCCTGCAGGGCAGGAGGAGGCCACATGGACCCTGCAGGGCAGGAGGAGGCCACATGGACCCTGTAGGGCAGGAGGAGGCCCCATGGACCCTGCAGGGCAGGAGGAGGCCCCATGGACCCTGCAGGGCAGGAGGAGGCCCCATCGACCCTGCAGGGCAGGAGGAGGCCCCATGAACCCTGCAGGGCAGGAGGAGGCCCCATGGACCCTGCAGGGCAGGAGGAGGCCCCATGGACCCTGCAGGGCAGGAGGAGGCCCCATGGACCCTGCAGGGCAGGAGGAGGCCCCATGGACCCTGCAGGGCAGGAGGAGGCCCCATGGACCCTGCAGGGCAGGAGGAGGCCACATGGCCCCTGCAGGGCAGGAGGAGGCCACATGGCCCCTGCAGGGCAGGAGGAGGCCACATGGACCCTGCAGGGCAGGAGTAGGCCACATGGACCTTGCAGGGGAGAGGAGGCCACATGGACCTTGCAGGGGAGAGGAGGCCACATGGACCCTGCAGGGGAGAGGAGGCCACATGGAGCCTGCAGGGGAGAGGAGGCCACATGGAGCCTGCAGGGGAGAGGAGGCCACATGGACCCTGCAGGGGAGAGGAGGCCACATGGAGCCTGCAGGGGAGAGGAGGCCACATGGAGCCTGCAGGGGAGAGGAGGCCAAATGGAGCCTGCAGGGGAGAGGAGGCCACATGGAGCCTGCAGGGGAGAGGAGGCCACATGGAGCCCCCCTGCACACATTGGCCGCTCGGCTCGGCCCCCCTTACACATTGGCCGCTCGGCTCAGCCCTCCGCATACATTGGGCACCTATACACCTCCCCCCCGGACTACTCCTCCAATTATACTCCTGTCCCCTCACCTCCAGGACTACTCCTCCTATTATACTCCTCTACCCCCAGGACTGATCCTCCTATGATACTCCTCTCTCCCCAGGACTACTCCTCCTATTATAGTCCTCCTTTTATACATCTCTCTGCGGAGTGCACAGCATGTGGGATGGAGCACGATGGGGGGTGCGTAGCATGGGGGATGAAGCACGATGGGGGGTGCGCAGCATGGGGGATGGAGCACGATGGGGTGCGCAGATTGGAGATGGAGCATGATGGGGGTACGCAGCATGGGGGATGGAGCACGATAGGGGTGCACACCTCCCCCCAAAACACACACACACCGCCACACACGCACTGCACAACACACCACACACACACTGGGAACCACAAACACTGCCCTACACAGACACCCACACACACAGACAACGCCGCACACACAGAACACCCAACACATAAAACACCACGCACACACAAACACTGCGGCACATACAGAAAAATATACACACACACACACCGCGTAACACACACTGCACAAAACATACCTCACCCCAAAACACACACATGCACACCCCACTTACACCCACACACAAACCGCGCAACACACAGCACCCCCATTACCCCTCCTCACACACACACACACACAAACACGGACGCTGCAGGGGAGAGGAAGCCACATGGATGCTGCAGGGGAGAGGAGGCCACATGGACGCTGCAGGGAAGAGGAGGCCACATGGACGCTGCAGGGAAGAGGAGGCCACATGGAGCCTTCAGGGGAGAGGAGGCCACATGAAGCCTGCAGGGGAGATGAAGCCACATGGACATTGCAGGGCAGGAGGAGGCCACATGGACCCTGCAGGGCAGGAGGAGGCCACATGGACGCTGCAGTGTAGGAGGAGGCCACATGGACCCTGCAGGGCAAAAGGAGGCCACATGGACCCTGCAGGGAAAAAGGAGGCCACATGGAGCCTGCAGGGCAGAAGGAGGCCACATAGACCCTGCAGGGCAGGAGGAGGCCACATGGACCCTGCAGGGCAGGAGGAGGCCACATGGACCCTGCAGGGCAGGAGGAGGCCACATGGACTCTGCAGGGCAGGAGGAGGCCGCATGGACCTTGCAGGGCAGGATGAGGCCACATGGACCCTGCAGGGCAGGAGGAGGCCTCATGGACCTTGCAGGGCAGGATGAGGCAACATGGACCCTGCAGGGGAGAGGAGGCCACATGGACCCTGCAGGGGAGAGGAGGCCACATGGAGCCTGCAGGGGAGAGGAGGCCACATGGAGCCTGCAGGGGAGAGGAGGCCACATGGAGCCTGCAGGGGAGAGGAGGCCACATGGAGCCTGCAGGGGAGAGGAGGCCACATGGAGCCTGCAGGGGAGAGGAGGCCACATGGAGCCCCCCTGCACACATTGGCCGCTCGGCTCGGCCCCCCTTACACATTGGCCGCTCGGCTCAGCCCCCGCATACATTGGGCACCTATACACCTCTCCCCCAAAACTACTCCACCTATTAGACACCTCCCCCCTGGGGGATGGAACATGATGGGGGGTGCGCAGCATGGGGGATGGAGCACAATGGGGGTGTGCAGCATGGGGGATGGAGCACGATGGGGGTGCGCAGCATGGGGGATGGAGCATGATGGGGGTGCACAGCATGGGGGATGGAGCACGATGGAGGTGCACACCTCCCCCCAAAACACACACACACCGCCACACACGCACTGCACAACACACCACACACACACTGGGAACCACAAACACTGCCCTACACAGACACCCACACACACAGACAACGCCGCACACACAGAACACCCAACACATAAAACACCACGCACACACAAACACCGCGGCACACACAGACAAATATACACACACACACCGCGTAACACACACACTGCACAAAACATACCTCACCCCAAAACACACACAAGCACCCCACACACAAACCGCGCAACACACAGCACCACACACACACAACGCTGCAGACACACAGCGCTCCACAAACAACGCAACACACACAACGCAACACACAAACAACACCGCTCTCATACACCCCCACAACCCAGACAACACGCAGAACATTTACAGCGCCCTACACACACTTGGCAACTACACACAACAACATATATATATATATATATATATATATATATATATATATATATATATATATATATATATATATGTATATATATATATATATATATATATATAACAAAAATCATACATTAACTACACAATAAATTTTAGAATACCCGATGCGTTAGAATCGGGCCACCATCTAGTATGTACAATGGCATGTAAAAGTTTGGGCACCCCCGGTTAAAATTACAGTGATTGTGAACAGTTGAGCTGGTTGAAGATGAAATGATCTTTAAAAGGCATAACATTAAAGATGACATATTTTCTTTGTATTTTAGGCAAAGAAAACATATTGTTTTCTTATTTTACATTTTAAAACTACCAAAAAAGGAAAATGGGTTGATGCAAATGTTTGGGCACCCTGCATGGTTAGTACCTAGTAGCACCCCCTTTGTCAAGTATCACAGATCATTAATCCTTTTCATAGCTAGCCAAGAGTCTTTCAATTCTTGTTTCAGGGATTTTGATCCATTCTTCCTTAGAAAAGTCTTCCAGTTCTGTGAGATTCCTGGTTCGTCTTGCATGCACTGCTCTTTTGAGATCTAGCCACATATGTTCAATGATGTTCAGATCAGGGGTCTGTGAGTGTCATTGTAAAACCTTCAGCTTGCGCTTTTTGAGGTTGTCTATTTGATCTGTGTTTAGGATCATTATCCATCCTCTTTTCAACTTCAGCTTTTTACAGATGGTGTTATTTTTGCATCAAGCATTTGTTAAAATTTCATTGAATCCATTCTTCCCTCTACCACTGAAATATTCCCCATACAATACAACCCGAAACCATGATTGATCCACCCCCATGCTTAATGGTTGGCAGGATATTCTTTTCTTGAAATTCTGTGCCCTTTTTTCTCCACACATAACTTTGATCACTGTGGTCAAGGAGTTCTTTTTTAACCTCATTGTCCACAGGACTTGGTACCAAAATGCATCAGACTTGTTCTTTTACATACTTCTGATGCTGAATTTTATGGGGTAGATGCAGGAGAGGTTTTCTTCTGATAACTCTTCTATGAAGGCCATGTTTGTGCAGGTGTCTCTGAACAACTCCAATGTACCACAACTCCAGAGTCTGCTACATCTTCCTGAAAGATTTTGCAGTCATGTGGGTGTTCTGATTTGCCTCTCCGGCAATCATATGAGCAGCTCTCACAGAAATGTTGCTTGGTCTTAAAGACCTTATCATGACCTTCACTGTTCCTGTTAACTGCTATTTCTTAATTACATTTTGAACAAAGGGAAATGGCAACTTGAAAACGCTTTGCTATCTTCTTATAGCCTTCTCTTGCTTTGTGGGCCTCCACCATTTTCATTTTCAGAGTGCTAGGCAGCTGCTTAGAAGAACCCATGGCTGCTGTTTTTAGCACAAGGTTAGAGGAGGCTGACTTTTTATAAAGCTGTAAAATTTGTGTCACCTGGCCTTTCATTACGATGATAGTAAACAAGGTATAACCCTAACAAGCTAATTAAGGTCTAAAACTGTGGTTAAATTTATCTGAGCACACAAATCTCCAATGGTGCCCAACTGTTTGCATCGGTCCATTTCCCTTATTGTAATTTTTAAAATGTAAACGATAAAAATAATATATATTTTTTTGCCTAAAATACAAAGGAAATGTGTCATCTTTAACTTTATGCCTTTTAGAGATTATCTTGTCTTTAACTTGCTTAACTGTTCACAATAACAGTAATTTTTACCAGAAGTGCCCAAATGTTTGCATGGCACTGTATATATATGTTAGTATTAGGTCATTGACTTATAGATATATATTATATTTAATTCCTTGACTGTGGGATTGTGATCTATTGTCTCTGCCATTTTACATCCAGCATACAGTTAGGTCCAGAAATATTTGGACAGTGACACAATTTTCGCGAGTTGGGCTCTGCATGCCACCACATTGGATTTGAAATGAAACCTCTACAACAGAATTCAAGTGCAGATTGTAACGTTTAATTTGAAGGTTTGAACAAAAATATCTGATAGAAATTGTAGGAATTGTACACATTTCTTTACAAACACTCCACATTTTAGGAGGTCAAAAGTAATTGGACAAATAAACCAAACCCAAAAAAAAAATTTTTAGTTTCAATATTTTGTTGTGAATCCTTTGGAGGGAATCACTGCATTACGTCTGGAACCCATGGACATCACCAAACGCTGGGTTTCCTCCTTCTTAATGCTTTGCCAGGCCTTTACAGCCGCAGCCTTCAGGTCTTGCTTGTTTGTGGGTCTTTCCGTCTTAAGTCTGGATTTGAGCAAGTGAAATGCATGCTCAATTGGGTTAAGATCTGGTGATTGACTTGGCCATTGCAGAATGTTCTACTTTTTTGCACTCATGAACTCCTGGGTAGCTTTGGCTGTATGCTTGGGGTCATTGTCCATCTGTACTATGAAGCGCCGTCCGATCAACTTTGCGGCATTTGGCTGAATCTGGGCTGAAAGTATATCCCGGTACACTTCAGAATTCATCCGGCTACTCTTGTCTGCTGTTATGTCATCAATAAACACAAGTAACCCAGTGCCATTGAAAGCCATGCATGCCCATGCCATCACGTTGCCTCCACCATGTTTTACAGAGGATGTGGTGTGCCTTGGATCATGTGCCGTTCCCTTTCTTCTCCAAACTTTTTTCTTCCCATCATTCTGGTACAGGTTGATCTTGGTCTCATCTGTCCATAGAATACTTTTCCAGAACTGAGCTGGCTTCATGAGGTGTTTTTCAGCAAATTTAACTCTGGCCTGTCTATTTTTGGAATTGATGAATGGTTTGCATCTAGATGTGAACCCTTTGTATTTACTTTCATGGAGTCTTCTCTTTACTGTTGACTTAGAGACAGATACACCTACTTCACTGAGAGTGTTCTGGACTTCAGTTGATGTTGTGAACGGGTTCTTCTTCACCAAAGAAAGTATGCGGCGATCATCCACCACTGTTGTCATCCGTGGACGCCCAGGCCTTTTTGAGTTCCCAAGCTCACCAGTCAATTCCTTTTATCTCAGAATGTACCTGACTGTTGATTTTGCTACTCCAAGCATGTCTGCTATCTCTCTGATGGATTTTTTCTTTTTTTTCAGCGTCAGGATGTTCTGCTTCACCTCAATTGAGAGTTCCTTAGACCGCATGTTGTCTGGTCACAGCAACAGCTTCCAAATGCAAAACCACACACCTGTAATCAACCCCAGACCTTTTAACTACTTCATTGATTACAGGTTAACGAGGGAGACGCCTTCAGAGTTAATTGCAGCCCTTAGAGTCCCTTGTCCAATTACTTTTGGTCCCTTGAAAAAGAGGAGGCTATGCATTACAGAGCTATGATTCCTAAACCCTTTCTCCGATTTGGATGTGAAAACTCTCATATTGCAGCTGGGAGTGTACACTTTCAGCCCATATTATATATATAATTGTATTTCTGAACATGTTTTTGTAAACAGCTAAAATAACAAAACTTGTGTCACTGTCCAAATATTTCTGGACCTAACTGTACATACATTGGTATTAAACCATTACCTTGCCTATAGACATATGTTACCCCTATTAACCATTTTTTGGCTGTGGGAACACAACCAATTATCCTCACTAATTTTGCACACTCACTTTCTTGAAATATATAATTATTGGTCTTATTATTGTCCTTATGCGCATATTTTCAACTGTGGAGGTCATGGTCATGGTTCATGCATGGTTTTAATTGATTTTATATTGTGTGTGTTTCTATAGATTCAATAAATATTTTTCATTTTTTCTCATTGGATGTGTGCTTCTATTATGTGTGACTCTTCTTCTCCTTAGGGATTGGTCCCTAGGCTGGAGTAATATAACTTACGGGCTACGCTAGCAAAACCAACGGCTGAGGTGTCTTCATGCACCAAAGCTACCACCGCCACTAATTCACTGGAAGGTGACCCTCAAGGACCAACGGGAGCTTCACGCCACCCCACAGGGTTCACGGGCACTGATACATGGTTCATTGAGCAAGGGCGCAAGCAGGAGGGCGAAGCAAGTGCAGAGACGACCAGGAAAGAGACACTTAAGAAAGGTGCACAAGACTCAACCACCGAATTATCCAGGATCGGCTGGAGCCCATCACGGGGAATCCTGGCACACCAAAGGCGGTCACTGGCATATCGTGTTATCTAGAAACCATCTACAGTGAGTAAAAACCTTGAGACTGCATGCTGTGTCCGTGTGTCATCTGAATGAGGGCACAACTGATCGCGCGGCTCACTTCAGTTGCTGCGTGGAGCTGATAAAGAGCGGTCATGTTCTACAGCAGCTCCTGTCAGCTTCTTGTAGCAGAGCTGGATGCGCCGTGGGACCTCTGTGGATTAAGTCGGACCTGGAGGGGTATTTGGGGGTTTAATAAAGTGGTGAAAGAGGTTTTTTTTGTCTTTTATTCCAAATAAAGGATTTTTTTCGAGTGTATGTGTTTATTTTCTTTAACTTACAGGTTAATCATAGAAGGTATCTCAGGGAGATGCCTGCCATAATTAACGTAGGACTTAGTGACAGCTATGGGCTGCTGCCATTAACTCCTTATTACCTTGATTGCCACTGCACTGGGTCAATTCGGGATTAGCCGGGTAGAGTCCCGAGACTGTCGCCTCCAATGGATGTGGCAATTCCGGGCGGCTGCTGGCTGATATTGTTAGGCTGGGGGGCTCCCCATAATGTGGGGCTCCCCTTCCTAAAAATACCAGCCTTCAGCCGTGTGGCTTTATCTTGGCTGGTATCAAAATTGGGGGGGACCGCACGTCATTTTTTTAAAATGATTTATTTATTTTACTGCACGATATAGACTCGCCCACCGGCGGCTGTGATTGGTCGCAGTGAGACAGCTGTCACTCAGCGTGGGGGCGGGTCTGACTGCAACCAATCATAGGCGCTGGTGGGCGGGGGAAGCAGGGAATACGAGATTGAATAATGAGCGGCCAGCATTTTCAAAAGAGGAAAAGCCGCCGGAGCTTTGTGACAGCCGCGCAGCGCTGCGCCCGTGATCGGTGAGTATGAGAAAGGGGGGGGGGAGGGGGAGAGAGACCAGGAGTGATTTTTAACAATTTAGATCGTTCTGCTGGACATGCTGAGCATGCTCAGTAGAACGTGTCAGAATTTGTCAGCGGATTCCGCCGCTTAGCACATAGCGGCGGAATCCGCCACCATAGACAATCATTAGACAGCTTGGCGGATTCCAACGGAATCTGTCAATGTGCGTTATTTTAAAGACCCAAAAAACGCTACATGTAGCTTCCCTCCGTCCGATGCTGCGTCAAAATAACGATTCAGCGTCGTCCAGCGGATGCAACGCAGACGCTTGCATTACAGTACGTTGTCAATACAAGTCTCTGGAAAATAGTGCAATGCGTTAACGGACTCCGCTATTCTCCATAGCGTCGGATTGCGCTGAACGCAAGTATGAAAGCACCCTTACCCCGCAGGATGGGGGCACATGTCAAGATGGTGGCTGCACCACGATGGGGGCACATACCAGCATTGGACCACATCACAGCATCAGCATATTTTTACTTAACTTTACACTGTTCATGGCCTTCTTTCATTACAAGCCATGGACATCATTAAACATTAGACTCATCTACTAAAACTGTTCCTTCTGTTATTTGTCATTTTAAAACCAATAAACAATTATAAGAATACTAAATTAAACCTAACTAGTGATGAGCGAGCATGCTTGTAACTACTCGGTACTCGCACGAGTATCGCTGTACTCGGGCTGCTCGGCGGGGACCGAGTAATCTCGCGATACTCGTGCTGTACTCGTGGTCTTCATTTCTGCATGTTGGCGCTCTTTTGAGAGCCAGCCCTCATGCAGGGATTGGCTGGCAGACCACTGCAATGCCACAGCCCTGTTAGTTGTGGAATTGCAGTGATTGGCCGGCCTGCACAGCGTGACCGAGCCTTTATACCGGCCGGCGCGCTGTGCTCTGCTCACAGCTATCCAGACAGTCAGTGCAGGGAGAGTGTCGCTAATTCAGGGAAAGCTTTGCGGCCCTTTATAGCTTTTTCAGTTGCAGGGCTGCAAACAGTGTGACCAAAAGTCCTTCTCAGGACTATTCTAGTTGTATACAGGCAGGCAGGGTATAGCCAGGTCGGAGTACAGTAGCAGAGTCCTTCTCAGGACTATTGTTGCTATATACAGGCAGGGTATAGCCAGGTCTGAATACAGGCTAGTGACCAGAAGAGTCCTTGTCAGGACTATTGTACCAGTATACAGGCAGGCAGGCAGGCAGGGTAGTGGTGACCGTATACCAGCCTTCATCATATCTGGGGCTGGTGTACACAGTGTAAAACAGTCCAGATAGTGTCTGACTTGTCTGTAATTGTCGCTCCCCAAAAAAACCTGTTAGGTTCTTATTGCGTCCGTGCTTGGTTTTTAAAACCGCACGTGTGTGCCTGTCGGTGGCAGCGTACAGGTGCACTTGTGTGCAATTTCCACAAACTTTGATATAACGCACAAGTAGTGAATATACACGTCAGCAGTGCACAGCATTGCAAAATGCGCAAGGGCATTGGCAAGGAACAAGGAAGTGGACGTGATGGTTGTGCAGGCAGAGGCCGAGGTCGTGGGCAAGCTCTAATTTCGCCACAACAAAGGGCCACATCTAGTCGCTCGCACGTCCTGTCCCAAATTCTTGGGGACCGCAGCAGTACACCGCACTTGAACCAAGACCAGTGTCAACAGGTTGTTAGTTGGATAGCAGATAATGCTTCCAGTCAGATTGGCACCACCACAAACACTCTGTCTTCCACACGGTCAAGTGTCAGTAGCCGTGATACTGCACCGCACATTTCTGAACCTGATCCTCCTTCCTACCACCAGGCTGAGTACACGTCCTCCTCGGACATTAATGATCCCACACTTGGACACTCGGAAGAGCTGTTCACGTTTCCATTCACACATTCTGGCCTCTCGCCAGCTCATATTGAAGTGGGTCATGAGGAGATCGTCTGTACAGATGGCCAAATATTTGAGCAGCCACGTTCTCACGAAGTTGGCAACGTGTCTCAACAAGTGGTGGACGATGATGAGACACAATTGTCAGGAAGTCAGGAGGAGGAGCAGGGTGCGGAAGAGGAAGACGACGTGGTGGATGATCCAGTAACTGACCCAACCTGGCAGGAGGATATGCAGAGCGAGGACAGCAGTGCACAGGGGGAGGGAGGCGTAGCATCCCAACAGGCAGTAAGAAGCAGGGTGGTGGCCCCAGGCAGAAGTCAGGCAACCGTTCCCCGGAACAACACGACGACACAAGGTGCCTGTACAAATGTTAGGTCTTCCCGAGTCTGGCAGTTTTTTAAGTTGGATCCAGATGATTCAAAAAAGGCCATTTGCAACACCTGCCATGCCAGCATCAGCAGGGGTACCAAAACTAGCAGCCTGACCACCACCAGCATGATCAGGCACATGTCAGCCAAGCACCCGACTTTGTGGGAAGTACAACAGAGTCGAGGAGCAGTGCTTGCTGATGTCACTGCTACGTCTTCGCTGGTTGTGCATGCGAGCCAATCCCCTGTCCATGCTGCCTGCGAACAAGCCTCCTCCACTCCTGCACCTGCAGTTGCCTACGCAGAAAGAACACCATCATCAAGCACGTCCTTGTCCCAGCGCAGCGTTCAGTTATCCATTCAGCAAACCTTTGAACGCAGGCGCAAATACACTGCCAACACCCCACATGCCACAGTTCTAAATGCTAACATTTCGCGACTGCTTGCGCTGGAAATGTTGCCTTTTAGGCTGGTGGAGACAGAAGCATTCCGTGACCTGATGGCGGCAGCTGTCCCACGTTACTCGGTCCCCAGCCGCCACTATTTCTCCCGGTGTGCCGTCCCCGCGTTGCATAACCACGTGTCACAAAACATCACACGTGCCCTGAACAACGCTGTTTCACCCAAGGTCCACCTAACCACAGACACGTGGACAAGTGCTTGTGGGCAAGGCCGCTACATCTCGTTGACGGCACACTGGGTTAATATTGTGGAAGCTGGGACCCAGTCTGAGCGAGGGACGGAACACGTCCTTCCCACACCAAGGTTTGCAGGCCCTACCTCAGTCAGTGTTTCACCCACACTCTACAGCTCCGGAATGTCATGCTCTTCAGCCTCCTCCTCCTCCTGCGCATCCTCATCCACTGTACCCTCCACACCAGTCACAAGCTGGAAGCACTGCAGCACTGCCTCGGCGAAGCGGCAACAGGCTGTGCTGAAGCTAATCTGCATAGGTGACAAACCCCACAATGCAGAAGAGCTGTGGACAGCTCTGAAACAGCAGGCAGATCACTGGCTCACACCTCTGAACCTAAATCCAGGAAAGGTCGTGTGTGACAATGGCTGGAACCTGGTGGCGGCTTTGAGGCGAGGCCAGCTGACACATGTTCCATGCGTGGCCCATGTGCTCAACCTCGTGGTTCAGCGGTTTCTAAAGTCATACCCAGAGCTGTCTGATCTGCTGGTAAAAGTTCGCCGCCTGTCTGCACATTTTCGAAAGTCACCTACTGCTTCAGCCGGCCTTGCCGGCTTTCAGCGCAGTTTGCATCTTCCGGCTCACAGACTGGTGTGTGATGTCCCCACGCGTTGGAATTCAACTCTGCACATGTTGGTCAGGATATGTGAGCAGAAGAGGGCAGTTGTTGAGTACCTGCATCACCTAAGCCGTCGGGAAATGGGTCAAACTCCACACATAACACCTGAGGAGTGGAGATGGATGTCAGACCTATGTACCATCCTCCAAAACTTTGAGGACTCCACCAAGATGGTGAGTGGTGATGACGCCATTATTAGCGTCACCATACCGCTACTCTGCCTTCTAAAACGGTCTCTGCTGAAAAACAAACATGATGCATTGCAGGCGGAGCGCGATGAGTTGCAGCAAGAAACAGTAGTGGGTGTGGGTGATGATAACACACAGCCCAGCCTCGTCTCATCACAACGTGCAGTGGAGGACTATGACGAGGAGGAGGATGAAGACATGGAGCAACTCTCCGGCCAAATTGAGGATATGACATGCACACCAGTCATATCCTCGGTTCAGCGTGGCTGGCCAGAGGACAGGGTAGATGAGGAGGAGGAGGAGGAGGAGGAGGAGGAGGAGGACAGCATGTTCAGTCATCTTGTTGGTCAGGCTACTGAAGTCCTGGCTGTTAAGAGTCTGGCGCACATGGCTG
The DNA here is from genome assembly GCF_048569485.1 of Anomaloglossus baeobatrachus. Lineage (NCBI taxonomy): Eukaryota > Metazoa > Chordata > Amphibia > Anura > Aromobatidae > Anomaloglossus > Anomaloglossus baeobatrachus. Next base: position 717,750,144 of record NC_134353.1, on the reverse strand, counting down.
ACTTTATGGTAAGCTGCCTGTCTCGTGACCCTCGCGTTAAGAACATCTTGGCCGACAATCATTACTGGTTGGTAACACTGTTAGACCCACGCTACAAGGAGAACTTTTTGTCTCTTATTCCCGTGGAGGAGAGGTCAACCAAAATGCAGCAGTTCCGGAAGGCCATAGTCACGGAAGTAGGCAAAGCATTCCCCTCACAAAACGCTAGCGGCATAGGTCAGGAATCAGTGGACAACCGAGGCGTACAGCCGAGAGAGGCACAAGTCCAATCCGCCAGAGGTAGGGGAACAGTCTTTAAGATGTGGGACAGTTTTCTCAGCCCCTCACGTACCACAGCCCCTGAGGTGCGGGGTAGTGCCACAAGAAATCCTAAGTTTGCCCAGATGCTGAAGGAGTACCTTGCAGATCGAACAACTGTACTCCGACATTCCTCTGTGCCTTACAATTATTGGGTATCCAAGCTGGACACGTGGCATGAATTGGCTCTCTACGCCTTGGAAGTCCTGGCCTGCCCTGCTGCTAGCGTTTTGTCAGAGCGTGTTTTTAGTGCCGCAGGTGGAATCATTACAGATAAACGCACCCGCCTGTCAACTGAAAATGCTGACAGGCTGACTCTGATCAAGATGAACAAGGGTTGGATTGGGCCAGACTTCACCACACCACCAGCAAATGAGAGCGGAATTTAAAGTTTGCCATGTACCTCCACTCACCCATGGGTACACACTTCTGGACTTTGGATAATCGCTGGACTGCTCCTCCTTCTCCTCATGCGCCACCATGATGATGACCGTTACAAATTGCAATACTTAGGCCTTTGTTTCAGGTATACCCCCAGTGGTAAATTTTTTCGCCCATTCTTTGCAGAATGGACATTACAACGACAGGAGACCCGCTCCTTTGCAATGGGAACAATGTTTTGAGGCCCTCATGCACGTCTCTACCCAGGGACAACGTGGAGCCTCCCAATTTTTGGCTGCCCTGCCTAAGGGCTATACTATAATACACCCACTTCCTGACAATGGACACTTAATGTTTTGAGGCCCTCATGCACGTCTCTACCCAGGGACAACGTGGAGCCTCCCAATTTTTGGCTGCCCTGCCTAAGGGCTATACTACAATAGACCCACTTCCTTACAATGGGCACTTCAGGTTTACAGGCCATCATGCACGTCTCTATCCAGGGACAATGTGGAGCCTCCCAATTTTTGGCTGCCCTGCCTAAGGGCTATACTACAATAGACCCACTTCCTTACAATGGGCACTTCAGGTTTACAGGCCATCATGCACGTCTCTATCCAGGGACAATGTGGAGCCTCCCAATTTTTGGCTGCCCTGCCTAAGGGCTATACTACAATAGACCCACTTCCTTACAATGGGCACTTCAGGTTTACAGGCCATCATGCACGTCTCTATCCAGGGACAATGTGGAGCCTCCCAATTTTTGGCTGCCCTGCCTAAGGGCTATACTATAATACACCCACTTCCTGACAATGGGCACTTCAGGTTTACAGGCCATCATGCACGTCTCTATCCAGGGACAATGTGGAGCCTCCCAATTTTTGGCTGCCCTGCTTAAGGGCTATACTACAATAGACCCACTTCCTTACAATGGGCACTTCAGGTTTACAGGCCATCATGCACGTCTCTATCCAGGGACAACGTGGAGCCTCCCAATTTTTGGCTGCCCTGGCAAAGGGCTATACTAAAATAGACCCACTTCCTTACAATGGGCACTTCAGGTTTACAGGCCATCATGCACGTCTCTATCCAGGGACAATGTGGAGCCTCCCAATTTTTGGCTGCCCTGCCTAAGGGCTATACTACAATAGACCCACTTCCTTACAATGGGCACTTCAGGTTTACAGGCCATCATGCACGTCTCTATCCAGGGACAATGTGGAGCCTCCCAATTTTTGGCTGCCCTGCCTAAGGGCTATACTATAATACACCCACTTCCTGACAATGGACACTTAATGTTTTGAGGCCCTCATGCACGTCTCTACCCAGGGACAACGTGGAGCCTCCCAATTTTTGGCTGCCCTGCCTAAGGGCTATACTACAATAGACCCACTTCCTTACAATGGGCACTTCAGGTTTACAGGCCCTCATGCACGTCTGTATGCAGGGGCATTGGTGAACCTCACAATTTTGGACTGCCCTGGCAAAGGAAAATACTACAAAGACTCACTTCCTCAAAATGAGCACATTAGACTCAAGAGGCCTTCATGTACGTCTCTTCTCAGGGACATCGGAGTGCCACACAATGTTTTCACGTAAAATCTTTCATGTATTAATCTCAAAAAGTAACATACACCAGCTCTATCTCACTATTGGGTATGTGCCCTTAACATTTCCGCCATGAAAAATCATTTTGGGGTCATTTTGGAAGGTTTTCTGGTGAGTCCGTAAAAATGGCGTAAAACGCGGACAAAATTGTTCACAGCTGTGACTTTTCAGTGATAAATGCTTCAAGGGGTCTTCCCCATGCTGTTGCCATGTCATTTGAGCACTCTTCTGAGACTTTTGTGACATTTTTAGGGTTTCTCCATGCTGCCGGGGGGTCATTTCACAAAAATACTCGGGTCTCCCATAGGATAACATTGGGCTCGTTGCTCGGCCCGAGTACACGAGTATCTTGGGAGGCTCGGCCCGAGCTTCGAGCACCCGAGCTTTTTAGTACTCGCTCATCACTAAACCTAACCCATCCAGTCCATTCATTACCTTATTATTCAATCTGCTAACGTACATACAGTACACATTCTAGACTACCCGATACGTTAGAATTGGGCCACCTTCTAGTGCTGATTATAAGGAGCCTGTGTAGGCTTATACTGTATGTATGGGCTTGTGTGGGCACTCATACTGTATATAGGAGGGCTGTGTGTGGGCTCATACAGAATATAGGAGAATATCAGCATAGCTAATTATGCTGAATATTAAGAGATACAATTAATATAAATATAACATAAAGATATAACTAAAATGTTAATATTAATATTCAGCATAATAAATTTCAGCCTATTGCTTCGGCCCTTCACAGTTACGGTCTCTCATGTGGCCCCTCAGGAAAATTAATTGCCCATCCCTGCTATAGATCATGATCTGATATCAGTAACTAATGGTGATGTGTTAGCCAGACCTAAGCCTTTACCCCAATGTTTAGAAAATGGAGTAAATTATGTTTCAATAAGAGGAAGTGTATTTCAGTATTTCAGTGGAGATATCTGTGAGGGAGATACAGCTACAGTAGTTTCTTATATTGGAATTTCAACGGAAACCACTGGACATACCATAGAGTTGAGCGATGCTCGAGTCGAATGGTTCACCAATTTCAAATTTGAGTGATTTTGGGCGCCGTTCGAGTTGTTCGACGAACTCGAATGATTTGCTTAAAGCTCGGCAGTTCGAGTTACCGTTCGAGAACGGTTCGATCACCAAAAGCGTGGCTTTTCACAGTAAGTATGTGGGCACGTTGCATATCTGCATGCGTCCTGCGTCCCCAGCACAATCCCTCTCTCTTTCCTACTCACCGATCACGAGCGTGATGCTGCATGGCTGTCACAGAGCTCCGGCGGCTTTTCCTCTTTTAAAAATGGCTGCCGCTTCATTATTCAATCTCGTATTCCCTGCCTTCCCTGCCCACCGGCGCCCATGATTGGTTGCAGTCAGACACGCCCCCACAATGAGTGACAGCTGTCTCACTGCAACCAATCACAGCCGCCGGCGGGCGGGTCTATATTGTGCAGTAAAATAATTAAATAAATTATAATAATAATAAAAAAAAAAAAACAACAAACTGCGGTTCCCCCCAATTTGGATACCAGCCAGGATAAAGCCACACGGCTGGAGGCTGGTATTGTCAGCATGGGGAGTGCCATGTTATGGGGAGCCCACCACCCTAACAATATCACCCAGCAGCCGCCCAGAATTTCCGCATCCATTAGATGCGACAGTCCCGGGACTCTACCCAGCTCATCCCGAATTGCCCTGGTGCGGTTGCAATCGGGGTAATTATGGGGTTAATCATGGCAGGCGTCTCCCTGAGATACCTTCCATGATTAACCTGTAAGTGAAAGTAAATAAACATACACAACGAAAAATCCTTTATTTGGAATAAAAGACAAAAAACACCCTATTTCACCATTTTATTAAAATCCCCAAACACCTCCAGGTCCGGCGTAATCTACAGAGGTCCCATGACGCTGTCAGGGCCAGGCGGTCGGGCAGACCCAGGAGGTGGATCCACTGGGCCGAACTCTAAGATGGTGGTAAGGAGTCCGGTAGCTGCAGCAGTATGGGCAGTAGAACAGTCCGTGCAAGTGAAGGTACCGAAGAAGTCCCTGGGACCACGGAGTCACGGATGGTGGTCCGGGTGACGTAGCTCAGGTTCGGAAGCCGAGATGATGTCAGGCGGGGTCCGGAACCTTTTGGAGCGAGATGACGGGTCACTGCAGGGATCCGAGATGGTACGGACTGTCAGATGGCAGACGGACAGCGTGCGGGGTTCGGGATTCAGCAGGCCCGGCTGGCGAGGCAGGATCAGCTCTAGAAGAGAGATACGTGAGTATGGCAAGACGACACAAGGAGACCTGACTCCTAGCTTGGAAAACACGAAGATCAGGCCCCGCCCCCTTGGACACTAACCCCCTTTATACCCTGTACCTGTTCAACCTCATTTCCTGTTAATGGACGCTGGCCCTTTAAGAAAGGGTCAGTGACCGCGCGCGCGCCCTAATGCGCATGCGCGCCGCCCGGGTGCCAGAAGCCAGGGAAGGAGGCTGAGAGGAGGACGCAGGGGAGCCGGCCAGATCCTGGGAAGCCGCCGGGCGCCGAAATCGGGCACCAGGGGGCCTGGGAAGGACGGGCACCGGAGGCTGGAGAGCGGGGAGCGTGGCAGGTGAGCCGGGGAGCGGGGGTGAGGACCCGGGGAGCGTGACAGTACCCCCCCCCCACGCCCCCCTCCCCGCAATCGGGACATGAAGGCACGGATCAGAGGAGTGCCCACGTTCTCCCTGGGCTCCCAGGACCTATCCTCAGGACCATACCCTTCCCAGTCCACCAGGAAGAACTGTCGACCACGTACGGTCTTCATGGCCACGACATCCCTTACCGCATAGATGTCGTCATCGGCTATAGGAGGAGGAGCCGAACTGGCAGCAGCGGAGAAGGGACCAAGGACAACCGGCTTGAGCAGGGAGACGTGGAAGGAGTTGGGTATCCTCATCGTGGCCGGGAGCTGGAGCTTGTAGGAGACCTCATTGATTTTGCTGAGGACTTTAAACGGCCCGATGTAGCGAGGACCCAGCTTGTAGGATGGTATCTTCAACCGGATGTACTGGGAAGCAAGCCAGACTAGATCTCCAGGAGAGAAACACGGAGGGTCCAGACGCCTCTTGTCAGCGTGTTTCTTCATCCGCTGGGAAGCGCGTCCAAGGGACGCCTTGACAGAGTCCCAAATGGTAGCGAAGTCACGGACTACAGTATCAGCCGCAGGGACATCCGAAGAAGGGGATATAGGCAATGGGACGGAGGGCTGAAGTCCGTAAACGACATGGAAGGGAGATTTGGAGGACGACTCACTGATGTGGTGGTTATGTGAGAATTCAGCCCAAGGCAGAAGCGTGGACCAGTCGTCGTGATGGGCGTTGACATAGTGACGTAAGAAGGAGGTCAAGGTTTGATTGACCCTCTCCACTTGGCCATTAGACTGAGGATGGTAAGCAGAAGAAAAGTCCAGAGTCACTCCCAGATGTGTGCAGAGCGCCCTCCAGAAGCGGGAGGTGAACTGAGTTCCTCTGTCGGACACGATGTGGGATGGAAAGCCATGCAAGCGGAAGATGTGATGTATATAGGCTTCCGCGAGTTCCTGAGCAGAGGGCAGTCCAGCCATAGGGACGAAGTGAGCCATTTTGGAGAACCGGTCCACCACGACCCATATGACCGTGTGTCCGGAGGACAATGGCAAGTCAGTAATAAAATCCATTGCTATGTGTTGCCACGGAACTGAGGGTATCGGCAGAGGCAGAAGACGGCCATAGGGCAGGTGTTTGGGCGTCTTGTTCCTGGCACAAGAGGAGCAGGCAGAGACAAAAGCAGCGACGTCCGTGCGAAGGGATGGCCACCAGTAATGGCGTACAATCGCACCCCATGTTCTCTTCTGGCCTGCATGGCCGGCTGTTTTTGAGGCATGGCCCCAGTGTAACACTTTTTGTCTGTCAGTCTCAGAGACATAGGTCTTTCCGGGCGGTATCTGGGCCAGGGTGACAGGGGCCACCGGAAGGATCTTGCTAGGAGAGATGATAGGTTGGGTAGTCTCTTCCTCCTGCTCCATGGGCATGAAAGACCTAGACAAGGCATCAGCGCGTACATTTTTGTCCGCGGGTCGGAAATGGAGCTGGAAGTCAAACCTGGCAAAGAATAAGGACCACCTGGCTTGCCGTGGGTTCAGTCGCTGAGCGGACCGCAAGTATTCCAGGTTCTTGTGGTCCGTGTAGATAATCACGGGGTACACTGCTCCTTCCAGGAGGTAGCGCCACTCCTCCAGAGCCAGTTTGACTGCCAATAGTTCTCGGTCACCGATGGTGTAGTTGCGTTCAGGCGCTGAGAAGCTCTTGGAGAAGAAACCGCAAGTCACCATCTTCCCGGAGGAGGACTTCTGCATGAGCACTGCTCCGGCTCCCGAGGAGGAGGCATCCACCTCTAAGGTGAACTGGCGGTTTAACTCCGGACGGTGGAGTACAGGAGCGGAGGCAAAGGCTCGCTTCAGTGAGCAAAACGCGGCGTCGGCCGCAGGTGACCAGTCCTTTGGATTAGCCTCCTTTTTGGTCAAAGCGGAGAGAGGAGCAGTCAGGGCAGAGAAGTGAGGGATAAACTGGCGGTAGTAGTTGGCGAATCCCAGGAACCGTTGGATTGCCTTCAGTCCAGAAGGGGGAGGCCAGTTGAGTATGGAGGAGACCTTCTTTGGATCCATTTGCAGTCCAGTACCCGAGATGATGTATCCCAGGAAAGGAAGAGAGGACTGCTCAAAGACACACTTCTCATATTTGGCGTAGAGACGGTTCTCTCTCAGTCTTTGTAGGACCAGCTGTACGTTCTCTCTGTGGGTCTGGAGGTCCGGAGAGTAGATAAGGATGTCATCCAGATAAACTACTACACAGATGTAGAGGAGGTCCCGGAATATGTCGTTCACCAGTTCTTGGAAGACTGCTGGTGCGTTACACAAGCCGAAGGGCATCACGCAGTATTCATAGTGCCCATCGCGAGTATTAAACGCGGTCTTCCATTCGTCCCCAGAGCGGATACGAACTAGGTTGTAGGCACCCCGCAGATCCAGCTTGGTGAACACACGGGCTCCTCTGAGCCGGTCGAACAATTCAGGGATGAGCGGCAGAGGGTACTTGTTTTTGACGGTGATCTGATTCAGACCCCGGTAGTCGATGCATGGGCGTAGGTCACCCTCTTTCTTCTTAACGAAGAAGAAGCCTGCTCCCGCAGGAGAGGAGGATCTCCGGATGAATCCCTTTGCCAGGCTCTCTGTGATGTAGGTAGACATGGCCCTGGTTTCGGCGGGGGACAACGGATATATCCGTCCTCGAGGTGGTGTTGCTCCTGGGAGCAGGTCGATGGCACAATCGTAGGGACGGTGTGGCGGAAGTACCTCAGACTCCTTCTTGTCAAAAACGTCTGCGAAGGACCAATAGGCCGAGGGCAGTTCCGGTAGGTTCTCTGGAACCGGAGGTCGTCGGATGGGTTGTATGGACTTCAGACACTTCTCATGACAAGCAGGACCCCATCGGGTGATTTCGCCAGTACCCCAGCTGACTGATGGTTCGTGAGTCCGCAACCAGGGAAGTCCCAGCAGGATTTGATGGGACATGTGTGGAAGGACGTAGAGAGCGATGTTCTCGGTGTGCAGGGCACCGATACGCAGTTCGACCGGTCTGGTGACCCAGGAGATGGTATCAGAGAGGGGTCTCCCATCCACAGAGGCAATCACTAGGGGCTTCTCGAGTAGAGTAACAGGCAGCTGGTACTTGTCCACAGTGGCCTGCTGGATGAAATTGCCTGCTGCTCCAGAATCGAGGTATGCCTCAGCCGTGAAGCGTGTCTCTCCCGTTGACACTTGTACAGTCCACATAACCGGGTCTGAGAGAGTCCCAGCACCTAGGGAGGCCTCTCCTACCAACCCTAGGCTTTGGAGTTTCCCGGCCTTTCCGGACAGGAGCGTAGGAGGTGTGTGTCCTCTCCGCAGTAAAAGCAGAGACCCTTGGCGAGCCGCTCTGCTCGACGTTGTTCAGACTGTCGTACTCGGTCGATCTGCATGGGCTCGTGGACGGGAATCCCAGCTGTTGATGACTGAGAGACGGAGGGCTTCTGTGGGGGAGAAGAATGCCGTACCGGACGTCTCTCACGAGACAGCTCTTTGGAGCGCTCCTGAAAACGAAGGTCCACTCGAGTTGCTAGGGCAATCAGGGCATCTAGGGTGGAGGGCACGTCACGACCCGCCAACTCATCTTTGATGCGACTCGAGAGTCCTTCCCAGAAGGCGGCTGTTAGGGCCTCATTATTCCACCCGAGTTCTGAAGCCAGGGTGCGGAAATGGATGGCGTATTGGCCCACCGTCAGTGTTCCTTGACGTAAGCGGAGAAGGGATGAAGCAGACGCAGAGGCGCGTCCCGGCTCGTCAAAGGTGCTGCGAAAGGCCTGCAGGAACTCTTGAAGATCCTTGGTCATAGGGTCCTCCTTCTCCCACAAGGGGTTCATCCACGCCAGTGCCTCGCCCTCTAGGTGAGACATGATGAAGGCGACCTTGGCTTGGTCGGAGGCAAACAAGTGTGGTAGCTGCGTGAAATGAAGGGAACATTGGTTTATGAAGCCCCTGCAGGTCTTGGGATCTCCGGCATAACGAGGTGGTGAAGCCAAACGGAGTTGGGAAGCAGTCGAAGAGGCTGCCACGGGTGCGGGAGCCGTGGATTGAGTAGTGGAGGCCCGGAACGTTGAAGGCGTAACTGCCGCTTGTAACGTGTACAGGCGGGTGTCCACGGAGGTCATAAAGTTCAGCATGCGGGTCTGGACTTCACGCTGGCGTTGGAGTTCCTCTTGCAAGGCCGCTAGTGCTGCAGCGGGATCCATGGCCTGATCTTACTGTCAGGGCCAGGCGGTCGGGCAGACCCAGGAGGTGGATCCACTGGGCCGAACTCTAAGATGGTGGTAAGGAGTCCGGTAGCTGCAGCAGTATGGGCAGTAGAACAGTCCGTGCAAGTGAAGGTACCGAAGAAGTCCCTGGGACCACGGAGTCACGGATGGTGGTCCGGGTGACGTAGCTCAGGTTCGGAAGCCGAGATGATGTCAGGCGGGGTCCGGAACCTTTTGGAGCGAGATGACGGGTCACTGCAGGGATCCAAGATGGTACGGACTGTCAGATGGCAGACGGACAGCGTGCGGGGTTCGGGATTCAGCAGGCCCGGCTGGCGAGGCAGGATCAGCTCTAGAAGAGAGATACGTGAGTATGGCAAGACGACACAAGGAGACCTGACTCCTAGCTTGGAAAACACGAAGATCAGGCCCCGCCCCCTTGGACACTAACCCCCTTTATACCCTGTACCTGTTCAACCTCATTTCCTGTTAATGGACGCTGGCCCTTTAAGAAAGGGTCAGTGACCGCGCGCGCGCCCTAATGCGCATGCGCGCCGCCCGGGTGCCAGAAGCCAGGGAAGGAGGCTGAGAGGAGGACGCAGGGGAGCCGGCCAGATCCTGGGAAGCCGTCGGGCGCCGAAATCGGGCACCAGGGGGCCTGGGAAGGACGGGCACCGGAGGCTGGAGAGCGGGGAGCGTGGCAGGTGAGCCGGGGAGCGGGGGTGAGGACCCGGGGAGCGTGACAGACGCATCCAGCTCTGCTACATGAAGCTGACAGAAGTGCCATAGAACAGGAGCGCTCTGTGTCAGATCCACGGAGCAATGAAGTGAGCCGCGGGGACGTCACTGAGGTAATGCCTGCGTGTGCGGTGATGATGGGGGTTGTAGTGCCTGCGTGTGCGGTGATAATGGGGGTTGTAGTGCCTGTGTGTGGGGTGATGATGGGGATTGTAGTGCCTGCGTGTGCGGTGATGATGGGGGTTGTAGTGACTGCGTGTGCGGCAATGATGGGGGTTGTAGTGCCTGTGTGTGTGCGAGGATGAGTGCGGTACTGCCGGTGTTTGCCCACCCATCCACCCATCCATCCACCCATCTATCCATTGGCCCATCCATCTATCCATCCATCCGCCCATCCATCCATCCGCCCATCCGTCCATCCATCCATCCACCCATCCATCCATTCATCCATCCATCCATTCATCCATCCACCCATCCATCAACCCATCCATCCATCCGCCCAACCATCCGCCCATCCATCTGCCCATCCATCCATCCATCCAGCCATCCATCCATCTGCCCATCCATCCATCCGTCCATCCATCCGTCCATCCATCCGTCCATCCATCCGCCCATCCATCCATCCGTCCATCCATCCGTCCATCCATCCATCCGTCCATCTATCCGCCCATCCATCCGTCCATCCATCCGCCCGTCCATCCGTCCATCCATCCATCCGTCCATCCATCCGTCCATCCATCCGCCCATCCATCCATCCATCCATCCATCCATCCATCCATCCATCCATCCTTGCAGCTGAACAATCTGCTTCTGGATTCGCTACTGCAGTATAGAGGTCAAGATTACGAAATCTTCCTATGCTTTTTATTAGAGGCAGTGGCTCAATGGATAGAGCTCCCGCCAAAGGAGAGTTAGTTCACGAGTTCGAGTCCCGGCCGTCCCGGTAAAGAATTTCATTTCTAAATTATAATTATTATTTATTTATAATTATAATTTAATTATGCACTGAGGGGAGGAGCCGGTCATCAGCTGTGAGCCGCGGGACACACCTCTAAAATTGGATCAGTTCACGGAATGAGGCTGCATTGCTCTCTCCTCTCTCTCCTCTCTCTCTCCTCCCTCTCTCCTTCCTCTCCCCTCCCTCTCTCTCCTCCCTCTCTCTCCTCCCTCCCTCTTTTCTCTCTCCTCTCTCCTCTTCTCTCTCTTCTCTCTTTCTCTCTTCTCTCTCTCTTTTTCTCTCTCTTTCTCTCTCTCTTTCTCTCTCTTTTTCTCTCTTTTTTTCTCTCTCTCTTTGTCTCTCTCTTTTTCTCTCTCTTTTTCTCTCTCTCTTTTTCTCTCTCATTTTCTCTCTATTTTTCTCTTTTTCCCTCTCTCTTCTCTCCTCTTCTCTCTCTCCTTTCTTTCTCCTTTCTCTCTCCTCTCTCTCTCCTCTCTCTCTCCTCTCTCTCTCCCCCTCTCTTTCTCTCTCTTCTCTCCTCTTCTCTCTCTCCTCTCTTCTCTCCTCCTCTCTCTCTCCTCTTCTCTCTTTCCTCTCTCTCCTTCTCTCTCTATCCCTTTGCTCTCTCTCTCCCTTTTATCTCTCTCTTTTTTCTCTCTCAGGCCTGGCGATGATCAGCTGACACTATAAGTCGAGCGGTGAGGCCGGCTTTTTACCTCCCGGCCGGCTAAACTATCAGCTGCTGCTGTCGGACAGGAGTCTGCACAGAAGTGTGTAGTTTTTTTTTTTTTTTTTGCACTGATGCATCAGCTGATTATATAAAAGCCATTTATACAATCAGCTGCTCTGTCATGTGATTCAGGCCCTTGAACCTGACACATCATCTGATCGCTTTGCCTTCCAGCAAACCGATCAGATGATATTGGATCCAGATTGGACGGCGCTGGACCCTTTACCCAGGATTACTGCGGAGGGGGGTTCTTTATTTCAATAAAGATGGAGTTACTAATTGTTTGTTGTGTTTTATTTCTAATAAAAATATTTTTCTGTGTGTTGTGTTTTTTTTACTACACTAGAAATTCATGGTGGCCATGTCTAATATTGGCGTGACACCATGAATTTCGGGCTTAGGGCTAGTTGATAATATACAGCTAGCCCTAACCCCATTATTACCCAGCGAGCCACCCGTCACCAGGGCAGCTGGGAGAGTTGGATACAGCACCAGAAGATGGCGCTTCTATGAAAACGCCATTTTCTGGGGAGGCCAAAGACTGCAATTCGCAGCAGGGGTTCCCAGAAAGCTTGGGCACCGTGAGCTGTGGATTCCAATCCCCAGCTGCCTAGTTGTACCTGGCCGGACACAAAAATTGGGCGAAGCCCACGTCATTTTTTTTTTAAATTATTTCATGAAATTCGTGAAAATAATTAAAAAAAAAAAGCTGCAAAACTACAAGGCTCAGCATACTCCATCCAGGACTGTATGCAGGAGTTTTTTGCCCCCCCCAAAAAATTACGTGGGCTTCGTCATATTTTTGTATGCTAGCCAGGTACAGCAGGCACCTACGGACTGCTCCCAACTCCCAGCTGCCTATTTGTACCCGGCTGGGAACCAAAAATATAGGGAAGCCCTTTTTTTTCATTATTAAACGAATTTCATGAAATAATTAAAAAAAAAAAGACGTGGGCTTCGCCCAATTTTTGTGTCCAGCCAGGTACAACTAGGCAGCTGGGGATTGAAATCTGCAGCACAGGTTGGCCCGAGCTTTCTGGACCCCTCTCCTGTGAATTGCAGTCCGCAGCCACCCCAGAAAATGGCACTTTTATAGAAGCGCCATCTTCTGGCGCTGTATCCAACTCTTCCAGCAGCCCTGAAGCCGGGTGGCTTGCTGGGTAATAAGGGTTAATACTAGCTTTGTTTTACTAGCTAGTATTAAGCCAGAGATTCTTAATGTCAGGCAAGTTTGACCCGGCCATTAAGAATCTCCAATAAAGGGTTAAAAAAAAGACACCACACAGAGAAAAAATACTTTAATAGAAATAAATACACAGACACACTTAGAGACTCCATGTTTATTACTCCCTCTCAACCCTCCACGATCCTGGTCTTCTGTCTTCTTTCTCCTTCAACCCATGCAGCTCTGCTACATCAGACAGCACTGCATGGGAGAAGACACTGCTGCTCCTGTGCAGTCTAATCACTCAGTGAGTGAGCAGAGGCTGCGGGTTATAAGCGATGACGTCACCGCTGACAGGCGGTTACTATAGCAATAGTGCTCCGATCACGTGATTCCCAGTGCTGCAATTCACCAGCTGTGCCAGCCAGTCCCTGCATGTGGGCTGACTCTGTAAAGAGCGCACACATGCAGGAACAGGGAGTCGACCATGTGCCAGAGCATTTCGCCGGTACACGGAGATGCTTGAACGATCACCGCGTACCGGAGAGATGCACTGACAGGACCTAGCAATGACGTCTAGCCATGTGACCAGTCTGTAGCCAATGAGATAATAGACACGTGATTGGTCACATGCTATTTTGACAACACGGAAGGTCCTATCATCAGTGCTGGTTACCGGGAGGACGCAGCGATGATTGGAAGGAAAAGCGGCGGGAGACAGAGTGCAAGACGCGTCGCGGGGACCTGTAAGTGTAATGGCAATGTTTATTAACTGTATGTGTATATGTTGTGACGATGTGGGCCCCGAGGGTATGGGGGGCCACGCGTCAGGTAGCGGGATTAAAGCACACTGGATCAATTTGCCACTTTAACAGCCCATACGGTTTATTAACAGCTCCATAAACCATACTAGGTCACATAACATAAAGATGCCGTTCCTTGGCTTTCTTCTCAAAGACCAATACATAATGTAAAGTCCACACACTGTTGGAATTCCACACAGGTGTCCCTGACCCTTGTCAGTATTCAGACACCGGTTTCAGTCCTGGTTACCTTCCTCTGAAGGTTGCTAGTGTCCTTACCAAATTTCCCCTGGCTCCAGCCAGGCTTTACACATGGACTTATACCTTCTCCAGAAGGTCTCCTGCATAGCAACCACCGTGCTTCTGCTCTCACCCTCTGCAGCGCACACACTTAAGGCTGCTTTACATGGTACGACCGATTGTGCAATTTCACAATCGATCGTACCCGCCCCCGTCCTTTTTGCATCACGGGCAAATCGCTGCCCATGTCGCACAAAGTCGGTAACCCCCGTCACACGTACTTTCCTCTCGTGCGACCACGCTGTGGGCGGCGAACGTCCACTTCCTGGAGTGGGAGGGACGTTCGGCGTCACAGCGACGTCACATGGCCGCCGGCCAATGGAAGCGGAGGGGCGGAGATGAGGGGGACATAAACATCCCGCCTACCTCCTTCCTTCACATAGCCGGCGGCGGCCGTGTGACGCAGGTGAGCTGCTGTTCATCGTTCCCAGGGTGTCACACGGAGCGGTGTGTGCTAGCACGGAAACGATGAACAACTAAATTAAACGATATTATGGAACCTAGCGACCAGTACACGACTCACGATTTGTGAGCAATACTGCGTCGCTAGGAGGTGTCACACAGGCCGGCATCGCCAGCGATGCCGGATGTGCGTCACAAAAACCGTAACCCCGACGATCTATCGCACAATAGATTGTCTGGTGTAAAGCAGCCTTTACAGTCTCCCCCTAGACTGCACTAGACACTCTGCCCCAGGTTCAGAAACACAGGATTGCTTTAACCCTTGGAGCCACACCCACAGGTGGTAAGGAGTGTTTAATCAGCCTCACACACCCTTTCATGACTCTGCATGTAAAGGCCGCTTTACACGCTGCAATGTATCTTACAATGTGTCGGCGGGGTCGCTTCGTAAGTGACGCACATCCGGCATCGTAAGGTACATTGCAGTGTGTAACAGCTACGTGCGATTGCGATTGAATGGTAAAACGTTCATCGCACACACGTCGTTCATTCCTCATGAATTGAACGTCAGATTGTTCATCGTACCCGGGGTAGCACACATCGCAGTGTGTGACACCCCGGGAACGATGAACAGATCTTACCTGCGTCCTGCGGCTCCCGCCCGGTAATGCGGAAGGAAGGAGGTGGGTGGGATGTTTACATCCCGCTCAGCTCCGCCCCACCACTTCTATTGGCCGGTTGCCACGTGATGACGCTGTGACACCGAACGTCCCTCCCACTCCAGGACGTGGACGTTCGCCGGCCACATCGAGGTCGTATGGACGGGTAAGTACGTTTGACGTGGGGGTTACTCGTATGTGCGACACATTCAACAAATAGAACGTGCTGCACATACGATGGGGGCAGTTACGATCGCATACGGTATCGTATGCTGGATCGTAAGGTGTAAAGCAGGCTTAATGCAATCCTGTGGAACCACAGGTCCCAGCCAACTTCACATTGCAGAGCACCAACGCTTCTGCAAAACATACCGGCCATTTATAATGCAGCTGGTTGATGTCTCACAATGTATAATGTGTTTTTATGTGTTTATGTTTGCCTGCCATTGTTGTCAATGGGGTTCGAAGGAGTTCGTCGAACGGAGCCTACGTTCGACGAACCGAACCGAACTCGAACGCTAAGGGGGTTACTCAACACTAACCATAACTATATGAAAAGGAAAATAAGAAAGGGATTTTTCACGATAAATAATAATAATAATAATAATAATAATAATAATAATAATAAAAAAAGCACTTTTATTTCCATCCTGAGCCTCATGCCCTAAATAATTCTACTTCTTGGGCAATTAAAACATTTTTTAAAAAATGGCCATATATTACTGGTATGAGCAATGAATGTACTGTATGTTAAGATTAGGGTAAGAATTCACACAGGCAATAATAATAATAATCAATCAATATCAATAAATATATATAACTAAATATATCAATAAATCAATAATAAAGGTAACAATAGTGTGAAATCAGTTATATATTCATTATCGATATTTTACAGTTAAAAACTTTGCATATAGACCATCCTCGTCTGTACAACCGGTCCTGTTACTCGTCCTCTAATCCTCGTGTCAGTCTCCAGTGCTCTCCATCTATAGTCACTGCAGGAGGAAATGGATGGGTAATTAGCCAGTATATTATCCGGAGCTTCCACCTGCCGTGCTTTGAATGATGAGAGCAAGAATAAAGACTTTGGAGATTTAGGAAAACGATGGTCTGGGTCACAGAGCTCAGCTTTTACTTTCACAGCATTTTGCTGCATTAAACAATCCTGATATTGACTTTTGAGGGGGATACAAACAAGGGAATTCAAAATCAATAAATAACTGTAATATATTTAATAAAACCATTATATTGATTTGACTATTTCAAGTATTAGGATTGTGTTATTGAGTACCCATTATAGACTCCTGGAGCTGCTCTGTTAGGGTGGATGACATATGGGTTTATATTACAGTGTGAGCGCTGTGCCATATGTAAGTGCCTATTCTTTTACTGACTGGTTCAATGGGAGAACCTTAAATACATACAGTAGTTTCATTGAGGGGCAGATGGACCATTTGGTCACTGAGTCAATGCCCTGAACAAAATGGATTTCATTGCCCAGTAATCAGAAAATATACAGTAAATAAATGGTGGTATAGTAGATTAGATCACATATCAGATTTTTATTTTCCAAGTAAGTTAAATTTTTATTATATTAGACATTATTTTTGGGATGAAGTGCACCACCATCCTTGAAAAGCCATGGTGAAAACCTCTGCACTCTGAGTACTGGATTCCAGGCTGTGTTCCCTATACTTCCTGTGACGACATGGACTCTGTCAGTGCCTAGCATGGGTTACATTTCTTAAAATTCAGCCAGACATAAAGATAGTTTATTTATAGATGAGGGATAAGCCCCTCATTGTTTCTACAAGACTCTTGTTGACTCATGTAATTGCCTTGGCTAATGAAGGTCAGACACCCAGATAAATCAATTATGCGAACTTCCCATTGTATTACTAAGGTGTGCTTCACACACAGCGAGCTCGCTGCCGAGATCGCTGCTGAGTCACGCTTTTTGTGACGCAGCAGTGACCTCATTAGCGATCTCGCTGTGTGTGACACTGAGCAGCGATCTGGCCCCTGCTGCGAGATCGCTGCTCGTTACACACAGCCCTGGTTTGTTTTCTTCAAAGGCGCTCTCCCACTGTGACACACAGATCACTGTGTGTGACAGCGAGAGAGTGACGAAATGAAGCGAGCAGGGAGCAGGAGCCGGCATCTGGCAGCTGCGGTAAGCTGTAACCAAGATAAACATCGGGTAACCAAGGTGGTTACCCGATATTTACCTTAGTTACCAGCCTCCGCAGCTCTCACGCTGCCTGTGCTGCCAGCTCCGGCTCTCTGCACATGTAGCTGCTGTACACATCGGGTTAATTAACCCGATGTGTACTGTAGCTAGGAGAGCAAGGAGCCAGCGCTAAGCAGTGTGCGCGGCTCCCTGCTCTCTGCACATGTAGCTGCACTACACATCGGGTTAATTAACCCGATGTGTACTGTAGCTAGGAGAGCAAGGAGCCAGCGCTAAGCTAAGCGGTGTGCGCTGGTAACTAATGTAAACATCGGGTAACCATATGTCGCGGGCGGGGAGGAGGGTGTCAGCACACTACGCTCACCCCTTCTGCTCGGGTCCGGTGGCTGCTGCTCAGTGGTGGCTCAAGCGGTGGGCCGGATCCCGGGGTTTCTCGAGCGACACTCCTCGCCCGTGAGTGAAAGGGGGGTTGTTGGGTGTGGGAATTGTTTATTGTCCGTGACGCCACCCATGGTTGTGGTGATTTCACCACCGCTGCTCTATATGGGGATCCCGGGGATGGTGATGCGGAGCAGCCAGGTGTTGTGTTGCCCCTCCGTGGGTAGGGGTTGGTGATCCCGAGGCCTGGTGATGGTTTGGGAGGTGCAGGGCCTGGTGGGCGCAGGAACGCAGGGGCAGCGCTGTGCCTTGCGGCACTGTGGTACTCACTCAGCCTGAGACGTTGACACAGTTTTTACGGTAAACCACACGGCTGGAAAGACGGTTCCCACGGACGGCTGCACTTGCTCTCCCAGTAGGTGACGGTGATGTCCCTCTTCCTTGCACCTTTGTTTACTTGTTGGTAGCGATGGGTCCCCACCGGTAACCCGCTCCCCGGCTTCAAGCTGGACCGGAGGAGCTCTACTCTTTGCCCGCAGGTGCTGGCCCTGAGAAACTGGTGCCTTGGCGGTGGCGGTGTCTCTCCTACTCTGGTTGGGCTGTTGCCTTCAATCGGGACTTGGTTGTTGGGGGATCTACGTCCCCTTCACTGACGGATTTGGCAAATTCTGGCGACTCCAAGCCTTGCCGGGGTCCGAGAGGCCCCTGCCCTGGTGCTGACTGTCCTTCGGAACACTGCTCCAGACCGCCGGGCCACTACCCGTCCGCGGTCCTTCCAGGAACTTCCAAACGGTCCCCCTCCAGACAGTCACCGCCGTTGCTGACCTTGCTGACCTGTCCTGCACACAGCTGGACTACTTCAGGCTTTCTCTCTGTCACCACTCTTGCTGTCCTCCTTTACCACTCCACTTCACTTCTACTTTCACTTCCTCCTCCTAAACTCAACTTTACTCGAGCCCTGCCTGGGCTATCTGCCTGGTTTCTCCCGCCTCCAGAGCTGTGTCCTCCTCGGTGGGCGGAGCCAACCGCCTGGCCCACCCCCTGGTGTGAATCATCAGCCTCTGGAGGAAGGCAACAAGGGTTTTTGGTTAGCTGTGGTGTTCCTAACTGGGATGTAGGGTGTGGTGGTGTGTGACCTGTGTCCCCTGGCTTGCCCAGGGCGACACACATACCCGATGTTTACCTTAGTTACCAGTATCCGCAGCTTCCAGACGCCGGCTCCGTGCAAGCGCAGCATCGCTTGCACGTCGCTGCTGGCTGGGGGCTGGTCACTGGTCGCTGGTGAGATCTGCCTGTTTGACAGCTCACCAGCGACCATGTAGCGATGCAGCAGCGATCCTGGCCAGGTCAGATCGCTGGTCGGATCGCTGCTGCATCGCTAAAGTGTGAAGGTACCCTAAGTGAATTGCTCTATGTGATGTATCTAACCTGTCTCTCCCTTGTCTCTGGATATTTTGTATATGGCTTGAAATCTAGCCAATAAGAGCCTAGTCTTATCCACCAATCGTGAAGACCCCAATGGTCTGAATGGAGCTCAGGGGTATAAGAGAGCTCAGGGGTATAAGAAGGAGGACTGTCCATTGCCCAGGTAGACTCTTGCTACATGCTACCAATCTAGGACCTGCGGATCCGATTGGCAAGCCATAACAGAACCTGGATTATAATACTATATGGACTTCAGCATCGAATGCAAGGATTCGGCTGAGCTATCAAGGACTACCTAAGGAAGGAATCCAACTTGGGACAATCCAGTCACCTGACTACAGACTTTGCGGTCCTCAGCCAGCTTCCTAAATGTGGCGTTATTCAATTCTCGGTGGGTGCCCACCAAAAGCGGGGTGCTACTGGTTTGGAGTAAGTACCCCTGGAAGCTCTCTGGCATGGTCATTCTAATCCCTGGTGAGCCAGCGGAAGGGTGAGAAACTGTTGCTGGTTACATTTTGTGGTTTTGCTGGTTATGTGTTATGTGCCGTTAATTGTTTGGGGATCCAATAAAGTCTTAATATTGTGATTCCCTCACCCTGTGTTGTCTGAGTAGTGTTCCGCCCACGGTTTAAGGAGGTCATGCGTTCAGTTGAGAAGAGCCCTGTGCCATGCTGTCTTTCTAAAGGCGGCTGGGCCAGCGGATGAGAGCACCCACTGACCTCCGTGTCTCCACACTTACATTATTACAATTATTCTTATAGCTCTTCTTGCTTTCATAGCCCTTCATTTCTCTCTTAATTATTATAAATATGCACCCAAGTTGATCCAGAGACCAGCATTATAGGTGTTAAAATGTAGTTTGGATCAAAGAATGTGGGGTGGGGGTTGTGGGGGTGTTGTTACAAATTTTGATTTGGGCCAAGAACATTCAAGTTACGGTATATATCTGGTTATCATCAAGGCTTTCCACATAAATTAGGATGGGTTTAGAAGTGGTGGACATTACTCACTGTGTTCTACATTCATGTATTGTGACACATTTTCTGTGAGTTTTACTCTTTGTATTTGCAATAAGTAAAGTGCACATGAAATTCTGCAACAAAATCAGCATGTTGTGTGATCAAAATACTGATTTTCCTGCTACATGTAGATGGGTGTTAAAAAGCTCATTTACATACAAAGTCATGTCCAAAAGTGTTGGAAACTGTTCCAGAAAATGATTTTTTTTTTCCTCCCAGAAAATGATTGCAATTACGCATGTCTTGTTATACACAGGTTTATTTCCTTTGTGTGAATAGGAGGAGGACAAAAAAAATCTGAGAAAAAAGGAAAATTGCACATAATTTCACACAAACCCCCCCCCCAATGATCCTGACAAAAGTGTAGCACCTTTCCAAAATTGTGAGTAAAAAACTTTTTTTAAGCATGTTATGCTCATTTAAACTCACCTTTGGCAAGTATTAGGTGTGGGCAATATGAAAATCATGCCTGAAACCAGATAAAAAAGATAGAAAAGAGGAGAAGTTGACAATCTTTGCATTATGCGTCTGTCTGTTACTGTCACGGCGTGGACTAGGTGAGAATTCGGTGTGAGCCAAAACACAGTGGTTACACCACGAAGAACTAGCGGTACATCGGTGACACTAACAACAGAGGGCCCTAGGACTAATGAAAGGGAAGATGGATACCTGCTCCACTTAACTACTGCTGTACCCTGCACTCCTAGCCAGTTCCTATACAGGTTCCTTACCTGTCACTGAGCAGGAACCTGAAGCCCTGAAATGACTCTACAATAGTCCCTGGCTAGGGAGTGGGCAGGTGAAGGATGCTAGCACCACCACTGAAACACAGCACACCAGGGAAAGAAGACAGACAGGTGGAACACAACAACAGACTGCTGCAGTTAGAACCAAGACTGCAGCCACACCAGCAACTCAGCAAAGGGTTTCAGCAACTCCTTCCACCTCCAAGACCAGCATCCAAATGAATCAAGAATAACCAGCACCCTCTGCTGGTAACAGAGGATATATAAAGGGACTAGTAGTGGTCCCAAACCAGAAACACCTGAGCTGGTAATTGGTCTGCTTGCTGTCAAGGAATACTGCCATTAACCCTACAACTGCCAAAGGAAAGGAAAATGCGTTTCAATAGCAGAGACTAATGGGAAAGTGAGACTCAAACCTAAAACCTGTCACTAAACTCTTATAGCAGAGAGAAAACTGTGACAGTGCCACAATAGGCATAGAGAACAGAAAGAGGAGAAGCCAAGTGTCTGAGGACTTGAGAACTAAAATTGTTAAAAAATATCAACAATCTCAAGGTTAAAAGTCCATCTACAGAAATCTTAATGTTCCTTTGTCCTTGGTGAGGAACATAATCAAGAATTTTACCACCAATGGTACCATAACTAATCCCCCTGAAAGTGGACGACAGAGAAAAATTGATGAAATGTTGAAACACAGGATAGTCCGGATAGTGTTATAAGCAATCCCAATAAAGATCCAAAGAAATTTAAGTTGTCCTGCAGGCTCAGGGTACATCAGTGTCAGCACAAACTAACCCTCGAAATTTGAATTATAGGAAACGCTTTGGCAGGAGACCCAGGAGGACCCCACTGCTGAGACAGAGACATAAAAAAGCTATACTGGAATTTGCCAAAATGTACCAAAATGTTCATTGTATTGTTTAAGGAAAACAGAATGGGCCTACAAAGAAAACAACACAGTGCCTATGTAAGAGTAAAGGACTGTTGAGGTAGAAATAATGTAAAAGTATAATAGTGTTGATAATATAATGTGTAAGGTGAAGAATGTTTTGTAAGAAAGTCTGCAAAGCAACAGACTGCAGGGACAGAGGTAAGTGTAACAGTGTGTACCCCCCTGAAGACATCAACGACTTTAGTGCCTAATGTAAAATGTATGGCATAGAGTTTTATAATAGAAAATGTAATGCATAGTAATGTTGGTAAGATACAGTGGGGAAAAAAGTATTTAGTCAGCCACCAGTTGTGCAAGTTCTCCCACGTACAGAGATGAGAGAGGCCTGCAATTGACATCATAGGTAGACCACAACTATGAGAGACAAAATGAGAAAACAAATCCAGAAAATCACCTGGTCTGATTTTGCAAGATTTTATTTACAAATTATGGTGGAAAATAAGTATTTAATCACCTAAAAACATACAAGATTTCTGGCTCTCACAGACCTGTAACTTCTTCTGTAAGAGGCTTCTCCGTCCTCCACTCATTACCTGTAGTAATGGCACCTGTTTGAACTTGTTATCAGTATAAAAAAACACCTGTCCACAACCTTAAACAGTCAAACTCCACTATGGTGAAGAACAAAGAGCTGTCGAAGGACACCAGAAACAAAATTGTAGCCCTGCACCAGGCTGGGATGACTGAATCTGCAATAGGCAAGCAGCTTCATGTCATGAAATCAACTGTGGGAGCAATAATAAGAAAATGGAAGACATACAAGACCACTGATAGTCTCCCTCGATCTGGGGCTCCACACAAGATCTCACCCTGTTGGGTCAAAATGATCACAAGAACGGTGAGTAAAAATCCACACGGGGGGGACCTAGTGAATGACGTGCATAGATCTGGGACCACCTTAACAAATAATAATAATAATAATAATCTTTATTTCTATAGCGCCAACATATTCCGTAGCGCTTTACAATTCAGGAGGATCATATACAAACAAGTAACAGTTATAGAAATACAATATTTAGAGGGGAAAAAAAAATACAACCCTGCTCGTGAGAGCTTACAATCTACAATGAGATGGGGGGAGAGGCAAGGTTCAAGTGCTTATTTACAATGACAATCCAACCATCTCACGGAAATGGGGCTGGATAATGGTTTCCTGGACCAGTGGGCCCGAGCCTTGAGATGCCTTTGGGTGCCATGGAGTTTGATGTGGAGCTATGTTGTGAGAGGTTGTAGAGGGACTATGTGAATCGAATCTGATTAGGGAGTGTGATAGGCCGCCCTAAAAAGATGCGTCTTTAGGGTGCGTCTGAAGCTGAGTAAGTTGTGATTTGTCCTAACTTCTTGGGGTAGAGCGTTCCAGAGGGTTGGTGCAGCTCGGAAGAAGTCTTGGATCCGGGAGTGGGAGGTTCGAATTAGTGTGGATGTTAGTCGAAAGTCGCTTGCAGAGCGTAGAGAACGGGTGGACTGATAGACAGAGAGGAGGGTGGAGATGTAGGGGGGTGCTGCACTGTGGAGAGCTTTGTGGGTGAGAACAAGCAGTTTGAATTGGATCCTATGATATATGGGCAGCCAGTGCAATGACTGGCACAGAGCAGAGGCATCCGAGTAGCGGTTAGCCAGATAGGTGACCCGGGCTGCTGCATTAAGGATTGACTGTAGAGGAGAGAGTCTAGTTAGGGGGAGACCAATTAATAGAGAGTTACAGTAGTCCAAGCGAGAGTGGATCAGGGCCACGGTGAGGGTTTTTGTCGTTTCCATTGTGAGAAAGGGGCGGATTCTAGAGATGTTCTTGAGGTGCAAGCGGCAGGTGCGGGCAAGAGATTGTATGTGGGAGGTGAAGGAAAGATCAGTGTCAAGTATAACCCCCAGGCAGCGGGCTTGCGGCCTAGGACTTATCGTTGTGCCACACACAGAGAGGGAGATGTCAGGTTGAGGAAAGTTGGAAGATGGAGGGAAAAGAAGAAGTTCAGTTTTGGAAAGGTTAAGTTTCAGATAGAGAGCAGACATGACATTGCAAACTGCAGTCAGGCAGTCACTGGTGTTCTGTAGTACAGCGGGGGTGAGCTCAGGGGAGGAGGTGTATAGCTGTGTGTCATCAGCATAAAGATGGTACTGAAAGCCAAATCTGCTGATGGTCTGACCAATTGGGGCAGTGTAGAGGGAGAAAAGAAGAGGGCCAAGGACTGAGCCTTGAGGGACCCCAACAGTGAGAGGAAGAGGAGAAGATGTGGAGCCAGCAAATGATACACTGAATGAGCGGCCAGAAAGATAGGAAGAGAACCAGGAAAGAACAGTGTCCTTTAGGCCGATAGAGTGGAGCATAGAGAGAAGGAGATGGTGGTCAACAGTGTCAAAGGCAGCAGAAAGGTCAAGAAGAATAACAAAGGCTACAATCAGTAACACACTACGCCACCAGCGACTCAGATCCTGCAGTGCCAGATGTGCCCCCCTGCTTAAGCCAGTACATCTCCGGGCCCATCTGAAGTTTGCTAGAGAGCATTTGGATTATCCAGAAGATTATTGGGAGAATGTCATATGGTCTGATGAAAACAAATTACAACTGTTTGGTAGAAATATAACTCGTCGTGTTTGGATGCAACTCAGCATTCTGTCTCCTCCAAAGAACACCATACTTACTGTGAAGCATGGGGGTGGCAACAATATGCTTTGGGGCTTTTTCTCTGCAAAGAGACCAGGACGACTCATCCGTGTACATGAAAGAATGAATGGGGCCATGTATTGTGAGATTTTGAGTGAAAACCTCCTTCCATCAACAAGAGCATTGAAGATGAAACTTGGCTGGGTCTTTCAGCATGATAATGATCCCAAGCACACCACCAGGGCAATGAAGGAGTAGCTTTGTAAGAAGCATATGAAGGTCCTGGAGAGGCCTAGCCAGTCTTCAGATCTCCAGTCCATAGAAAACCTTTGGAGGGAGTTGAAAGTCCGTGTTGCCCAGAGACAGTGCCAAAACATCACTGCTCTAGAGGAGATCTGCATGGAGAAATGGGCCAACATAGCATCAACAGTGTGTGCCAACCTTGATATGACTTACAGAAAATGTTTGACCACTGTCATTGCTAACAAAGGATATATAACAAAATATACAGATGAACTTTTGTTATTGACCAAATCTTATTTTCCAGCATAATTTACCAAAAAAATCTTGTCACATCAGACAAGGTGATTTTCTGTATTTGTTTTCTCATTTTGTCTCTCATAGTTGTGGTTTACCTATGATGTCAATTACAGGCCTCATCTTTTTAAGTGGGAGAACTTGCACAATTGGTGGCTGACTAAATACTTTTTTTCCCCACTGTATATAGAAGGGAAGCAGATGTAATTGCCCACCACAACATGTGATCAAAGGAGGCTAACAAGCAGACTAGCAGAGACTCAGGGGCCCTTTGCACACTACGACATCGCAAGCCGATGCTGCGATGCCGAGCGCGATAGTCTCCGCCCCCGTCGCAGCTGCGATATCATGGTGATAGCTGCCGTAGCGAACATTATCGCTACGGCAACTTCACATGCACTCACCTGCCCTGCGACGTCACTCTGGCCGGTAAACCGCCTCCTTCCTAAGGGGGCGGGTCGTGCGGCGTCATAGCGATGTCACACGGCAGGCGGCCAATAGAAGTGGAGGGGCGGAGATGAGCGGGACGTAAACATCCTGCCCACCTCCTTCCTTTCTTCTGCATAGCTGGCCGGGACGCAGGTTGGAGATGTTCCTCGCTCCTGTGGTGTCATACACAGTTATGTGTGCTGCCGCAGGAACGAGGAACAACATCGTAACATCGGTCTTTCCCAATTCATGGAAATGACCGACGCTACACCGATGATACGATTACGACGCTTTTGTGCTCGTTAATCGTATCAAAAATGCTTTACACACTACGATGTCGAGAGCAACGCTGGATGTGCGTCACTTTCGATTTGACCCCACCGACATCGCACCTGCGATGTCGTAGTGTGTAAAGGGCCCCTTACTCTTGCTAGTTTGCCTATGAACTACCACTCTGCGGGTTGACACAAGAGTCTGCCTGCATTGTTCAAATACACCAGAGAAGTTATCGGGGAGAGTGTCAGAATCAATAGTCTGAACATATCCTGACGACACCATTACAGTCGGAGAAGTTTGTAAAAATCTCTGTGACAAATACATATCTCAGAGAAATACTTAATTTTCTGGAACAATTTCAAGGGTATCTTATACTCTAAATTAATGCATTTTTTTTCTGGGTATAAAAACGGAATAAAATGTAACACTTCTGATGGTGACATAATTGACCTATTATAGTGTGTAAATATGCCCCTTTCAGTGAGCACTCTACAAACATAATTCTTCTCCGTTTGACCACCACCACCTTTTAATTTTGACCACCATCATCTGTCACTGTCCATTGGTACAAGTTAATCTTTAATTTTTTGTTTGTTCTCTTACTAACATTCTCTTGATACCCTTGATAATTGGACTGTTATGTTATATTTTTATTCTTATTTTCTCTCTCTTTTTTTTTAACTCTGTGGGCTATGTATTATACCTCATTCTACACCAGGTGGCAGCATGGTACCTAACCCATAAGCATATGCAAAAGAGCAGACAAATATGTTTCACTCATGATCCCTAAAAATGTCTGACTGCTCCCCTAACTGTTCTGTATCACCTATTCTGAAGCATTTGGTCAGTTGCATGTCATGCAGAAAATGTATATTGCACAAACAGTAAATAGGGAATTGAGTAAACATACACAGCATGGGGCTCGTTCTGGTGAACTGTAGAGAACATTACTAGTCATCTGTTTAGATATTCACCGTATTCTCTGTATATACAATATTTAAGAGAGCTGCATACGTTATTTCATCTACTATACTAAAAGCCGGCACTATCAGTAAGGTTAGCAAAACAGCAGTGGCTAGTATGGAAAGTGCTTCTATAGCTACATTCAACTTGTGTTTGATATTCCATTTCTCCATTTTTAGAACCAGAGACATGGAATATTGAAAACAAATCTCATGCATTACTGATTCAGACTGGAGCACAGGTAGCCCATTGATTAATATGGGATCAATTCTTCTGTTCTAAAAACACACCACATGAAAACCAGGTGAACCCCATAATAATCAATGGGGTTCCTCTGATCATGTTTTCATCAGTAATGCAAGGGTTCTGTTTATGACAATAATTTGTCTTTTTCTAAAAATGCAACAGACAAACGGATGTCAAACATCAGTGGCCTTAATTTTTCTTTCTGTCATAGTAATCAATGAGAATAAATATCCAGAATGCATGAGCACAGGGAACATACAGTTAGGTCCAGAAATATTTGGACAGTGACACAATTTTCGCGAGTTGGGCTCTGCATGCCACCACATTGTATTTGAAATGAAACCTCTACAACAGAATTCAAGTGCAGATTGTAACGTTTAATTTGAAGGTTTGAACAAAAATATCTGATAGAAATTGTAGGAATTGTACACATTTCTTTACAAACACTCCACATTTTAGGAGGTCAAAAGTAATTGGACAAATAAACCAAACCCAAACAAAATATTTTTATTTTCAATATTTTCTTGTGAATCCTTTGGAGGCAATCACTGCCTTAAGTCTGGAACCCATGGACATCACCAAACGCTGGGTTTCCTCCTTCTTAATGCTTTGCCAGGCCTTTACAGCCGCAGCCTTCAGGTCTTGCTTGTTTGTGGGTCTTTCCGTCTTAAGTCTGGATTTGAGCAAGTGAAATGCATGCTCAATTGGGTTAAGATCTGGTGATTGACTTGGTCATTGCAGAATGTTCCACTTTTTTGCACTCATGAACTCCTGGGTAGCTTTGGCTGTATGCTTGGGGTCATTCTCCATCTGTACTATGAAGCGCCGTCCGATCAACTTTACGGCATTTTGGCTGAATCTGGGCTGAAAGTATATCCCGGTACACTTCAGAATTCATCCGGCTACTCTTGTCTGCTGTTATGTCATCAATAAACACAAGTGACCCAGTGCCATTGAAAGCCATGCATGCCCATGCCATCACGTTGCCTCCACCATGTTTTACAG
The DNA here is from genome assembly GCF_048569485.1 of Anomaloglossus baeobatrachus. NCBI lineage: Eukaryota > Metazoa > Chordata > Amphibia > Anura > Aromobatidae > Anomaloglossus > Anomaloglossus baeobatrachus. The sequence continues at coordinate 717,722,506 of NC_134353.1, read as the reverse complement.
AGGATGTGGTGTGCCTTGGATCATGTGCCGTTCCCTTTCTTCTGCAAACTTTTTTCTTCCCATCATTCTGGTACAGGTTGATCTTTGTCTCATCTGTCCATAGAATACTTTTCCAGAACTGAGCTGGCTTCATGAGGTGTTTTTCATCAAATTTAACTCTGGCCTGTCTATTTTTGGAATTGATGAATGGTTTGCATCTAGATGTGAACCCTTTGTATTTACTTTCATGGAGTCTTCTCTGTACTGTTGACTTAGAGACAGATACACCTACTTCACTGAGAGTGTTCTGGACTTCAGTTGATGTTGTGAACGGGTTCTTCTTCACCAAAGAAAGTATGCGGCGATCATCCACCACTGTTGTCATCCATGGACGCACAGGCCTTTTTGAGTTCCCAAGCTCACCAGTCAATTCCTTTTTTCTCAGAATGTACCCGACTGTTGATTTTGCTACTCCAAGCATGTCTGCTATCTCTCTGATGGATTTTTTCTTTTTTTTCAGCCTCAGGATGTTCTGCTTCACCTCAATTCAGAGTTCCTTAGACCGCATGTTGTCTGGTCACAGCAACAGCTTCCAAATGCAAAACCACACACCTGTAATCAACCCCAGACCTTTTAACTACTTCATTGATTACAGGTTAACGAGGGAGACGCCTCCAGAGTTAATTGCAGCCCTTAGAGTCCCTTGTCCAATTACTTTTGGTCCCTTGAAAAAGAGGAGGCTATGCATTACAGAGCTATGATTCCTAAACCCTTCCTCCGATTTGGATGTGAAAACTCTCATATTGCAGCTGGGAGTGTGCACTTTCAGTCCATATTATATATATAATTGTATTTCTGAACATATTTTTGTAAACAGCTAAAATAACAAAACTTGTGTCACTGTCCAAATATTTCTGGCCCTGACTGTATTGATGGACTTTGCCAAACTCTTCCCTAGGAGCAGCTCTGTAGTATAGCATGCAATGCAACTTTTTTTTTTTTTTCCAGCTGGGATTAAAGGAAATCTGTCGGCAGGTTTTTGCTACCTATTCTGACAGCATGTATCACTTAGATTTCTGGATGGAACAGTTGTGTCACAATAAGAGTTTTTAGATGTAGAATGTAGCAAAGCTCAGAAAGATAACCCCACCCACACCCCTGATTAGTAGCTCTCTGTATATATTGACAGTTTAAGCCCTTCACCCCCGGGCTCTAAAACACCTTAATGACTGGGCTATTTTTTCACTTTGACAGGTTATAACTCTGGAACGCTTCAACGGATCCCGGTGATTCTAACCTTCTTTTGATGTGACATATTGTACTTCATGATAGTGGTAAATTTAGACCAATATTTATTGTGTTTATTTGTGAAAATATAGGAAAATTGGCAAAAAGTGTGAAAATTTTGCAATTTTTAAACTTTGAAATTTTATGCCCATAAATCTGAGAGTTATGTCACACAAAATAGTTACTAGATAACATTTCCCACTTGTCTACTTTACATCGGCGCAATTTTTGAAACATCATTTTTTTTGTTAGGAAGTTAGAAGGGTTCAAAGTTCATCAGCAATTTCTTATTTTTCCAACAAATTTTCCAAAACCGTTTTTTACAGGGACCACATCATATTTGAAGTGACTTTGAGAGGCCTAAGGGACAGAAAATACCCAAAAGTGACACCATTATAAAAACTGCACATCTGACACTGCTCAAAATCACATTCAAGAAGTTTATTAATCCTTTAGGTGCTTCACAGGAACCAAAGCAATTTGGAAGGAAAAAATGAAAATTTTACTTTTTTACACAAAAATGTTTTTTAGCCATACATTTTTGCATTTTCACAGGGGTATTAGGAAAAAATGCACCATAAAATATATTTTTCAATTTCACCTGAGTATGCCAATACCTCATATGTGGTGGAAATCAACTGTTTGGGCGCACGGCAGAGCTTGGAAGGGAAGGAGAACCAGTCAAGTTTTTGAAAGCAAAATAAGCTGGAATCATTAGCAGACGCCATGTCACGTTTGGAAACCTCCTGAGGTGCCTAAACAATGGAGCTCCCCCACAAGTGACCCCATTTTGGAAACTAGACCCCTCAAGGAATATATCTAGATGTTTGGTAAGCCCCTTGAAGCCCCAGGTGCTTCACAGAAGTTTATAACGTTGAGCTGTTACTTCAACTAGGTAGCTTTTTTGTTTTTACAAGGGTATCAGGAAAAATGCACCATAAAGTTTATTGTGCAATTTCTCTTGAGTACGCTGATACCTCATATTTGGTGGAAATCAATTGTTTGGCCGCACGCCAGAGTTTGAAAGGGACGGAGCCCCATTTGACTGGAAAATTGGTTGGAATCATTAGCAGACGCCATGTCGCGTTTGGAGAGCAACTGATGTGCCTAAACAAGTGACCCATTTTGAAAACTAGGCTCCTCAAGGAATTTATATATACTCTTATAGGAATGCTAATGCCTGACTCAGGGCCGTGGGGCGCCCGGTCCCGGGCTTTTAGTTTTCAGGAGATTGTCACAGGTGGCTGTGCCCGGTCCCGTGACCCTGGTGGCAGTTAAAAGAAGTCTGGTAAAAAAAATAGTAAAAATAAATAAAAGTGTATTACCTACGGTTCTCGGTAATATTACCAGCGCTGCTTGTAGACCTCCGGGGTGATGATGAAGCAGCTAGTTTGTAACGCTGAAGCGATGTCCCCGGGGCTCTTGGGAAGGATCAAGATTTTACACACAGGGAGGCAGCTTACCACACGAGTCTTGATACCGGTTTCTTTAAGGCCACTGATGTGCGGTTCCCCATGTTCAGGCAAACGAAGTCCATAGTGAGAGCTGTACCTCTGAGAACAATGACTGTCACACACACACACACACACACACACACACACACACACACACACACACACGGTATTTCTTTCTGTACCTTTACTAATGTTGTTGGCAAAGTTAACTCCTGGGTACAATCTGTGTGGTCAGATGGCAGTTAGGATTTCCACATTCATGAGTTATGTGGCCTCCTCGTTACTGTGTGATTGTTTCAGTCCTGGGCTGTCTAAAACCTGGTCCTGATCTCTCTTGTATCTCTCACTTGTATAGCAAGCGAAGAGAATCATTCTCCTGGGTACCACTATCTCCGCTGTGATCCCTGGCTCTATTAATGGCGGTGCTACAAGTGTTCCTGCGCCAGGAGACTGAAGTCCCCTTCACTTTCCGATTTTTTCTGCTTGGCCTGACTGAACCCGTGCAGACTCAGACTCCGGTATCCGGGTTGCTTCTTCTGGAGTGAACCGAACTGGTCCCTCCGCCCCTTTTCTGTATTGCTTCACCTCCGACCCTCACACAGGATCTCTCACACTTCACTCGACTCGACTGACTTTGCCAACGGTCTCTTCTGACTTAATCTGACTGTAACTAACTGGCTCTGCCCGGAACTAACAGGCTTCCCGCTCATTGACCTCAGACACCTCACCTACTAAGCTCCACCCCCCAGGCTGGTTTCAGGGACAATGTTCACCACTATACAAGTTCAGGTTCACTAGACCCTAGCCACGGTTTAGTGGAGTGTTATGATGAGTATGTGTGCGTGTGTCATGTGAATTCTCCTAATGTGGAAATCCCTTCCTGCACCTACCAGGTATTACTGTTTCTACTTAACCATAGAGTGCCACACTAATACCTCACATGTGGTGGAAATCAACTATTATGTGCATGGCAGGGCTCAGAAGGCAAGGAGTGCCGTTTGACTTTTCAAACGCACAGATACCAATCAGTGATGTACATCATTGATTGGCATCTGCAGGACCCACGCACGGATGAGGTGCAAATAGTGATGGGATATGGATAAAACAAAAAAAGTCCTGCCCAAAATTGAGCACGGATACTGATCCATGATGTGCATCACTGATCGGCGCTCGGCAGGCTACAGGACTCATGCACTGATGAGGTGCAAAAAGGGGATGACAGTCATAAAAAAAAATTATACTCACAGGACCAGAGGAACAGCAGGAGGATCAGTGACCAGAGGAACAGAAGGCAGCAAAATGGGACGGCTCACCACAGAACCCAGCAGCAGGCAGCAAGATGGACGGCTCATGCAAGGACCCAGGAAGGACCCAGCGATGGAGGCAGATGCGATAAGACCAGTGAAGAACTCAGATAACCTAGTGGCAGCAGGTAGGGGACATCAGAGGAGGACAGCAGATTCCAAGGCTGAGACAGGAGAAGCCAAGGGATCGCACCAACTGCAGGGGCAAGAGATTCTGGGCAGGAAGAAACAACACAGGGGCAGATGGAGAGGTTGCAGATGGGCAGATGGAGAAGTTGAATGGGGCAGATAGAGAGGTTGCATGGCGGCATATGGAGAGTTCCCATGTGGCAGATGGAGAGGTCGCAGAGGGGCAGATCTAGAGGTCAGAGGGGAAGCACACAATACTTACAGTGGCAGAAGGATTGAGGAGTAACTGTGGTGATCTGACAGTAGCGGCGACGGCATGGCACTACATGTACCAGCAGGAGCATGGCGCAGACTGGCTGAGGGAGGTATCTCCAGGCTGAAACAAGACTGAGGAGGGTGGTCACTACCAGGTCAGACCGCCCCCTGCGTGTCATAGCACAATCAATCCAATCAGTGCTTCAGAGGGGGGTGGGGGGGACGCCATGTTTGCTGGCCTCCAGCCAATGATGCGGTGCTGCTGCAGCACCGATAATAGCTGGATCTCACTGTATCACACTGCTTTAGGCATTTTTTTTAGCCGAAAACACTGCGATTGCTGTGATTTGTGGTTCAGATTTGAACAGCCAATCACAGCGATCGTGGATGGGGGATGGTGATGCCACCCCCCCTGGGGTGAAGCAACGGTCCTCTGCTGTAAGAAACAGCTAGGGGCATCACTTGAAAGTTGTTGCTATGGCCATTGCAATTAAATTAATTTTAGGACGTTTCATTACGTCCCTGGTCGTTAAGTCACATAAAAATAGGAAGTAACGATACATCCCGCGGTTATGAAGGGGATAAGCTGCTAACCATTGCTGGGAGGGTGGTTGGATCAGGTGCGCTAGTGATAATCTTCTACTGATAAAACACACATTTTATTGAAACAACAGCACACAGCCTAATAAGTGACATATTGCTGAAATCTGTGTCTCAGCCCCTACCTCATTCTGTCCTCAGATTACTTATCAAAAAGCTGCAGACAGATTCCCTTTAATATGAATGTACAGTAAGCACATCATTTCAGGCTTTGGGCGCAGTACAATGAATATGTACACTAGACATGGGCTATGTTTATAATATGTCTGACTAAATTGATCGAAAATTTACACACAATATTTCTCCAGTTTGAGACTGTTAGCAATTCAGACAGACTTATATCATCTATAAAATGAGAAAATAATTAACCTGATTGTCTTGCCCATAATTCATAATAAATCATCTATATGAAATCAATAATAATTCCAATTACACATTAAAGGGGTTGTTCCAGTTGGACAATCCCCTTTCAGTAACATCCACCTTGGTGTTCAGCTAAAGATGAAAGATGCGTCAAATGTAGCATTACATGATTATGCAGAGTCATCTGCAGCATTGCTGCTTTTCAAAGCATTTCTTTTACTCCTGCTAATTCAAGTGGTCAAGTAAAAACTCAGCAAAACACGTCAAAAATGGCTAAAAAAATTATAGTATTTTATGGAGCGTTTTTCCTGCCAACACTGATATTTCTTGTAGAAAAGTCTTGTGCACATACTAAATGACCAATTTACAAATAACCTCAACCCCTATTAAAAATATACGTTTTATTAATAATTGGTTAAAATTCCAAGGACACACAAACACAAAAATGCCAGAAGCAGGTAACCCCTATATGGGAGTCGGCAATGTATATATATATATATATATATATATATATATATATATATATATATATATATATATATATATCTATATCTCATGGAAGGGGGGGGGGGGACAAACCCTAGTAACCCTCAAAGGACTAGATGTCCCTACCTGTCATCGGAGGGTATGACGCCTTAAGTTTCCGGGCGCCCCCGTTCCACGACGGCTTTCCCTCTTTCTCCTTCCCCTAAAACCAGGGACAGTGCTCAAATAAAGGTAAATAAGGGGAAGTAAGATTGCCGCTCCCAAAATTTAAGTGGGGTTTGGTACACCAATATGTATTCAAGGCCTGATTACTGGCAATATGATATACAACCATAGGAGGTGATATTTAAGAAAACGAAATACCTGCAAACATTAGCACATGTAATAATCCCTTAGACCAAAAACATTCCAAAAGGGAGCTACCATGGTCCCTCCACAATCAGACCAAGACCATTTGTTTTGCAGAGTTTATAGTACCACGCATAAATGGTGCCTTACTGGGATACAATAAGTCCCAAGTAAATATAAAAGACACTAAAGGGAATATAAGGATAATTTTACTTCCCTGAAAAAAGCAGGTCCTCATCCCTGCCTTGCCTTTGAGGCAAGGCAGGGATGAGGACCTGCTTTTTTCATGGTAGCTCCCTTTTGGAATGTTTTTGGTATAAGGGATTATTACATGGGCTAATGTTTGCAGTTATTTTGTTTTCTTAAATATCACCTCCTATGGTTGTATATCATATTGCCAGTAATCAGGCCTTGAATACATATTGGTGTACCAAACCCCACTTAAATTTTGGGAGCGGCAATCTTACTTCCCCTTATTTACCTTTATTTGAGCACTGTCCCTGGTTTTAGGGTAAGGAGAAAGAGGGAAAGCCGTCGTGGAACGGGGGCGCCCGGAAACTTAAGGCGTCATACCCTCTGTTGACAGGTAGGGACATCTAGTCCTTTGAGGGTTACTAGGGTTTGTGTCCCCCCCCCTTCCACGAGATATATATATACATTGCCGACTCCCATATAGGGGTTACCTGCTTCTGGTATTTTTGTGTTTGTGTGTCCTTGGAATTGTAACCAATTATTAATAAAACGTATATTTTTAATAGGGGTTGAGGTTATTTGTAAATTGGTCATATTATACTCTACCTGGAGTTCTCATTTTTCTATTGTAAGCACATACTAAATGTGCACAGTGTGGAACTGCTACTTTAAACAACAGAACAACCTAGAAACAACAAAGAGCCAGCACCAATGTGCACTAAGGCATCAAATATTCCAAACTGCATTATAAAAATTTTTTTTGAGATTTTTGGCAAAAAATTGCAATTTCTTGAGCTGCTTCGCCACGTCACGGCAAATCTCATTTGAAGCAGTCCTACACTAAAATATTTTTTATAAAATGTGCCATACGGCCTCACATATAAATAGCAGAACTGCTCTCAGCAGCACTCACCTGGTCTATTGCAGTCCCGTACCCATGACTGAGTCATGGCTGTGGGCGGGACAGGTCCAAGCAAATGCTGCATGAAGTATATATATAGCCTGTGGACAAAGCCTGATGACCCAATGTGAACAGTCACCAAACGCCAAAATCTATACAGATGGAATACATCCCAAATTGGGGTGCATAGCAAGGTGGAGGTCAACCACCGACCAATTCAACAAAGAAACAACAAAGAGCCAGCACCAATGTGCACTAAGGCATCAAATATTCCAAACTGCATTATAAAAATTTTTTTTGAGATTTTTGGCAAAAAATTGCAATTTCTTGAGCTGCTTCGCCACGTCACGGCAAATCTCATTTGAAGCAGTCCTACACTAAAATATTTTTATAAAATGTGCCATACGGCCTCACATATAAATAGCAGAACTGCTCTCAGCAGCACTCACCTGGTCTATTGCAGTCCCGTACCCATGACTGAGTCATGGCTGTGGGCGGGACAGGTCCAAGCAAATGCTGCATGAAGTATATATATAGCCTGTGGACAAAGCCTGATGACCCAATGTGAACAGTCACCAAACGCCAAAATCTATACAGATGGAATACATCCCAAATTGGGGTGCATAGCAAGGTGGAGGTCAACCACCGACCAATTCAACAAAGAAACAACAAAGAGCCAGCACCAATGTCCACTAAGGCATCAAATATTCCAAACTGCATTATAAAAATTTTTTTTGAGATTTTTGGCAAAAAATTGCAATTTCTTGAGCTGCTTCGCCACGTCACGGCAAATCTCATTTGAAGCAGTCCTACACTAAAATATTTTTATAAAATGTGCCATACGGCCTCACATATAAATAGCAGAACTGCTCTCAGCAGCACTCACCTGGTCTATTGCAGTCCCGTACCCATGACTGAGTCATGGCTGTGGGCGGGACAGGTCCAAGCAAATGCTGCATGAAGTATATATATAGCCTGTGGACAAAGCCTGATGACCCAATGTGAACAGTCACCAAACGCCAAAATCTATACAGATGGAATACATCCCAAATTGGGGTGCATAGCAAGGTGGAGGTCAACCACCGACCAATTCAACAAAGAAACAACAAAGAGCCAGCACCAATGTGCACTAAGGCATCAAATATTCCAAACTGCATTATAAAAATTTTTTTTGAGATTTTTGGCAAAAAATTGCAATTTCTTGAGCTGCTTCGCCACGTCACGGCAAATCTCATTTGAAGCAGTCCTACACTAAAATATTTTTATAAAATGTGCCATACGGCCTCACATATAAATAGCAGAACTGCTCTCAGCAGCACTCACCTGGTCTATTGCAGTCCCGTACCCATGACTGAGTCATGGCTGTGGGTGGGACAGGTCCAAGCAAATGCTGCATGAAGCAGCATTTGCTTGGACCTGTCCCGCCCACAGCCATGACTCAGTCATGGGTACGGGATTGAAATAGACCAGGTGAGTGCTGCTAAGAGCAGTTCTACTATTCATATGTGAGGCCGTATGGCACATTTTATAAAAATATTTTAGTGTAGGACTGCTTCAAATGAGATTTGCCGTGACGTGGCGAAGCAGCTCAAGAAATTGCAATTTTTTGCCAAAAATCTCAAAAATTTTTTTATAATAAGTACAGTTTGGAATGTTTAGTGCTGTAGTGCACATTTGGTGCTGGCTTTTTGTTTTTTCTTCATTGAATTGGTCGGTGGTTGACCTCCACCTTGCTATGCACCCCAATTTGGGATGTATTCCATCTGTCTGGATTTTGGCGGTTGGTGACTGTTCACATTAAGTCATCAGGCTTTGTCCACAGGCTATTTACTTCATGCAGCATTTGCTTGGACCTGTCCCGCCCACAGCCATGACTCAGTCATGGGTACGGGATTGAAATAGACCAGGTGAGTGCTGCTAAGAGCAGTTCTACTATTCATATGTGAGGCCGTATGGCACATTTTATAAAAATATTTTAGTGTAGGACTGCTTCAAATGAGATTTGCCGTGACGTGGCGAAGCAGCTCAAGAAATTGCAATTTTTTGCCAAAAATCTCAAAATTTTTTTTATAATAAGTACAGTTTGGAATGTTTAGTGCTGTAGTGCACATTTGGTGCTGGCTTTTTGTTTTTTCTTCATTGAATTGGTCGGTGGTTGACCTCCACCTTGCTATGCACCCCAATTTGGGATGTATTCCATCTGTCTGGATTTTGGCGGTTGGTGACTGTTCACATTAAGTCATCAGGCTTTGTCCACAGGCTATTTACTTCATGCAGCATTTGCTTGGACCTGTCCCGCCCACAGCCATGACTCAGTCATGGGTACGGGATTGAAATAGACCAGGTGAGTGCTGCTAAGAGCAGTTCTACTATTCATATGTGAGGCCGTATGGCACATTTTATAAAAATATTTTAGTGTAGGACTGCTTCAAATGAGATTTGCCGTGACGTGGCGAAGCAGCTCAAGAAATTGCAATTTTTTGCCAAAAATCTCAAAAATTTTTTTATAATAAGTACAGTTTGGAATGTTTAGTGCTGTAGTGCACATTTGGTGCTGGCTTTTTGTTTTTTCTTCATTGAATTGGTCGGTGGTTGACCTCCACCTTGCTATGCACCCCAATTTGGGATGTATTCCATCTGTCTGGATTTTGGCGGTTGGTGACTGTTCACATTAAGTCATCAGGCTTTGTCCACAGGCTATTTACTTCATGCAGCATTTGCTTGGACCTGTCCCGCCCACAGCCATGACTCAGTCATGGGTACGGGATTGAAATAGACCAGGTGAGTGCTGCTAAGAGCAGTTCTACTATTCATATGTGAGGCCGTATGGCACATTTTATAAAAATATTTTAGTGTAGGACTGCTTCAAATGAGATTTGCCGTGACGTGGCGAAGCAGCTCAAGAAATTGCAATTTTTTGCCAAAAATCTCAAAAATTTTTTTATAATAAGTACAGTTTGGAATGTTTAGTGCTGTAGTGCACATTTGGTGCTGGCTTTTTGTTTTTTCTTCATTGAATTGGTCGGTGGTTGACCTCCACCTTGCTATGCACCCCAATTTGGGATGTATTCCATCTGTCTGGATTTTGGCGGTTGGTGACTGTTCACATTAAGTCATCAGGCTTTGTCCACAGGCTATTTACTTCATGCAGCATTTGCTTGGACCTGTCCCGCCCACAGCCATGACTCAGTCATGGGTACGGGATTGAAATAGACCAGGTGAGTGCTGCTAAGAGCAGTTCTACTATTCATATGTGAGGCCGTATGGCACATTTTATAAAAATATTTTAGTGTAGGACTGCTTCAAATGAGATTTGCCGTGACGTGGCGAAGCAGCTCAAGAAATTGCAATTTTTTGCCAAAAATCTCAAAAATTTTTTTATAATAAGTACAGTTTGGAATGTTTAGTGCTGTAGTGCACATTTGGTGCTGGCTTTTTGTTTTTTCTTCATTGAATTGGTCGGTGGTTGACCTCCACCTTGCTATGCACCCCAATTTGGGATGTATTCCATCTGTCTGGATTTTGGCGGTTGGTGACTGTTCACATTAAGTCATTAGGCTTTGTCCACAGGCTATTTACTTCATGCAGCATTTGCTTGGACCTGTCCCGCCCACAGCCATGACTCAGTCATGGGTACGGGATTGAAATAGACCAGGTGAGTGCTGCTAAGAGCAGTTCTACTATTCATATGTGAGGCCGTATGGCACATTTTATAAAAATATTTTAGTGTAGGACTGCTTCAAATGAGATTTGCCGTGACGTGGCGAAGCAGCTCAAGAAATTGCAATTTTTTGCCAAAAATCTCAAAAATTTTTTTATAATAAGTACAGTTTGGAATGTTTAGTGCTGTAGTGCACATTTGGTGCTGGCTTTTTGTTTTTTCTTCATTGAATTGGTCGGTGGTTGACCTCCACCTTGCTATGCACCCCAATTTGGGATGTATTCCATCTGTCTGGATTTTGGCGGTTGGTGACTGTTCACATTAAGTCATCAGGCTTTGTCCACAGGCTATTTACTTCATGCAGCATTTGCTTGGACCTGTCCCGCCCACAGCCATGACTCAGTCATGGGTACGGGATTGAAATAGACCAGGTGAGTGCTGCTAAGAGCAGTTCTACTATTCATATGTGAGGCCGTATGGCACATTTTATAAAAATATTTTAGTGTAGGACTGCTTCAAATGAGATTTGCCGTGACGTGGCGAAGCAGCTCAAGAAATTGCAATTTTTTGCCAAAAATCTCAAAATTTTTTTTATAATAAGTACAGTTTGGAATGTTTAGTGCTGTAGTGCACATTTGGTGCTGGCTTTTTGTTTTTTCTTCATTGAATTGGTCGGTGGTTGACCTCCACCTTGCTATGCACCCCAATTTGGGATGTATTCCATCTGTCTGGATTTTGGCGGTTGGTGACTGTTCACATTAAGTCATCAGGCTTTGTCCACAGGCTATTTACTTCATGCAGCATTTGCTTGGACCTGTCCCGCCCACAGCCATGACTCAGTCATGGGTACGGGATTGAAATAGACCAGGTGAGTGCTGCTAAGAGCAGTTCTACTATTCATATGTGAGGCCGTATGGCACATTTTATAAAAATATTTTAGTGTAGGACTGCTTCAAATGAGATTTGCCGTGACGTGGCGAAGCAGCTCAAGAAATTGCAATTTTTTGCCAAAAATCTCAAAAATTTTTTTATAATAAGTACAGTTTGGAATGTTTAGTGCTGTAGTGCACATTTGGTGCTGGCTTTTTGTTTTTTCTTCATTGAATTGGTCGGTGGTTGACCTCCACCTTGCTATGCACCCCAATTTGGGATGTATTCCATCTGTCTGGATTTTGGCGGTTGGTGACTGTTCACATTAAGTCATCAGGCTTTGTCCACAGGCTATTTACTTCATGCAGCATTTGCTTGGACCTGTCCCGCCCACAGCCATGACTCAGTCATGGGTACGGGATTGAAATAGACCAGGTGAGTGCTGCTAAGAGCAGTTCTACTATTCATATGTGAGGCCGTATGGCACATTTTATAAAAATATTTTAGTGTAGGACTGCTTCAAATGAGATTTGCCGTGACGTGGCGAAGCAGCTCAAGAAATTGCAATTTTTTGCCAAAAATCTCAAAATTTTTTTTAGAATAAGTACAGTTTGGAATGTTTAGTGCTGTAGTGCACATTTGGTGCTGGCTTTTTGTTTTTTCTTCATTGAATTGGTCGGTGGTTGACCTCCACCTTGCTATGCACCCCAATTTGGGATGTATTCCATCTGTCTGGATTTTGGCGGTTGGTGACTGTTCACATTAAGTCATCAGGCTTTGTCCACAGGCTATTTACTTCATGCAGCATTTGCTTGGACCTGTCCCGCCCACAGCCATGACTCAGTCATGGGTACGGGATTGAAATAGACCAGGTGAGTGCTGCTAAGAGCAGTTCTACTATTCATATGTGAGGCCGTATGGCACATTTTATAAAAATATTTTAGTGTAGGACTGCTTCAAATGAGATTTGCCGTGACGTGGCGAAGCAGCTCAAGAAATTGCAATTTTTTGCCAAAAATCTCAAAAATTTTTTTATAATAAGTACAGTTTGGAATGTTTAGTGCTGTAGTGCACATTTGGTGCTGGCTTTTTGTTTTTTCTTCATTGAATTGGTCGGTGGTTGACCTCCACCTTGCTATGCACCCCAATTTGGGATGTATTCCATCTGTCTGGATTTTGGCGGTTGGTGACTGTTCACATTAAGTCATCAGGCTTTGTCCACAGGCTATTTACTTCATGCAGCATTTGCTTGGACCTGTCCCGCCCACAGCCATGACTCAGTCATGGGTACGGGATTGAAATAGACCAGGTGAGTGCTGCTAAGAGCAGTTCTACTATTCATATGTGAGGCCGTATGGCACATTTTATAAAAATATTTTAGTGTAGGACTGCTTCAAATGAGATTTGCCGTGACGTGGCGAAGCAGCTCAAGAAATTGCAATTTTTTGCCAAAAATCTCAAAATTTTTTTTAGAATAAGTACAGTTTGGAATGTTTAGTGCTGTAGTGCACATTTGGTGCTGGCTTTTTGTTTTTTCTTCATTGAATTGGTCGGTGGTTGACCTCCACCTTGCTATGCACCCCAATTTGGGATGTATTCCATCTGTCTGGATTTTGGCGGTTGGTGACTGTTCACATTAAGTCATCAGGCTTTGTCCACAGGCTATTTACTTCATGCAGCATTTGCTTGGACCTGTCCCGCCCACAGCCATGACTCAGTCATGGGTACGGGATTGAAATAGACCAGGTGAGTGCTGCTAAGAGCAGTTCTACTATTCATATGTGAGGCCGTATGGCACATTTTATAAAAATATTTTAGTGTAGGACTGCTTCAAATGAGATTTGCCGTGACGTGGCGAAGCAGCTCAAGAAATTGCAATTTTTTGCCAAAAATCTCAAAATTTTTTTTATAATAAGTACAGTTTGGAATGTTTAGTGCTGTAGTGCACATTTGGTGCTGGCTTTTTGTTTTTTCTTAACAGAACAACCTAGTTGTAGCATACACTTAGGGGGGCTTTACATGTTGCGACATCGCTACCGATATATCGTCGGGGTCACATCGTTAGTGACGCACATCCGGCGCTGGTAGCGACATCGCAACGTGTAAATCCTAGGTGCGACGATGAACGAGCGCAGAAGCGTACAATATCGCTGATCTGTGTAACGTCGTTCATTTCCATAATGTCGGTTCGACTGCAGGTACGATGTTGTTTGTCGTTCCTGTAGCTCCACACATCGCTGTGTATAAACCCGCAGGAGCGACAAACATCTCCTTACTAGAGATGAGCGAACCGGTCCCGGTTCGGCTCGAGGTCGGTTCGCCGAACGGAGCTCCCGTTCGAGTTCGGCTCGTCGAACGTTCGACGAACCGAACTCGAGCCAATAGGAAACAATGGCAGGCAATCACAAACACAGAAAAACACCTAGAAAACACCCTCAAAGGTGTCCAAAAGGTGACAAACAACTCACAACACATGGGAAAGTGACAAGGACATATACTCATGCGAAAACAAAAGAGCTGGACAAGGAAAAAGAGGAGGACACACAGATATATGAGTATATGCAAGGAAACATCGATTCCATTAATGTGCAACTTGAGCCCTGCTCATTTTAGGCTTCCAATCTGGATAAATTGCCTGAGCTCGCTACGTACGCCTTGGTGATCTTGTCGTGTCCTGCAGTCAGCGTTCTCTCGGAACCTGTCTTCAGTGCTGCTGGGGGTCTGCTGGCAGATAACCACACGTGTCTGTCCACTGACAATGTGGACATGGCTCTCAGAGGACTTTTCTTCCCCTGGGTCAGCCAGGGGACGGGAAAGGCACGCGTATTTTTGAGAGTGCTTCATGCAAAGCATCTTTTTCTTTTTCAAAAGGGGGCTCAACCGATGCCAGTCAAGTGGCGTGTGTGTGGCCCAGTTAGTGGAAACGAGGGAGACTGTGGTTGGAGTCCCCTCGCTGTGTCTCTAAAAGAACCAAGATGAACAAGTCACGGCTCTCAGAGGACTTTTCTTCCCCTAGGTCAGCCAGGGGACGGGAAAGGCACGCGTATTTTTGAGAGTGCTTCATGCAAAGCATCTTTTTCTTTTTCAAAACGGGGCTCAACCGATGCCAGTCAAGTGGGCTGTGTGTGGCCCAGTTAGTGGAAACGAGGGAGACTGTGGTTGGAGTCCCCTCGCTGTGTCTCTAAAAGAACCAAGATGAACAAGTCATGGCTCTCAGAGGACTTTTCTTCCCCTGGGTCAGCCAGGGGACGGGAAAGGCACGCGTATTTTTGAGAGTGCTTCATGCAAAGCATCTTTTTCTTTTTCAAAAGGGGGCTCAACCGATGCCAGTCAAGTGGCGTGTGTGTGGCCCAGTTAGTGGAAACGAGGGAGACTGTGGTTGGAGTCCCCTCGCTGTGTCTCTAAAAGAACCAAGATGAACAAGTCATGGCTCTCAGAGGACTTTTCTTCCCCTGGGTCAGCCAGGGGACGGGAAAGGCACGCGTATTTTTGAGAGTGCTTCATGCAAAGCATCTTTTTCTTTTTCAAAAGGGGGCTCAACCGATGCCAGTCAAGTGGCGTGTGTGTGGCCCAGTTAGTGGAAACGAGGGAGACTGTGGTTGGAGTCCCCTCGCTGTGTCTCTAAAAGAACCAAGATGAACAAGTCATGGCTCTCAGAGGACTTTTCTTCCCCTGGGTCAGCCAGGGGACGGGAAAGGCACGCGTATTTTTGAGAGTGCTTCATGCAAAGCATCTTTTTCTTTTTCAAAAGGGGGCTCAACCGATGCCAGTCAAGTGTGGTGTGTGTGGCCCAGTTAGTGGAAACGAGGGAGACTGTGGTTGGAGTCCCCTCGCTGTGTCTCTAAAAGAACCAAGATGAACAAGTCATGGCTCTCAGAGGACTTTTCTTCCCCTGGGTCAGCCAGGGGACGGGAAAGGCACGCGTATTTTTGAGAGTGCTTCATGCAAAGCATCTTTTTCTTTTTCAAAAGGGGCATCAACTGATGTCAGTCAAGAGGGGTGTGTGTGGCCCAATTAGTGGCAACGAGGGAGACTGTGGTTGGAGTCCCCTCGCTGTGTTTCTAAAAGAACCAAAATGAACAAATCATGGCTCTCAGAGGACTTTTCTTCCCCTGGGTTAGCCAGGGGACGGGAAAGGCACGCGTATTTTTGAGAGTGCTTCATGCAAAGCATCTTTTTCTTTTTCAAAAGGGGGCTCAACCGATGCCAGTCAAGTGGCGTGTGTGTGGCCCAGTTAGTGGAAACGAGGGAGACTGTGGTTGGAGTCCCCTCGCTGTGTCTCTAAAAGAACCAAGATGAACAAGTCATGGCTCTCAGAGGACTTTTCTTCCCCTGGGTCAGCCAGGGGACGGGAAAGGCACGCGTATTTTTGAGAGTGCTTCATGCAAAGCATCTTTTTCTTTTTCAAAAGGGGGCTCAACCGATGCCAGTCAAGTGGGGTGTGTGTGGCCCAGTTAGTGGAAACGAGGGAGACTGTGGTTGGAGTCCCCTCGCTGTGTCTCTAAAAGAACCAAGATGAACAAGTCATGGCTCTCAGAGGACTTTTCTTCCCCTGGGTCAGCCAGGGGACGGGAAAGGCACGCGTATTTTTGAGAGTGCTTCATGCAAAGCATCTTTTTCTTTTTCAAAAGGGGGCTCAACCGATGCCAGTCAAGTGGGGTGTGTGTGGCCCAGTTAGTGGAAACGAGGGAGACTGTGGTTGGAGTCCCCTCGCTGTGTCTCTAAAAGAACCAAGATGAACAAGTCATGGCTCTCAGAGGACTTTTCTTCCCCTGGGTCAGCCAGGGGACGGGAAAGGCACGCGTATTTTTGAGAGTGCTTCATGCAAAGCATCTTTTTCTTTTTCAAAAGGGGGCTCAACCGATGCCAGTCAAGTGGCGTGTGTGTGGCCCAGTTAGTGGAAACGAGGGAGACTGTGGTTGGAGTCCCCTCGCTGTGTCTCTAAAAGAACCAAGATGAACAAGTCATGGCTCTCAGAGGACTTTTCTTCCCCTGGGTCAGCCAGGGGACGGGAAAGGCATGCGTATTTTTGAGAGTGCTTCATGCAAAGCATCTTTTTCTTTTTCAAAAGGGGCATCAACTGATGTCAGTCAAGAGGGGTGTGTGTGGCCCAATTAGTGGCAACGAGGGAGACTGTGGTTGGAGTCCCCTCGCTGTGTTTCTAAAAGAACCAAAATGAACAAATCATGGCTCTCAGAGGACTTTTCTTCCCCTGGGTCAGCCAGGGGACGGGAAAGGCACGCGTATTTTTGAGAGTGCTTCATGCAAAGCATCTTTTTCTTTTTCAAAAGGGGGCTCAACCGATGCCAGTCAAGTGGGGTGTGTGTGGCCCAGTTAGTGGAAACGAGGGAGACTGTGGTTGGAGTCCCCTCGCTGTGTCTCTAAAAGAACCAAGATGAACAAGTCATGGCTCTCAGAGGACTTTTCTTCCCCTGGGTCAGCCAGGGGACGGGAAAGGCACGCGTATTTTTGAGAGTGCTTCATGCAAAGCATCTTTTTCTTTTTCAAAAGGGTGCTCAACCGATGCCAGTCAAGTGGGGTGTGTGTGGCCCAGTTAGTGGAAATGAGGGAGACTGTGGTTGGAGTCCCCTCGCTGTGTCTCTAAAAGAACCAAGATGAACAAGTCATGGCTCTCAGAGGACTTTTCTTCCCCTGGGTCAGCCAGGGGACGGGAAAGGCACGCGTATTTTTGAGAGTGCTTCATGCAAAGCATCTTTTTCTTTTTCAAAAGGGGGCTCAACCGATGCCAGTCAAGTGGGATGTGTGTGGCCCAGTTAGTGGAAACGAGGGAGACTGTGGTTGGAGTCCCCTCGCTGTGTTTTACATGCTTTTAGAAGGGCATGACATGGCTTGGAGGTTGACTTTCATCATATGCAAACTGTTGGCTACCAAAATGCTGCCTTTCCAACAACTGTGGTTATAGGCAATGAGGAACATACTGATGAAGATGAGACGCAGATACCCGATTGGGATGACAACTTAAATATTCGGTCAGGGCAAGAAGAGGCTCGGTCTGAGGGGGAGGGGAGTGCAAACACAACAATTGATGATGAAGTTCTAGATCCCACCTACTGTCAACCCACAGTCAGACCATCGAGGAGGTCAACAGAGGCGGTGGAGGAGGATGCAACCGACGTCGAAGTAACCTTGCGCCTTCCTGGACACAGTCGGAGCACTGGTAGCACGTCTACAACTGCATCCTCAGCCACCACTCTGCCTCTGAGCATTATTCGGGGTGGATCAACAGGTCGCATGGCCTCTAAGCCTTGCCTAGCCTGGTCCTTTTTTGACATAAAAAAAGATCGCCCAAATTATGTGATCTGTAACATTTTGCATGGTTATCTTAGTAGAGGTCAAAACCTCAGCAGTTTGACAACTTCTTCCATGAATCGTCACATGAATAAATATCATATGGCCTGGTGGGAAGCTCACCGTGCTGCAATGCGGCCTAGCGGAGCCAACCATCCACCGCCTGCCCCTTCCAGGGCATCCGCGCGCTCGTCATCTTCTAGGACTGTGGGGACAGCTGTCACACCTGTTTTTCCACCCACAACTTCCACCACTGTAACCGCAACAGGCAGTTTGCTTGGTAGGTCGTCAGTTGTTTTGGAAGGGGAAACAAGTGAGTGTGTACAGCTCTCTCAGACATCGATAGCACCAACTTTGGATGAAGGCAACATCATGTCTCCGCCTGCACTTTCCTCACTAAGCTGCATTTTTCCAGGGACACCCTACTCAACACCGTCTACACACAGCAGCCAGATCTCTGTCCCTCAGATGTGGTCAAATAAAAGGCCACTTCCTGCGACCCATGACAAAGCGAAGAGGTTGACTCTATCCCTCTGTAAGCTGTTGGCTACAGAAATGCTGCCTTTCCGCCTAGTGGACACACAGGATTTTAGAGACCTTATGTCTGTCGCTGTGCCCCAGTACCAGATGCCTAGTCGCCACTACTTCTCTAAGAAAGGTGTGCCCGCGCTACACCAGCATGTCGCACACAACATCACCGCTTCCTTGAGAAACTCTGTGTGTGAACGGGTGCATTTCACCACCGATACTTGGACCAGTAAGCATGGACAGGGACGTTACATGTCGCTGACTGGCCACTGGGTAACTATGGTGATAGATGGTGAAGGGTCTGCTGCACAAGTCTTGCCGTCCCCACGACTTGTGTGTCAATCCTCTGTCTGTCCAAGTTCCGCCACTGCTTCTGCATCCTCCACCTCATCTGGGTCCTCCACCTCCGCCCCAAGCCTGCCTGGTCAGGCCACCAGCGTTCTCACTGCGCAGAAGGAATCACGCACCCCTCATTACTATGCTGGCAGCAGAGCGCAACGGCATCAGGCGGTCTTTAGCTTGACATGTCTTGGAAATAGGAGTCACACAGCGACTGAGTTGTGGGCAGCTCTGGAGACTGATTTTGATAAATGGTTGTCTCCACTCAACCTGCAGCCTGGTAAGGCCGTGTGCGACAATGCTGCAAACCTGGGTGCGGCCCTTCGCCTGGGCAAGGTGACACACGTGCCTTGTATGGCTCACGTGTTGAACCTTGTTGTCCAGCATTTTTTAACACACTATCCCGGCCTAGATGGCCTTCTGACCAGGGCACGGAAACTGTCTGCAGTGCTCACTTCCGCCGTTCAACCGCCGCAGCTGAGCGACTTGCATCGCTCCAGAAGTCTTTCGGCCTGCCGGTTCATCGCCTGAAATGCGATGTGGCGACACGCTGGAATTCAACTCTCCACATGTTACAGCGACTGTGGCAGCACCGGCGAGCCCTGGTGCAATACGTCATGATGTATAGCCTGGGCCAACGAGATGCAGAAGTGGGGCAGATCACCCTGATGGAGTGATCTCAGATCAAGGACCTATGCACCCTTCTGCACAGTTTCGACATGGCGACGAATATGTTTAGCACTGACAATGCCATTATCAGCATGACGATTCCAGTCATTTACATGCTGGAGCACACGCTAAACACTATTCGGAGTCAGGGGGTGGGACAACAGGAAGGGGAGGAACTACAGGAGGATTCATATGCGCAAGACACAACAACATCACCAAGGTCCAGACGTTCATCATCACCAACGCGGCAGGCATGGGACCATGGGGGACAGGGATCAACAAGGGCGCATGGTAGCAGGCGAGATGTTGAGGAAGGTGCAGGAGGACATGAAGATAGGAACTGTCCATGGACATGGAAGACTCAGCAGATGAGGGGGACCTTGGTCAAATTTCAGTTGAAAGAGGTTGGGGGGAGAAGTCAGAGGAAGAAAGAACGGTTAGCACCTCTATGCCACAAACACAGCGTGGACTTGGTCCGCATGGCTGCGCAAGACACATGAGTGCCTTCTTGTTGCACTACCTCCAACATGACCCTCGTATTGTCAAAATTAGAAGTGATGATGACTACTGGCTTGCCACACTATTAGATCCCCGGTACAAGTCCAAATTTTGTGACATAATTCCACCCATAGAAAGGGACGCACGTATGCAGGAGTATCAGCAGAAGCTGTTACTCGATCTTAGCTCGGCTTTTCCACCAAACAACCGTGCAGGTGAAGGGAGTGATTCTCCCAGTTGTAACTTGACAAACATGGGACGGCCTCGTCATCTTCAACAGTCTACCCGTACCAGTAGGACCGTATCTGGTGCTGGTAACAGCAATTTTATGGAATCTTTTCATAATTTTTTTAGACCCTCCTTTGCAAGGCCACCAGAGACAACAAGACTGACACATAGTCAACGGATGGAGAGGATGATACAGGAGTATCTCCAAATGAACATCGATGCAATGACTTTGCAAATGGAGCCTTGCTCCTTTTGTGCTTCAAATCTAGAAAAATGTCAAGAGCTCTCCAGTTACGCCTTGAAGATTTTGTCGTGTCCAGCTGCCAGCGTTGTCTCTGAACGTGTCTTCAGTGCTGCTGGGTGTGTGCTGACAGATAAGCGCACGCGTCTGTCCAGTGACAATGTGGACAGACTGACGTTCATCAAAATGAACAAGTCATGGATCCAGAAGGAATTTACTACCCCTGTGTCATTCTGGGGAGAGTAAATGCTTGTGGATTTGGAATGTGCTTGATGCAAATCAAAACATCCTGTTTGCAACTAGGGCACAAGTGCTGCCACTGATGGGGTGTCTGTGTGCCCAATTTTTGGAAAAAAGGTAGACTCCGCTTGGAGTAACCCTTGCTTGCTGTGTTTTTTAAAAATGATACAAGATGAACAGATCTGAAGGCAAGATGAAGGCAACATCATGTCTCCGCCTGCACTTTTCTCACAAACCTGCATTTTTCCAGGGACACCCTACTCAACACCGTCTACAGACAGCAGCCAGATCTCTGTCCCTCAGATGTGGTCAAATAAAAGGCCACTTCCTGCGACCCATGACAAAGCTAAGTGGTTGACTCTATCCCTCTGTAAGCTGTTGGCTACCGAAATCTTGCCTTTCCGCGTAGTGGACACACAGGATTTTACAGACCTTATGTCTGTTGCTGTGCCCCAGTACCAGATGCCCAATCACCACTGCTTCTCCAAGAAAAGCATGCCCGCGCTACACCAGCATGTCGCACACAACATCACCACTTCCTTGAGAAAATCTGTGTGCGACAGGGTGCATTTCAACACAGATACTTGGACCAGTAAGCATAGACAGGGTCATTACATGTCACTGACTGGGCACTGGCAAACTATGGTGAGAGATGGAGAAGGGTCTGCTGTACAAGTCTTGCCGTCCCCACGAGTTGTTTCAATCCTTGTTCTGTATGTAGAAGTTAATACACTGCTTCTGCCTCTTCAACCTCGCGTGGGTCCTCCACCTTGGCGCAAACCCTGTGTGGTCAGGCCACCCTTCCTTGCAACTGCGCACAAGGACTACCACACACCTCCTTACTATGCTGGCAGCAGAGCTCAATGCCATCAGGCGGTCAAAGTTTTACTTTGAAATGTATGGGAAATGTGAGTCACACCGCTATTACAGAGAATAGTAGTCAGGCAGGGTCAAAACATTAATTGAGGAACAGGAACAGAATGGGACGGCCAGGACTTAATCAGAAAACAAGCAGAGGTGAAATGCGTATCGGCCAACAAGGTACATAAACAGCAAGCAGGAAAAGTAGTCAGGTAACAAGCACACAAAATCATAAAACTGAACTGGGGGTAAAATTAACCAGAGGTTCATAGCTATGTCTGGCAGTGGTCTGCAGACAGGATGGGCATAAAAAAGGGTGTGGTGTCTTCCCATTGGTTGTAGCTGAATGATGGTATTTCATCTGTGAGATACCCACCAGCTACATTCAGCCAGAGATTCTGCATCTGTCAAGGTAATGCAGCCCAGTGGGTGAGCATAACCTGCGTCCACCTGCGCCGCTGGCATCGACTACTCTCCCATCATCAGCATTATTCATGAAAGGAACACGTTGTCACCTGGCGACCGGAGTACAAATTGACGGAGCGGACTCCGTTGGTGACTTAACAGCCGTGTGCGGCAATGATGCAAACCTGGCTGCGGGCCATCCTCAGGGCAATGTGACACACGTGCCTTTTTTGGCTCACGTGTTGAACCGAATTCTCCAGCAATTTTTAAAACACCATCACGGCCTACATGGCCTTGTGCAGCGGGCACGCTCGCTATGTGCTCACTTCCATCGTGCGCACACAGCAGCTCAACAACTTTCATCACTCCGGAAGTCTTAGGGTCTGGCAGTTAAACGCCGGAAATGCGATGTTCCGACACGCAGGAATTGGAATCTGCACATGTTGCAGCGTGTGTGGCAGCACCGCAGAGCCCTGCTGAAATACGGTATGACATATAGCCTGGGATAACTTGATCAAGAGGTGGTGCAGATCACGCTGCTGGAGTGGTGTCAGATCAAGGACCTATGCACCCTGCTACACAGTTTTGAAATGTCGACGAAGATGTTTAGCACTGGCAATGTCATTCTCAGCGTGACAATTCTGGTCATCTACATGATGGAGCACACTGTAATTATTATTCGGAGTCAGGTGTTGGGACAAGAGGAAGGGGAGGAAGTACAGGAGGAGTCATATGCGGAAGGGATAACAAGTTCTACGAGGTCCAGATGGTCAGCGGCACCTATGCGGCAGTCATGGTGAGGGAGAGGGATTATCAAGGGCGCATAGTATCAGCAAAAAGTGTTGATGAAAGTGCAGGAGCCCATGAAGAAATGGAGGACGAACTGGCGATGGGCATGGAAGACTCAGCAGATGAGTGAGAGCTTGCTCACATTTCGGTTGTGCGAGGTTGTGGGGAGAGGGCAGAGGAAGGATGCACGATTCTCACCTCTCTGCCACCAACACACCAAGGACTTGGTCCTCCTGGATGCACAAGACACATGAGCGCCTTCTTGCTGCACTACCTACATGACCCTCGGATTGTATGAATTTGAAGTAATCCTGAATACTGGGTTGCCACACTGTTAGATCCCCGGTACAAGACAAAATTTGGCGAACTAATTCCTGCCATAGAAATAGACGCACGTATACAGGAGTATCTGCAGAATGTGGTACGCAATCTTAGATCTACTTTTCCACTAAACACCAGTGCTGCACAGAGTCAATCTCAACACTTTGTCATGGATAGGAGGAAATGGTCTTTTACTTGTCCACATCGGAGGGACCGAGGGATGGCTGCTGTGCTGAGATGGCGTTGAGTACGGTGTCCCTGCACAGTTGCACTTTTGGTCATATCCCAAAATGAGTTGAAAAAGGACAGATGCTGTTGGAAAGGGGAACAGGTGTGTTGGAAAGGGGAAAAAAGTTTTGGTCCGTGGATTTGGTGGTTAAGCAACTGTAACATTTGCTGAAGAAACAACATCTGTTACAGTGGGACTGGCAGATTTGGATAAAGTGGTATATAATCTGTGACCGCTATATAACGAAAATTAATAAGAAAAGAAAGAGAAAGGTATATATCCCCATCAGCTGTCAGTGTCCACCGTGCTCCCAGTTGGAAAAGGAGAGGTTGGCAACTTGAAGGTTTGGTGGAGGATACAGAGCTGTTTGGCTATGAAACAAATAGTAGCCTGAACCGAGTTAGACGCCATTCGGATCTGGAGACTGTGAGCCCTGTTAGCGTCACAGGGTCCACATGCCCACCCAGCCCAGGAACTCCCTGTTAACAACACAGGGGCCATTGAGTACGCTGACCGTGTGCGTAGGGGCCACACCTGTGGACAGCAGGCGCATCAGCAGCAGCAGGCCTGTTAATGCCACTGGGCTGCACAAGCAGGACTGTTAGGACAGGAGCTGGTCTTAACCGTTCTGCGTTACCAACTGTGGTGGTGGCCTGCATCCACCACCCTATCCCTGCCTACCTCTGGCCTAAAGCCGCAATGGGTTCAACACATGGAGGTGTGCTCTTTCGGAGCATAATAGAAGACTGCGCACCTCCTTGTTGGCTCCAGCCCCTTTTATAACCTGGGTCCGCCCCAAACCAGGGTGAACCACAATGCACCTCCTGGAGACAAAAGTAGAGTGACACGTCATGAGTGGCATAACTAGCGTCCTATTTGGAAACGCAACTTCAATGATGACCTCATGGCTGCCATGACCCAAACACCTCACCAGTCATCATCTGACCATCAATAATGCGGTGACAAGTCATAGGTGTGGGCCTCTGCAAGCCATTTGGGAGGACACCTGATGCCCTGTGGTCTATATGGGACCCCCACATCAGGGCCAGGGCCAAAGAGTTCATTACCGGACCTAGTCTCTGATGCAGGAAGTGCCTGAGCATGCTCAGTAGCATGAAATACAGTCTCTGAAAAAAGACTATCAGCTTTAGCATGGTGTCTAGGCACAAAACAGGACTTAGACCCGGCACGGAATGCAAGCACCTGTGCAAAGAGGCTTTTCACACTTAGTGTGGGAGCATGCGCTGTATCCCGAAAAGAAGACTTAGCGTCAGGAATAACACAGTCAGGCTGAGCATACTGACTACGCGAAACACTGTAATTATGCTGCAGCTGGGGTACATCGGCACACGCATGCGCACTAGCTGCCTCTCCACACTTAGACGTGGAGGGGAAATTTGTCTTGGAGATGCTGTCTATGAACAGAAGGAAAAGCTAAAGGAAGCCTGACTTTCTATCCCTCTGAATTATGAAATGCAGCAATGAATTCCATGAGTTTGCTATAACATTAGCGTAGCAAAATGTGCATGAGGGTGTGATGTAGAGGTGCTAGAAATAGCTTGTCACCAGTGGGGCACTAATGGAATACAACAGCCAGTTCTATGATGCCACTAAATGGCAGTATTTTGTGCTATCATTATAGCTTATTAAAAACAGAGCAGGAGGTTGTCATGCAGAGGTGCTGCACATAGATTTGCAGTAGTGTGAATAGACAAAAGTACAATAGCCACGTTTAGGATGCCACTAGGTACACTGAGTGTTTGCTAGTATAATGGCTGAGTTTAAAAAAGTTAGAGTGTGCAATGCAGGCAGACGTGCTGCAAATAACGTTCCAATACTGTGAATTGACAAAAGTACAATAGCCACGTTTAGGATACAACTAGGTACAGTGAGTGTTTGCTAGTATAATGGCTGAGTTTAAAAAAGTTTGAGTGTGCAATGCAGGCAGACATGCTGCAAATATGTTTACAATAGTGTGAATAGACAAAAGTACAATAGCCACGTTTAGGATGCCAATAGGTACACTGAGTGTTTGCTAGTATAATGGCTGAGTTTAAAAAAGTTTGAGTGTGCAATGCAGGCAGACATGCTGCAAATATCATTACAATAGTGTGAATAGACAAAAGTACAATAGCCACGTTTAGGATGCCACTAGGTACACTGAGTGTTTGCTAGTATAATGGCTGAGTTTAAAAAAGTTTGAGTGTGCAATGCAGGCAGACATGCTGCAAATATCGTTACAATAGTGTGAATAGACAAAAGTACAATAGCCACGTTTAGGATGCCACTAGGTACACTGAGTGTTTGCAAGTATAATGGCTGAGTTTAAAAAAGTTTGAGTGTGCAATGCAGGCAGACATGCTGCAAATATGTTTACAATAGTGTGAATAGACAAAAGTACAATAGCCACGTTTAGGATGCCAATAGGTACATTGAGTGTTTGCTAGTATAATGGCTGAGTTTAAAAAAGTTTGAGTGTGCAATGCAGGCAGACATGCTTCAAATATCGTTACAATAGTGTGAATAGACAAAAGTACAATAGCCACGTTTAGGATGCCACTAGGTACACTGAGTGTTTGCTAGTATAATGGCTGAGTTTAAAAAAGTTTGAGTGTGCAATGCAGGCAGACATGCTGCAAATATCGTTACAATAGTGTGAATAGACAAAAGTACAATAGCCACGTTTAGGATGCCACTAGGTACACTGAGTGTTTGCTAGTATAATGGCTGAGTTTAAAAAAGTTTGAGTGTGCAATGCAGGCAGACATGCTGCAAATATCGTTACAATAGTGTGAATAGACAAAAGTACAATAGCCACGTTTAGGATGCCAATAGGTACACTGAGTGTTTGCTAGTATAATGGCTGAGTTTAAAAAAGTTTGAGTGTGCAATGCAGGCAGACATGCTGCAAATATGTTTACAATAGTGTGAATAGACAAAAGTACAATAGCCACGTTTAGGATGCCAATAGGTACACTGAGTGTTTGCTAGTATAATGGCTGAGTTTAAAAAAGTTTGAGTGTGCAATGCAGGCAGACATGCTGCAAATATCGTTACAATAGTGTGAATAGACAAAAGTACAATAGCCACGTTTAGGATGCCACTAGGTACACTGAGTGTTTGCTAGTATAATGGCTGAGTTTAAAAAAGTTTGAGTGTGCAATGCAGGCAGACATGCTGCAAATATGTTTACAATAGTGTGAATAGACAAAAGTACAATAGCCACGTTTAGGATGCCAATAGGTACACTTGTCACGGCCAGGTGGACGGGCAGACCCAGGAGGTGGATCCACTGGGCCGAACTCCTAGATGGTAGTAAAGAGTCCGGTAGCTGGAACACTATAAACAGCAGAACAGTCCGTGCACACGAGTATAGCGGAGAAGTCCCTGGGACCACGGAGTCAAGGGTGGTAGTCCGGGTGACGCAGCTCAGGTTCGGAAGCCGAGATGATGTCAGGCGGGGTCCGGAACCTTTGGAGCGAGATGACGGGTCACCGCAGGGATCCGAGATGGTGCGGACTGTCAGGATGGCAGATGGACAGCGTTCGGGGTTCAGGATACGGCAGGACTGGATGGCGAGGCAGGCACGGCTCTACAAGAGAGATAGGTGAGTATATGCACAGAGACACCAGGAGACCTGACTCCTAGCTTAGGAAACACGAAGATCAGGCCCCGTCCCCTTGGACAATAAACCCCTTTATACCCTGTACCTGTTTAGCCTCATTTCCTGTTAATGGACGCTGGCCCTTTAAGAAAGGGTCAGTGACCGCGCGCGCGCCCTAATGCGCATGCGCGCGGCCCGGGTGCCAGAAGCCAGGGAAGGAAGCTGAGAGGAGGACGCAGGGGAGCCGGCCAGGGCCTGGGAAGCCGTCGGGCGCCGGGATCGGAGACCAGGGGACCTGGGAAGGACGGGCACCGGAGGCTGGAGAGCGGGGAGCGTGGCAGGTGAGCCGGGGAGCGGGGCTGAGGACCCGGGGAGCGGAACAGAGGACCCGGGAAGGGGAGCCGAGGACCCGGGGAGCGTGACAGTACCCCCCCCCCACGCCCCCCTCCCCGCAACCGGGACATGAAGGCACGGATCAGAGGAGTGCCCACGTTCTCCCTGGGCTCCCAGGACCTATCCTCAGGACCATACCCTTCCCAGTCCACCAGGAAGAACTGTCGACCTCGTACGGTCTTCATGGCCACGATATCCCTTACCGCATAGATGTCGTCATCGGCAATAGGTGGAGGAGCCGGACTGGCAGCAGCGGAGAAGGGACCAAGGACAACCGGCTTGAGCAGGGAGACGTGGAATGAGTTGGGTATCCTCATCGTGGCCGGGAGCTGTAGCTTGTAGGAGACCTCATTGATCTTGTTGAGGACTTTAAACGGCCCAATGTAGCGAGGACCCAGCTTGTATGATGGTATCTTCAGGCGGACGTACTGGGAAGCAAGCCAGACGAGATCTCCAGGAGAGAAACACGGAGGGTCCAGACGTTTCTTGTCTGCGTGTCTTTTCATCCGCAGGGAAGCACGCCCAAGGGGCGCTTTGACAGAGTCCCAAATGGTTGCAAAGTCACGGGCTACTGTATCTGCAGCAGGGACATCCGAAGAAGGGGATACAGGCAATGGGATGGAAGGCTGAAGTCCGTAAACGACATGGAAGGGAGAGCTGGAGGACGACTCACTGATGTGGTGGTTGTGGGAGAATTCAGCCCAAGGAAGAAGAGCGGACCAGTCGTCGTGATGGGCGTTAACATAGTGACGTAAGAAAGAGGTCAAGATTTGATTGACCCTCTCTACCTGGCCATTAGACTGAGGATGGTATGCAGATGAAAAGTCCAGAGTCACTCCCAGATGTTTACAGAGAGCCCTCCAGAAGCGGGAGGTGAACTGAGTTCCTCTGTCGGATACGATGTGTAATGGAAAGCCATGCAAGCGGAAGATGTGTTGTATATAGGCGTCCGCGAGTTCCTGAGCAGAGGGCAGTCCAGCCATAGGGACGAAATGGGCCATTTTAGAGAACCGGTCCACCACGACCCATATGACTGTGTGTCCGGAGGACAATGGCAAGTCCGTAATAAAGTCCATTGCTATGTGTTGCCACGGAACTGAGGGTATCGGCAGAGGCAGAAGACGGCCATATGGGAGGTGTTTGGGCGTCTTGTTCCTGGCACAAGAGGAACAGGCGGATACAAAAGCAGCGACGTCCGTGCGAAGGGATGGCCACCAATAATGACGTACAATCGCACCCCATGTCTTTTTCTGACCAGCATGACCGGCTGTTTTCGAGGCATGACCCCAGTGTAACACTTTTTTCCTGTCTACCTCGGAGACATAGGTCTTCCCGGGCGGTATCTGGGCCAGGGTGACAGGGGCCACCGGAATGATTTTACTAGGACAAATGATGGGTTGGGTAGTCTCTTCCTCCTGCTCCATGGGCATGAAAGACCTGGACAAGGCATCAGCGCGTACATTCTTGTCCGCGGGTCGGAAGTGAAGCTGGAAATCAAACCTGGCAAAGAATAGGGACCACCTGGCTTGCCGTGGGTTCAGACGCTGAGCGGACCGTAGGTATTCCAAGTTCTTGTGGTCCGTGTAAATAATCACGGGGTACACTGCGCCTTCCAGGAGGTAGCGCCATTCCTCCAAAGCCAGTTTGACTGCCAAGAGCTCTCGGTCACCGATGGTGTAGTTGCGTTCAGGCGCTGAGAAGCCCTTGGAGAAGAATCCGCAAGTCACCATCTTCCCGGAGGAGGACTTTTGCATGAGCACTGCTCCGGCTCCTGAGGAGGAGGCATCCACCTCCAAGGTGAACTGGCGGTTTAACTCCGGACGGTGAAGTACAGGAGAGGAAGCAAAAGCCCGCTTCAGAGAGCCAAACGCGGCGTCAGCCGCAGGTGACCAGTCCTTTGGATTAGCCTCCTTCTTAGTCAAAGCGGAGAGAGGAGCAGTCAAGGCAGAGAAGTGAGGGATAAACTGGCGGTAGTAGTTGGCGAATCCCAGGAAGCGTTGGATTGCCTTCAGTCCAGAAGGAGGAGGCCAGTTGAGAATGGCGGAGACCTTCTTGGGATCCATCTGCAGTCCAGTATCAGAGATGATGTACCCCAGAAAGGGGAGAGAAGACTGCTCAAAGACACACTTCTCATGCTTTGCGTACAGACGATTCTCTCTCAGTCATTGTAGAACCAGCTGTACGTTTTCTCTGTGGGTTTGGAGGTCCGGAGAGAAGACAAGGATGTCATCTAGATACACTACCACACAGATGTAGAGAAGGTCCCGGAACACGTCGTTCACCAGTTCTTGAAAGACGGCAGGAGCGTTACACAGGCCGAAGGGCATCACGCAGTATTCATAATGTCCATCGCGCGTATTGAACGCGGTTTTCCATTCGTCACCAGAGCGGATGCGTACCAGATTGTAAGCACCCCGAAGATCCAGCTTGGTGAACACACGAGCTCCTCTAAGCCGGTCAAACAATTCGGGAATGAGCGGCAGAGGATACTTGTTTTTTACGGTGATTTGATTCAAACCCCGGTAGTCTATGCATGGGCGTAAGTCGCCCTCTTTCTTCTTGACAAAGAAGAAACCTGCTCCAGCAGGAGAGGAGGATCTCCGAATGAACCCCCTTGCCAGGCTCTCTGAGATGTAAGCAGACATGGCCCTTGTTTCGGCTGGAGATAAAGGATATATCCGTCCTCGTGGTGGTGTTGTTCCTGGGAGCAGATCGATGGCACAATCGTATGGACGATGTGGCGGCAGTACCTCGGATTCCTTTTTATCAAAGACATCTGCAAAGGACCAATAGGCCGAGGGCAGCCCCGGTAGGTTCTCTGGAACCGGAGGTCGTCGGATGGGTTGTATGGACTTTAGGCACCTCTCATGACACGAAGAGCCCCATCGGGTGATTTCGCCAGTGCCCCAGCTAACTGATGGTTCGTGTGTCCGCAACCATGGAAGTCCCAGCAGGATCTGGTGGGACATGTGTGGGAGGACGTAGAAAGCGATGTTCTCGGTGTGAAGGGCACCGATACGCAGTTCGACCGGCCTGGTGATCCAGGAGATGGTGTCAGAGAGGGGTCTCCCATCCACCGAGGCAATCACTAGGGGCTTGTCGAGTGGAATAACAGGCACCCGGTACTTGTCCACCGTGGCCTGCTGGATGAAATTGCCTGCTGCCCCGGAATCGAGGTAGGCATCAGCCGTGAACCGCGTCTCTCCCGTTGTCACTTGCACTGTCCATGTAACCGGGTCAGAGAGAGTCCCAGCACCTAGGGTGGCCTCTCCTACCAACCCTAGGCTTTGGAGTTTCCCGGCCTCTCTGGACAGGAGCGTAGCAGGTGTGTGCCCTCACCGCAGTAAAAGCAGAGACCCTTGGCGAGCCGCTCTGCTCGACGTTGTTCAGACTGACGCACTCGGTCGATCTGCATGGGCTCGTGGACGGGAGCCCCAGCTGTCGATGACTGAAGTACGGAGGGTTTCTGCGGAGGAGAGGAATGCCGTACCGGACGTCTCTCACGGGACACTTCCTTGGATCGCTCCTGAAAGCGAATGTCCACTCGAGTCGCTAGGGCAATCAGGGCATCCAGGGTGGTCGGTACGTCACGACCCGCCAGCTCGTCTTTAATTCGCCCTGAGAGTCCTTCCCAGAAGGCGGCGGTTAGGGCCTCGTTGTTCCACCCGAGTTCTGAGGCCAGGGTGCGAAACCGGATCGCGTATTGACCCACCGTCAGAGTCCCCTGACGTAACCGGAGAAGAGACGAAGCAGACGCGGAGGCGCGTCCGGGCTCATCAAAGGTACCACGGAATGCCTGCAGGAAGTCCTGGATGTTCGTGGTCACAGGATCCCCCTTCTCCCACAAGGGGTTCATCCACGCCAGTGCCTCACCCTCTAGATGGGACATGATGAAGGCGACCTTGGCTTGGTCGGAGGCAAACAAATGCGGCAGCTGCGTGAAATGGAGGGAGCATTGGTTTAAGAATCCCCTGCAGGTCTTGGGGTCTCCGGCGTACCGGGGTGGTGAAGCCAACCGAAGTCTGGTGGTATCTGAAGAAGTCGCCACAGGAGCTGGATCCGTGGATTGACTAGTGGAAGCCCGAGATGCTGAAGACGTGACTGCCGCTTGTAGCGTGTTCAGGCGGGCGTCCACAGAAGACATGAATTGCAGCATGCGGGTCTGAGTCTCACGCTGGCGTTGGAGTTCCTCCTGTACGGCTGCTAGTGCTGCAGCGGGATCCATGGCCTGATCTTACTGTCACGGCCAGGTGGACGGGCAGACCCAGGAGGTGGATCCACTGGGCCGAACTCCTAGATGGTAGTAAAGAGTCCGGTAGCTGGAACACTATAAACAGCAGAACAGTCCGTGCACACGAGTATAGCGGAGAAGTGCCTGGGACCACGGAGTCAAGGGTGGTAGTCCGGGTGACGCAGCTCAGGTTCGGAAGCCGAGATGATGTCAGGCGGGGTCCGGAACCTTTGGAGCGAGATGACGGGTCACCGCAGGGATCCGAGATGGTGCGGACTGTCAGGATGGCAGATGGACAGCGTTCGGGGTTCAGGATACGGCATGACTGGATGGCGAGGCAGGCACGGCTCTACAAGAGAGATAGGTGAGTATATGCACAGAGACACCAGGACACCTGACTCCTAGCTTAGGAAACACGAAGATCAGGCCCCGCCCCCTTGGACAATAAACCCCTTTATACCCTGTACCTGTTTAGCCTCATTTCCTGTTAATGGACGCTGGCCCTTTAAGAAAGGGTCAGTGACCGCGCGCGCGCCCTAATGCGCATGCGCGCGGCCCGGGTGCCAGAAGCCAGGGAAGGAAGCTGAGAGGAGGACGCAGGGGAGCCGGCCAGGGCCTGGGAAGCCGTCGGGCGCCGGGATCGGAGACCAGGGGACCTGGGAAGGACGGGCACCGGAGGCTGGAGAGCGGGGAGCGTGGCAGGTGAGCCGGGGAGCGGGGCTGAGGACCCGGGGAGCGGAACAGAGGACCCGGGAAGGGGAGCCGAGGACCCGGGGAGCGTGACAACACTGAGTGTTTGCTAGTATAATGGCTGAGTTTAAAAAAGTTTGAGTGTGCAATGCAGGCAGACATGCTGCAAATATGTTTACAATAGTGTGAATAAACAAAAGTACAATAGCCACGTTTAGGATGCCAATAGGTACACTGAGTGTTTGCTAGTATAATGGCTGAGTTTAAAAAAGTTTGAGTGTGCAATGCAGGCAGACATGCTTCAAATATCGTTACAATAGTGTGAATAGACAAAAGTACAATAGCCACGTTTAGGATGCCACTAGGTACACTGAGTGTTTGCTAGTATAATGGCTGAGTTTAAAAAAGTTTGAGTGTGCAATGCAGGCAGACATGCTGCAAATATCGTTACAATAGTGTGAATAGACAAAAGTACAATAGCCACGTTTAGGATGCCACTAGGTACACTGAGTGTTTGCTAGTATAATGGCTGAGTTTAAAAAAGTTTGAGTGTGCAATGCAGGCAGACATGCTGCAAATATGTTTACAATAGTGTGAATAGACAAAAGTACAATAGCCACGTTTAGGATGCCAATAGGTACAATGAGTGTTTGCAAGTATAATGGCTGAGTTTAAAAAAGTTTGAGTGTGCAATGCAGGCAGACATGCTGCAAATATGTTTACAATAGTGTGAATAGACAAAAGTACAATAGCCACGTTTAGGATGCCAATAGGTACACTGAGTGTTTGCTAGTATAATGGCTGAGTTTAAAAAAGTTTGAGTGTGCAATGCAGGCAGACATGCTGCAAATATGTTTACAATAGTGTGAATAGACAAAAGTACAATAGCCACGTTTAGGATGCCACTAGGTACACTGAGTGTTTGCTAGTATAATGGCTGAGTTTAAAAAAGTTTGAGTGTGCAATGCAGGCAGACATGCTGCAAATATCGTTACAATAGTGTGAATAGACAAAAGTACAATAGTCACGTTTAGGATGCCACTAGGTACACTGAGTGTTTGCTAGTATAATGGCTGAGTTTAAAAAAGTTTGAGTGTGCAATGCAGGCAGACATGCTGCAAATATCGTTACAATAGTGTGAATAGACAAAAGTACAATAGCCACGTTTAGGATGCCAATAGGTACAATGAGTGTTTGCTAGTATAATGGCTGAGTTTAAAAAAGTTTGAGTGTGCAATGCAGGCAGACATGCTGCAAATATGTTTACAATAGTGTGAATAGACAAAAGTACAATAGCCACGTTTAGGAAGCCAATAGGTACACTGAGTGTTTGCTAGTATAATGGCTGAGTTTAAAAAAGTTTGAGTGTGCAATGCAGGCAGACATGCTGCAAATATGTTTACAATAGTGTGAATAGACAAAAGTACAATAGCCACGTTTAGGAAGCCAATAGGTACACTGAGTGTTTGCTAGTATAATGGCTGAGTTTAAAAAAGTTTGAGTGTGCAATGCAGGCAGACATGCTGCAAATATCGTTACAATAGTGTGAATAGACAAAAGTACAATAGCCACGTTTAGGATGCCACTAGGTACACTGAGTGTTTGCTAGTATAATGGCTGAGTTTAAAAAAGTTTGAGTGTGCAATGCAGGCAGACGTGCTGCAAATATCGTTACAATAGTGTGAATAGACAAAAGTACAATAGCCACGTTTAGGATGCCAATAGGTACACTGAGTGTTTGCTAGTATAATGGCTGAGTTTAAAAAAGTTTGAGTGTGCAATGCAGGCAGACATGCTGCAAATATCGTTACAATAGTGTGAATAGACAAAAGTACAATAGCCACGTTTAGGATGCCACTAGGTACACTGAGTGTTTGCTAGTATAATGGCTGAGTTTAAAAAAGTTTGAGTGTGCAATGCAGGCAGACATGCTGCAAATATCGTTATAATAGTGTGAATAGACAAAAGTACAATAGCCACGTTTAGGATGCCAATAGGTACACTGAGTGTTTGCTAGTATAATGGCTGAGTTTAAAAAAGTTTGAGTGTGCAATGCAGGCAGACGTGCTGCAAATATGTTTACAATAGTGTGAATAGACAAAAGTACAATAGCCACGTTTAGGATGCCACTAGGTACACTGAGTGTTTGCTAGTATAATGGCTGAGTTTAAAAAAGTTTGAGTGTGCAATGCAGGCAGATATGCTGCAAATATGTTTACAATAGTGTGAATAGACAAAAGTACAATAGCCACGTTTAGGATGCCAATAGGTACACTGAGTGTTTGCTAGTATAATGGCTGAGTTTAAAAAAGTTTGAGTGTGCAATGCAGGCAGACGTGCTCTGCAAATGTCTTTGCACTAGTGGGACTATAGCAAAGTCCAATAGCCACGTTTAGGATGCCACTAGGTACACTGAGTGTTTGCTAGTAAAATTGCTTAGTTTAAAAAAGTTGGAGTGTGCAATGCAGGCAGACGTGCTCTGCAAATGTCTTTGCACTAGTGGGACTATAGCAAAGTCCAATAGCCACGTTTAGGATGCCACTAGGTACACTGAGTGTTTGCTAGTATAATGGCTTAGTTTAACAAAGTTGGAGTGTGCAATGCAGGCAGACGTGCTCTGCAAATGTCTTTGCACTAGTGGGACTATAGCAAAGTCCAATAGCCACGTTTAGGATGCCACTAGGTACACTGAGTGTTTGCTAGTTAAATTGCTTAGTTTAAAAAAGTTGGAGTGTGCAATGCAGGCAGACGTGCTCTGCAAATGTCTTTGCACTAGTGGGACTATAGCAAAGTCCAATAGCCACGTATAGGATGCCACTAGGTACACTGAGTGTTTGCTAGTAAAATTGCTTAGTTTAAAAAAGTTGGAGTGTGCAATGCAGGCAGACGTGCTCTGCAAATGTCTTTGCACTAGTGGGACTATAGCAAAGTCCAATAGCCACGTTTAGGATGCCACTAGGTACACTGAGTGTTTGCTAGTATAATGGCTTAGTTATAATGAGTTGGAGTGTGCAGAGGACAAGAGGGTACAGTGGCAGGATTGCGGTGCTCTGGGTAGAGGAATGGAAGCCTGCCTTTCTATTCCCTCCTAATTGTGAAATGCAGGGAGGAAATCCCTGACCTTGGCTACACAGACGCTGTTGCTGTTTGCAGGACCTGTCACCTATGGCTCTGACCCTGCCGGTTTGAGCCCTTAAAAGGACTGCTATAAAGTGCTCTCCCTATGCTGTCTAACGCTGTGTATTCAGCGCATACAGCTGTATCGGCTATAGGACTCAGGAGGACGGAGCTGCGACAGTGATGTCTGACACCAAAGACGCAGAAGGCAGATAATGGCGTCCTGGAAGAAAATGTCCGGTTTTATAATGCAGGGACATGTGACATGGACATCCTATCACACATGCCGTTGCTTCTCTGGCTCAAAGTCCACTTAGCTGTGTGTGTGTCTGGGATTGGCTGACATGCTGGCCCGCCCCACAAGACGCGCGCGCTTAGGGAGGGAAGACAAGAAAAAAAAAAAAAAAAATGGCGATCGCCATTATAGAAACAGCAGTGATCTGAAGGCGCTGTTCATGCACACTATACACTGAAATGTGATAATAGTTTGATTCACAGAGTGACTTACACTATTACAGCAGAAACCAAGCTATGATTTAGCTGTTTTTTTGCTGCTAGAACCGTTCTCGAACGTTTCTAGAACTATCGAGCTTTTGCAAAAAGCTCGAGTTCTAGTTCGATCTAGAACATGCCCCCAAATCACTCGAGCCTAGAACTGGAGAACCACGAACCACGAACCGCGCTCAACTCTACTCCTTACCTGCATCCTGACGGCAATGCGGGAGGAATAAGGTAGGCGGGATGTTATGTCCCGCTCATCTCCGCCCCTCCGCTTCTATTGGCCGGCCGATCAGTGACGTTGCGGTGATGTCGAACGCACCTCCCCCTTGAAGGAGGGATTGTTCGGCGGTCACAGCGACGTTGCCGAGCAGGTATGTGCGTGTGAAGCTGCCATAGCGATAATGCAATCACCACATATCGCATGTGCGACAGTGCGCGGGTGCTATCGCGCTGGACATCGCTAGCAATTGCTAGCAATGTTGCAACGTGTAAAGCCTGCCTTAAAGTATTTATTTTACATTTGGTTAGGGAAATGTCTCAATGCTGCATGTCCTATGAACACTATTTACACTCCTCAATATTAAAACTGCAGCACCAAGAAGGAAAAGCCGTGAAATTCTGGAGATTACAGGATCGACAGACGTGTTAAATATATGCAAATGAAGAAAATTGGAAACAAAATTTTCAAAATATCTCAATTTTAATCAGTACCGAGTATGAGCGCCACATGCAGAAATACAAACACTTACACATCCTGGTTGCTGTCGAGGAGCTTATTACTGGTTGTCTGAGGAATGTTCTACCTTGCTGAATGCACTGAAAGAGAATCCGTCAGTAGGATCAAACCTCCTAAATCAGCTATGGGCATGAAGGTGACAAAAAGTTGAATAAAATCAAACCTTGAAATCAGCAATACAATGTTTTATTCCATCATATTTCTTAATATATAAATTAGCTGTTAGCATCTATTGACTGGACATAAATCTGTCTGAGAATCTTCCTCCAGAGCTTATTTTAACCCCTTCAGCCCCGGGGCACTCTCCGCTTTTTGCGTTTTTGTTTTTTGCTCCCCTTCTTCTGTGAGCCGTAACTGTTTTATTTTTCCGTCAATCTTGCCATATGAGGGCTTGTTTTTTACGGGACAAGTTGTACTTTTAAATGAAATCATAAGTTTTACAATATGGTGTACTGGAAAACAGCAAAAAAATTCCAAGTGTGGAAAAACTGCAAAAAAAGTGTGATCGCACAATAGTTTTTGGGATGTTTTATTCACGGTGTTCACTATATGGTAAAACGGACGTGTGGGTATGATGCCTGAGGTTGGTGCGGGTTTGTAGACACCAAATATGTATAGGTTTACTTGTATCTAAGGGGTTAAAAAAATTCACAAGCTTGTCCAATAAAAGTGGCGTACGTTTTGCGCCATTTTCCGAAACCCGTAGAGTTCTCATTTTTTGGGATCTATGGCTCAGTGATGGCTTATTTTTTGCGTCTCGAGCTGATATTTCTAATGGTACTATTTTTGCGCAGATGCTACATTTTCATCGCCTGTTATTGCATTTTGCGTAAAACTTGCGGCGACCAAAAAATGTAATTTTGGCTTTTGGAATTTTCTTGCCACTACGCCGTTTACCAATCAGATTAATTGATTTTAAATTTTGATAGATCTGGCATTTCTGAACGCGGCGATACCAAATATGTGTATATTTATTTTTTTTAACCCTTTAATTTTC
Organism: Anomaloglossus baeobatrachus; assembly: GCF_048569485.1. NCBI lineage: Eukaryota > Metazoa > Chordata > Amphibia > Anura > Aromobatidae > Anomaloglossus > Anomaloglossus baeobatrachus. The sequence goes on along the minus strand of NC_134353.1, from coordinate 717,684,751 downwards.
AATGGGGGGAAAGGGGGGTGATTTGAACTATTAGATGTTTTTTTTTAATTTATTTTTTAAAACTTTTTTTTACTATTTTTTTTTTTATTTTACTAGTCCCCCTAGGGGGCTATAGCGATCAGTAATCTGATTGCTCTGATCTATCTGCTGATCACAGCTATACAGCTGTAAACAGCAGATACGGTCACTTCCTGATTCATTCGGCTCCAGGCCGGGTGAAAACAAAAGTGAAACGTCATAGCTGCAGGCGTGATCACATGACCCTGTGCTACCATGACAAAAAAGTCACCGTTGAGAGTGGCTGTCTCATCGGTATTCTGCACCTGTGTTACCCAGACCTTTTATCATGGGGGGTCGGCTGCATCCTGCTAGTGCATTTGCCATTTTTGACCTGAGTTGGCTGGTGGCTTTTTTGTGGTAAGTTTTTTTGATTTTTCTCCTGTGCTACAATGGCAACCACCGAAAGTCACGTGATCAATCACGTGACTTCCGGTGGGGCGGCGGTAAATGAAAATCTTCACCACGCGCATATACATTTCGCTGCCAGACTTTGGCAGCGAGATGTAAGGGGTTAATGTTACGGGTGGAATGCGATTCCATTCGTAACATGCAGGCACACATGTCAGCTGTTGAAAACAGCTATGTGTGCTGATCGCCGACGCCTTCCCGCGGGGCTTAACGGGACACGCTCCATGACGGATAGATCCGTCCATGGTCATGAAGGGGTTAAATGAAAGTGGGAGTTACCAGAGTGAGACATGTAGATCAGGAGAGCAGGCTATCGGTTATTACATATGTCACACGGACAATGTGTCAAACTAGGTACGGGGAAGTACCAAGCAAACAGCAAAAGGGAAGGGAAACCCTGTGTCTAGGGAAAGGGAAGATTGTGACCCCTGACCAAACCTACTGTTGATCCCTGGGGTCCCTCACCACCCTAGATAGATTCTACGTGCTGAGCCGGTTACCTGACCATAGGCATCCCTAGTGCTGGGCCCTAAATAGGAACAGATGGGATGAGCTCTTTGTCAACCTCACTAACCACTATAGATGACACAAGGAGGACACACAAGCGGAAAATGCATGAACTACTTATCCACAAATGACTCGGCAAAGTTCAGCAAAGTATTCATCAACAATATCACAGAGGAGTACAACCAACCAAAGCTACAATGAACTCAAAAATATCACCAGCACCATTCCAAGGAAGGAAGGGGTATTTAAGCACCAAGATAATACTGATGATCAGCAGCTGGATGGAAGGCAAGCTCCTGCTGGGTGCAAAAGTGGGAGAGATGAATCCAGCAGGAAAGCTACCTATTACAATAAATACTGACAGCACTATCACCCATGACACACCCGTGACACAATGCGCCCTTTCATTTAACACTAGAACTACTGGACTCGTGACACCTATATAGAAATACATGGTGCAAAGTAGTCAAAATGACTACCTCAGTAGTTCTAGTGTTAAAATAAGCTCTGGAGGCAGTTTCTCCGAGAGATTTGTGTTCGGCCCATAGATGTTAGCAGTTCATCTACATATAAGAAAAACTTGGATTGCCAAGTATTATTTTATTCAACTTCCTATGTCCTACAACATACCCATGTAAATGGCTTATTAGGGTTAATCCTACTGACAGATTCCCTTTAAGCATACCAATCATCAAGATCCCCTGGTGACAACTCCTGTCACAATTGTGAACCAATGTGACCTGGTGTTGTTATAAGAATAGCCTCCTGTGACACTTTGGAAAAGTTTTGTTTCCATTTTTCCTAATTTGCATACCATTTACATATCTGTTATTTCTGTTTTTTCCAAAATGCCTTGACTTTTCCTTATTGGTGTTGCAGTTTCCATGTTGAGGAGTGTATAAGTGACATAGAGATTCTTCTAAGTCTAGGCATGTAATGCGGCTGTGGTTTACAGCAGTTCCGTTCTCTGGTATTGCTTTATCCACAAATAATTCCCTACCCAATTTATTCTGATCCATTGGACATATAATAATCAGAATTATTTATTGCTCTATTTAGATACTGTGGGTTAAGGCACAACACAATAACTCACTGTTTCACTGCAATATACATAAATATTCATAAATGGCCCAAGAAATGACATGGCCAGGCTTTTCATAGGCTAAACGTACGATGTGGCTCCGGGAGTTAATTTATTGCTTGCATTGATTACGCTTTCTATGGCCCGGAGAAAACACTTCAAACCATTAAAGCATCAGGTACATTTCAGGGGGGCATTATTTTTGTGGGACGGTGTAAAAAACACATCTAGCCTGCCTAAAAATACTGGATTAAGGATTTATGTTATGCTAACTATGAAACCAAAGGGGCTACTTTCCAGGATTTTTGCAGCGCGAGCTGCCTATATGTCACAGCAATGATCTAGAGACCTATACAAAACACTTACTTAGAGTAAAAGAGCAAGACAAGCATGATTTATACTGCTGCTGCTGCTGTCATTTGACATAGATGTAAATGTTTGCTGTTTGTCTTGAGGAGGATGGCGGCGATTTGATGCATATTCCCGGTAGAATTGACTGTGCAGTCACCTGACAGCTTCAATGGAACCTTATGTACAGTAGTCATTGTACACAGTCCATATTGATTCCGTGACCTGTGTCTGCTCCACTAGGTCAGCATCATGATTCCTTGTAATAAGAATGTTTATGTTTTACCAATTATATATACATAGCTTTGTCAATATTCATTCAAGTCAACCCTTATATTTTGAAGCTCAACCACACTTCAAAATATTTATTCTACGTGATGCTTCTGTTCAGTTCCCATGTAACCTAGAAAGCAAAGCACAGTCGTAAAAGAGGGAAATAAAGCCATGCCATAATACTTAAAGGGACTCTGTTACCAAGTTTCTGCAATGTAATCTGAATACTGCATGCTGCAATAGTTAAAACATAAATTTCAGCTCTGCTTGTCTTACCTCATAGTCTTTTTTTGTTTAACTGCTATGTTAGTTTAAGCCTCTTATCTTTATCATTAGTGAGCCTCAGCAGCATGTAAGCTCTAGTCCGACTCCTTCTGTGATTAGCAGCTTCTGTCTATGGAAATGTACACTGAAAGTCTGGTGTGGGCAGGAACAGCTCTTCCAGCACTACTACATGCAAAATGTGAAATCTTTCACTGTATCAGAATGACTGCACACAGTAGTCTATACTTTCACACTTGAGTTGTGTGGCATCCGTTGCAATCTGCCGCCTTGAGGAATTACGGTAACCGTTGCAGGAAGCTGTTTATTCCTCATAGGCTTCTATTAAGGGTGGATTGCAACGGATGGTCTTGCATTGGATCCACCCCGCGGCGCATCAGTTGTTTTGTCAGTAACCATTAGTGCCCCTCGGGCGGAAGGAATGCTGAATGTAGCGTTTTCTGTTGCTGTAAAAAAACGCACTCCGTAGGATTCCAAGCAAGAAGGCCTGCGGAGACACCATCACATGTTTCTCAACGCTGGCAGGAAACTAGCCAGGTCTTTCACCAGGAAGGAACAACCACGGGAAGGGCAGTCTCCAGTCAAGGAGACCACCTATGCCAAACATGGTATCCATCCACAGACAGCCGTTTCAGGGTATTTGCCCCTCATCAGTGTGGAGTAGGAATCTGCCTAGTGGGAGCATTGCCTAGTAAAAGACTATGTGAGCAAGGATGGTTGACCTTAGGGAGATCAACATCCACCACTGCGGAGACACCATCACGTGTTTCTCAACGCAGTGATTCTAGAGCAATGCCCCCTGGGAAATATTCAAAGCAAGAAGGCCTGCGGAGACACCATCACATGTTTCTCAACGCTGGCAGGAAACTAGCCAGGTCTTTCACCGGGAAGGAACAACCACGGGAAGGGCAGTCTCCAGTCAAGGAGACCACCTATGCCAAACATGGTATCCATCCACAGACAGTCGGTCTCTCCCTCTCCCCCTCTCTCATACTCATCGATCACCGGCACGGTGCTGCACGGTTGTCACACTGCTCTGGCGGCTTCTCCTCTTTTGAAAATGCCGGCCGCTCATTATTCCATCTCATGTTCCCTGCGTCCCTCGCCCACTGGCGCCTATGATTTGTTGCAGTCAGACACGCCCCCATGCTGAGTGGCAGCTTTCTCACTGCAACCAATCACAACCGCCGGTGGGTGGGTCTATATAGTGCAGTAAAATAAATAAATACATAATAAAAAAAATGGCATGCAGTCCCCCCCAATTTTGATACAAGCCAAGGTAAAGCCACACGGCTGAAGGCTGGTATTCTCAGGATGGGGAGCCCCACGTTATGGGGAGCCCCCAAGCCTAAAAATATCAGCCAGCAGCCGCCCGGAATTGCCACATCCATTAGATGCGACAGTCCCGGGACTCTACCCGGCTCATCCCAAATTGCCCTTGTGTGGTGGCAATCGGGGTAATAAGGAGTTAATGGCAGCCCATAGCTGCCACTGAGTCCTAGGTTAATCATGGCAAGTGTCTATGAGATACCCCCCATGATTAACCTGTAAGTGAAAGTAAATAAACACATACACCCGAAAAAATACTTTATTTGGAATAAAAGACAAAAAAACACCCTCTTTCACCACTTTATTAATCCCCAAATACCCCTCTAGGTCCGACGTAACCAACACGACTTTCCTCGACACTTTCAGCTCTGCTACATCGGAAAGCTGACAGGAGCGGCACTAGAACATCGCTGCTCCTGTAAGCTCCACAGAGCAACTCAAGTGAGTCGCGCTGTCATTGGGGACGTCACTGAGGTAGTGCCTGCGTGTGTACGGTGATGATGGGTGCAGTAGTGCCGGGGTGTGTGCGGTGATGATGGGTGCGGTAGTGCCGGTGTGTGTGTTCGGTGATGATAGGTGCGGTAGTGTCTGGGTGTGTGCGGTGATGATGGGGGCAGCAGTGCCGGTGTGTGCAGTAATGATGGGTGCGGTAGTGCTGGGGTGTGCAGTGATGATGGGGGCGGTAGTGCCGGGGTGTGTGCGGTGATGATGGGGGCGGTAGTACCGGTGTGTGCGGTGATGATGGGTGCAGTAGTGACGGGATGTGTTCGGTGATGATGGGTGGTCTCTCTCTTTCTCTCGGCTAAAGAAAAACGCATCATGTTATTTCACAGGAATCCGTTGCCTTTATTATCACACTATTTACAATGCATCCGTCACATGCGTCACACAACGCATTGTGACGGATGCCAAATGACGCAAGTGTGAAAGTAGCCTAAGTGATACATCAGAAGAAGGAAGCACAGAATAGCTGAACACATTGCTGCAGCCACCCCATGTAGTGAGATTACCACCAGTCCTATATGGTCAATTTTAGGACTGTCAAAACACCTTAAAGAAAACCATGGTGGAGATCTTACTTCATTGATCATTAGAGGTATCGAGAAAGTGGAAAGACCAGTGAGAGGTGGTGATTGGTTTAAAAAATTACTCGAAACAGAAGCTAAATGGATTCTAAAGTTAAGAATTCACATTACTTATGGTCTAAACTATAGAAATGATTTGCATTATATTATTTAACATATTGACAATAGGGATACATATGATGTCTTTTTGAATAGGAACAAACATGTTTATATGAATATTTTACATTTCGCTATTTATATGATTCCACAAATTGTGATAGAATGAGGTTATTTTTGGTTTAGTATATATGTAACTATGTTAACAAACTGATGTTATATATTTAAAATATTTTTTTATTCTTGCACAACCGCATCTCATGATTTAACAAATCTGCAATTACCTCAAGGTATTGGAAATTTGGGTCTATGACGGAATGAACTTACCTGAGAAAATTCAATGTGATTGGATTGCCTCCCATCCGGTTTCTGATCACCTGAGGTAGAAACTATATCTGGACAATTTAGTAACATCGTAAGGCTTTGTGCGCACGTATTTTCACGCGTTTACGCAGAGCTTTGCACTGTATCGTAAACGCATGCGTTCTGCGTCCCCAGCAAAGTCTATGACACTTGTGCAAATTCCATCCGCACGTTGCGTTTTAGAATGCAGCGATTTGCATGCTGCAATTTGTTGCCGATTCGCTGCGTTCAAAAAAGCACCATGTCACTTATTTCATGTCCTTTGGATGCTGCTCCCACTCTGTCTATAGGGAGAGAAAGCATCCAGAGCACATGAATTCTGCATCAATTCGGCAGTCACAATACATGTGTTTTGAAGTGCACATTCACTGCCAAATCGCTGCAGAATTTTCAACAGTGACACTACGCAATGTGCGCGCATAGCCTAATATGGCTATGCGTAAGAACAAACCATATGTCCGAAACAACTAAGGTTACTTGTATGGGACTTATGTGATTTTTTTTTACTGTTTGGAATTTTTCATCATTTTAATATGTGATAAATAAAGAATATAATTATTTTTTAAAAATAATTTTCCTATTGGTGCTGGAGTCAAAAGTTTTCCCCTTCCTTCTTCTGATTGTTCACCCGCTGGATGAACTTGCCAGCATGTTCTCCGTGCATCTGACAAGGATTTTTAGCCTCATCAACATTGTGGAAATCATGGAGTACGGTAGGCTGAAAATAAACATCTTTTTCTTAAGTGATATATCGTTGAACTCAGGGCCTCTTTGCCTACATTATGCTGCTCTTGGATGAGGTAGCAAAAACCTGCTGACAGATTCCTTTTAATTCCCTTTAATAATCCTATGGTCTAATCAACACCTCCTTCTGTTTACTTCACATCTGTCCAACAAACTACAATGCATTATTGTTTGCAGTGGTACAATATTTAGACTTTGAAATTGGGGTCCAATACTAGATAACCCCTTTGTATGCCCCCTGTGTGCTCAATGAAATAAGAAAAAAGCATAACTGTGCCATCCATAGCTACTCCTAAGCTCCAAGCGCTGTGTTATCTTGTGTCAATAGTTCTTTTTATGAGCCCTGCAACCTATGGGCAGCCATTGATTGAGTTGTGAAAACTGCTACTGATAGGCTGCAGTGGTACTGTTAGGCTGCAGGACTCAAAGTGACATAAAAAATGTTACAAGACCTCAGAGGGACACACAGCGCTCATATCAGAGAAGCGGTGCCTATCCATGAGGCAAGTATTCTTTTTTTCTTATATTGAGCACACTGAAAGCATTCAAAAGGGATTGTCCAATAGTGGACAATGTCTTTAAGGAGCGTAGGATCACGTTAAGGACATTTATAACCCAAATACGTTCCTTAACATTGTAATTGCAATACCAAGATGAAAACGTTGTGGAATTATGGAAATTACAGAAACAACAGACATGTTAATAATATGTAAATGAGGAAACAATGGAAGCAACATTTTCAAAACCTCTTGATTTATCCAGTATCAACTATCAGCGCTACACACAAAGATACAAGCACTTACATGCTGGAATGTTATCAATGAGGTTATTAAAGGGAACCAACCACCAGGATTTGCACACATAAAGAAAAGGCAATGCCATACTGGCGCTAGGATGTTGAATAAAATCATACCTTCAATTTCATATTTCCATATTTCATTGCAGTAAAACATTTTGTCAAAGTTCCATAAATAAGTACAGCAGTTGATTGGCGTGTGCAGAAGTGGGGGGACTATGTGTGTCGGGCCTCCCTTTATTATTCCTCCCCTGTGTGGATTTGTGGCGTCTATGTAAATAGATTTCCCCCATGAACAAGATTACAATTATGGCCAGTGCATGCGCAATATATACTTGAAGGATTTCTGTCACTTCTGTAAAATGGCACCAGAGTCAGCGCCTGCGCATCCCGCTATCTCTGGCGCCATCTTATTGAAGATGCTGTTCTCCATCTTGTGGCACATTTAATGCTAGTTCTGAGGGCAGCACATGTGCCCTCGCATCCTCTGCCCTCGTGAACACCTTTGAAGCACACGCGCTCACAAGACAAGAGGAGACCTCGCCCCTAACAGCAGCTCCCGCTAGACTGATCACTAAAAAGCACACAACTGGTCAACGCCTGAGTGTGACTGTGCAACTCAAAAGCACCAGGGATACCATAGTGAGACAAGAGGTGAAGACTGTGTGACACTGCAGCAGAGAAAACGTATGAAAACTGCTGCACCCAGTTGTGGGATTCAGCCGGTTCTGTCCGGTTCAGACAAACCGGTTATTAAAATAGCAGCCGGTTCCCCGAACCGGCAAGAAACGGCTCCGGCGATCCGGTTCTCTGTATTCACTTGTGTTAGTGTCTTTAAGACACTAACAAAAATGAATCTCCGTACCTCCGTACGCACCGCACTTCCGGGTTCAGTGGAGCCTGTCTGCTCCCTGACCTGGCGTGCAGCAACGCGCTGACACTGCAGAGGTCACGGCAGCATGGTAAGGTTACTCCCGCTGCCGCCTGCCTGCGTCAGTGTCCCTGAGGAGTGCCATGGAGGAGGAAGGAAGACAGAGGAGAGGCCGCCAGTGCTTGGAGCAGGTAATGTCTCAGTGAGCCAAAGATGCAGGGAGACAAGAATCTGCAGGAGAGAGAAGCCGCGTAAGATGGGAACTATATGGGAAAAGGAGCCACATAGAACGAGATCTGCAGGGGAGAGGAGGCTGCATAAGATGAGAACTATATGGGAAAAGGAGCCACATGGGATGAGATCTGCAGGGGAAAGGAGGCCGCAAAAGATGGGAACTATATGGAAAAAGGAGCCACATGGGACGAAATCTGCAAGGGAGAGGAGGCCGCATAAGATGGGAACTATATGGGAAAATGAGCCATATGGGACAGGAGCTGCAGGGGAAAAGGATCACATGGGATTAGATCTGCTGGGGAAAAGAGGTCATGATGGGATCTGCAGGTGAAAGAGGCCATAATGGGATGGGATCTGCAGGGGAAAGAGGCCATAATGGGATGGGATCTGCAGGGGAAAGATACCATAATGGGATGGGATCTGCAGGGGAAAGAGGCCATAATGTGATGGAATCTGCAGGGGAATGAGGCCATAATGGGATAGCATCTGTAGGGGAAAAGGAGCCACATGGGATGGGATCTGTAGGGGGAAAGGAGCCACATGGGATGGGATCTGCACTGGAAAAGCAGCCACATGGGATGGGATCTGTGTGGGGAAGGTCGTCTGTTCCAATTTTAGCAGGGCTCCTTTAGTAATAATTTTTAAAAATTGTAGAAAAACCGTTTAATACAATATGAGTGACAGTGACTGGAAGAACTGATACTGGACAGGAGAGTGACGGTATAGGAGGGTAAGAAGTGGAAGAGATTTTACTTTAAATTATTTGTATTTTTTGATTGAGAAAAGTGTGTGAAAATGGGCGTGGCTAACATAATGGGTGTGGTTTCAGAATGGGTGTGGTTTTCAAATGGGCGGGGTTTACAGAGAACATGTTGTTAAAAATTTGAATTTCACCCCTGGCTGCACCCAACAAACTAAGTGATACATCATGGTCTCTGTCTTTACATCATTCTGCTGTCAATTACATGGCACAAACCTGCTGACAGATTCCCTTTAAATCTGCCATCACTTCAGCTGCTCTTGAGCTGTGATCATGTGGTAGCTGAAGAAGTGAAGTCAGTAAATAAAAGTGGCCAATTATTCCAGTGATTGATTGCAGCAGTGATCTGTCAGTACCACTCTATTTCCCTGAAAATAAGACCTACTCTAAAAATAAACCCTAGCATGATTTTTAGGATATTTTTGAGTATGCTAGAAATATGAGCCCAACTCTAAAAATAAGCCCTAGTTACAATTCATAAAAAGTCTATTCAAATTGTGTCCAGGCAGCTATACATGTAAAAAAGTTAAATCAATTGGCAGTAGGACAGATAGACCATTTACCAAGGAAAGCAAACACCGTCAAAAGAATAGCAATCAATAGATTCCATGAGACCCAAAACAATAAGGGTTGGCAAGTGCCAGGCTCCCACACACAGATCGGTTAGCATCATTCCACTCATGAACCCCTTATATTACAGCATTGTGGCTGCTCCCATTCACCAGTGAGAGCTGACTGCTACACTTGTCTGCTGTGGAATGTAGAAGAGAGCATCTTGAACGCCAAGGTACCTGACGGCACGTAATGCGCCTGTGACAGCAGGACTACCTGATCTGTGTGTGAGAGCCCGCCACTTGCCAACCCTTATTGTTTTGGGTCTTGTGGGGTCTTTTGAGTGCCATTCTTTTGAGGGTGTCTGCTGGTACATGTCATATTTAGAATGTAAAAAAAAAACACCAGGGCATCAATGCTGCAACACTTGGTAATATGATTTTTTTGTCTCTTGTTATTTAATTTTATTACATCGTCTGCTGAAAGGCTGAACGGAGCCAGGGCAGAGCCATGGGCGTAGTGACCCATGACTCACCTTTGCAGGGCAGCAAGGGGTTAATGTTTTCTGTAGAAAGAGCGGGCTTGTGCGGGGTCAAGAGTTTAGGGGGGGGGTGGATCTATAGGGCCAGGGGAGGGGACAGGGTGGGGGCTGTATATATGTCCAGGGAGAGAAGGGGGGGGCACTACTTCGGCGCGAGGTACCATTAGAGAAGGTCCCCGTGTCACCTCACCTTGTCTCCCCCTGATCTGATGGCATCGGCTGCAGGACTCCTGGAGCAGCTTCGGGCTGCTGCCGGCGGCGCTGATGGAGCAGCGATCAGGACAGCGTTGAGGGAGATCCTGGGAGGTCCGGATGCAGTGTCTGAAGCTGACCCCCCACCGCTCCGGAGTGGGCGCAGGACGAGGGCACCGGAGAGGTTCTCGCCTGATGCTGCTCCTGGTCCTCAGCGGCGCCGTAGGAGCCCCTCCGGGGACCCTCCTCACCACAAGAATCCACCTGCAGCAGCTGGCAGGAGCAGGCGAGGGAGGAATCCTGCTCGGCGTTCAGGACCTGCGGCGGTGGGCGGTCCCTCCAGGGGTCATGTGACCGGCTCAGCTGCCTCTACTGCTTTGAGCTACACCAAAATGGCGGCGGTCCTCCCTGGCGATGCTCCTGTCGGGGGGACTGCTAGACAGCATGGCGATGGAGTTTCTGCGGGGCCTCCGGGGCCGGGAGTGTGGAATACGACTCTGCAAGGAACATCACCGGCCGAACCCAGGATGGATGCAGCTTCCAGGATGACAGCGCGCGCTGGGTTCGAGGATACTGCCAGGAGTGGGGCATCGCAGCTGCGGAGATCATCGCCAGAGAGGAGGTCGCAGTCCAGGTTCCGGTCCCCTTCGACACGAAGGAGCGGATCGCCATCAGGGAGGTCAGCGACGGGGAGAAATTCGCCCGCACGGCAGGGGCCTGCGCCATCCCGGTCGAGGTCGCGATCCAGGAGGAGGTCGCCTTCACGGTCGGCATCTGAGGGGAGTCATCCTGCATCTCATTATCCGGTTCGCTCCCGGGTCATCCGACCAAGGTCGAGCGCGGCGGGTTCCCAGGTCCCCCCTGGTCGAGCTGCCGAAGACGTTTCCGTGCTGGTCCATTCTGGAGGAGAGCGTCGTCTGGAGTCAGGATTTTCGGCTGGTGGGTCTCATGTACCGACGCAGCTTGGTGAGTACTCCTCTATGTTGTGTGCGTCCTCACCTAGTTTAGTTTCCCCGGGAGTGAGCAGGGGCCAGGCTCAGGGCGTCATAGGGGGTCTGGGGGTCGCGGGGCCGAGCGCGGCGGGGTTTGATGTCGGTAGTCTGAGCAATGTTTTGAAGGGTGTGCGTGATTTGTTGGCGCAGTTGGATAGGACGAGTCAGGGGGCGACCGGGTCTCCTGTCCCAGCGTGGGTGCCGGATTCTGGGGCGGCAGCATCGGCTGTGGTTGTGGTACCGACGGGAAGCGAGGTGGTTGCTGGGGATAGTGTGGTGGATCCCGGGCAAAAGGAGAAGGATAAGGAGGGAGATAGGATTATTTTGGATGATAGGGCCAGAGGGGAGGTGTACGTTTGCTTTGAGGGCCCGCTGGGGGCGCATTTGAAGAAGGAAGTGAAGGAGAAGATTTGGAAGGATGAATACGTGGAAATTTTTTCCCTCCTTCCTTTGGAGAAGTTTAATTTGGATAAGAGAAAGAAGGATGATAGCAAGAAGGAGGAGGAGGAAAAGCGGAGGTGGCGGCTGATCCCTCAAACGTTTGTTAACTGGTTGCAGGCTTTTGCTATCCTAGCTAGCGTCGTTGGCGAAAAGGCGCCGGATAATTGTTCTGGGCTATTCTGCTACATGGATGCTATAGCGGAAGCTCATAGGATTTATGGTGGGCAGACTTGGTTGCGGTACGATGAACAATTTAGGCAGCGAAAAGCCGTGCGGCCCAGTATCCGTTGGGATCAGAAGGATATTGGTTTATGGTTAAAAGTCATGGCTCCGGCTCGTTATGGTCAGCCCTTTCACGGGGGAGCCGGGTCGGCCGGCCGGCCACACTACGGCTGGGGGTGCGGGGACCCAGGCAGGGGGTGTTGGAGCGAAGGCAGGTGTGTGCTGGCAGTTTAACGACAGCCAGTGCAAGTTTGGAAACTCCTGCAAGTTTAAGCATCAGTGTTCAGGTTGCGGAGGGTCCTCCCATGGAGCAGCTCGTTGCTTTAAGAAGGGTAGGCCCAAGGCAGGGGGAGATTTGGGAAAAGGGGGTGAGCCCGGTGAGGCTTCACGAGATGGCCCCTTATCTAAATAGATACCCCAAGCGGGATAAGGCGGTATTGTTGGAGGATGGTTTCGTGTTGGTTTCAGGATCCCCCCTCCTCCTCATGTTGTTCCGTTTCAGTTAAAGAATTTGTTGTCGGCGCGGCGACACCCAGAGGTTGTGGCTAAAAAGCTTGTTGGGGAGGTTGCTTGTGGGTGGATGGCGGGTCCGTTTGCATCCCCCCCATCCCCAATTTGGTAGTATCTCCGTTAGGGGTCGTCCCAAAGAAGGAGCCGAACAAATTTCGGCTCATTCAGCATTTGTCGTTCCCCAAGGGTTTGTCGGTGAATGATGGTATTGACCCAGACCTCTGTGCGGTGGTTTATACCTCGTTTGACGCAGCCGTCAGCTGGGTTTGGAAATGTGGTCGGGGAGCATTGCTAGCGAAGACGGACATCGAGTCGGCATTCCGCTTGCTGCCGGTGCATCCTGAGAGTATGCGACTGTTGGGTTGTTTTTGGGACGGTTCCTATTTTGTTGATCGTTGATTGCCAATGGGGTGTTCCATTTCTTGCGCTTATTTTGAGGCGTTCAGTTCCTTTTTAGAATGGGCAGTGTGTGATGTGGCGCAGCTCTCGTCGGCGATCCATTATCTCGACGATTTTTTGTTTATCGGCCCCGCTGAGTCGGCAGTGTGTCAGACGTTGTTGGGGACGATGCAGTGGTTGTCTGGCCGGTTCGGGGTCCCCTTGGCGCAGGATAAGACGGAAGGCCCGTGTACTTGTCTGAATTTTTTGGGTATCACTATTGATACTGTGTTGATGGAGTGCAGGCTGCCTGAAGAAAAGATCTCAGCTTTGCGGGCAGAGGTGGGATCGGCTGTGCGTCTTAGAAAAATCCAGTTGAGGGACCTCCAGTCTTTGTTGGGCAAGCTTAATTTTGCTTGCCGCATCATGCCCATGGGCCGCATTTTCTCACGAAGGTTGGCGTCGGCGACCGCTGGAGCGCGCTCCCCAAGGCATTACATAAGGTTGACTCGGGACCTTGGGGAGGATTTGGCGGTATGGGGCAGTTTTTTAGAGAAGTACAATGGCCGGTCGCTAATGATTGCGGAAGTCTTAGATGATTTTGATTGCGAGCTCTTCACCGATGCCGCGGGGGGTAAGGGCTTTGGAGCTTACTTCGGCGGCAGATGGTGCGTGGGAGAGTGGCCCGCGGCTTGGCATGAAGCAGGGTTTACGCGGAATTTGACTTTGTTGGAGTTTTTTCCAATTGTGGTGGCGGTGTCCGTTTGGGGAGAGCATTTCAGCAACAGAAAAATTCGTTTTCACTGTGATAATATGTCAGTTGTCATGGCAATTAATAACCTGTCGGGCGCGTCTCCTCCGGTGGTCCGCTTGTTGCGGTACTTTGTGTTGCGGTGCCTTTGTCTTAATGCGTGGGTTGTGGCAGTGCATGTACCGGGGGTTGAGAACGCCATTGCTGATTCCCTTTCTCGCTTGCAGTGGGATCGTTTTTGGAGCCTGGCACCGGAAGCGGAGTCCGCTGGCAGCATCTGGCCGGCGGAGCTCTTGGAATTGGTGTTCGAGAGGCGAGTTCGTTGATCAGAGCATCATTGGCCCCTGGCACGTGGGCTGCGTATGAAGCAGCTTGGATGGAATGGACAAATTGGAGGCAGGAATTTGGGGCGGGGGAGTCTGCCGAGGATTCTGTAGGCGCTTTACTTTGTTGGATGTGCCGGATGGCTGCCGGTCAGTGGTCTTTTTCCAGGGTGAATCGGTTTATGGCAGGGGTTGCGTTTGGTTGTAAATTGCGGGGGATGGTTGACATAACAAAGAATTTTTTGGTTCGACAAGCTGTGAGGGGCTTGAGGAAGGGGCTTCATAGACTGGACAGTCGGAGGCCGGTGCCATTCCAGCTGCTGGAAGAGCTGGGTGTGCAGCTGGAGCGAGTGTGTGTTTCCTATTTTGAATTGGTTTTGTTTCGGTTGGCGTTTTCCTGGGCTTTCTTCGGAGCTACGAGGATAGGCGAATTGGTGTCCCCTAGCGTCGTCCCGTGGGGGGGGTGTTTTGGGAGAAGACACAGTTGATTTGGGTGACTCTGTGGAATTTTGGATCCGGCGGTCTAAGACGGATCAATTTGGTCGGGGAAGAAGGGTCACTTTATGGGCATTGGCGGGGTCCTTGATGTGCCCTGTCTCTTGTTTGAAACAGTACTTAGAATTGGGGCCTGGCCGTCTGGGCCCGTTGTTGAAGCATCAGGACGGATCGTTTTGTCCAGGTATCAGTTTGTGGCAGTCTTTCGGAAATGCCTGGAGAGGTTGGGGTTGGAGGCGGACAAGTTTTCAGCCCACTCTTTTCGCATTGGGGCGGCGACGGAGGCCGATAGGTGGGGGCTTCCAGCGGAGACAGTGAAGAGGATAGGCAGGTGGGAGTCGAGGAGGTTCAGGCTGTACGTCCGCCCCCATTTGTTGTAAAAGTCGTGGCTAGTCTGGTGTAGTGGTGTATTTATAAAAAAAAAAAAAAAAAAAAAAACAAAAAACTTTGGTAATGTTGCTCTCAAGTTAATGGCAGTTCCTGGAGTGTGTCTGACTTGTGGTTGTTGTACCCTCCCCCCCCCTCTTTTCTTGTTTTGTTTCCTTTTATAGGTGGTGCGCCCCTGGTCTGGATTTTCGGCCATTCATTTGTTTATTGGGGGGCACTGAGAGCTGATGTGCGGCGCAATGGTCGGCAGTTGGGTTGGTCCAGAGACGAGGTAATCGTACGTTGGATCGGGGTGAGGGGCATGCGCTGGCGGCAGGTGTTGGTTGATTTTCACCGGTTCGCTCGATTGGATCGCACCCCGGATGTGCTGGTGTTGCACATTGGGGGAAACGATTTAGGGGCCCGCCCCTGTCGGGAGTTGATTCGGGATATACGGTATGACCTGCTCCGCCTTTGGTCAGTTTGTCCTAAGCTGAGGGTGGTTTGGTCGGACATTGTTCCCAGAAAGGTTTGGCGGGGGGCTCGGTCCCTGGAGGGGATCGACAAGACCAGAATAAAGGTCAACAGGGTGGTTGGGAATTTTGTGGCCAGGAATGGAGGAGTTGTGGTTCGGCACAGGGACTTGGAGTCGGGGGAGGGGAATTTTTGGCGATCAGATGGTGTGCACCTGACTGCCGTGGGTATTGATTTGTGGGCCTTGGGCATTCAGGAAGGTGTGGAGCGGGCACTCTTTTTGGTGGGGTGACTCGCATTATGAGGTGTCAGGTAATGCTCGTGGTGGCGGTGGCGAGGGGGGTTCTTGGAGTCGGTGGAAATTCGGGGTGGGGGGTGGTACATCGGATAGATGGGGGACCACCCCCCTTTGTTTATTCTGGTATGGTAATTGCCTGGCGGACTTGGGGGGGCTCTCCAGGGGTGGGGTCCCCTGAGAGTCGGTTAGGGACACTGTTTTCCGGCAAAGGTGGTGCCCCCGAGCTTGTAGGCGCAGCTGGGGGCAAAATATGCCGGATGGTTTGGTAACAATATTTGGTGTCCGCCAGGTTTTGGGGCTCCAAGAACCGCCCTTGCATTGGTAAAATGGTTATTTATTATCTGTTATAATGTTTGTTAATAAACCGGGCCGATTTGGCCAATTTATCCAAAGAAGGGTGTTGTGTTTTTATTAGCGGTTGGGAAAAGGGGGGGGTTTTGGTGTGGGGGGTTCTGCTGTCAATATGAAGAAAGCCTCTGCAGTAGGGCAGTCAAGGCTGAACAGAGCCAGGGCAGAGCCATGGGCGTAGTGACCCATGACTCACCTTTGCAGGGCAGCAAGGGGTTAATGTTTTCTGTAGAAAGAGCGGGCTTGTGCGGGGTCAAGAGTTTAGGGGGGGGTGGATCTATAGGGCCAGGGGAGGGGACAGGGTGGGGGCTGTATATATGTCCAGGAAGAGAAGGGGGGGGCACTACTTCGGCGCGAGGTACCATTAGAGAAGGTCCCGCCCTCCCGCCCTATACATATATGTTTAATCTTTGTCGGAGAAGACGGTGGTGTCGAGGTTCATTTAATTTTTTTTTTTTTTTTACTGGGGTTCGAGTCATTTTGGCGAGCGGTGGCGAGGGGGGTTCTTGGAGTCGGTGGAAATTCGGGGTGGGGGGTGGTACATCGGATAGATGGGGGACCACCCCCCTTTGTTTATTCTGGTATGGTAATTGCCTGGCGGACTTGGGGGGGCTCTCCAGGGGTGGGGTCCCCTGAGAGTCGGTTAGGGACACTGTTTTCCGGCAAAGGTGGTGCCCCCGAGCTTGTAGGCGCGGCTGGGGGCAAAATATGCCGGATGGTTTGGTAACAATATTTGGTGTCCGCCAGGTTTTGGGGCTCCAAGAACCGCCCTTGCATTGGTAAAATGGTTATTTATTATCTGTTATAATGTTTGTTAATAAACCGGGCCGATTTGACCAATTTATCCAAAGAAGGGTGTTGTGTTTTTATTAGCGGTTGGGAAAAGGGGGGGGTTTTGGTGTGGGGGGTTCTGCTGTCAATATGAAGAAAGCCTCTGCAGTAGGGCAGTCATGTTTTTTTTTTTATTTGCTTATTTGCAATTTGTTTAAATCTCTTCAAGATTAGAAAAAAGTTACATTTTAAACATAATTCCTATCCCACTGCCTCTCGTTTTCATTGAATACTATTTTCCCCAAAAAACATGATCCATCTGGATCCTATTGTTAAACAAGTCAGAAAAAAAGAACCTGCATTATTTTTGTGTCCTGCTGTTTTAATGATAAAAACAGTACCTTTCATGGTATTGCTTACTTCTGCTTCTTCCTTCTTATAAGATGCCGCATTTATCTCTCTGATTAATATCCTCAGCTGGATACTGCTTGCCTATAGAAGCGTTCACGACATAACATATGTTTTATT
Organism: Anomaloglossus baeobatrachus; assembly: GCF_048569485.1. Taxonomy (NCBI): domain Eukaryota; kingdom Metazoa; phylum Chordata; class Amphibia; order Anura; family Aromobatidae; genus Anomaloglossus; species Anomaloglossus baeobatrachus. The sequence goes on along the minus strand of NC_134353.1, from coordinate 717,667,332 downwards.
CCCTTCCCCCAATTCTTTTTCAGCCGGGCTGTAGCAGAATCATCAAGAGATTGTCAAGAAACTGACAGGGGGAAAATAAACCTATGTCATAGTATTTAGAAATTCTATGGTCTAATCAACACCTCCTTATGTTTACTACACATCTGTCGCACTAACTGAATGCATTATAGTATAATAATGATATTTACAGTACACTTCTAAGCCTCGTCTGATACATTGTATGATCAATCAAGCCTGAATCTCTTAATAATTTATAAAGACTCTGTATTAAATGTGTAAGATATAGAAATTGTTATATGTGCTGCGCAGGAATGAAACGTGTAGTATCAATAATGTATGAGATATACAGTATATTTTATCGAATATTAGTTTTGTTTTCGCTGTTATTAATATGATCATTTCCAAACTTCTTTTTAATTTCACAGACCACAGAGCAGTAAAAGGTTGCAAAAGTCTTAATACTTTGCAGTAGTATTCCACAGGACAAGTATTAAAGGGAAAGGATGGAGATCGCCTCAGAGAGGAGGCGCTGGACCTGAGAGTAGTGACACCCATCGGACCAGACCACCCCTTAGGTGAGTATTATAAAAGTGTTTTTAATCTTAAACAGAGTGGCCTGGGCTCATATATACAGTATTCTAGAATGCTGTATATAAGAGCTCACTGGTGGTGGCCGCTGCACATAGGGGCCAAATCTGGTGACATTTTCCCTTTAAATGTCTGATAAATATACTACAGGTGGGAGCCACACCTATCTTCTGAATATTGCCCTGTCTCGCACCACCAGAAATGGAGAGGGGTCCATACCTAAGTAGCTTTCTCTATAAACGTCTTCAGACGTTCTGAAAATTCTTAAAGGGAACCTGTCACATAAAAACACACTCAATCTGCAGATTTGGCATTAAGCTGCATGTTAATAGCATTTTCCTGGCGCTTGTACTTCGATCCCTAGTGCCGGGAATCAAAGAACTTTAATCCTCTCGGAAGCGTTTGGGTTTCAGTCACAGGGCAGGCGCCGGCTTGGGTTCAGTCACTGCTTTGTGTACGGAGAGCGGCGGCTGTTACCGACCCCCGCTCTGACTGATAGCAGGTTCTAATGATGAGTGCTTATCAGTCAGTGTGAGGGACGCAGTTACAGCTGCCACTCTTCATACACAGAGTAATGACTAAACGTGGCACCTTCATTATGACGGAAACTGGAAATCTGCTCGGAGGATTAAAGTTAATTTCTTCCTGGCAGTGTCGCTCAAAGTGCAAGGACCGAGCAGGTTCAGAATGCTATTAACCTGCAGATTAACCCCATATCTGCAGGTTAATAGCATTTTTTCAAGCGACAGGTTCTCTTTAAGCAACAACATTTTATTCAAGTCATCAAGCGAACCCCTGACCATATGCACAAATGTCATAGAAAAATCCCACATTTACGAGTCAGAGCATATATCTGCTCTGTATTTTCTGTGGCAGAGCTGAACTGTACATACATTAAAGGGTTAATCATGAGTTTGAGGGTTAAAAAATGTTGGCCCCTTTACAACCAGCTGTTCTTCACTTTTGATTTAATTGAAAAAGTGTTTGCCTTTATAAAATTAACCCATTTAAACGGAATATGCCAATTGGTTTTTCTAACCTAAGGGCAACATAATGTAGAGATATAAACTATGATTCAAGCTATGTGTCACTTACAGAGCCGCTTACTGTAATTTTGATAAATTCACAGTTTTGTTTCAGCAGATTAGACGACTAGTAAACTTTCTGCCATGTGGTCCTCCATATTCACGAGTTCTGTATATCCTTGTCACCACCATTAATTGGAAGCTTTCTGCCTATGCACATTGTAAACAAAAAGCTGTCAATCAGTGATCAGTAAGGAGATGTGCTCCAAATTTTCCACTCTTGCTTACCTTTATAGAGTCCTACATTCATTCCTTATGGAAATTGGATAAAGGGTGACATCAGGACATATAACTATGGTCAATAAAGTATCTTTTGTCACTACATATGGAAAACACAGTAATGTTATAGACAAGGTCATTAGAAAACACTGGCATATAATTAGGGATACACATCCCAATATTAACATTTTTAAGGTTGCACCCATTACATCAACCGGGATATTTATTGAAGATACATTGGTTTGGGTGGAATTGGGTAGCAAGAAAACAATGCAGAAATTTTTGTCTAAATCTAAATATGGTACTTTTCCTTGCTTGGCTTGATGCAATTGCAACAACACTTGTATATAGGCAAAAGATATAAAATTAAGGAACACTACACCTGCAATTCAGATTGAGTCATGCTTGAGGGCTCAGTACTCGAATCAAGCAGGTCAGATGCTCGGACGGGCTCAATTTGAGTAACAAGTATAATAGAAGTCAATGGAAAACTCAAGTACCGAGTACCAAGCGTATTGGGCACTCTGATGCTCGATTGAGTATTGAGCAATGCCAAGCACACTCGCCCATCACTACCTATTAACTTGCCCTTGTTGACTTCATTATGTAGTTGAAACAACATAGGAGTTAAAAGCTCAGATAGGACAACATGAATCAATGATAAAGTTCAATAGGACCAATCTACTTGTCCGGTCACATTTCACTGAATAAAGAAACCGTGCAACCAATTATGTTATTGGGTCATCATAGACAGTGTTCTCGACTATTGGTGAACAAATGCTACAAATTAAAAAAAGGAAATGTTTTGGATTAAGGAATTGGGAAATTTAACACCTAATAATACTGTATGAACTTGAAATTTTGTTCGTTACCATTCATCTAATTATGATGTCCTTTCTCGTTGGTGATACATTGCTTGAACCACAGAATAGCAACTGTAAATAATTGTCTACATATCTCTTAATCTGCACATCTTTATCTGTATGTCTTCCACTGTATACGGATGATTTACCAAGCCTTTGTCCCACTGCTGTTGTTGACATTTATGTAACTGAAATTAAAATAACGTAATGAATTTTGTTCTATAACGGGGACGATCAACAGTCTAAATTTAGGCAATATGTTGCCGCTTGATGAAAGATACTATGTCATTGTGTCTTCACAGTCACCATTTATATATTTCCCCTTAGACTTACTATTGACATATATTGATATATCCAGGCCAATTCATTACCTCCAGACTATCCTATGATATATTATCACATGATGAGATCTGGGTGTTCATATGGGGATACAGTTTATGAAATATGGGTGGTGTTTTCACCTTCAACTATTCAAAAGAGGAGTGAGAGTTGGTGCTCATCACCTGTGCTGTGGGCCTTTCACACTCCGTTCTGAGATCTCCGTTCAGTGGTCCCATCGGGGCTTCCAGCCGAACCCAACAAAAAAGGGGCTTCGGACTTATGTGCCGACAGGACCACTGACTATAATGGTAGAGATGGAGTCACCGTGTGCTCAGTTGTGCACCATTTTTGGGAAAGTACGCTTATTGAAGGTGGACACCAAGATGCAGTCTACTACATATCAGTGTCCACCTATAATAAGTGTCTGCACCATTATAGTCAATGGCCCCGTCAACGATTACATCTGAAACCCATTTTATGAGGGGTTCAGACAGAAGCCTTGACGCGACCACTGAACGGAGATTGGAACGCAGTATGAAAGGTCCCTTATTTATACAGCGCAGGTGATGGACGCCACCTCTTCCTCCTCGTCTGAATAGTTGAAGGTAAAGTCACCGCCCATCTATGTATAAGTTATATCCCTTTCAATGTACACCCAGATCTCATCATGTGACAATATATGACATAATAGTCCGGAGGTAATGAATTGATTCCTAATTGTAAATGGTAACATTTGTATTGCCTTTGTTTTAATCTTTGTCTACATTTGCTTGAAAAAGGCTGTTTGTGGCTGAAAGGTTGCGCTTTGTATTTTAATGGGTGGAATAAATGGTACATTTTTTTCAAAAGAAGACAATATATCTGGTGTTTTGGGTTCCTTATTTGATATATTACAATTTGAATCGACTTGGTTGGGGGTGGGGGGGGGGAAACCAAGATAAGCACAGAGTTATATCATTGGTGCATGGGATTCTATTTCTTGTCTGGTGTGGGTGGAGGAATACAGACAAATGCTAGATCTGCAGCAGATAAAATAGTGATTTTATCAAAACTACAGCAAGCAGCCCAATAAGTGACACATTGCTGGAATCAGGGTCTCTTGCCCCTACATCATATCATGTTCAGATGAAGTAACAAAAACCTGGTGACAGACTTTCTTAAAATCAGCAGAGACTTTAATTAGAGTCATTTAGGTAAATGACAAGTTCATTAAGTTTAGCCCTGCTCAGATCAATTATACATCACTCAATGCTACATTATGTATCACACTTAATGCTATTGGTCATCACATCCAAAACATCAACACAAGAAATCTTTATAGCAGCAGACAATCGCCCAGCAGATACACAAATCTGGGGGCCGGGTGATCACTGTGCTGCTATCACTGCTCGCCCGCCCACCTCTCAGAGGTGGGCGTGATTATGGGCGGAGAGAGAAGTGCATATGCATTTTTTTAAATAGCCGGTACATGTGTTATCCCCAGAGCTGGCTGCAGTGACCATGTTCCGCCGCAGTTTTCAGCACAGGGTCCAGACTGGGCTCAGAGCTGCAATACATTTCAGCTGGATGTGGTTCACATCAAGCTGGACCAAGTGCTGAGTTTCAGGACGGGCCATTTGAAGCCTCGGGCCCGGTCACAGTGGCGACCCCTGTGACAGTGATCGTTCCACCCCTGATTCCATCTCCATTTAATAGCTACATACAGTGAGAGATAAATGTTTTTGCAAGGAAGTGCTATTTTTCAAGCTTTTATGGCTTAATTTTCTTCACATAAACTCTTGTTTTAAAACTTACTTATATTTGTTGAATTTTTCAAAATACGTGTACAAGGGTATAGAACAGCCAATAGAACAACCAATAATGTAAAATGTTACAAGCTGTGATAAAATTCAGATAAAACTTGTAATATGAGTATTTTCAGCACCTGGATTTCATTTAATCAGGAATTAAATATTTAGTGAAAAAAGAAATGTAATTTAAAGTTTGTTCATTGCTCAGACAACCCCTTCTCAAGCTGTATGTTCCCCTTTTTAAAATAATAACATTTTTACGCACCTCCAGTGTTGGCGCCTTTACAGTGGTGTCGACACTGTCTCTACTGGGATCATATATCAGTATTACACGATCCCTGCAGCCAATCAGCGGCCGCTTAACTCTCCTCGCCTTTGTACAAATTGCTTACATCTGGAGGACGTGAGCACCACTGCTCTCTTACTCCCTTAAGATATATGTGATACGTCTGAAGGTGAGGAGAGTGAAGCTGCCGCTGATTGGGTTCATGTGTCATCACACTGGTACATAATCCCGGGAGAGACAGTGCCCACACCGCTGGAATGGCGCCGACACTGGTGGTGCGTAAAACTTATTATTTTAAAAGGGATTGAAAAAGGGTTGTCTGAGTAGTGGGAAATGCCTTAAACAAGGGGACATGTTCTAATTACACATTCCCTTTAAATATGCAGTATAAAAACCTAATTACCATCCCCCTCGGGTTGATAGCAGAGGTGTTACAGGGGCTGTCTGATTATATAAACCAAAGGGATATCAGACAGTCAGGGTCCACCGTGCAAAGTCTCTGCTGCAGACTATGGCAGAGGATAAGGGGTATCTTGTACTATGGAAGCAGTACTGACACTGATACGTCTCAGTGACACTAGAGCCAATCACGGCGTGTACTGTTAAAGTCACAGCCACTACCGTATTTAGCATTAACGTAAAAGGGATAGTTAATGAGTGAGGAAGAGTATATAAGTGCGCCGCTGTAAATAGTAGTAGCACAAGTGCAGAGTGCAATACCTCTGTTAAACTCACAGAGGCATATAGTTAGGAAATAAAGCAATTCCTCCCTTACTCAGAGGGTGTGTGGTATGGTCTCTATTAATGATCACAGAGACTAAAGCAGTGAGTGTGAAATGGCACCTACCTAGGTCCGTTCCTCTAGTGGTGCCAGGAGACGGACAGCAGCGTAAGCCGCACAAAGCTCCTACCTGCGTTCGCTCCACTAGTGTGCGAGGACACGAACCACTAGATATGGCACCTGCCTAAGTCTGCTCCACCAGTGGTGCAAAAGAGACGGACAGCAGCACAAGCCGCACAAAGTTCCTACCTATGTTCACTCCCCTAGTGTGCGAGGATACGAACAACTGCCAGATGCAGTATAAGGAACGTTACCCTAGCGGTAACGTCCACCTATGAGTAGAATCACAAGGCCCAGCTGGACCATGTGCCTCAGGCACCTGCCTATGTCCGCTCCACTAAGATGTAAGGATACGGACTGCAGCTGAAGCTGTAGGGTACAAGAACGCTACCCTAGCATAGACAGAGAGATGCCTAGAGGGACATGCACAGAGTGTCTACTCTCATGCATAAACCAAGAGAACTGAGCGCCGGGCGACGTACGTCAGGGTCTTATATAGACTCTGTGCCTCATCCAAGATAGAGGACACTAGAGCCAATCCGCTGCCAGAATGACAGCAATGACGTCACGCTGGCCTATCACCGAGCAAAGCGTCACAAACACATGTCAGAGACATGTGACCACGTGTCACAAGCACATGACCAGCGGCCAATCAGCTTAGAAGGTGTCAGAGACATGTGACCTCGTGTCAGCGATGATGTCACCCGCACATGTGCAATGGCTCCAAGATAGGACTTAGTCTCCAGCGCTTGCACATGTGCAGTAGCAAGAAATCTGAACATAGTCTCCAGTGCTCGCACATGTGCAGTAGCAAGAAATCCGAACATAGTCTCCAGTGCCACAGCAACCGTAACAAGAGGCATGATAGACAAATTAATAATAGTTTACCTGACCTTGATGCAACCATGTATTCCAAGTTCTTTTATCTGCTGAAATGTGGGAGTACTGATGGTCAAGTCTGCACTAATCACATATTGATGACCTCCCCTAAGGACACCTATACACATGGGATTCATGTTAGTGTTCGTAAAACTGGCCAACTATGTGTATGATGCTGTCCCTACATCATCAGCAAGAACAGAAGAATCAGCAATATAAATTTTAACACGCGGTAGTTTTGTTCTTGCCCCTTGAAAACACATGAACAATTGGCCTCAGAAAAGCCCTTTCAATCAACGAAAAATCACAGAGCCTAATGAACACATTATTATATACACAGAAAATAATTATATATATAGGTGATGGATGTAGGATCACAAATGCAAAGTGTCGAAATTCAAGGACCAAACATGAAATCCATATTCTAAGATGCCTTTCTATACAAGGAAAAGGAGAAAAGGAAAATGACTCACGTGAGGGGTGATAAATCTGGCTGAGACATTCTTGTTCTTTCAGTCTGAGGTTTGTATTATTACATGTTACAATTTACATTATGGTAATCAGATGCCAGAAATGGGTCTCTGTTGCATTAAACGCAACGTGATGTGTCAGAGAAAATTAGTTTCTGATTGCCAATAAGCCAACATGCCCATGAAAACCAGGCCTAAGGATAATACAATCACGATTGATCCTGCCATAATTCTGACGCAGGGGCTTTTCTGTGAGACAAATGGAAAGAGACAGTTTAAAAAATGAGCAGTGGATTTATGCCAGAAATATCTGGATTTCAAGGAGAGCAGGAGCGAGAGGAAAAAATGACATGATCAGGAGTTTAACTGTTCAGTAAACACAAACATCACATCGTGGGTGGCAGCAAATATTCTAGCGGAGAAGTGAGTCTACACACAGGGGTGCACAAACCTTTATGACAAATTGCTCCTTTGTACAAAATGAAGGTAAAGCAGAGTAGGTAAACTAAATTATTAACTTTTTAATACAAGAATATAAGTCTGTAAATAAGTATGTTAGATTTGGCTTCAATACATATGCTGGTACCATATAGTATAGTCCTGATATATAATATTTAATGTATTTGGTTATATTCACTTTGCATTTTTTGCAAAGATTGCCAAGGATTTCATGGTGCTGACGCCAAACCCGTGTATATGCCATGCATAATCCAATCACACAAACAGGTCATGTTTTCAGGATTGATTAGTATGAATTACTCAGTTTACTGGGGGCAGCAGTTGTAATTTCTCTGCCATCGATGTCGCGGGGGTCAGAATGCTGACCCAGCCTACACCACTAATTGGCAGCATTCTATGTACATATGTATATGTATAATATGAAAGTGAGGGCAAGTGACACCATATCCAATATTTGTAAAGACTACTCCCTAACCAAGAATTTACATGCCAAGAGAACTAAGGGACAGCGTAGTCATGGTCTTGTATGTGACCAACTAGTCAAAAAATAGGTCAGAACAACTTCTTGGCAAAAATATACAAATATTTATTTCATAAATTAGTAGCAAGAAGAGACAAATGACAAAAAAGATCAGACAATTCATATAACAATTAATCAGGCTTTTAAGGAGTGTCACTGATGACGAAACACATAGGTCCACCTCCCACACAGGGGATAGAGTTGATAAATGGTAAATGGAAAAGTAGCATGGATAGCCCCAGTATAAATGGATTGAATCACTAGAATCACTAGAATATAGCAACTCAAGACATGCCTATATGCCATTGTCATCATATATTGCTAGAATAAGTATATATTGTCAATAGAAAATTCCCATAGGGCAATGGCTACAGACATGTCTATACAGAGTAACATACCTGGGGACAGGTCATGGGCTGAAGTAACGACTCATCATGGGAGTACATGGATAATGTTGGAACACCAGCACAATAATGTCTAGAACCCAAAGACCTACCCATAAAAATCATTCACTCACCCATAGTGGCTCGTGGTACCCGAGGAAAACGTGCCCTGATGCGCACGTTTCGATTACTTCTTCGGGGGGCCATCACACTGTGAAGTCATGAGACACCTGGATCCGTAGTGATACTCTCCTGCTTATAAAACTGTGAACAGCATACAGCCTAATAAGAGATATGTCCCTCAAATCAGTGACTCAGCCCCTACATCATGCTGCTCTCAGATTACATAGCAAAAATTGCTGACAGATTCAATTGTAGCACAAGCAACTGAGATTTAAATTCTGTACAGAGCAGTGGAACAGTCCAGTTTTCCATCCATACAACAATGGAATAAAGACGTTTGTCACCATCTCTGATCAACACAAAGGTTACATCGTTACACTTTAGGTAAAAGACAAATGATCCCAAAGTTTAACCTTTCTCAGATCAAATTTACATTATTCAATGCTGAATTATGTACATCCTTCAATTCTAATGGTCATTACATCCATAGTGTCTTGTAGCACCAAGCTATCTAAGTTGTGTAAATATGACCAGGGTTCCACCATTACCTGGTCATTAAGGCATTGTAGTGGGTTTATTGTAAGGGCTCCTGAATTTAAAACCCACCAAGGACACCATATTCAAGGAGTTTGTGTCGGTTTCCTTTCACACTCCCAAGACATATTAATGGAGGATTTAGGGGCACTTTGCACGCTGCAACATCGCACGTGCGATCTCGTTGGGGGTCAAATTGAAAGTGACGCACATCCGGCATCGCAGGCGATATCGAAGTGTGTAAATCCTTTATGATACGATTAACGAGCGCAAAAGCGTCGTAATCGTATCATTGGTGTAGCCTCAGTCATTTCCATGAATTTGGAAATACCGATGTTACGATGTTGTTCCTCGTTCCTGCGGCAGCACACATCGCTGTGTGTGAAGCCGCAGGAGCGAGGAACATCTCCTACCTGCGTCCTGCGGCTCACGCCGGCTATGCGGAAGGACGGAGGTGGGGGGGTGTTTACGTTCCGCTCATTTCTGCCCCTCCGCTTCTATTGGCCGCCTGCCGTGTGACGTCGCTGTGACGCCGCACGACCCACCCCCTTAATAAGGAGGCGGTTCACCGGCCAGAGCGACGTCGCATGGCAGGTGAGGGCATGTGAAGCTGCCGTAGCGATAATGTTCGCTACGGCAGCTATCACCATGATATCGCAGCTGCGACGGGGGCAGGGACTATCGCGCACAGCATCGCAGCAACGGCTTGCGATGTTGTAGTGTGCAAAGTGCCCTTAGATTGTGAGCCCCAGTGGGGACAGCAATGATGATGTCTGTAAAGCACTGTGGAATATGATAGTGCTATATAAGGGGGTAAAATAAATGAAAAGCTACTGCACCAATTTCAGTAGGATAGTAATAAAATGCCAGGCTGTGTTATACCTACTTATGGAATCATAAAGTTTGTAGTGGAAAAAAGTTCTCCCTCTAGGTTGATACAATACATCACATGTTCCTTCATGATTATACATGATTTTTCAAATGAGTGGACCTTGAAAAACGTTAAACAGGTTTTCCAGATACTCAGTGCAAATAAGTTGTATGCCAAGTTAGAGAAATGTGCTTTCGCTGTTCAGGAACTACCGTTTCTGGGTTACATTAGTTCCAACTCTGGTATTAGGACTGATCCCTCCAAGCTGCACGCTATTCTGAAATGGGACCATCCTGAGAATCTTAAGGCGCTGTAACGGTTCTTGGGTTTTGCAAATTATTACAGGAAGTTTATAAACAGATATTCTGCCTTATCAATGCCTCTGACTGACATGACAAAGAAAGGTATGGACTTTTCTAGCTGGTCTGCGAGTGCTTTACATGCGTTTGTCTGAAAAAATGCTTTGCGTCAGCATCTGTGATGATTCAGCTGCTGGAGCACTGTTGTATGCTATCATCGTGTGTTGTAGAGATACCCTTGTCATTATGTATTTCCTTCCTTTTCTCTACTTCCCCCTGTGCACATATTGTCTTTATCTTCTTGATTGACTGCTGTGAGTATGAGTTTTAGTTCCAGCCTGTCTGTCTATTTGTGTGGGGATTTATCACTATAGTCCCGGACCCCTCCTGGGGTGGGGGTGGGGTATAAGATCAGGGCTTCTCAGGAGTTAGGGTTATGCTGGGGGCCCAGACCTCGCCACCATCAGGCATACCTCTTGGATGAAGGACAGTTAGGAGCTCCCCTAGCCTGAGGGTCAGTTTAGGAGTCCCGATTCCCAGTTACTCCGTTACTATTGTGACAACCTAGTTTGCTTTTCTCTTACTACATGTATGATAAGACTATATGATTGTAGCAGAGCTGAGTTTATTATACGATCAGACTATTTCACTCATCAGACAACCCCTTTAACCTTTACCTAAAGTCAAGGCAGAGTTGAGTTTGGTATTTCCCATCATGGTACTTCTATGATGAAACTATGATAAGTCTTTGGATGAAGTAGAGCTGAGTTTGGTGTTTATACATTGGGACTGTGTGTATGTGCTCTGTGTATACCTGTATCTGCATGTATTTGCTCTTTATGCATGTGTCTGTATGTATATACTTCGTGTATACATATATGTATATGTTTATGTGCTTTATGTATATATATATGTGCACACGTGTGTAACATACAGTTTTTGTGTCACATACTCTGTGTATGTAGCATCCACATTTATAAATGCCGGCAGAGCAAACAACAGTTCAGTGAGGTAAAAATGTTGGCAATCGCCCAATGAACGAGCAAAATGCTGCTCATTTATTAAGTCATTTGATCATGTTTCTCAGTAGCACATCGCAAGGTGTACAGAGGTGCGGCTGATAACATGATACTATATGGGCACAGATTGATCTACTAGTGATCATTCTGTGCCCATCATTCTTTCTAATCCTGTGTAGAGGCTAGGAAGCAAGCACTAAACAACTTGAATATTGTTGATTGTGCCTATTTAATGGCCTGAACTCAGCACATGTAAATGTAACCTTACTGTTTGTGTGTGATGGTGCAATATTTTAGCATTTAGGGCCCCATGTTAAAGTTTGCCCAGGGACCCACTTTGTCTATCACCCTGCCTTAGGGTTATGTGCACATGGAGCGAATACACATCAGGTTTTCTGAATAGAAAATTCACTACTTATTACAGTAGCAGTGGTGTGTATGAGACTTTTAGACATCTCATATACAACCTAAGGAGAATATCCGCTGAATAAACTGTCTGATCATGCAGATTTTAAATTTGCAATATGTCAGTTAACATTGCAGATGCTGCCATGGATTTTACCTTATGCAATGCAAGGGATGAAATGCACAGATTACCCTGCCATTTTGACAGTGGCATTTACTGATTGAAATTTATGTTTTTTTCTTAACGTCCTTTGTTTTTTCTTTTTTATATTTTTTCTTACACTCCAAAAACATGATTGACATGATAGGTAAGTTGGCTTCTTGTGAAAGTGGCTCCAGTGCAAGTATAAGATAGTATACAGAGGTTAGATTGTGATACCTATTGGGGACAGGGACAGTACAATGTGCCACCCCTGAGGCTTTAGTCGCCACAGGGTACTGCACCTCACTTAAGGTGCGGTACTCATCCTGGGTACAGAGGAGGTCGGTACCAGTTCCACAACACACCAACTCATACAAACAACCAGGTTGGCCTCCCCACTAGGGACCGGCTAGGGTTGGGTCTTAAGGCAGTCACCAAATAAGGGGGCTGCCACTCACTAGTGACAGGGAACCAGGGGGAGGAGCAGCCACCAGGGGGAGTTAGGAGCAACACAACAGTTAGGAGTTCTCCAGCAGGAGAGGAAGAGAGCGGACGAACTTTACCAGTGGCTCTGGTGGGATGCAGGAGTCAATACGGTCACCAAGGGAAGAGCTTCATTGCTCCCTCGGGACTGGCGCAGTGCAGGGTGCAGAATTCTAGCGTGGAACAAACTTCAAGTTGTATCACCAAAATCTGCAGGCCAGGGGGATTGTATGTCCCTCCAGCCACCACAGTTCCCAGAGCACAGTGCTACATAGGGTCCGGAGTCATGATTTAAGTCAGGCCCCACAACCAACCCGTGGCACCTGCATATGGGACGGGAGTAAACACTTTTCAAGAACCGGGGTCCCCAAGAAGCTTTAGGTCATGAGGATCCATCTCTAATGGCGCATGGAGGAAGGGCCCACCATCCATTGTACCAGTTCTGACCTCCAACGGATACGAGATCGACTGGGGCCCATCACGGCGGTGACCGGTATCTCCCAGGTAAACCATACAGCAGCGGCGGCTGTTCCCTGGCTGCGTACCACAGCTGGCGTCACGAGACAAACCTCCATCATCATCCCCTCCCCCTTCTTTATTGTACACTTTGGGGCCACGAAGCCGGGTAGGGCCACCCGTGACATACACAGACCCGACATCACCAGGCCCGGGACAAGTAAAGTTAACCCCCGTGGGTGCTACAACAACACTCCAGAACATGTTGATGATAAATAAACAATTAGACATGTTAAAGTAATCAGATATTTGTGCATGTTCATTGGTACCTTTGACATTATGTATGGTATCAGAAAATGTATTAGATTTTGAAACTGACATGACATATGCACTGTCCCTAATTAAGAGGAATGGCAATGACAAAGTAAGAATTATAGCTAATGGCAAAATTCTAAAGAATTTCTCAGTCGCCAATTCTTCCTAAAATGTTCTGAATGTCTGTTAGTTACTGGAAATTAGAAAACACATCTGATTGTAAATGTACACAGATCATGGAGTATGTGTTACAGGCCAGTAATTAATACAGACCAATGCCACAATGAATAACACTTGGCATTCAGTAGATGTAATGCAGAAGGGAAGGACTTGATGTCCCTGTCTGGCTGCTCTCAATGTTTTCCATCTTGCGCTGACCTTCACAGCTTATGCTGCCAGTATAAATTTTTTAGACTCGACAGGTGAACTTGTTTGCGCATCCCTATGTGAGCAATGAAATCTGATGATCATGTAGCACATCTGTATATAAGCTGCGTGTGATTTATTAGATTTTGGAGTCCGCTGGTGCAGGATCCCACATACAACCTCATCAATATTCAAATCAAGCCATTAACATTTGGCTGATGTGTGTTCCAGAAAATAATCAGGAGGAAAGTATGGATATATTAGTTTACATAACACTGCTTGTATAAAAGTGTTATTATTATTATTATTATTATTATTATTATATGATTTATTTTCTCTGCAATCTACAATAATGAAGACTTTTTAGAATAAAGGTAGATAGGGAGAAGCTTATAAAATACTTATTAAAAGGTTATTCCCAAAATATAGCTTTATCCATTATCAATGAGGGCATCGTAAAAGGGGCTGTGTTATGCAGGAAGAGAGGGACGCTGGCAAATGAACACTTCCCCATCAGTCTGATGAGAGCGCTCACTGGCTGTCCCTGTCCTCTTGACATGCACCAATGGCGAATATTTACTTAGGGGACAGGGCATTGAAGGATGCCCTGAAGGGCTTGCATTGTGCAGGACAGTGAAGGATGCTTAGCAGGGCTTACATTGTGCAGGACAATGAAGGATGCCCAGCAGGACTTACATTGTGTAGTATAGTGAAGGATGCCCAGCAGGGCTTACATTGTGCAGAACAGTGAAGGATGCCCAGCAGAGCTTACATTGTGAAGACGGTTAAGGATACCCAGTAGGGCTTACATTGTACAGGACATACAAGGATGCCAAGCAAGGCTTACATTGTGCAGAACTGAGAAGGATGTCCAGCAGGGCTTACAATATGCAGGACAATGAAGGATGCCCAGCAGGACTTACATTGTGTAGTATAGTGAAGGATGCCCAGCAGGGCTTACATTGTGCAGGACAATGAAGGATGCCCAGCAGGGCTTACTTTGTGCAGGATAGTGAAGGATGCCCAGCAGGGCTTATGTTGTGCAGGGCAGTGAGGGATGCCCAGCAGGGCTTACATTGTGCAGGACAGTGAATGATGCCCAGCAGGGCTTACATTGTGCAGGATAGCGAAGGAGGCCCAGCTGGGGCTTACATTGTGCAGAATAGTGAAGGGTGCCCAGCAGGGCTTATGTTGTGCAGGGCAGTGAGGGATGCCCAGCAGGGCTTACATTGCGCTGGTCTATCCTCCACTGGCCTCTTTTTACTCTGGGAACCTTCCTCAGTGAGTCAGAGAGTAGAGGGTGGGGGAGGAAGGCTCACAGTATGGACAGCACGGCAGGACCAAAAAGCTGTTATTTCTCCTTTGCTGCTTCCCATACACATAACTCGTTGTCCAGTACTGACATAAGTGCTGACAAAAGTCATGCAGTTTATTCATATATATGAAAAATAATAAAGATGGAATTTCTACTAAAACTGGAAAGAAATATGTCAAAACCTTTATAAATTGTAGTTTTACATTCACAGTTTATGTTATAACTTGTCTCATTTGTAAATTATAGTATACTGGCTGCACCCACCAAACCGCTGAGGAGATGCATTACAGAGCATATTTACAATGCCATAACAGAAAGAACTACATGCATTTTCTACATGCACATGGTGGTGATGTCAGCTCATTAAGAGTCAATGTTATTGAAAAAATCCATCAACTTAACAGAAGTGGAGACAAGCGCCGTATTTTACCCAGATGTGAGGCGTTTTGGATTCTGGAATTTAATACCTTAGCGCCAACTGGCCTATATCTCAAAACAGATTTATTGTATGTGTATATATATATATATATATATATATATATATATATATATATATATTGAATGTACTTTATATATTTGTAGTTATGTATTTTTGTTTTCATTTTTTTTGTTTAATTTGAAATTGCTCATACCCTGATGTAATTTCCTGTTCAGCACACTATAAGATGGAGCTTAATTTGTGTTTATGTCATGCTATGGTTAAGAACGGTTTCCACTCAAAATGTATAAGCCCTTTGTTCACCATGGATATCCTTGTTTGTTAACCATGTTTTGCTAAAACACCAGTGGTTTTAATTAACCGGTTGCTTCTTGGGGGAGTTGCTGTAATTTTTTTTTTACCCTGTATTCGCACCTTATCAACATATGCTTCTTCAGTCAATGCACCCTTGTTGAATCTTCAACTACACTGGACATTATTAAGGGGTGAGCTGAAATATTATCTCCTTACTGTTCATGCATGAGTGTTTGTATATGTGTGTATGTGCGCGTGTATGTTTGAGTGTATATACATGCAGGTGCATGAGTTTGTATATGTGTGTTTGTGTGTGTATATATGTATGAGTGGGCACAAATTTATGTATGTGCATACATGTGCAGTATATGTGTGTATGACTAATATATGTGTATGTATTTGTGTGTGTACTTTTTATATATATACACTGTGTGCAAACTTATTAGGCAAATGAGTATTTTGATCACATGATAATTTTTATCCATGTTGTCCTACTCCAAGCTGTAGTGGCTTGAGAGCCAACTACCAATTAAGTAAATCAGGTGATGTGTATCTCTGTAATGAGGAGGGGTGCGGTGGAGTGACATCAACACCCTATATAAGGGGTGCATACCTATTAGGCAACTTCCTTTCCTTTGGCAAAATGGGTCAGAAGAGAGATTTGACGGGCTCTGAAAAGTCCAAAATTGTGAGATGTCTTACAGAGGGATGCAGCAGTCTTGAAATTGCCAAACGTTTGAAGCGTGATCACCGAACAATCAAGCGTTTCATGGCAAATAACCAACAGGGTCGCAAGAAGCGTGTTGGGCAAAAAAGGCGCAAAATAACTGCCCATGAATTGAGGAAAATCAAGCGTGAATCTGCTAAGATGCCATTTGCCACCACTTTGGCCATTTTTCAGGGCTGCAAAAAATTTTACTGGAGTATCAAAAAGCACAAGGTGTGCCATACCCAGGGACATGGCCAAGATAAGGAAGGCTGAAAAACATAAAAAAACATAAGATAAAACATCAAGACTGTGCCAAGAAATATCTTAAGACTGATTTTTCAAAGGTTTTATGGACTGATGAAATGAGAGTGACTCTTGATGGGCCAGATGGATGGGCTAGAGGCTGATCAGTAAAGGGCAGAGAGCTCCACTCCGACTCAAACGCCAGCAAGGTGGAGGTGGGGTACTGGTATGGGCTGGTATCATCAAACATGAAATTGTGGGACTTTTTTCGGGTTGAGGATGGAGTGAAGCTCAACTTCCAGACCTACTGCCAGTTTCTGGAAGACAACTTCTTCAAGCAGTGGTACAGGAAGAAGTCGGTATCGTTAAAAAAAACATGATTTTCATGCAGGACAATGCTCCATGACATGCATCCAACTACTCCACAGCATGGCTGGCCAGTAAGGTCTAAAAGATGAAAAAATAATGACATGCAACCTTGTTCACCTGATCTGAACCCCATAGAGAACCTGTGGTCCCTCATAAAATGTAATTTCTACAGGGAGGGGAAACAGTACACCTCTCGGAACAGTGTCTGGGAGGCTGTGGTGGCTGCTGCATGCAATGTTGATCGTGAACAGATCAAGCAACTGACAGAATCTATGGATGGTAGGCTGTTGAGTGCCATCATAAAGAAAGGTGGCAATATTGTTCACAAATTTTTTGGGGTTTTGTTTTTGCATGTTAGAAATGTTTATTTCTAAATTTTGACCAGTTATATTGGTTTACCTGGTGAAAATTAACAAGTGAGATGGGAATATATTTGGTTTTTATTAAGTTGCCTAATAATTCTGCACAGTAATAGTTACCTGCACAAACAAAAATCCTCCTAAGATAGCCAAATCTAAAAAAAAACCACTCCAACTTCCAAAAATATTAAGCTTTGATATTTATGAGTCTTTTGGGTTGATTGAGAACATAGTTGTTGATCAATAATAAAAAAAATCCAATAAAATACAACTTGCCTAATAAGTCTGCACCCAGTGTGTGTGTGTGTGTATATATATATATATATATATATATATATATATATATATATATATATATATATATATATATATATATAATTGCCTTATTCTGTCTGTCTGTCTTGCTCCAAAATTGTGTCACAGTGACAGTGTCCTTACAGTGACAACTGTCGGATTTGCCGCTGGGCTCGGCCTGGCCCCGCCCCCCCATGGATTGGCTGCTCTCCTCGGCCTGGTCCCACCCCCCGCATGGATTAGCCGCTCGCCCCAGCCCTCCGCACGCATCGCCCGCTCCAGCGTACACCGGCTCCCGGTACACATGTGCAGGGAGCCGGCATACGCTGACGCCTCGCCCGCTCAGCCCCACCCCCGGCACACGTTGGCATGGTCGGCCCCGCCCCCGGCGGCCCCAGCATGGGGGATGGAGCACGATGGGGAGTGTGCAGCATGGAGGATGGAGCACGATGGGGGGTGTGCAGCATGGAGGATGGAGCACGATGGGGGGTGCGCAGCATGGGAGATGGAGCACGATGGGGGGTGCACAGCTTGGGGGATGGAGCACGATGGGGGTGTGCAGCAGGGAGGATGGAGCACGATGGGGGGTGTGCAGCATGGGGGATGAAGCACGATGGGGGGTGCGCAGCATGGAGGATGGAGCACAATGGGGGGTGTGCAGCATGGAGGATGGAGCACGATAGGGGGTGTGCAGCATGTGGGATGGAGCACGATGGGGGGTGCGCAGCATGGGGGATGGAGCACGATGGGGGGTGCGCAGCATGGGGGATGGAGCACGATAGGGGGTGCGCAGCATGGGGGATGGAGCACAATGGGGGTGCGCAGCATGGGGGATGGAGTACAATAGGGGGTGCACAGCATGGGGGATGGAGCACGATGGGGGGTGCGCAGCATGGGGGATGAAGCATGATGGGGGGTGCACAGCATGGGGGATGGAGCATGATGGGGGGTGCACAGCATGGGGGATGGAGCACAATGGGGGTGCGCAGCATGGGGGATGGAGTACAATAGGGGGTGCACAGCATGGGGGATGGAGCACGATGGGGGGTGCGCAGCATGGGGGATGAAGCATGATGGGGGGTGCACAGCATGGGGGATGGAGCATGATGGGGGGTGCACAGCATGGGGGATGGAGCACAATGGGGGTGCGCAGCATGGGGGATGGAGTACAATAGGGGGTGCACAGCATGGGGGATGGAGCACGATGGGGGGTGCGCAGCATGGGGGATGAAGCATGATGGGGGGTGCACAGCATGGGGGATGGAGCATGATGGGGGGTGCACAGCATGGGGGATGGAACACGATGGGAGGTGTGCAGCATGGGGGATGCAGCATGATGGGGGTGTGCAGCATGGAAGATGGAGCACGATGGGGGGTGTGCAGCATGGGGGATGGAGCACGATGGGGGGTGCGCAGCATGGAGGATGGA
Organism: Anomaloglossus baeobatrachus; assembly: GCF_048569485.1. Classification (NCBI taxonomy): domain Eukaryota; kingdom Metazoa; phylum Chordata; class Amphibia; order Anura; family Aromobatidae; genus Anomaloglossus; species Anomaloglossus baeobatrachus. The sequence goes on along the minus strand of NC_134353.1, from coordinate 717,648,164 downwards.
GCACAATGGGGGGTGTGCAGCATGGAGGATGGAGCACGATAGGGGGTGTGCAGCATGGTGGATGGAGCACGATGGGGGGTGCGCAGCATGGGGGATGGAGCACGATGGGAGTGCGCAGCATGGGGATGGAGCACGATGGGGGGTGCACAGCATTGGGGATAGAGCACGATAGGGGGTGCACAGCATGGGGGATGGAGTACAATAGGGGTGCGCAGCATGGGGGATGGAGTACAATAGGGGGTGCGCAGCATGGGGGATGGAGCACGATGGGGGGTGCGCAGCATGGGGGATGAAGCATGATGGGGGGTGCGCAGCATGGGGGATGGAGCACGATGAGGGGTGCGCAGCATGGGGGATGGAATACCATGGGAGGTGCGCAGCAAGGAGGAGGGAGCACAATGGGGGGTGTGCAGCATGGAGGAAGGAGCACGATAGGGGGTGTGCAGCATGGGGGATGGAGCACGATGGGAGTGCGCAGCATGGGGATGGAGCACGATGGGGGGTGCGCAGCATGTCAGATGGAGCATGATGGGGGGTGCGCAGCATGTCGGATGGAGCACGATGGGGGGTGCGCAGCATGGGGATGGAGCACGATGGGGGGTGCGCAGCATGTCAGATGGAGCATGATGGGGGGTGGGCAGCATGTCGGATTGAGCACGATGGGGGGTGCGCAGCATGTCGGATGGAGCACATTGGGGGGTGCGCAGCATGGGGGATGGAGCACGATAGGGGGTGCGCAGCATGGGGGATGGAGCACGATGGGGGGTGCGCAGCATGGGGGATGGAGCACGATAGGGGGTGCGCAGCATGGGGGATGGAGCACAATGGGGGTGCGCAGCATGGGGGATGGAGCACGATAGGGGGTGCGCAGCATGGGGGATGGAGCACAATGGGGGGTGCGCAGCATGGGGGATGGAGCACGATGGGGGTGCGCAGCATGGGGGATGGAGCACAATGGGGGTGCGCAGCATGGGGGATGGAGTACAATAGGGGGTGCACAGCATGGGGGATGGAGCACGATGGGGGGTGCGCAGCATGGGGGATGAAGCATGATGGGGGGTGCACAGCATGGGGGATGGAGCATGATGGGGGGTGCACAGCATGGGGGATGGAACACGATGGGAGGTGTGCAGCATGGGGGATGCAGCATGATGGGGGGTGTGCAGCATGGAAGATGGAGCACGATGGGGGGTGTGCAGCATGGGGGATGAAGCACGATGGGGGGTGCGCAGCATGGAGGATGGAGCACAATGGGGGGGTGCAGCATGGAGGATGGAGCACGATAGGGGGTGTGCAGCATGGTGGATGGAGCACGATGGGGGGTGCGCAGCATGGGGGATGGAGCACGATGGGGGGTGCGCAGCATGTCGTATGGAGCACGATGGGGGGTGCGCAGCATTGGGGATAGAGCACGATAGGGGGTGCACAGCATGGGGGATGGAGTACAATAGGGGTGCGCAGCATGGGGGATGGAGTACAATAGGGGGTGCGCAGCATAAGGGATGGAGCACGATGGGGGGTGCGCAGCATGGGGGGTGCGCAGCATGGGGGATGGAGCACGATGGGGGGTGCGCAGCATGTCAGATGGAGCATGATGGGGGTGCGCAGCATGTCGGATGCAGCACGATGGGGGGTGCGCAGCATGTCGGATGGAGCACATTGGGGGGTGCGCAGCATGGGGGATGGAGCACAATGGGGGGTGTGCAGCATGGAGGAAGGAGCACGATAGGGGGTGTGCAGCATGGGGGATGGAGCACGATGGGAGTGCGCAGCATGGGGATGGAGCACGATGGGGGGTGCGCAGCATGTCAGATGGAGCATGATGGGGGTGCGCAGCATGTCGGATGCAGCACGATGGGGGGTGCGCAGCATGTCGGATGGAGCACATTGGGGGGTGCGCAGCATGGGGGATGGAGCACGATAGGGGGTGCGCAGCATGGGGGATGGAGCACGATGGGGGGTGCGCAGCATGGGGGATGGAGTACAATAGGGGGTGCGCAGCATGGGGGATGGAGCACGATGAGGGTGCGCAGCATGGGGGATGATGCACGATGGGGGGTGCGCAGCATGGGGGATGGAGCACGATGGGGGGTGCGCAGCATGGGGGATGGAACACGATGGGAGGTGTGCAGCATGGGGGATGGAGCACGATGAGGGGTGCACAGCATGGGGGATGGAGCATGATGGGGGTGTGCAGCATGGGGGATGGAGCATGATGGGGGTGCGCAGCATGGGGGATGGAGCACGATGGGGGGTGCGCAGCATGAGGGATGGAGCACGATGGGAATGCACAGCATGGGGGAAGGAGCACGATGGGGGGTGCACAGCATGGGGGATGGAGCACGATGGGTGTGCACACCTCCCCCCAAAACACACACACACCACCACACGCGCACCGCACAACACACTACACACACTGGGAACCACAAATACCGCCCTACACAGACACCCACACACACACAGACAACGCCGCACACACACAACACCCAACACACAAACACCGCGGCATACATAAATATACGCACATACTGCCCAAGACACACTGCACAAAACATACCTCCCCCCAAAACACACACACGCACTCCACACCCACACAAACCATGCAACACACACAGCACCACACACACAGAACGCTGCAGACACACAGTGCTCCACAAACACCGCAACACACACAACGCAACACACATACAACACCGCTCTCACACACCCCCACACCCAGACAACACCCAGAACATTTACAGCGCCCTACACATACACTTGGTAACTACACACAACATGTATATATATATATATATATATATATATAACAAAAATCATACATTAACTACACAATACGTAAATTCTAGAATACCCGATGCGTTAGTATTGGGCCACCTTCTATATATATACCTTCTTTATATATATATATATATAAAAAAACACACACAAGTTTATGTATGAATATACGTGTGTTTGTTTATTTGTATGTGTGTGTATCTATATGCGTCTGTGTGTGTGCAATTCCAGCTGCAGTGTTGAAATGATTACCCATGGAGATTCTCCACATTTGCATTTGTCCTTTGAGGGCGACCAGCCTTCTTGGGGAAATTGAAAGAGTTTGTAATGTTGTAAAGATGCAATATTCTCAAAATCACAAACTTGGAGTGACCAACTTCTCTTGCTATGGCTGATAGGGTCACCCCTTTGGCTTTCAACTGGACAACCTGCTACCAGAGTGTTTCAGTCACTTGGGAACAGCACACCAGTTTTGCAAAGTCAGTGCAAACTGGAAAGTTAGGCTGCCAGTTAGGCCCCCTTCACACGTCCGTGAAACATGTGCGTGTTTGGTCCGTTTCCGTATGTACCGGAGACACGGCCAAACATGCACCAATGTTAATCTATGTTTGAGGGCACACGTGCGTTATTTCATAATGTCCGTGTGTCCGTGTCCGTGTTCTGTATGTGTTTCCATTTTGCACGGAAGCATGTCCGTTTTCTGCACGGAACATCCACACGCGGACACCATGAAAGTCAATGGTTATGTGCGCACAATACGTGACACGGATGCATCTCTGTATGCTCTGTGTACGTTTTGTGCTTTTTTCTAGTGATGTTGGTCATTCTTTTTTTTCCTGTTTATGTCGGTCAATCTCCCTTAGTCCGTCGGTCAGTCTCTCTGTCGGTCTCTCTCTGTCTTGTCTGTCCCTCTCTCGCTGTCTGTCAGTCAGTCTCCCCCCTCTCTCATACTTACTGATCCCCGATCACCGGTGCGGCGCTGCACAGCTGTTCTCTAAACTCCGGCGGCTTTTCCTGTTTTGAAAAAGCCGGCCGCTCATTAAACAATCTCGTATTCCCTGCTTTCCCCGTCCACCGGTGCCTATGATTGGTTGCAGTTAGACACGCCCCCATGCTGATTGACAGCTGCCTCACTGCAACCAATCACAGCCGCCGGGGGGCGGGACTATACTGTGCAGTTAAAAAAATAAATAAATAGTTAAAAAAACGACGTGCGGTCCCCCCCATTTTGATACCAGCCAGGGTAAAGTCACACGGCTGAAGGCTGGCATTCTCAGGATGGGGAGCTCCACGTTATGGGGAGCACCCCAGCCTAACAATATCAGCCAGCAGCCGCCCAGAATGGCCGCATCCATTAGACTGCGACTGTTCTGGGACTCTACCCGGCTCTTCCTGATTGGCCCTGGTGCGTTGGCAATCGGGGTAATAAAGAGTTACTGGCAGCCCATAGCTGCCACTAAATCCTAGATTAATCATGTCAGGCATATCCCCGAGATACCTTCTATGATTAATCTGTAGGTTACAGTTAAAAAACAGACACACCCGAAAAATCCTTTATTAGAAATAAAAAACACTAACAAATTCCCTCGTCACCAATTTATTAACCCCAACAAAGCCCTCCATGTCCCGCGTAATCCACGGACCTCCAGCGTCGCATCCAGCTCTGCTGCATGAAGGTGACAGGAGCAGCACAATACACCGCCGCTCCATGCAGCAAATGAAGAAAGCCGCGCAATCAGCTGAGCTGTCACTGAGGTTACTCGCGGCCACTGCTGGATCCAGTGTTTAGAGAACAGCCATGCAGCGCCGCGCCGGTGATCGTGGAACAGTGAGTATGCGAGAGGGGTACTCCATTCACTCACTCCTGAGTCCTTCACGGGTGACCGCTAATCAGGACGCGACACAGACAGAGCCGCGGTATGACAATGAAGTCGGGTGAAGTTCACCCCAGTTCATTCTCTACGCGCGACTCTGTCTGCTGTCAGCGGGTATGTATCTACGACAGTGTGCATCACAAACACGCATAAATTCACATGGACAACACATACACATGTCATTTATTTCTCTCACGCATAAACGGACAACCAACACGCACACACGGCTAGCATACGGCATTCACACAGATGGCACACGGACACAAAAAAAAGGACACAAAAATAGAAAACGGACCCAAAAAACGGACGTAACACACGTGCGTGTTTTTTCACGGACGTGTGAAGGGGGCCTTACATAGGGTTTGTCAGATAATTAAGGAAATTAGCACCAGGTGCCAGTTTAACACCATTAAGTTGCAGTTATCTGAAAGTGTTCTCTATTTTTGATCAGTGTTCTTTTACAGTTATCTCATTTACATTTTTATTATGTGCTTTGAAAAAAAAATAAATTTATGAAATAATCTTAAAATACTGCTAGTTTACTCATGTTAGGATATAATCACATGGGGTCTACACAATGACCTTAACATTTAGGAAATTGCGTGTTGCTCTCTAATTTTGATCTCTCATGTATATATATACAGTGCCTTGCAAAAGTATTTGGCCCCCTTGAATTTTTCAACCTAGGACTCCTGGTATAAGGATCATAAACACAGCCTGGTTTATAGGGTGGAGTGCTCAGTCAGAAAGAAACTCACTACAAATATTTCAAAAAACTGACCAGCTGTGCCAGCTGAAAAAACATAGCAAATACAAAATGGATACAGCTGCACACTAAATGCCATCAATGTATAAGGGAATTACTGTATTACCGGGCTTACATGCATTGGCCAATTCATAAACTAAAAATCTAATTTTTTCATATAGCAGTAATGCAGTACCAGAGTTGCTTTATACATTGATGGCATTTAGTGTGCAGCTGTATCCATTTTGTATTTGCTATGTTTTTTCAGCTGGCACCTATACACACTTGTATGATGTGCGGGTCAGTTTTTTTAAATATTTGTAGTGAGTTTTTTTCTGACTGAGCACTCCACCCTATAAACCAGGCTGTGTTCATGATCCTTATACCAGGAGTCCTAGCTGCCCAGACATGGAGGTTAGTTCAGATAGTGGTATTTCATGTTAGATTTTTTTAGTCTAGCTGCCCAAACATGGATGTTTTTAACCTAGATAGTGGCATTTTAGTTAGGTACCCGGAATATTGAGATTTACAGTCATATGAAAAAGTTTAGGCACCCCTATTAATGGTAACCTTTTTTCTTTATAACAATTTGGGTTTTTGCAACAGCTATTTCAGTTTCATATATCTAATAACTGACAGACTGAGTAATATTTCTGGATTGAAATGAGGTATATTGTACTAGCAGAAAATGTGCAATCCGCATTTAAACAAAATTTGACCAGTGCAAAAATATGGGCACCTCAACATAAAAGTGACATTAATATTTTGTAGATCCTCCTTTTGCAAAAATAACAGCCTCTAGTCGCTTCCTGTAGCTTTTAATGAGCTCCTGGATCCTGGATGAAGGTATATTTGACCATTCCTGTTTACAAAACAATTCCAGTTCAGTTAAGTTTGATGGTCGCCGAGCATGGACAGCACGCTTCAAATCATCCCACAGATTTTCAATGATATTCAGGTCTGGGGACTGGGATGGCCATTCCAGAACATTGTAATTGTTCCTCTGCATGAATGCCTGAGTAGATTTGGAGTGGTGTTTTGGATCATTGTCATGCTAAAATATCCATCCCCTGCGTAACTTCTACTTCATCATTGATTCCTGTACATTATTGTCAAGAATCTGCTGATACTGAGTTGAATCCATGCAACCCTCAACTTTAACAAGATTCCCGGTGCTGGCATTGGCCACACAGCCCCAAAGCATGATGGAACCTCCACCAAATTTTACTGTGGGTAGCAAGTTTCTTGGAATGCCGTGTTTTTTTGCCTCCATGCATAACGCCTTTTTGTATGACCAAACAACTCAATCTTTATTTCATCAGTCCACAGGACCTTCTTCCAAAATATAACTGGCTTGTCCAAATGTGCTTTTGCATACCTCAGGCGACTCTGTTTGTGGCATGCTTGCAGAAACGGCTTCTTTCGCATCACTCTCCCATACAGCTTCTCCTTGTGCAACGTGCGCTGTATTGTTGACCGATGCACATTGACACCATCTGCAGCAAGATGATGCTGCAGGTCTTTGGAGGTGGTCTGTGGATTTTCCTTGACTGTTCTCACCATTCTTCTTCTCTGCCTTTCTGATATTTTTCTTGGCCTGCCACTTCTGGGCTTAACAAGAACTGTACCTGTGTTCTTCCATTTCCTTACTATGTTCCTCACAGTGGAAACTGACAGTTTAAATCTCTGAGACAACTTTTTGCATCCTTCCCCTGAACAACTATGCTGAATAATCTTTGTGTTCAGATCATTTGAGAGTTGTTTTGAGGAGCCCATGATGCCACTCTTCATAGGAGATTCAAGTAGGAGAACAACTTGCAAGTGGCCACCTTAATTACCTTTTCTCATGATTGGATACACCTGCCTATGAAGTTCAAAGCTCAATGAGGTTACAAAACCAATTTAGTGCTTTAGTAAGTCAGTAAAAAGTAGTTAGGAGTGTTCAAATCAAGAAATTGATTAGGGTGCCCATACTTTCTCACCCGTTAAATTTTGTTTAAATGCGGATTGCACATTTTCTGTTAGTACAATAAACCTCATTTCAATCCAGAAATATTACTCAGTCCATCAGTTATTAGATATATGAAACTGAAAAAGCTGTTGCAAAAACCCAATTTGTTATAAAGAAAAAAGGTTAACAGTAATATGGGTGCCCAAACTTTTTCATACGACTGTACCTTGCCGTTGGTTTCCGGGCTTACATGCATTGGCCAATTCATAAACGAAAAATCAAATTTTTTCATATAGTAGTAATGCAGTACCAGAGTTCCCTTATACATTGATGGCATTTAGTGTGCAGCTGTATCCATTTTGTATTTGCTATGTTTTTTCAGCTGGCACCTATACACACTTGTAGGATGTGCGGGTCAGTTTTTTGAAATATTTGTTGTTAGCCGCACATGTCTGCCAGTCAAAGCCCATGACGACGCAGAGGATCTGCACCCCTGACCCGGCGACGTGTCGGGTGAGAACCCCCTCCACTTTGGGTTGTTACACATACTGCTGGTCATAACTATATATCTATCTATCTATCTATGCACAACTTTAACACATAAAAATCTTGAATGTCTTGGTTGTATTTAATTCTGGTCCATATCACACGGACGACAAACATATGCATTGTTATGCTGTACGTGTTTTACACTGACCCATAGACCTCTATTGGCCCTTCTCATCCGTGCTGACTCTAAGGGGCACTTTGCACGCTGCGACATCGCAGGCCAATGCTGCGATGCTGAGCGCGATAGTCCCCGCCCCCGTCGCAGCTGCGATATCCTTGTGATAACTGCTGTAGCGATAATGTTCGTAAAGCTTCACATGGACTCACCTGTCCTGCGACCGTCGCTCTGGCCGGCAACCCGCCTCCTTATTAAGGGGGCGGGTCGTGCAGTGTCACTGCGACGTCACACGGCAGGCAGCCAATAGGAGCGGAGGGGCGGAGATGAGCGGGATGTAAACATCCCGCCCACCTCCTTCCTTCCGCATATCCTACGGAAGCCGCAGTGACACCGGTAGGAGATGTTCCTCGCTCCTGCGGCTTCACACACAGCGATGTATGCTGCCGCAGGAGCGAGGAACAACATTGGACCGTCGCGCCAGCGTAATCATGGATTACGCCGACGCTGCACCGATGATACGATTACGACACTTTTGCGCTCGTTAATCGTATCATCGAGTCTTTACACACTACGATGTCGCCTGCGATGCCGGAAGTACGTCATTTTCAATTTGACCCCACCGATATCGCACCTGCGATGTCGTAGTGTGCAAAGCCCGCCTAAGGCTAGGGCCCCACTTTACGTTTTCCTACTTGCAGTTTAGAACGCACATTTTTGCCTTAATTGATTTAGCCAAAGTTGCCTTTTTCAGAAATTTAGCGCTGAAAATGCGTTTTAGCTGTGTTTTCAGCGCTTTTTACATGCTTTTCCACTTGCATTTTGAAAGATGCGTTTTGAACATCAAGACACAGCTAAATAAAGTTTAAGCAGTCAATTAGAATGAAAAAAAGGAAAAAAGTTAAACAAATCTATAATTTAAAGTAAAATAATGGAAATATATTTATATCATTAAATATTTGCGGTAATTCGATATTTAACAAAAAATTAGCAATAAATTAAAAAAATTTTTATTTTTATTGGTCGAAATATGTGTGTGTGTGTGTGTGTAAAGGGACATATGAAATAATTATTTTGAAGTCCAAAACGAATGTTTTCTGCACCAAAAAAGCAGATTAAACGCAGGAATTTGGAGGATTCTTGTTTTTTGCCATTTCTCATTGACTTCAATGTTAGCAAAACTGACCGAAAATGGCAAAAACAATTGACTTGTTGCTTCTTTGAACGCATGTTTTTTGCCATAAAATATGCAAATTTGCAGATGCGTTTACAAACGCAAAGTGGGGTCGGAAAAATCACATTTGCGATTGATTTTAATGGGAAATGGAAACGCAAGCATTTTGGCAGGAAAAAGGTGCTTCTCAAAACGGACCAAAAAAGCACCTGAAACGCAGGTGGAAACGCAAAGTGGGACCATAGCCTAAGGGGAACTTTGCACACTACGACATCGCAGCTGCGATGTCGGTGGGGTCAAATCGAAAGTGACGCACATCCTGCGTCGCTGTCGACATCGGAGTGTGTAAATCGTTTTTGATACGATTAATGAGCGCAAAAGCGTCGAAATCGTATCATCGGTGTAGTGTCCGACATTTTCATAATTTCGCTGCAGCGACAGGTACGATGTTGTTCCTCGTTCCTGCGGCAGCACACATCGCTGTGTGAGAAGCCGCAGGAGCGAGGAACATCTCCTTACCTGCGTCCCGCGGCTCACGCCGGCTATGCGGAAGGACGGAGGTGGGCGGGATGTTTATGTCCGCTCATCTCCGCCCCTCTGCTTCTATTGGCCGCCTGCCGTGTGATATCGCTGTGACGGCGCACGATCCGCCCCCTTAGGAAGGAGGCGGTTCGCTGGCCAGGGCGACGTCGCAGGGCAGGTAAGTGCATGTGAAGCTGCCATAGCGATAATGTTCGCTTCGGCAGCTATCACAAGATATCGCAGCTGCGATGGGGGCGGGGACTATCGCGCTCGGCATTGCTACCATCGGCTTGCGATGTCATAGTGTGCAAAGTACCCCTAAAAAAGGGACATATCTCTGTGTGGATACACTGACAGACCTGTAATTGCATTGACCCATGGTCTGTGTGAAAACACAGAGGTGTGTAAATCAACATATATTTTATTGATTTGGCATGTGAATGTGACTCCAGAACGTGTTAAAATGGGCACCACACATGTGTACATGTGAAGGGGGCCTAATACTGTCAGGTGTAATGTATTGCAATGTTTTTGCATTGCAATACATTATATCAGCAATCAGAGTAAGAAAGTTAATGTCCCATATAGGGCCTAAATGGAAAAAAAAGTAAAAATATAATTTTTTTTTTTAAAATGTAGCACAAAAACTATGAAAAACATATTCTACAAATAAATACTTACATTTATGTAAAAACAAAAATAAACAAAAAAATACACATATTTGGTATCCCCATGTCCAGAATAATCACAGCTGTAAATCTGGCACACTAGGTAAGCCATTCAGTGAACAATATAAACAAAAAATAAATACAAAATGTAGAATAAACTATGTTTTTTCATCAAACAGCTGACAAAAAAGTGTGATCAAAAAGTAATTTCTAAATAAAAATAGTATAATTAAAAATGTCGTCTTGCCAACAAAAAATAAGCTCTGTCAGCAAGAAAAGGTTATAGCTCTAAAAATACAGCAATTCAAAAACATTTCTTTTCTATAAAATAATTTTTATTGTGTAAAAGTGTCAAAACATATCTTTTTCACAACGCGGTGAATGGCGTAAAAAACAAACAAAAAAAATGAATTTCTGAATTGCTGTTTCTTTTTGATTCTGCCTTTATAAAAGCAGAATAAGAACATCTAAATATCTTGTGTGGCCCAAAATATAGTACCAATAAAAACTCCAACTCATCCCGCAAAAAACAAGCTCTCAAATGACTTTGTAGGTGTGACGCCCCAGGGCTGTGGGGTACTCGGTCCCGGACGTGTGGTGCGCAGTGGGGAACCGTCGTGGTTGCGGCCGATGCCCGGTTCCTTGAGCCTAGGGGTCGCTGCGATAAAAGGGGTGAAAAATGGAAAAATAAAATAAAATAAAAGAGTTTTCGACTACGCCACTTGCGGTGTGCGGCCAGGTTATTGAAGCCGCCGCTGCAGGGTCCTGCTGGGGCTGGTGCAGTAATGCAGCTTAGGTGTTTTGGGCCCTCCGCAAGCAGGGCTAGGCCCCAGCAGTGGATGATGAGGGGGCTATAGTAGGGAAGAGTCAGTGTATATGTACGGAGGTGAGAAGGAAACAGTCCACACCGGTATTGCAGTTTCAACTTTCCTTTTTACTTTGGCTTGGTACCTGGACCCGCTGGTGCCAGTTTCAGGTGTTCCCACTCCCCTTGTTCTCCATGCCAGCTGTGACCTGGGGTAGCTGTCCTCCATGCACACTAGTTTGTATTGGGCTCCCGTGGCTTAGAGCTTCTGGGAAACCCCTCCGTTTCAGTCTTGGTCCTATTGCAGGCAGCCTGGACTATTTAATGGGTTGACTTCTGTCCCTTGTCCCAGGTCCCCTCTTGGCTGCTGATGCTTCAGACTCTTTGGTTGGTGAGGAATCCTGGAGATCCCCTCACCTGGCAGATTTAACAGTTGACCATAAAGTGTATCGCTGTCCTAGGGTCTGCACCCCACCTTGTGCTGAGTCCTGTGAGCCTTGGTTCCGGACTTTCACAGGCGCCCTGCGGTTCCTGGAGTATTATTCTTCCACAGGTAACCCACGGTTCCTGGAGTTCCGATTCCTTACTCCACAGTCCTTTTCTTCTTTACAGCATCCCATTCTTACTTTAGGTCTTTACACCTTTCCTTCTTTACTTCACTCCTCACTCTCTCACTCCTCACTCCTTCACTTCCAACTCTCTTCACTTCCTCCCGCCAACTTCCCAACTGACCACTGACCCTTCTCCTTGCTGGGTCTCTCCCTACAGATTGGGTGGCAATTAGCCAATAAGTGCCCATCCCTTTTACCTGTTGCTAGGCAGTCTCCCAATCTGGAATTGGGGTTATGTATGTGGCCTGAGGGTGCTGTTGTGTTGACTGGCACGGATATTCCGGGGTTTGGGTTTCCACAGGTCACATTTTGTTGCACCTGATATCTCAGGGGTGCTACATTCCCCCTTTGTTAACTCCAGCACGTCCGTGGGCTGCAAAGATGGCAAGGTACATTTTAAAAGTTTTGTAAACAGCAACAGTAAACATATTAACATTCTTCCCATGCAGGGCAGGCATTTCCTTAAGCGTTGCTAATTGGAGTACCCTTCCCATCACCCACCACCCAAAGGTCCTGGTCCCCAAAACCCCTAGGAGGAAGGTCACCGATTTCCATGGTGACCAGGTCTTTGCCAACTCTACTGCAGACCTTTCTTGCGACATTTTCCTCTCCTGTTGGTGCTGTTATGAGTATTCTTGTGGCAGGGTTGTACTCTGGTATTGGTACAACAGGTGCAACTATTTACAAGGTCAGTTCGCATCACAACCAGTCCTGTGACCAGAGGTGTATGTAGGCTTTCTGGCACCTGGGGCAAGACTTCAGTTTGGCGCCCCCCCCATGTGACCAATCATTCATATGTGATTTGCACACTCACAGTTACGTGGTGACGAGCCGCTCTTAATAATTTAATTCTCTTAGCGGCACTTTGCACACTACGACATCGCACCTGCGATGTCGGTGGGGTCAAATTGAAAGTAACACACTTCCGGCGTCGCTCTCGACATCGTAGTGTGTAAAGCATATTTGATACGGTTAACGAGCGCAAAAGCGTCGTAATCGTATCATCGGTGTAGCCTCGGTCATTTCCATGAATTGGGAAAGACCGATGTTACGATGTTGTTACTCGTTCCTGCGGCAGCACACATCGCTGTGTGTGAAGTCACAGGACCGAGGAACATCTCCAACCTGCGTCCCGGCCGGCTATGGAGAAGGAAGGAGGTGGGCGAGATGTTTACATCCCGCTCATCTCCGCCCCTCGGCTTCTATTGGCCACCTTAGGAAGGAGGCGGTTCGCCGGCCAGAGCAACGTCGCAGTGCAGGTGAGTGCATGTGAAGCTGCCGTAGCGATAATGTTCACTACGGCAGCTATCACCATGATATCGCAGCTGTGACGGAGGCGGGTACTATCGCGCTCGGCATCGCAGCATCGGCTTGTGATGTCGTAGTGTGCAAAGTGCCCCTTGATGTTCAAAGAGAAACATATGAAGAAAAGCCAGTTGTCGTATGCAAGTATGAAAATCACATATGAGTGGGGTAGCCAAATGATGACTGCTGGAACCAAACGCAGAGCTGAATCCTGACAGGAAGTATATTACATGCTGTTATGATTGGGCTACAGTGCTTAATTTCATAAGTAATGGGGTTGTCCACGTTTGAGATGAAAATCTGCAGTTACTATGTGACTGCAGACTTCTGAATTCTCACAGTGCGCACACTGCTCGCTGTCAGGATTCTCTGGTGCCAATAGTCAGAGTAGGAGGGCATGAAACTGCAAATATGTGATTTACATATATGTGGTCACGTGCTGACTAGACATGCGTGGCCTCGCTCAAAATGAATTGAGTGAGGCTGGACACGTCAAATCAGAATGTGGCCAGAAATATAAAAATCTCATACTTGCGCTCACATGACCGTCCTCTCTTGCCACTGGCACCGGAGAATCACAAAAGTGTGCAAAGCATGCATTGTGAGAATTTAGAAGCTTGAAGTCTTCTAGAGTCATTGCAGAATTTCATCCCAAACTTAGAGAAGCCCTTTATTTATACAATTAAGAAGTGTATCCCAATTCTAAGTAAAGGGGTTGTCCAATCTTACAATTTACAGAAATACATAATTGTAACACCCAAAAGTACAGAAACACAGCATCACAACCACCAGCAGTACAGAAATTCATCATCAGAACCACCAGCAGCACAGAAGTACATCCATATAACACCATCAGTTCAGAAATACAGCATCAAAACTCTCATTGGTACAGAAGTACATAATCAGAACCACAAGCAGTACATGGTACATCAATTGTAATGTCAGGTCAGACCCATACACATTTGTATTGCATGAACTGACAACTTCCAGTACATCCAGGGCTGGCTCCAGGTTTTTGTGGGCCCCGGGCAATAGAGTCTCAGTCAGCCCCATACACACATAGAAACGCACATATTCATATTTAAAAATAAATTCACAAGAATACATCTAAATAGACAAATCTATACACAGTCATATACACTAACATACATAGAGATACATAGATACACATCATACATGCACACACATACACATTAGAGATATTAATAAGGGGAAGCCGGCAGCAGCCTCACTCACTTCCCCAGCTTGTTTCCCATCCATCTCCTCCTGGGCATGTGGCTGTGCCGCGCTTATTGGTCACCATGGCTAACAGACATGGCCGAACACAGAGCACACTGACACTGCTATATACATCACAGGAGAGACTAGAGACATACAGCAATGGAGGCACATACAGCTCCAGAGGGGGGCATACAGCTCTGAAGTGGCAAACAGCACTGGGGTGGGGGGACATACAGCTCTTGGGGTGTACAGCACTGGGGTGGAGGAGATACAGCTCTGGCGGGTATACAGCTGTGGAGTGGTATACCGCACTGCGCACTGCGGTCAGGGGACATACAGCTCTGGGGGTATAACATACTGGAGTGGCGAGTCAGACACTTCTGGGAGGTATACAGTACTGGGGTTGGTGTACAGACAGTTCTGGGGGTATACAGCACTGGTGTCAGGGAACAGACAGTTCTGGGAGCATACAACACTAGGGTGGGGGGGTATACAGCACTGGGGTGGGGGGACAGACAGTTCCGGGGGTATACAGCACTTGGGTGGAGGGACAGACAGTTCTGGGGATATACAGCACTGGGGTGTGGGGGACAGACAGTTATGGGGATATACAGCACTGGGTTGGAGACAGACAGTACTGGGAGTATACAGCACTAGGGTGGGGGTATACAGTACTGGGGTGGTGGAGACAAACAGTTCTGGGGGTATACAGCTCTGGGGTGGTGGGGACAAACAGTTGTGTGGGTATACAGCTCTGGGGTGGTTGGAACAAACAGTTCTGGGGGTATACAGCTCTGGAGTGGTGTGGACAAACAATTCTGGGGGTATACAGCTCTGGGGTGGTGGGGACAAACAGTTCTGGGGATATACAGCTTTGGGGTGGTGGGGCCAAACAGTTCTGGGAGTATACAGCTCTGGGGTACGTGGGACAGATAGTACTGCCGGTATACAGCTCTGGGGTACGTGGGAGAGATAGTACTGGGGTTATACAGCTCTGGGGTGCGTGGGACAGATAGTACTGGGGGTATACAGCTCTGGGGTCTGTGGGACAGATAGTACTGGGGGTATACAGCTCTGGGGTGTGTGGGACATATAGTAGTGCGGGTATACAGCACTGAGGTACGTGGGACAGATATTACTGGCGGTATACAGCTCTGGGGTGAGTGGGGCAAGTATTACTGGGTGTATACAGCTCTGAGGTGCATGGGACAGATAGTACTGGGGGTATACAGCTCTGGGGTGCGTGGGGCAAATAGTACTGGGGCTATACAGCTCTGAGGTGCGGGGGAAAATAGTCCTGGGGGTATACAGCTCTGGGGTGTGTGGGGCAAATAGTACTGGGGGTATACAGCTCTGGGGTGCGTGGGATAGATAGTACTGGGGGTATACACCACTGGGGTGCATGGGACAGATAGTACTTTGGGTATACAGCACTGGGGTGGGAAGGATGACATACAGCTCGGCAGTATGTAGATGCTTCAGCTCCTCTGTGGGTTGAGCCTAGAATGTATGGGCTTCTTCCATTTTAGTGGGCGTGACCAGCTTCATTACAAATTAAGTTATGCCTGTAAGGAGCCCGTACATTCTAGCATCTACCTTCATCTGTTGAATGGGGAGCACATTGCACACTGCGTGCTAGCTCCGCCCACAGACAAACAGACCCTGTGTGACACCCTGGACTAGCCAGGTAGTCACAGACAGGCCCTTGCACAAACACCCGTCCCCTAACAAGGTAACAGCAGCCAACCTAAAAACCCTGAGTCACCCCTCTCAGGTCTTGACGTTCACACCAGGGGGCGGAGCCAGGCGGTTGGCCACGCCCACCGAGGAGTTCGGATAGCCTGAAGCGGGAAAACACAACAGATGAAGTTAGGGAGGAGAGTAGTAGTAAAGAGAAAACATCTGTCAGGGATCTGGGTCATAGCCCAGATACCCTGTGGCCAGGAGGAAGACGTTGGTTGCTGCCTGCAGGAGCCGGGAAGACGGCTGGTGGAACCGTAAGGCACCGGACAGGATAGTGGCCCGCCGGTACCGAATTGGGGAACCGACTGGAAACCGGAGCATCAGGAGGGGTACTCAGACCCAGAACGAGGCCCAGAAACCACTGGACCGAGTCAAATTCACTGATTGGGGTCTGGACCTTAGGTTCTTTCCCACCCAGGTCCCGACTGAAGACAACAGCCCAACAAGGGGGATAGAAAGCCACCGCTCAGGCAGAGAGATCCCACGGGCCAGCGTCTGCAGGCAAACAGGCTCTCCCGGCACACACCAAGCCGGGGAGCGGACTACCGTCGCTGAAGCATAGGCAGTCAAAATCTACAAAACGAGGTGCAGGAGAAAGGCGGGAACCACCGAACTGGGTGGGGGACCAGACGCAGCCGGCTACGGGCACCATCCTTTTGGTTTACCAGAGACTCCAGTGTATCTGTCATAGTGAGTACAACAGTGCCGTCGGGCCGCACACCGCACCGCACTAACTCGCTCTCACCTCGCAACCACTGGGCCCCGGGACCATCACCCCCTGCCCACGGAGGGGTCAACACCAGGCTGCACAACACCATCCCTGGGAGCCTAGTTAACGGCAGCGGGGGTGTCCACACTCACCACAACCCATGGGTGGCGTCACGAACTTAAATCCGGCCCCGGCCGTGAACCTCCCCACCGAAACCCCTCACGTAGCACCAGCCTCCCTTCAGAGCGACGTGACCCCCGAGTCCGGAGGCGCTCGAGCTACCCACCGACGAGCCCGGATCCGAGTGGCTCAGCTGCCGGCCGAGCCCTGGGGCGGTACACCTGCACGAAGCAGTGAAAGCTCCATGCAAATGAGGAGTTAAGAGCCAGCAGCCAGGAAAGTGCGGGCTGCCGGCAGGAGTGCTGCGGTCCCCTGAACTCGGCCTGGGGGCCGCAGCATACATCACCATCCTTGCTGACAGCCAGGTGCTGATGCTGGCCCTGGTCACCAGGGAGACTCATTGCTGCATCAGTCGGCATGACAGCGCCCCCCCCAGGGACTGCACCCGGGGCAGATGCCCTGCCAGCCACCCCTAGATACGCCTCTGCCTGTGACTATGGTCCACTTTTATCAAACTTGTAAATTGAAATGATGAACCAAAAGTTCATACAGTAAAGTCCCTGTGTGGTCAAGAAATTTATCACATAACATTTATTAGCCATTTACCTTAGGACATGTTTCTATTCTTGTTAAGTTACATTTTACTCTTTTTATACCCATTCTCCATACCTGGATGGGGGTTGACCAATGTTGCTGTGAGTGGATCTATGCACTTCAAGTGTCTCTCTAGTGTCTGTATTCTGGATGTATCTATGTGTGTTAGGTGAGCTGTGCAATTGTCTGTGCCTTTTAAGTATTACCATAGGATTGGCAGATTCACCGTTTGCAGTTTCCTCTGGAACTAGAACATTTTCTTCTTGTCTTCCTGGTGTTTCTGCAGGTTGTGAAAAAGTGATTACTGCTAATACTATGGCTCCATTATACTGAGGCAAGTCTTCTCGAAAGTCTCCGAGTATAGCATGAATCATTTTCTTTGTGCATGTGGTTGAGCCTGACCAAGGGTCCTTTCCTTGGAGTTCAATTGTTCTGGACATTTCTTTAGGTGATCTCTTGGGACTGTTGCTGTTGTCCTTCCTTTGTCTTTGCTGATCAGGCAAGTTTTAGTCACAGTTCAGTTTATAAGGCATGCTTGTCACCTGAGGTTACGGGTCTAGTCCTTATCCTGCCGAATACGCCAAGTTCGGGGTGTGACGCTCCAGGGCTGTGGGGTACTTGATCAACTAGTAATGATCAATTGGTAATTAAAAAATATAATATTTTATTTAATTGAAGAAAACAAGTACTCAAGAGGTGGTAACCAAGGGAAAGGTCACATACATAATAAAACCAAAAATCTAAAAACAACACTGGAATCTATAGGTAATTGTATAATAATGCAACCCACAATAGGTGTTGATAATAACTAACCTAGAATGGATATATATGTGAAATTAGTATAATATATGATGAACTATTGCACAGTAATGTAAGTGCAAAGAATTATCTGTGCAGACCATGTTATAGTAGTTGCAAGTCAAGATAATACCGATCTTGTTACTAATTATGATTGGACCTGTAGGAATATACAAAGTGAAGAGTGCATTGGGTGTTAACACTTAAATGTAATGATAATTTAAAATTTCATCAGTGCAACTCAAAGGGCAGTGTGCAATAAAGTGCTAATGCAAAGTACAGTAAACAGGGCCCATCCACTGTATAATTAATGTATAGGTGTATGGTGGTGGTGTGGATATCACACATATAGCATCAAATATAGATACTATGTAATAGTGAATAATCTGTAATACAGGCAAGAACACCAAACCTATCAGGGCGGTATATTAATATATTGCATGGGACTAAGGGGAATGCAAAATTAGGACTGGTCCACAGTGTGAAAAACTTTTTGGCATATTTCCCATGCCGAAAAGCTTGTTGATTAGCTTTATTCACTTTATTCAGCGTCCAAGCAGTGCCCTGCCCAAACTCCAAACTCGGACACGGATTTCTGTGAAAAATTCATGTTTGAGTTCAAGCCCCAACACTAGGTGTCCGGTTAAGACCACAAACTTTACCGTTCGGGGTCGCTCATTCCTAGAGGGCACAAAGTGAGAAAACATAAAATACGTGGAAATAACAAATGCAAACTACTGTACCCTGATACAACTTAACAGCAAACAGGAGAAAAGTATTGGTTAGATAAATGAGAAAGCACAGAACACATACCACAATGGTTTCTGTCTAAGGGTATGTGCGCACGTTGCTTTTTACCTGCTTTTTACCTGCTTTTTTGCTGCTTTTTCTTCTGCGCTGTTTAATGCCAAAATGGATGTGTTCTTCTATTCAAGCAAAGTCTATGGGAATTTGGGTTTCTTGTTCACACTATTGTTGTTCAAAATGCTGCCTTTTTGTGGCAGAACTTTGGTCAAAAACTCAGCTTTGCAGTGCAAAACCCAAATGGCAAAAACAATTGACATTTTGCTTCTTTGAAAAGCTGAGTTTTTGACCAAAGTTCTGCCACAAAAAGGCAGCATTTTGAACAACAATAGTGTGAACAAGAAACCCAAATTCCCATAGACTTTGCTTGAATAGAAGAACACATCCATTTTGGCATTAAACAGCGCAGAAGAAAAAGCAGCAAAAAAGCAGGTAAAAAGCAGGTAAAAAGCAACGTGCGCACATACCCTAAGAGGCAACATCCCTAGCAGTGTGGCTGGAATTCCTTAGCAAAATCATAGGAATATACCAGCAGAGAAGGCTAGTATCAGGAGAGTATAAATATCTTCACCCATGATGTGATAATACAAAGAAAATGAGCAAGTAAGAACAGCTGATAACTGCTAACCAAAAGGAGAGAAGCAAAGGTAAAAAACCATCAGCAATTAGACAGGGACTGACCAGGCTGTGACTCAGCAGGGAAGGAAACTGACCATGCAGCACAAGGTCACTGGAATGAGTCCGGAACCTGAGGAATAACAGTTTTATTACATTGTGGCTGTTTGTTGTGCTATGTGGAGGCACCAAAATAACTTACTATTATGTACACAAATTCCATTGTTTTGCATTCGACCATATATTTGCAGTTATGGCTAATTTTTGTATGCACTTTTCTTCTTTTGCATCCTCGAAAAAAGAGAGATGGCCCAGTACAGGATGTTCTATTCCAAAAAGAGATAAATGGGATGAGACAAGGGTCATAGAAAAGACGTGGAGGAAAAGCTAAAAACCAGTCCATTTGGACATAGCTGTTGACATAAAGCCTTTTAACGGCAGATCCACTTCAGGCCATGTGTGCATGCTGTGGATTTGCTGCGGATTTGCTGCAGAAAATGTGTCTAACATTTCTGCAGTCAATCCCCAGCAAAACCTATAGGTATAAAAAAATGCTGTGCGCACAATGCGTTTTTTTATACCTGCGGATTTTCCTGCGGAATTTCCGCTGCGGAATTAATGTGCATGTCACTTCTTTTCTGCAGGTACCTGCGATTTTTCCCATAGATAATCGTAAAAAAAACGCGGGGACCAACCCGCGGTAAAAACACGGCAAATTCGCAGGTGCGGTTTTACAGCGTTTTTTGCCGCGGGTGCGGTATTCTGCCAGAGGGTGCGGATTTTCCTTAAGAAAAGTCAATTTTCTAGTGTGCACATAGCCTTAATACTTGATTTCGCTATGTGTATGCCCTTGCAAAAAAAGAAAATAACTTGCTTTACAAAGTGGAATAAAGAATGCCAATTTGTCTCCTGGCAACGTGATCTAACGTACCCCCTACGTTCCAATAATGCTTTACTAATAATTCATACCATACATTTATTTATTTTCACTTCTTATGCCCTTGCCAATTCTCAGTCTAGATCCAGCCCGGTCTTTATTAACAATAAATAAATCTGAATTGAAAAACATGAAACAACTAAAATGCGTTCCCTTGATACTGAGTGTTCTGCTTTCTTTACCAAGCGATCACACCAAACTTGATGAAAAAATGGTGATTGCTTTGCAGTAAGAGAAGAACATTTTTAATTTATTCCTTCCCTGGAACAAATGTAACAGATGCATTGCATTAAAATGCTCGGAGCTCTGTGGGGGTCTAAGGAGGCAACACGGCTGTTCAGATGTATTGTGAGATAATGAATCAATTCATCATATCCCTCATAAACATGTACATAAAAAATGAACAGGACTTGGTTGATTTACAGCAAACACCTCAAGAATAGAACTTGCTCCTCTACAGGAAGCCTGTACCCAAGATACTAAAGAACTGATTGTTTGAATATTGACAGGGGGAATAGCAGGATCACTTCAGTAAATGAGACTGAATTGTCCTTGTCTGTCCCTGAAGCACAATACATATGACTCAAAATGCAGGTAGTGATGGAGTAATAACGAAGTAAGTATGAAAAATCTTGCAGCAAACATATTTTGTCTTATGGCAACAGATATTTCAATAGTTTACAATCCTTCCTGCTCCTGCACAGTTTTCTGATTGCTTTGATTTTCTTTATGCTGAAGCTGTTTGATTTCTTATGCAATCTTCTGCTCCTTGTTGCAAAGTGCAGGAAGGCCTAAGATAGGCAGGGACAGAGTACTTCTAATGGAATCAACGTTGCTGAACCTACTCAATGGTGATCACAAAAAAGGAACGGCTTGCTTGGGATGAGGGCAAAAAACAGACTTGGGGATCATTCACACATCCATTTTTTTTCTTTGTGAAAAAAGAAGGCATCATAAGTTTTGAGCAGCAACCACTCTGGGCTGATGCTGCAGTCCATGAGATACCGCGAGTCAGCGACTGTGATGAGTGGTGACATCAGTACCAATGGGTGTCGCAGTGTAGCGCCGTGTGATCCAAAACCTCTTAAGAGTGGTAACATTACTGAAACCACAGCTCTTCACAGTTGCCAGGAGTGACTGCTGCTCAAAGCCTGTAGAGCTTTGTTCTGAGGCTCCAAAGACTACGTCGTGAGAAGCGCTGGACTACATTGGGCCTGTATGGGGATAAATTGGTGAACATTTGACAGTCTCTTGTTTTCATTTCTTTTTCATTTTTCAGGTTTATGGACTACATCAGATTCCCTCATCTACAATGGACCTGCATGGCTTTGTTGATCTAGGGATAATGTCGGGGAGTGTTTTTTAAAAAATAAAGTATTTTTGTGTGTTTTTTTTCTTTTTACCTACTGGGTTACGAATGGGCTTGTCTGATAGACACCTTTTCATTAGTAACCCCAGGGCTTAATGCCATCTGTGTTTTTGAACAATTTACAACTGACATCAATGCTAAAAACCATTACCCTGATTGCCAATGCACCAGGGCAATTGGGAAGAGCCGAGGTGAAGCGTCAAAATTTGCGTGTCTAATGAGGTGCACCACTTATGGGGCAGCTGCAGGCTGGTATTTTTAGACTGAGAAGGGCCCGATAACCATGAACCTTCCCACCCTGTTAATATCAGCCTGCAGCTGTCTGCTTTATTTTTGCTGGTTATCTGTTGTTTTTTTTTACATTATTTATATATCAAATTAATCAAGCCAAAACATTCTTTAGTGCCACATGAATGGTCCTAAAGGGTGTAAGTTTATAATATGTAACGGGGTTGGGAAATTATATATCTGCAGGATATCTGTATATTCTATCTATGTATCTATCTATGTATCTAGATTAGAAAGCCTCTACTTCCCATTTCATTGTTAAAAAGAGACAAAACGCGAACTGCACACAGATGGCATCTATGTCCTGTCTACGATTTTCACATATCCCATAGACTTCTGTGAATGATTTTCATCCATGAATCGGATAAAAAATGGACATGTCTCTAAGTATTTTTTGTGGACACAATCTGCCAAAAAAAACATGAACATGTGAACAGCCTCATAGATTAAAATGGGTATGTGTTCTATGCAGAAAAAAAACGGACATCACTATGAGGCTTAAAATATACATTAAGCTGCACAAAGCAAATATAGATTCTGCTAATTCATGCTACTATATGTATGGGTAAAATGTCATATATTAAGTTATGCTAATCAGAAGGTTGTGCTGTATTTCTGGGAAATACAGAGAACTAAAGCATTTATGCATGCATTATGCAAATGTATGCTCTGCGGGTATTATTTATGAGCTGTGGGGCTTACCCCACCTACCACTCGGATTGGCAGATTCCCTGTACCTTCACTAATATAATGAAGCCATCAATCAGAGGTCGTTGTGGGAGAGGGAACTTCCCAAGCTCATTATTATATATAGTTCATATGAGAATAAATGGCCTGCTAGGTCTTTATCTTATAACATCAGCACTGAATATAAATAGAATGCAAAATCACTACAGATGATATGGCAGAAATCTAATAAATCTTGGCTGATCATGCTTCTTCATCACCAAATCTGACTGCTCGAGTCTTAAGTGTTGATCACGTAATATTATTATTTGTTTTTAGAGCACCATTGATTCCATGGTGATGTGCATGAGAAGGGGCTACATACAAAATCCAGATATAAATTACAATGAACAAACTAACAATGACAAACTGGTACAGAAAGGAGAAGGCCCTGTCCTTTCAGGCTTACAGTCTACGGGATAATGGGGAAAGAGACAGTAGGTGGGGATGGGGGTATGCGGCACCTCCAGTGGTGGTCAGATAAAAGGGGGGACATTGCAGGCTATAAGCTTTCTTGAAGAGATGGATTTTGAGGTTTCATTGGAAAGTTCTGAATGTGGTGGATAATCAAATATATTGGGCCACAGAATTCCAGAGTATGAAAGACACTCAGGAGAAGATTGGAGATGATTGGGTGAGGAATGTGTAACAGGGTGCCAGGGGTGCCTCGGGGGTTGTAGTCGTGGCCCCATTTTCTATCAGGCTAACCTCTGGCTCCGCCGTCACTATTGGGACAGGGGATTGTTCGGTGGGGCAGAGTGTGGTGGAAAAGAGCATACTATCAGCCGCAGGAAGACTCTTCAGGCAGGGATCAGATAAACCAAACGACATATTTATTGCACAGAGACAGCTCAATGCATGGATCTTGTAGCGCACGGTCACAATTCCTGTCCGGGGAAATCTTTCCTTGTCGTCTCCTCTAGTGGGGATGTGCCCGGCTACTCTACTTCACCTAGGCTCCCACTCCGGCTATCACAGACTTGACCCACACAAATTCTGCTTCACCATTCAGGACACTTCTTCTCTCCTTCCCTTAGTTCTTTCTGTCCACTCAGCTCCACACTCTGCCCCTGGCTGTTCCTTCTCCCCCGTCCCGGAATCAACTCCCTTTAGACACTCCCTGCTCTCTCTAACACACACTCTCCCTCCCCCTTCTACTGCCGGCTCCTCCTTTCTCCTACCCTGTCTCTATGGGGACAGCCGTCCCACCCGGCACTAGGGGGAAACCCATCTATACAGTGCAATACACAGTAAAACATAAACAGCTTGGTCTACCCCAGCGGGGTATCTTCAGGTGGAAAAACTATGCCTCCTTGTAAGGGGTCCGTCCACCCCTTACATTCCTCCCCTCTTTTTGCCTTAGCCTCCCGGCAAGGCCCGCACCTGCAAAACACAAACTGAGCAGCATGCAAACTTTGGATAAAACTTTAAAACTTTAATGAGGAAGGGACAACCACCGACGCACAAGTTCTGCGCCCGGAGTCCCTCCGAGGGAGCTCCCGGTCTTTGTAGACAACGTGCCCGGAGGCCTTCAGCAGGCACTCCCGGTCTTTGCTGATCTTCTGCCCGGAGACTTTAACAGGCGCTCTCGGTCTTTGAAGGCAGGAACACAAACAATAAAGGCCTCCGTAACATCACAGAAGGAGTCCGCACACAGTTCAGCATCAGGCTCCTTCCGGGCTCAGTACCTCAAACAAGGTTACAACCTTTAAAACTTCACCGGTTCTTCAACATTACCGGTACTTAACACAAATATGTCCCTCTTCTCCGGTCACGGGGGTTCACACAGGGTGATAAGCTCGGAGCCATTCGGCCCGCTGGGCCCGCACATAATCAGAGAGTGACTGACCTGGCAAGCGGCGCAGCCTCCGGAATGGTTCGTAGTTAACCGGTGTCTCCAATCCTTCTGGCTCCGGCTTTGACCCCTCGACTCCCGGCGGAGGTGACGGAGTAGCGGGTCGGGACAGCTGTGGGCTTCCCACGACGACCACCGGGTGTGTCACCATACTTTGACGAATTGCTAACACCGCCGGCGTCTCCTTTTCCGGTTCAGCTAACAGTCCGGTAGTGACTTCTGGCGACACCGCCAGCGTGTTCCTCGGCCGGGTAGACTCGGCCAGCACCGGTCTCCGCTGTGTCCGTCTCCGGCTCTGACACTCTTCCCATTTAAGTTCTTGTTGCCATAGTGCGGCTTCTTGTGCAGTGGGCATCCGGGTCACTCCTACGGCAAATAGGCCCCGGCATCCCACTTCTCTCCGGAAATTCACCTTTTCTCCCGGGTACAGGGTCTGCAGACGTTGGGGCAAGCCCTCAGTGTCCAGGTTAACCCGGTTATAAAAAAAATGATCTCCGGTCTCTTCGTCCTCTATGAAACCATAGCCCTCCGCTTGATTGAATTTGACCACGGTGCCAACGGTGCATTGCCGCTCAAACTCATCGCTAAGGGGACCGGCCATTATTTCACGGGCCACGGTCTCGGCCAGCAACCTCTCTTGCACTGGATCAGTTTCAGGCGGTGGGGACTGTCGTCGGATCAGGGGCGACGGTTTTACTGGCTCCCAGAAGAACCATTCGTCCTCCTCCAACTCCGGGGCATGCTGCTCTCCCGAGGTAGGAACTTCTGTAAGGACTGGAGGTCCTGCTTGGTCGGGCTTCCTCGACTGTAGACTTCTTCGGGCGTCCTCTCCCCAGGCTGGTTGCCACCAGCGCGTCCGCTGCAGCTTGCTGCTTTGTCGGAGTTTCCATCTCACTTGAGGTCAGTTGTTGAGTTGGCGTCTCCTGCAGCTCTTTCTGTAATGGCGCCGGGGACAGTGGCGATGCTGGGGAAGGTGGAGACGGGCCTTCTTTTCCCGCTCTTGCATAGACTCCACCCCCAGTCTCGCACATCAAATCGACCCAGCATAAGCGACTCTTCTTTTTTTATGCACTGCCACCCTCTTCACATGTTTTCAGTAACATCTTAGGGCCAGCACCTCCCCTCTTTGGACGGCGTACTCTGTACTTCTTTTTCTTCGCCGGCCAACTCAGGGTCTTTCGTTTGGCGCCAATTCTTCGCGTGCTCGCTGTGCTCGGGAAGACGGCGGCCATCTTAGCGCCATCTTGTGCCCGGTCCAACGCCTTAGGCACCACTTGTTCTTCCCACCATGGAATCGGGACCCTTCGCCAATAATCCGGATCCTGCCGACTACGCCACATGTAACAGGGTGCCAGGGGTGCCTCGGGGGTTGTAGTCGTGGCCCCATTTTCTATCAGGCTAACCCCTGGCTCAGCCGTCACTATTGGGACAGGGGATTGTTCGGTGGGGCAGAGTGTGGTGGAAAAGAGCATACTATCAGCCGCAGGAAGACTCTTCAGGCAGGGATCAGATAAACCAAACGACATATTTATTGCACAGTTTCACAGACAGCTCAATGGATGGATCTTGTAGCGCACGGTCACAATTCCTGTCCGGGGAAATCTTTCCTTGTCGTCTCCTCTAGTGGGGATGTGCCCGGCTACTCTACTTCACCTAGGCTCCCACTCCGGCTATCACAGACTTGACCCACACAAATTCTGCTTCACCATTGAGGACACTTCTTCTCTCCTTCCCTTAGTTCTTTCTGTCCACTCAGCTCCACACTCTGCCCCTGGCTGTTCCTTCTCCCCCGTCCCGGAATAAACTCCCTTTAGACTCTCCCTGCTCTTTCTAACACACACTCTCCCTCCCCCTTCTACTGCCGGCTCCTCCTTTCTCCTACCCTGTCTCTATTGGGACAGCCGTCCCACCCGGCACTAGGGGGAAACCCATCTATACAGTGCAATACACAGTAAAACATAAACAGCTTGGTCTACCCCAGCGGGGTATCTTCAGGGGGAAAAACTATGCCTCCTTGTAAGGGGTCCGTCCACCCCTTACAAATGTACAAGTGAGGAGGAGAGAACAAGATCTTACGCATGGGGGACCAGAAATTACTTATGTTGCTAAGTACTTGTGTGCCACAGAAACCAATGATTAACTGTACTCCTGTGCTGAACTATTCATTTTCAACTTTTGCCTTAAACTCTTAAAGTCTGAGCCACTTTGTACATTAATGATCAAGCCTTACCTGGAATATATAAGAGCTAAGTGCTAGTGGTCACAGTTTATAGTAGCCAAATCTGGTGACAGGTTCCCTTTAAACTAGATTGTCATAACACACAACATAGTTGATAACTAAAATTTCTCATATGTCTACTTTATGTCCGTATCATTTTTCAAATGTCCTTTTATTTTACTACAATGTTAGAAAGCTTTTAATAGCTAATTTTATTAGCAGCAATTTTTCATTACTTTCATGGAAATTTACCAATCCTATTTTTTATGGACCTGTTCAATTTGTAAGGGACTTTGAGGGACCAATATCTCTGAAAACCCCTAGAAGTGACACGATTTTAAAAACTGCACCCCTCATATTATTCTAAGCTGGTGCAAGAAAATTTGTTAACCCTTCAGTTGCTACACAGGAATTTATGCAAACTAGAATGAAAATATGAAAAAATTATATTTTTTTCACTAAAATACTGCTTTAGCTGCAATTTTTTCATTTTACAATGGGTAATAGGAAAAAATGAACCCTAATATGTACAGCGGTATGTAAAGGTTTGGCCACCACTGGTCAAAATTACTGTTATGTTGAACAGTTAACCAAGTTGAAGACTCTAAAACTCTAAAAGGTATAAAGTTAAAAATGACACATTTACCTTGTATTTTTAGTCAAATATATATTATATATATTTGTATATATATATATATATATATATATATATATATATATATATATATATATACTGTATATATACACACATATATGTGTGTGTTAATCTTTTTCATTTGAAAAAATTCAAAAGGAAAAATGGTACTTTTCAAACATTTCCTCTTGGAGATTTGTGTGCTCAGGTAACTTTGACGAAGGTTTCAGACATTAATTGTCATTGTTAGGAAAGACCAGGTGATGCAAATGTCACAGCTTTATAACAATCTAGCCTCCTCTAACGTAGTGCCAAGCAGGATATAGGAAAGCATTTTCAAGTTGCTCTTTCTTTAGTCTTAAATGTAAGTAGGGAATTGGCAGTTAACAGGAACAGTGGAGATCAAGATAAGGTCTTGAAGACCAAGCAATATTTCTGCAAGAGCTGCTCATAGGATTGCTAGAGAGGTAAATCAGTATCCCCACCTGACTGCAAAAGACCTTCAGTAAGATTTAGCAGATGCTGGAGTTGTGGTACATTGTTGTACTGTTCAGAGGCACCTGCACAAATATGGCCTTCATGGAATAGTCATCAGAAGAGAACCTCTCCTGTGTCATCATAATGGTAGTAGAAATATGCAAAATGACATCTAAACTCACTTTTTTGAAACAAGTCCTGTGGACTGATGAGGTTAAAATAGAACTCTTTGGGCACGCAGATCAAAAGTATTTGTGGAAAAAAAAGGGCACAGAATTTCAGGAAAAGAATATCTCGCCAACTATTAAGCATGGTAGTGGATAAATCATGCTTTGAGTTGTGTTGCAACCAATGGCACAGGGCACATTACACAGGTAGAAGGAAGAGTTAATTCAATGAAATTTCAACAAATTCTTGATGCAAATATCTGTAAAAGAGCTGAAGTTGAAAAGAGGATGGCTTCTAAAAATGGATAATGATACTAATAACAAGTCAAACTTCACAATAGCCTACCTCAATAGGTGCAAGCTGAAGGTTTTACAATGGCCCTCACATTTCCTTGATTTGAACATCATTAAAATCTGTGGCTAGACCTCAAAAGAGCAGTGCATGCAAGACGACCCAGGAATCTCACAGAACTGGAAGATGTTTCCAAGGAAGAATGGATGAAAATCCCTAAAAAATGAATTTAAAGACTGGCTACAAAAAGCATATACAGGCTGTGATACTTGCCAAAGGGAGGGCTACAAGGTGGGCATCCAGGGTGCCCAAACTTTTGCATCATCACATTTTCCTTTTTTGTTAATTTTAAAATATAAAAAAAATGAAAAAATATGTATATTTTTTTGCCTAAAATACAAAGGAAATGTGTCATCTTTAACTTTTTGTCTTTCAGAGATCATTTCATCTTCAACTTTCTTAACTGTTCACAATAAGAGTAATTTTGACCAGGGGTGTCCAAACTTTTATATGTCACTGTATTTCGCAATTTCTCATAATGAGACAATAACACATATGTGGTAAAAAACTACTGTTTGGTCACATGGCAGGGCTTGAAAGGGAAAAAGCGTTATTTGATATTTGGAGTGCAATTTTGGTTGGAACAGATTGCAGACACGTTTTATTTGAAAAGCATTTTGGAAACTAAATGCCTCGATTAATTAATCTAGGGGTTTGTTGAGCATTATGCAATTTCCTTTGAACATGGAAATATCCCATATGTGGTCAAAAATTGCTGTTTGGGCTCGTGGCATGGTCCGGAATGGAAAGAATGCTATTTTATTTTTGGAATGTAAATTTGGGTGGAATAGATTCTGGACTTCAGGATGCATTTGAAGAGCACCCAGGGTGCCAAAACAGAAGAAACCCACCACAAGTGACCCCCTTTTTGAAAACTTTACTCCTCAAGGTATTTATCTATGTACATGGTAAAAGTTTTGAACCTACAGGTGCTTAACAGAATTTTAAAACATTGCACCATAAAAATGAATAAATACGTTTTTTCCTCAAAAATGTTTTAACCTTAAATTTTTGTTCACAAGGGTAACAAGAGAAAATGGACCATCCAATTTATTGTGTAATTATTGTTTGAGCACAATGAATTGCTTGGAAGGGATGGAGTGCTATTTGAGTTTTGAAGTGCGCAACTGTCTGCATTTGCGGATGCCACATTGCATTTGGAGATCTGCCGAGATGCCAAAGCAGCAGAAACCCCCCAAAAGTGGCCTCATTTAAGAAACAACACCCCTTGAGGAATTTATCTAGGGGTGTGGTGAGCATCTTGAACTCACTGATGCTTTACAGAATGTTATAATATTGGGCCTCAAAAATTAAATATTTTGCTTTTTTTTAATGAAAATGTTTGCTGATGGACAAAATTTTCAATTTTTTACAAGGGTAACAGGAGAATTTGGACCACATAATTTGCTGTGCAATCCCCCCATGGTACAGGGCTACCACATATGCAATCAGAAACTCTTGTTTGGATACAGAGGAGGGCTTGAAGGGGAAAGCAACATTTTGACTTTTGGAGCAGAATTTTTGCTAAAATAGATTCTGGACACCATGTCACTTTGATAGAGCTCCTGAGATATCAAAACAGGAGGAACACCCTAAATCGACCCTATTTTGGAAACTACACCTCACAAAGAAATACTTTAGAGGTGTAGTAAGCATTTTAAACCTTCAGGTACTTCACAGATTGTTTAATATTGTGCTGTGAAAAGGAAAAAATATTTTTTTTCCACCAAGTTGTTGGTTTGGTTTCAAGTTTTTAATTTTCATAAGGGCTAATAGGAGGAAATGGGCCACATAACTTGCTAAGCAACTTCTCCTGAGTATACCAGTACCCTATATGTAATCATAAATTACTTTTCAGGCACAGTATACAGCCTAGAAGGGAAGGAGTGCCATATTGGATTACAGGTTTGGTGGAAAAGGCTATGGGTACAATGTCACATTGGCAGAGCCTCTGTAGTGCCAGGACAGCAGAACTCTCCCATATGTATCTCCATTATGCAAACTACACACCTTAATTATATCATCTAGGGGTGCAGTGAGCATATTGACACCACATGTGTTTCACAAAATATTATACCATTGGGTGGAAAAATAATTACATTCTTATCTCTAAAATTCTGGCTGTTTTAGACAAAAATTCTAAATTTTCTCTAGGAGAAATAGTTAAAAATTGCCATATAAATGCCAGAACAGCAGAATCCCCATCAAGTGACTCTGATTTTAAAATGACGCCTGTCTGGGAATTCATCTGCAGGTATAGTGATAATTTTGATTCCATAGGTGTTTTCTGGAAACAAACAGCAGTGGACATAACAGAGTGAAAATTGCAAATATGTCAATGTAGTGCTTCGTACAGTTTAGTGCCCAGTGTCTCTGGAAACACTTATCCCATAAATTAAGTGGGCTCTCCTCTCTACAGTAATAAACATGTGGACACTAACTGCAATTTAGGCACAATGAGGGGCTCAGAAGGGAAGGGGGCATTTGGATTTGAGATCACAAACGATGTCACTTGATTTCTATTTGGAGGGTGGGGAATCCATAGTGTTTTTCCACAATGTAGATTTTATTGGTACCATTTTGGGGTGCATAACATTTTTTTTATCACTTTCAATCACGATTTTAGGAGGTAGAATGAACAAAAAACAGAAATTCAGGAATTTTTTGTTTTGCTTTTTTCATATATTGTATATCGAATGGTAACAGTGATAAGACTGCTTTATTCTTTGGATCTGCACAATTAAAGTGATAAAACATTTATGTAGGCTTTTTAGGTTATGCTGCTTTTACAATTAAACTTTTATGGAAAAAGAAATAGAGAGCTATCATTTTTTATTTTTCCATTGATGGCACTGATTGGGGACTTGTTTTTGAGGGAGAGGATGACATTTTCAGGGAAACCATTCCTATTCACCTATGACTTTTTTTATTGTGTCTTTGTCCAGTTTTTGTTTGGCGGTATGATGCAAAAACATTAAAACATGCAGTATATCTACTGTATATATACAGTACAGACCAAACGTTTGGACACACCTTCTCATTCAAAGAGTTTTCTTTATTTTCACAACTCTGAAAATTGTAGATTCACATTGAAGGCATTAAAACTATGAATTAACACGTGGAATGAAATACTTCGCAAAAAAGTGTGAAACAACTGAAAATATGTCTTTTATTCTAGGTTCTTCAAAGTAGCCACCTTTTGCTTTGATTACTGCTTTGCACACTCTGGGCATTCTCTTGATGAGGTTCAAGAGGTAGTCACCGGAAATGGTCTTCCAACAGTCTTGAAAGAGTTCCCAGAGATGCTTAGCACTTGTTGGCCCTTTTGCCTTCACTCTGCGGTCCAGCTCACCCCAAACCATCTCGATTGGGTTCAGGTCTGGTGTCTGTGGATGCCAGGTCATCTGGCTTAGCATCTCCATCACTCTCCTTTTTAGTCAAATAGCCCTTACACAGCCTGGAGGTGTTTTTGGGGTCATTGTCCTGTTGAAAAAGAAATGATGGTCCAACTAAACGCAAACCGGATGGAATAGCGTGCTGCTGCAAGATACTGTGGTAGCCATGTTGGTTCATTATGCCTTCAATTTTGAATAAATCCCCAACAGTGTCACCAACAAAGCACCTCCACACCATTAGACCTCCTCCTCCATGGCTCACGGTGGGAACCAGGCATGTAGAGTCTATCCGTTCACCTTTCCTGCGTCGCACAAAGACACGGTTGTTGGAGCCAAAGACCTCAAATTTGGACTCATCAGACCAAAGCACAGATTTCCATTGGTCTAATGTCCATTTCTTGTGTTCTTTAGCCCAAACAAGTCTCTTCTAATTGTTGCCTGTCCTTAGCAGTGGTTTCCTAGCAGCAATTTTACCATGAAGGCCTGCTGCACAAAGTCTCCTCTTAACAGTTGTTCTAGAGATGTGTCTGCTGCTAGAACTCTGTGTGGCATTGACCTGGTCTCTAATCTGAGCTGCTGTTAACCTGCGATTTCTGAGGCTGGTGACTCGGATAAACTTATCCTCCGCAGCAGAGGTGACTCTTGGTCCTCCTTTCCTGGGGCGTTCCTTATGTGAGCCCATTTCTTTGTAGCGTTTGATGGTTTTTGCCACTGCACTTGGGGACACTTTCAAAGTTTTCCCAATTTTTCGGACTGACTGATCTTCATTTCTTAAAGTAATGATGGCCACTCGTTTTTCTTTACTTAACTGTTTTTTTTTCTTGCCATAATACAAATTCTAACAGTCTATTCAGTAGGACTATCAGCTGTGTATCCACCAGACTTCTGCACAACATAACTGATGATCCCAACCCCATTTATAAGGCAAGAAATCCCACTTATTAAACCTGACAGGGCCCACCTGTGAAGTGAAAACCATTTCCAGTGACTACCTCTTGAAGCTCATCAAGAGAATGCCAAGAGTGTGCAAAGCAGTAATCACAGTAAAGGTGGCTACTTTGAAGAACTTAGAATAAAATACATATTTTCAGTTGTTTCATACTTTTTTGTTCATTATTTCATTCCACATGTGTTAATTCATAGTTTTGAAGCCTTCAATGTGAATCTACAATTTTCAGAGTCATGAAAATAAAGAAAACTCTTTGAATGAGAAGGTGTGTCCAAACCTTTGGTCTATACTGTATATATTTATATTTATTTATATTATTTATGGTGTTGACTTTAGGGGTTAAAAATCGTGATAGTTTTGTGGAGAAGGTTGTTCTTGATGCAACAGTGCAAAATATGTCTATTTTTGTTTGTTTAGTTTTGTTTTACATACATTTTTAGTCTTTATTTTGTGTGTGTGTGTATGTGTTGTCGGTTGTGTCTTTTTTACTAATTTTTGCAAATTTTTTCATGTAGTAGTAAATAACATGATAAGTATGAGCCACTTATAGATTTGAAATGAAATGGTAAAAACCCTATGAAAATAGATTCGCAACCGTAAAACCCTGTGGGTTGAAAAAACTTTTGACAAATTGATCACAAATTGGCCATACATACATATATTCGAGTTGGCCTACCCAGAGACACCACTGATATATAACAAAGACCAATACACTAAACACATCATAAAAAACAAATAGCTTTTTTTCCCAAACCCTAACCAGACAGTGGTCCAGTAGGTGCAATTATATAGAAAAATACACATTAAACAACTCCAACAGTGGTCAACAATTCATACAGCCCCAAAAGTTCACATTGGCAATGACTTCTGCCCTTACAAGGGCAGACTACAGCTGACCCTATTGCTTTACCCCTAAAATATCCCTAAATTCGTCCTGAGTAACAGTACACGATCTCCCAGGTTGAAATGTCTCACCCTTGCTGACAGATTGTACACCCTTGCTTCTTGCGCCTGTTGAAGGTTCTCTCCCATGATGGGAAAAACTTCAGCAATTCTTTCTTGCATTTGGTCCACATGCTCAATTCTGCTCTTGTAGGATGTAGCCTCTTTTTCCCAGGTCTCTTTCACTGTAACCAGGAGTCCACGTGGGGGTTGACCATACAACTCCTCAAATGGGGAAAACCCTGTAGAGGCCTGTACGAGTTATTTTCCACAACCTTCTTTAGCACGGCCTTCAACATTTTATTAAACTGTTCCATTAGTCCATCTGTCTGTTGATAGTATACTTAGGTCCTGAGTTATGTGATCTCATAGAATCATAGACTGTTACAGTTGGAAAGGGCCTCATCGTGTCCAACCCCCTGCTCAATGCAGGATTCACTAAACCATCTCAGGCAGATGTCTGTCTAGTTTTTGTTTGAAAACTTCCATTAAAGGAGAACACACCACCTCTCGTGGCAGCCTGCTCCACTCATTGATCAACCTCCCTGTCAAAAAGTTTTTTTCTAATATCTAATCTGTATCTGCTGCCTCTTAGTATAATTCCATTGCTTCTCGTGTGTCCATGTGGAAATTAAAATTAGAATGATCCCTCTACACTGTGACATCACTTCAGATATTTGCAGACAGCTATTAAGTCTCTATTATTATTTATTAGAATTCTTTGAGTGCGATCACTGAGCAAGTTATGAATGCACCCAACCATAGCCTTGTCAATCTCATACTTGGATAAAGTATCTCATATTATCTTTATTGAAAAAATAGCCAATAATTTGCTGAAGTTGAGATATTATATATTTACCATTTTTCCCTGATCCACTCAGTCAGTTATTCCATCATAGAAGGAAATTAGATAATTCTGGCATGACTTGTGTTCTACAAACCCATGCTGGCTTTGGTTAATTAGTGTATCTTTACTCAAGTACTTACATGCATGCTGTTTCATAATTTTTTCAAAGATATTTCCTAACATAGAAGTAAGGCTCGCTTGCCTGTAATTTCCTGGCTCCATCTATTTTTTTTTTTTTATAAGATAGGGATAAAATGTGCCTTTCTCCAATCTTCTGGGACTTCGTCTGTTCTCTAGGAATTTTCAAAGATACTGGCTAGTGGTTCTGTAATTTCTTTTGATATTTCTTTCAGTGCCCTAGAATTTAATTCATCTGGACCAAGAGATATAAATTCATTTAAAGTAACTAAATGTTCCCTAACCATCTCTCTGTTTATAGATAGTGTGGAATCTTTTATTCCTTCGATAGTACAGTGCAGATCAGGTGATGTTACATTTGCTTTCTTAGAGAACACAGATGCAAAATAGGAATTTAAAAGTTTTGCCTTCTCAACATCATTTTTGACCACCTTACCCTTTTCATCCTGTAAAAATCCTATAGCATCTTTGAATTTTCTTTTGCTTTTGACGTATTCCCCAAATCCTTTTTAATAGCTTTCTGTCTCCCTTGCAACCCTTACCTCATTACTGGATTTACGTCTTCTAATGCTTGCCCTTCAGTCCCTGCAGACATCTGTATATTATTAGATATGCCACCTCTTTCCATTTGATATACATTTATTTTTTCCTTTTTAGCAACTGTTTAAGTTTTGTGTTTTTTGTTTTTTGCTCCCCTTCTTTGAGAGCCATAACTTTTTTATTTTTTCGTTAATCTTGCCACATGAGGGCTTGCTTTTTGTGGGATGAGTTGTACTTTTAAATGAAACTATGAGTTTTACCATATAGTGTACTGGAAAAATGACAAAAAAATTCCAAGTGCGGAAAAATTGCAAAAAAAGTGCGATTTGGGGTATTTTATTCACAATATTCACTGTATGGTAAAACTTATGTGTTAACCTGATGCCTCAGGTCGGTATGAGTTCATAGATACCAAACATGTATAGGTTTACTTTTACCTAAGGGATTAAAAAAAATTCAGACGTTTGTCCCAAAAAAAAGGTGCACTTTTTGCCCCATTTTCCACGACCCGTAGTATTCTCATTCTTGGGGATATGGGGCTCAGTCACAGCTTATTTTTTGAGTCTCGAGCTGATATTTTTAATGGAACCATTTTTGCACAAATGCGCAGTTTTGATGGTCTGTTATTGCATTTTCTGCAAAATTTGTGAGAACCAAAATGCATAATTTTGTCGTTTGGATTTGTTTGCTACTACACCATTTACCAGTCAGGTTTATTGATTTTGATAGATCGAGCATTTCTGAACGCGGCAATTCCAAATGTGTATATATTTTTTTATTTTATTATTGTTTAATTTTTAATGGGCCGAATGGGGGGTGATTTGAACGTTTAAGTTTTTTTATTTTCTTAAATTTTATTTACTTTTTTTATTTTACTAGTCCCCCCTAGGAGGCTATAAGAATTAGCAGTCTGATCGCTGCTGCCCTTTTTCTGATCAGAGCTGTTACTTGAAAAGTTCTGTTTCTTTAAAAGCCCGCTTTACACGCTACAATAAATCTTACCATGTGTCGGCAGGGTCACGTCGTAAGTGACGCACATCCGGCATCGTAAGTATGATTGTAGCGTGTAAAACCTCCGTGCAATTGCGATTGAACGAAAATCCGTTCATCGCATGCACGTCGTTCATTCCTCAAAAAATGAACGTGAGGTTGTGCAATGTTCCCGAGGCAGCACACATCGCAGTGTGTGACACCCCGGGAACATTGAACGACAGCTTACCTCCATCTGGGGCTCCCGCCGACAATGCGGAAGGAAGGAGGTGGGCGGGATGTTTACGTCCCGCTCATCTCCGCCCCTCCGCTTCTATTGGCCGGATGCCGTGTGACGTCGATGTGACGCTGAACATCCCTCCCACTCCAGGAAGTGGATGTTCGCCGCCCACATCGAGGTCGTATGGTAGGTAACTACGTGTGACGGGGGTGAATCGTCTGTGCGTCACGTTCAACAAATTGAACGTGCCGCACATATGATGGGGGCGTTGCAAATCGCATACGATATTGTATGCGAAATTACAACGTGTAAAGCAGGCTAAACATTTTGGACCAGGGAGGTTTGTCACTGCAAAAACACCAGTGGTGCACCCTTTGAGCCCTGGCAAAGTTACCCGTAGGCGTGCCAAGATTCCTGTTTTCAACCTAGCATACTGTTTTGCAGCCTTCAGAGCCAGGTCATAATAAGCTTTCTGAGGTTCCCCCATTAGATATGGCTTCAGCATCTCTGCCCACGGCTCCTGAGACAATTTTTCCCATTCCGTTACCCTTTTAAAAACCGTCAGGATGCCTACAGCATCACCCAGTTTCATCTTTTGCAATTCAATCCTTACCGTCTTGCACATTTGTGAATCATCAGCTTCGATCAGGAGCAGTGAGTTGACTACTGCTGCTGGAACGATTGCATCAACAGTTTATTTGTTTCTTGCTGGGCCTGCTGCTTCTGCTATTGTGGTTGCTGGATGTTGGCCTGTACCAGCTGATTATTAGTCTCCTGCTGAGATTGCTGCTGCTGCTGTATATTTGACTGTACCAGCTGCTTGATTAATTCCTCCATGTTGTCTGTTTTCAGTCCTACAGCCACTTTTACTTCCCTTCGGCAATCACACGTGCCCCTTGGGATTCGTGCCCACGCTTCTGCACCAACTGTATGGATACGGCTCACTTGGCATCATTTGAGGTAGGTTCAGGAGGCGTCTTTAAACAAAAATGTCCAGGCTGCTTTATTAAACCTTAATAAAGCAAGCCAGAGACAAGGAAAATAAACAGCCTTTCTTTGAAAGGAATCAGGATAATCAATCCTAGCAAAGGTACTACACAGTTAATCCAGCATACAAGTCCAAGCATGGAGGTTTCATACAGGGAGATTTCTTAATTTCACACCCAGAACACTAATAATTACACCTCGACTTTCTTATGTCCACCATGCTATGTCCTGTAGTGAGGATATGTGAGTAGCCTTTCCCACCCATATCTCTGAGTGCTCGTAACTCTGGCCCATTTCAGCCCTATTAACCGTCTCAATACTATACATACTGGAGTTTTCTTCCAGGCTTACATCACAGAGCATAACCCACTTCTGTGATACTTATCTACCCTCCATGATGTGTCCGATGGCAATCTTACAATGATTACAGCAATAGTAAACATGCATAGTACTTTTTATTAAGTAGTGAAAAATTTTGGAGATTTGTTAAAAAAAAATATAATAATAATAATAATAACAATAATCTTTATTTCTATAGCGCCAACATATTCTGCAGCGCTTTACAATTCAGGAGGATCATATACAAACAAGTAACAGTTATAGAAGATATAATATTTAAAGGGAAAAAAAGCAACCCTGCTCGTGAGAGATTACAATCTTCAATGAGATGGGGGAGGGGCAAGGTACAAGTGCTAAAAAAAAAAATGTTGCTTGTGTTTCCGAGGTCCATAACATTTTACATTTTTTGGGTGATGGAGCTGTGTTAGGGCTTGTTTTTTTGCATCCTGAGGCAACATTTTTATTCACACTACACCTTATTCCGAATTGTTATGCAATTTGGATTTATGTGTCTTAAAGATTTAACCTTTTGCTTTTCAAATAAATTCATGGATAGTATTATGTCTCAGGCCTCTATGGATCACTGAAATCAATTGAACACCTGTTACAATTAGTTTACCAAATGAGCCCAATTAATAGAAAACTATTGAAGAAGGACATTCCAGATAATTATACAGACAGGCCAAAGGTTTCAAGCAAGTTTGGAATGAAAAAGGAGCTCTCTGCTCCTGAAAAGCGTCAAATAGTGCAAAGCCTTGGACAAGGTATGAAAACATTAGATAGTCATGAAAACTTAACCATGATCATCGTACTGTGCAGCATTTGTGGCTGATACACAAAACAGATAGGATTGTGCAGATAAAGGCATAATGAGGAAGGTTTCTGCCAGTCAATTTATCAGATTGAGAGAGCAGCTGCTAAAATACCATTACAAAGCAGTAAACAGATATTTGAAGCTGCTGGTGCCTCGGGAGTAGAGATGAGTGAACCGGTCGCGGTTCGGCTCGAGGTCGGTTCGCCGAACGGAGCTCCTGTTCGAGTTCGGTTCGTCGAACGTTCGACGAACGGAACTCGAACTGCATAGGAAACAATGGCAGGCAATCACAAACACATAAAAACAAATAGAAAACACCCTCAAAGGTGTCCAAAAGGTGATAAACAACTCACAACACAACACAAACACATGGGAAAGTGACAAGGACATATACTCATGCGAAAACAAAAGAGCTGGACAAGGAAAAAGAGGAGGATACACAGATATATGAGTATATGCAAGGAAACATCGATGCCATTACTGTGCAACTTGAGCCCTGCTCATTTTAGGCTTCCAATCTGGATAACTTGCCTGAGCTCGACACGTACGCCTTGGGGATCTTGTCGTGTCCTGCAGCCAGCGTTCTCTCGGAAACTGTCTTCAGTGCTGTTGGGGGTCTGCTGGCAGATAAGCACACGTGTCTGTCCACTGACAATGTGGACATGGCTCTCAGAGGACTTTTCTTCCCCTGAGTCAGCCAGGGGAGGTGAAAGGCACGTGTATTTTTGAGAGTGCTTCATGCAAAGCATCTTTTTCATCTTGAAAATTGGGTCAACTGATGCCAGTCAAGTGGGGTGTGTGTGGCCCAATTAGTGGAAACAAGGGAGACTGTGGTTGGAGTCCCCTCCCTTTTGAAAAAAGAACCAAGATGAACAAGTCATGGCTCTCAGAGGACTTTTGTTCCCCTGGCTCAGCCAGGGGAGGTGAAAGGCACGCGTATTTTTGAGAGTGCTTCATGCAAAGCATCTTTTTCATTTTGAAAAGGGGGGGTCAACTGATGCCAGTCAAGTGGGGTGTGTGTGGCCCAATTAGTGGCAACGAGGGAGACTATGGTTGCAGTCCCCTCGCTGTGTTTCTAAAAGAACCAAGATGAACAAGTCATGGCTCTCAGAGGACTTTTCTTCCCCTGGGTCAGCCAGGGGATGGGAAAAGCACGCGTATTTTTGAGAGTGCTTCATGCAAAGCATCTTTTTCATCTTGAAAATTGGGTCAACTGATGCCAGTTAAGTGGGGTGTGTGTGGCCCAATTAGTGGCAACAAGGGAGACTGTGGTTGGAGTCCCCTCGCTGTGTTTCTAAAAGAACCAAGATGAACAAGTCATGGCTCTCAGAGGACTTTTCTTCCCCTGGGTCAGCCAGGGGACGGGAAAGGCACGCGTATTTTTGAGAGTGCTTCATGCAAAGCATCTTTTTCTTTTTCAAAAGGGGGGTCAACTGATGCCAGTCAAGTGGGGTGTGTGTGGCCCAATTAGTGGCAACGAGGGAGACTGTGGTTGGAGTCCCCTCGCTGTGTTTCTAAAAAACCAAGATGAACAAGTCATGGCTCTCAGAGGACTTTTCTTCCCCTGGGTCAGCCAGGGGACGGGAAAGACACGCGTATTTTTGAGAGTGCTTCATGCAAAGCATCTTTTTCTTTTTCAAAAGGGGGGTCAACTGATGCCAGTCAAGTGGGGTGTGTGTGGCCCAGTTAGTGGAAACGAGGGAGACTGTGGTTGGAGTCCCCTCGCTGTGTTTTACATGCTTTTAGAAGGGCATGACATGGCTTGGAGGTTGACTTTCAGCATCTGCAAACTGTTGGCTACCAAAATGCTGCCTTTCCAACCTTTTTAACCGAAGATTTTCGAGATCTTATGCCCATCGCAGTGCCCCAAGAGCCGATGCCCAGGCGCCACTCCTTCTCCAACAAAGGCGTGCACGCGCTACACCAGCATGTCGCACTAAACATCACTGATTCCTTGAGAAACTCTGTGTGACAGGGTGCATTTCACCACAGATAATTGGCCCAGTAAGCATGGACAGGGGCGTTACATGTCGCTGACTGGGCAATGGGTTACTGTGAGGAGAGATGGAGAAGGGTCTGCTGTACAAGTCTTGCCGTCCCCACGAGTTGTGTCAATCCTTCTTCTGTATGTAGAAGTTAATACACTGCTTCTGCCTCTTCAACCTCGTGTGGGTCCTCCACCTTGGCCCAAACCCTGTGTGGTCAGGACACCCTTCCTTGTAACTGCGCACAAGGAATACCACACACCTCCTTACTATGCTGGCAGCAGAGCTCAATGCCATCAGGCGGTCAAAGGTTTACTTTGAAATGTATGGGAAATGTGAGTCACACCGCTGAGAAGTTGTGGACGGTTAGCTCTGGAGACCGAGTTTCATCAATGGTTGTCTCCACTCAACCAGCAGCCAGGGAAGGCCGGGTGCGACAATGCTGCAAACATGGGTGCGTCCCTTCGCTGTGACAATGCGACACACGTGCCTTGTGTGGCTCACGAGTTGAACCTGGTTGTCCAGCAATTTTTAAAGCACTATCCTGGCCCACATGGCCTTCTGCAGAGCGCACGGTGTAACGCCTTCCTTGATCCACACACTCAGATGGGCTGTAAATGATAGGCTAGAGGGAAGCCACTCACCAAGCAGGACCCCTAGAACCCTGAAACCCTTTAACCCCTATACAGGGATTAGGAATTACACAGGGCCCAAGTTGATCAATACCTGTGGAAGGCTGCAGTTCCAGAGAATAGTAGTCAGGCAGGGTCAAAACATTAATTGAGGAACAGGAACAGAATGGGACGGACAGGACTTAATCAGAAAACAAGCAGAGGTGAAATGCGGATCGGCCAACAAGGTACATAAACAGCAAGCAGGAAAAGTAGTCAGGTAACAAGCACACAAAATCATAAAACTGAACTGGGGGTAAAAGTAACCAGAGGTTCATAGCTATGTCTGGCAGTGGTCTGTAGACAGGATGGGCATAAAAAAGGGTGTGGTGTCTTCCCATTGGTTGTAGCTGAATGATGGTACTTCATCTGTGAGATACCCACCAGCTACATTCAGCCAGAGATTCTGCATCTGTCAAGGTAATGCAGCCCAGTGGGTGAGCATAACCTGCGTCCACCTGCGCTGCTGGCATCGACTCCTCTCCCATCATCAGCACTATGCATGAAAGGAACACGTTGTCACCTGCCGACCGGAGTACAAATTGACGGAGCGGACTCCGTTGGTGACTTAACAGCCGTGTGCGGCAATGATGCAAACCTGGCTGCAGGCCATCGTCAGGGCAATGTGACACACGTGCCTTGTATGGCTCACGTGTTGAACCTAATTCTCTAGCAATTTTTAAAACACCATCCCGGCCTACATGGCCTTGTGCAGCGGGCACGCTCGCTATGTGCTCACTTCCATCGTGCGCACACAGCAGCTCAACAACTTTCG
This sequence comes from Anomaloglossus baeobatrachus, assembly GCF_048569485.1. Taxonomy (NCBI): domain Eukaryota; kingdom Metazoa; phylum Chordata; class Amphibia; order Anura; family Aromobatidae; genus Anomaloglossus; species Anomaloglossus baeobatrachus. The sequence goes on along the minus strand of NC_134353.1, from coordinate 717,605,851 downwards.
TCGCTACAGAAGTCTTTAGGTCTGGTGGTTAAACGCCTGAAATGCGATGTGCCGACACACAGGAATTTGAATCTGCACATGTTGCAGCGTTTGTGGCAGCACCGCCGAACCCTGCTGCAATACGTTATGACATATAGCCTGGGATAACTTGATCCAGAGGTGGTGCAGATCACGCTGCTGGAGTGGTGTCAGATCAAGGACCTATGCACTCTTCTACACAGTTTACAAATTTCGACGAAGATGTTTAGCACTGGCGATGCCATTCTCAGCGTGACAATTCTGGTCATCTACATGATGGAGCACACTGTAATTATTATTCGGAGTCAGGTGTTGGGACAAGAGGAAGGGGAGGAAGTATAGGAGGAGTCATATGCGGAAGGGATAACAAGATCTACGAGGTCCAGATGGTCAGCGGCACCTAGGCGGCAGTCATGGTGAGGGAGAGGGATTAACAAGGGCGCATAGTATCAGCAAAAAGTGTTGAGGAAGGTGCAGGAGCCCATGAAGAAATGGAGGACGAACTGGCGATGGGCATGGAAGACTCAGCAGATGAGTGAGAGCTTGCTCACATTTCGGTTGTGCGAGGTTGTGGGGAGAGGGCAGAGGAAGGAGGCACGATTCTCACCTCTCTGCCACCAACACACCAAGGACTTGGTCCTCCTGGATGCACAAGACACATGAGCGCCTTCTTGCTGCACTACCTACAACATGACCCTCGGATTGTACGAATTCAAAGTAATCCTGACTACTGGGTTGCCACACTGTTAGATCCCCGGTACAAGACAAAATTTGGCAAAATAATTCCTGCCATAGAAATGGACGCACGTATACAGGAGTATCTGCAGAAGGTGGTACGCAATCTTAGATCTGCTTTTCCACTAAACACCAGTGCTGCACAGAGTGAATCTCAACGCTTTGTCATGGATAGGAGGAAATGGTCTTTTACTTGTCCACATCTGAGGGACCGAGGGCTGGCTGCTGTGCTGAGATGGCGTTGAGTACGGTGTCCCTGCAGAGTTGCACTTTTGGTCATATACCAAAATGAGTTGAAAAAGGACAGATGCTGGTGGAAAGGGGAACAGGTGTGTTGGAAAGGGGAAAAAAGTTTTGGTCCGTGGATTTGGTGGTTAAGCAACAGTAACATTTGCTGAAGAAACACCATCTGTTACAGTGGGACTGGCAGATTTGGATAAGGTGGTATATACTATGTTACCGCTATATACCGAAAATTATTAAGAAAAGAAAGAGAAAGGTATATATCCCCATCAGCAGTCAGTGTCCACCGTGCTCCCAGATGGAAAAGGAGAGGTTGGCAACTGGAAGGTTTGGTGGAGGATACAGAGCTGTGTGGCTATGAAACTAATAGTAACCTGAACCGAGTTAGACGCCATTCGGATCTGGAGACTGGGAGTCCTGTTAGCGTCACAGGGTCCACATGCCCACCCAGCCCAGGAACTCCCTGTTAACAACACAGGAGCCATTGAGTACGCTGACTGTGTGCGTAGGGGCCACACCTGTGGACAGCAGGTGCATCAGCAGCAGCAGGCCTGTTAATGCCACTGGGCTGCACAAGATGGACTGGTAGGACAGGAGCTGGTCTTAACCGTTCTACGTTACCATCTGTGGTGGTGGCCTGCATCGACACCCTATCCCTGCCTACCTCTGGCCTAAAGCCGCAATGGGTTCAACACATGGAGGTGTGCTCTTTCGGAGCATAATAGAAGACTGCGCACCTCCTTGTTGGCTCCAGCCCCTTTTATAACCTGGGTCCGCCCCAAACCAGGGTGAACCACAGTGCACCTCCTGGAGACAAAAGCAGAGTGACACGTCATGAGTGGCATAACTAGCGTCCTATTTGGAACCGCAACTTCAATGATGACCTCATGGCTGCCATGACCCAAACACCTCACCAGTCATCGTCTGACCATCAATAATGCGGTGACAAGTCATAGGGGCGGGCCTCTGCAAGCCATTTGGGAGTGGCCTGGCCACATCGTCAGGACATCTGATGCCCTGTGGTCTATATGGGACCCCCACATCAGGGGCAGGGCCAAAGAGTTCATTACCGGACATAGTCTCTGATGCAGTAAGTGCCTGAGCATGCTCAGTAGCATGAAATACAGTGTCTGAAAAAAGACTATCAGCTTTATGGTGTCTAGGCACAACACAGGACCTAGACCCGGCACGTGCAAGTACCTGTGCAAAGAGGCTTTTCGCACTAAGTGTGGGAGCATGCGCTGTATCCCGAAATGAAGACTTAGCCTCAGCAATGGCACAGTCAGGCTGAGCATACTCACTAGGCAAAACACTGTAGTTAGGCTGCGGCTGGGGTAAATCGGCACACGCATGTGCACTAGCTGGCTCTCCACACTTAGACGTGGAGGAGAAAGCAGCCAGCTGGACAACCCAAGGCACAGCCCTAAATGGCAGCTGATGCCTGGGCGCAAATGAAACCGCAGCAGGCTTCAGGTTACAGGTTTTGTAACAACAAATACCATCCAAAAGAACAGGTGTACTTCTTCCCATGGATAATCTGATATGATCCTTTTTTTCACGGACACAACCATCGCTAACAAATGTAGATGAGGCCAAAACAGCAGCTGCTTCAATGGATCTGAAGTGCTCCATAAAGTGGCCTCTCCTCCACCCCAATTTCAAGATCCCAAATACTCCATTCCTCTGTGGTGTCAATCCAATCGCACTTGCTTCCTAACAGCTCTCAAGTTTCCACCAGCCCTGCTGAGTATGGGGTAACAGAGATGGTTGAGTTTGCATAGCTGTTCAGTCGCACTATAGCCTGGGAATCAGAGGTCTGCTCCAAAGCTGCAATGAGTACAGACAAGGAAGTTATTATTATTTTTATTATTATTGATTTATAGAGCACCATTGATTCCATGGTGCTGTACATGAGAAGGGGGTTACATACAAAATACATATACAAGTAACTATAGACAGACTGGTACAGAGGGAAGAGGGCCCTGCCCTTGCGGGATTACATTCTAAAGGATTTTTGGGAGGAGACAGTAGGAGTGGTGTAGGCTGAGCGTCAAGTACGTATGGTGGTGGTGTCATTGAAGGTTATAGTCATTTCTGAACAGATGAGTTTTCAGATTCAGTTTGAAGCTTGCGGGTGTAGCAGATAATCTGACGTGTTCAGGTAGCAAGTTCCATGAGACAGGGGAAATGATCTGCGCAGATGGCCAGAAGCTTTGTGAGTGGGATCCAGGCCCCGATGAAGAAGGTGCTGAGCCTAATCTACACCCTCATTTCCAAAAAGTAAATCCTCCTGGTGGAGACAATGGGGAACATGATGAGGAGCACAGATATCTGATTGGAATGACAACTTTACTATTCGGTCAGGGCAGGAAGAGGTTGTCTCGGAGGACTCAGGACGAGGGGAATGAAAACACACAGGGTTTTTGATGAGGTTGGAGACCACACTTACTGTCAAACCAAAGTCAGCCAGTCGATGAGGTCAGCAGAGGAGGTGGAGGAGGATGCTACTGACGACGAGGTTACGTTGCGTCTTCCTGGCCAGAGACAAAGTACTGGAAGCAAGTCAACAACTGAATCCTGGACCACAACTTTGACTCTGAGCAGAAGTCGTGTTGGCTATGCAGGTCACATGGGCTGTAAGCCTTGCCTAGCCTGTGAATTTTTGGATATCGCAAAGGATCACCCAAGTCATGGAATCTGTAAGATTTGTCAACAATCTGTAAGTAGAAGGCAAAAACTCACACCTTTGAGTAGTTCCTCCATGAAGTGTCACATGGATATGAATTGATAGCGTGAAGGTGTATTGCTAAGCTTTAGCCACTGTCAATTCAACAAGCTTATTTGCCATTGCATGCATTGTTGCAGACTACACACAAGGGGCTGCTGTTTTTTTGGATCTGCCTTTGTTTGGTCACTATAGCAATATCAAATTGCTCTTCGGATGTGGACTTGGAGATGCTGTCTATGAACAGAAGGAAAAGCTAAAGGTGTGTGTTACAGCAAGGAGCCACCGTGGAAACAGTTCGTTCAATTGTGAGGGGAGTCATGTTGTACTTTGATGATGAGCCCCGTAATGCCAGTGAGCAGCATCCTGTGCCACAGACCAACATTCTTACAGTGCTGTCTATACTGTTTACCGTGAGAGGAGCGTAAAGTCTGTATTTCTGGAAACTGGACATCAGAGTACCCGGGTACGGTAGGCTGTGCCCAGACAATAATGCGGGCACGCAACACTTTGTTTTATTAGCAAAACACATATCTGTTCTGGGTAGGCCGACTATATAGACAATAAAACTTGCTGCCTCTGCACTGTCAAATTGTCACGTACAGTTTAAATCATAGAGGGACAGCAACACATGTTTGCATTCACTGTTGCTTTTCAAGATTTCCATGACTGTGTTGCAGAGCTGTGTGGTTTGCATTCACACTGTTGTCATCTGCATTATCTGTGAGGCTTCAGCTAACAAGGGTATTCAGGGGGGGTAATGTGTTTTGACTATGTTTAGGTAGATAACTTGGAAACTCTTGTGATGCGCCACTGGTAAGTTGTGTTCAAACACACACACACACACACACACGCACAAACACACAATTACTGCTACACAGAGGGATTAGCAGGTAGTAGGCAACAGAATAGATTGTTCAATTATTTAAATTGTATGCATGGTTCTTATTGTTTGTTTTGGTAAAGTTAAACAATCATTTATCAACCCAACTGCCTAGAGTCCTTTTCCTGTTGCCTGGTTTTGCTGCATACTGGGTAGCCCACCCTGTACACAACTTAAAATGAAGCATAAGTCGCAATGTGAATTTCACTGTGCTACAATGCGGCCTAGCGTGCCTGTGCAACCACCGCCTGCCCCATCAAGTGCATCTGCGTGCTCTTCATCCTCTGTGACTGTGGGGACAGCAGTCACACATGGTTTTTCACACTGAACTTCCACTCCTTTACCCGCAACAGGGAGTGTGATTGGCAGGTCATCACTTGTTTTGGAAGTGGAAACAGAAGGTATTGTTGAGCTGTCAGACATCGAGAGAACTATCATTGGATGCAGGCTACATTATATCCATGCCTGCACCTTCGTCACAGATTGGCTGGACTACCTGCAGTTAACAATTGCATTCCAGAAATGGAAAGGAGTGTAGAATGCACATGTGTTGTACCTTGCTTGGCAGCAAAGGAACACTAACTTAGTATTCCAGACAATTTTAGGATGGCAGAAAAAGAGTCAGCTCTTTGGGCAAATTAAATAGCGTGGCAAAAGTGGACAGATGGGTACAGGGGCCGTGTTCTGTGGGTACCAGGACAGTAAAAGAAGCCTCACTTTCCATCCCTCCTAATGATCAAATGCAGCAAGGAATTCCCTGAGTTTGCTATAAATTTAGCATAGCTAAATGTGCATGAGGGTAGAATGCAGAGGTGCTTGAGATTGCTTGGCACAAGTGGCACAAGAAAGGAGTCCAACAGCCAGAGCAGGAGGGTGTCCTGCACAGGTGCTAGAAATAGCTTGGCACCAGTGGGGCACTAATGGAATACAACAGCCAGTTCTATGATGCCACTAAATGGCAGTATTTTTGCTATCATTATAGCTTATTAAAAACAGAGCAGGAGGGTGTCCTGCACAGGTGCTAGAAATAGCTTGGCACCAGTGGGGCACTAATGGAATACAACAGCCAGTTCTATGATGCCACTAAATGGCAGTATTTTTGCTATCATTATAGCTTATTAAAAACAGAGCAGGAGGGTGTCCTGCACAGGTGCTAGAAATAGCTTGGCACCAGTTGGGCACTAATGGAATACAACAGCCAGTTCTATGATGCCACTAAATGGCAGTATTTTTTGCTATCATTATAGCTTATTAAAAACAGAGCAGGAGGGTGTCCTGCACAGGTGCTAGAAATAGCTTGGCACCAGTGGGGCACTAATGGAATACAACAGCCAGTTCTATGATGCCACTAAATGGCAGTATTTTTTGCTATCAATATAGCTTATTAAAAACAGAGCAGGAGGGTGTCCTGCACAGGTGCTGCACATAGATTTGCACCAGTGGGGCACTAATGGGGTACAACAGCCACTTCTTGTATGCCACTAAGTTTACTCAATTTTTGGTATTATAATGTCTTAGTAAGTAACAATGAGTTTGAGTGTGCAATGCAGGCAGAGGTGCTGCAAATATCTTTGCACTAGTGGGACTATACAGAAGTCCAACAGCCATGTTTAGGATGCCACTAGGTTCACTGAGTGTTTGCTAGTATAATGGCTTAGTAACAATGAGTTGGAGCGTGCAATGCAGGCAGATGTGCTGCAAATATCTTTGCACTAGTGGGACTATACAGAAGTCCAATAGCCACGTTTAGAATGCCACTAGGTTCACTGAGTGTTTGCTAGTATAATGGCTTAGTAACAATGAGTTTGAGTGTGCAATGCAGGCAGACGTGCTGCAAATATCTTTGCACTAGTGGGACTATACAGAAGTCCAATAGCCACGTTTAGGATGCCACTAGTTTCACTGAGTGTTTGCTAGTATAATGGCTTAGTAACAATGAGTTTGAGTGTGCAATGCAGGCAGAGGTGCTGCAAATATCTTTGCACTAGTGGGACTATACAGAAGTCCAACAGCCACGTTTAGGATGCCACTAAGTTTCCTCAGTGTTTGCTAGTATAATGGCTTAGTAACAATGAGTTGGAGTGTGCAATGCAGGCAGACATGCTGCAAATATTTTTGCACTAGTGAGACTATACAGAAGTCCAACAGCCACGTTTAGGATGCCACTAGGTTCACTGAGTGTTTGCTAGTATAATGGCTTAGTAACAATGAGTTGGAGTGTGCAATGCAGGCAGACGTGCTGCAAATATTTTTGCACTAGTGGGACTATACAGAAGTCCAATAGCCACGTTTAGGATGCCACTAGGTTTACTGAGTGTTTGCTAGTATAATGGCTTAGTAACAATGAGTTTGAGTGTGCAATGCAGGCAGACGTGCTGCAAATATCTTTGCACTAGTGGGACTATACAGAAGTCCAATAGCCACGTTTAGGATGCCACTAGGTTCACTGAGTGTTTGCTAGTATAATGGCTTAGTAACAATGAGTTTGAGTGTGCAATGCAGGCAGACGTGCTGCAAATATCTTTGCAGTAGTGGGACTATACAGAAGTCCAACAGCCATGTTTAGGATGCCACTAGGTTCACTGAGTGGAGTGTTTTCTAGTATAATGGCTTAGTAACAATGAGTTTGAGTGTGCAATGCAGGCAGACATGCTGCAAATATCTTTGCACTAGTGGGACTATACAGAAGTCCAATAGCCACGTTTAGGATGCCACTAGGTTCACTGAGTGTTTGCTAGTATAATGGCTTAGTAACAATGAGTTGGAGTGTGCAATGCAGGCAGACGTGCTGCAAATATTTTTGCACTAGTGGGACTATACAGAAGTCCAATAGCCACGTTTAGGATGCCACTAGGTTTACTGAGTGTTTGCTAGTATAATGGCTTAGTAACAATGAGTTTGAGTGTGCAATGCAGGCAGACGTGCTGCAAATATCTTTGCACTAGTGGGACTATACAGAAGTCCAATAGCCACGTTTAGGATGCCACTAGGTTCACTGAGTGTTTGCTAGTATAATGGCTTAGTAACAATGAGTTTGAGTGTGCAATGCAGGCAGACGTGCTGCAAATATCTTTGCAGTAGTGGGACTATACAGAAGTCCAACAGCCATGTTTAGGATGCCACTAGGTTCACTGAGTGTTTTCTAGTATAATGGCTTAGTAACAATGAGTTTGAGTGTGCAATGCAGGCAGACATGCTGCAAATATCTTTGCACTAGTGGGACTATACAGAAGTCCAACAGCCACGTTTAGGATGCCACTAAGTTTCCTCAGTGTTTGCTAGTATAATGGCTTAGTAACAATGAGTTTGAGTGTGCAATGCAGGCAGACGTGCTGCAAATATCTTTGCACTAGCGGGACTATACAGAAGTCCAATAGCCAGTTTAGGATGCCACTAGGTTCACTGAGTGTTTGCTAGTATAATGGCTTAGTAACAATGAGTTTGAGTGTGCAATGCAGGCAGAGGTGCTGCAAATATCTTTGCACTAGTGGGACTATGCAGAAGTCCAATAGCCACGTTTAGGATGCCACTAGGTTCACTGAGTGTTTGCTAGTATAATGGCTTAGTAACAATGAGTTGGAGTGTGCAATGCAGGCAGACGTGCTGCAAATATCTGTGCACTACTGGGACTATACAGAAGTCCAATAGCCACGTTTAGGATGCCACTAAGTTCACTCAGTGTTTGCTAGTATAATGGCTTAGTAACAATGAGTTGGAGTGTGCAAAGGGCAGGAGGGTACAGTGGCAGGGTTGTGGGTCTCTGGGTACAGGAAAGGAAGCCTGCCTTTCTATCCCTCCTAATGGGGAAATGCAGCGAGGAAATCCCTATCCTTAGCTACACAGACGCTGTCATCTTGTGTAGCTGTTAAACTCTGTTTTCAGGACCTGTCACCTATGGCTCTGACCCTGCCGGTATGAGCCCTTTAAAGGACTGATAGAAAGTGCTCTCCCTAAGCTGTCCAGCGCTGTGTATGGAGCGCATACAGCAGTATCGGCGATAGGACTCATGACGGAGCTGCGCCAGTGATGTCTGACACCAAGGACGCAGAAGAGATAATGGCGTCCGGACGGGCAGATACTCGTTTTTATAATGCAGGGACATGTGACATGGACATCCTATCACACATGCCGTTGCTTCTCTGGCTAAAAGTCCACTTAGCTGTGTGTGTGTCTGGGATTGGCTGACATGCTGGCCCTCCCAACTACACGCGCACGCTTAGGGAAGGAAGACAAGGAAAAATAAAAATAAATGGCGATCGCCATTATCCATACAGCAGTGATCTGAATGCGCTGTTCCCGCACACTATACACTGAAATTTTATAATAGTGTGAGTCACAGAGTGACTTACACTATTACAGCGGAAAGCCAGCTAGGAATTAGCTGGGTTTTTTTGCTGCTAGAACTGTTCTCGAACGTATCTAGAACTATCGAGCTTTTGCAAAAAAGCTAGAGTTCTAGTTCGATCTAGAACAGCCCCCAAAATCACTCGAGCCGCGAACTGGAGAACCACGAACCTAGAACCGCGCTCAACTCTACTCGGGAGTCTTGTGAACCTCAAGGTGTAGGATCCTCCATTGATGTTGTTCCTATGGTCCTGAGGAAGGGAGCAGAGCTCCTGAAACGCGTAGACCTATGCTACAATAAAGCCACATCAATCCGACATCCAGACTTGTGATCATTGGCGTGGTTTAGAAACCCTTTTCCGCAATTGTCTCTGTTATCAGAAAAGTAGAAATGAAGGAGTAAAGGAATCGCACCTTCCAAGTAGCGATGAGCAAAATAAAAAAAATCTTTATTCAAAGTATTTTAGAAACACTAAAAAAACTTCAGCATGTTAACACTGACGCGTTTCTGGCGCACAAAAAAACGCCGTTAGTCATAGTGATTTCCTATGATAAGGGGGTCTTTTTGTGCACCAGAAACGCGTCAGTGTTAACATGGTGCAGTTTTTTTAAAATGCTTTGAATAAAGAGTTTTTGATTTTACTCATCGGTCCTTGGAAGATGCCTTAGTTCCTTTACTCCTTCATGTCACAGATTGACAGCGGCATTTAACAGGTTATCATAAGCAGGCAGGTCCCCTCACAACTTGTGGCTGTAAGGCATAAGAAGTAGATGTTATGCTTACCGAGGGGCGGCGAGCGTCCGGAGGTGGACCCACTGGACCGTGCCCCGGACTCCCTGAGAAAGTGACCAGCAGCAAACCCCTATACAGGGACTGTGTGGTGCCTCCCCAAAGGGCCTAAATGCACGGCAGCCAGGAACCGGTAGCAGTAGTCTCTTTAAGGCCAGGTATAGCACAGGTGTGACGTCCATAGCAGGTAGAACACGAGTAAGGCACAGGTGATGTCCACAGCAGGTATGGCACAGGTGACGCCCACAGCAGGTATGGCACAGGTGACGTCCACAGCAGGTATGGCACAGGTGACGTCCACAGCAGGTATGGCAGGTATGGCACAGGTGACGTCCACAGCAGGTATGGCACAGGTGACGTCCACAGCAGGTATGGCACAGGTGGCACTATGACGAGAAAAGGATTAGGAACAAGTAGCTGGTACACAGATACAAGCAATAGTACACAAGGGGCCTGGATACTAGCAATGTCCTATTAGGAGTGTTGCTTGGGTGCCTTCTGTTGGGGAAGGTGAACTTAAATGCCCTTTTGATAACAGGTGACCTCTGAGGTCACTTACAGACAATGGGATGCTACCACTTTAAGAAATGGGGCGTGGCCTCACGCGCAGCCTAAGATCACTTACTGCAGATCTGTTTGTGGCCAGGAGGCAGGAAGAGGCTGCAGCAGCCTTTGGAGCAGAGCGCATGACCCAGGAGTGAGTAGGAAGCACAGCAGGACCTGAATCAGGAGCAGAGCCTGCAGAGCCATGGGACAGGTAAGAGGAAGGACGTCGCTGCCGGAGGCTGGGACCGCGAGTGTACGTGGGAGCCATGCTGGGGCTGGGCAGGTGAGAGGAAAAGCGCCCCCCTCAGAATCTGGTGGGACTGGGCGCTACAGTAGAGATGAGCGATGTTCGAGGTTCGCCAATTTCATGTTCGAGTGATTTTTGGGGGTGTTCGACGAACTCGAACGATTTGCTAAAAATTCGACAGTTCGAGTTATGTTCGAGAACGGTTCGATCACGAAAAGCGTGGCTTCTTACAGCTACGTGTGCAGGGAGCCATCGCTGGCAGCCTGCAGTAAGCTGGTAACCGGGGTAAATATTGGGTATCCAAGCAAAGCGCTTTGCTTAGTAACCCAATGTTTACCCTGGCTACGTGTGCAAAAATCTCCGAAAGCCACACAGAAGCACTTCCGTGTGACTTCTGTCGGATGCTGCTGCAGTCTGTGTCCTGCTCCAGCCCCAGCCCCGCAGCTGCCCGCTCAGCAGTGTCCACAGGTGCCCGCACTGTAAGGTGTCCGCAGCTGCCCACACTGCAGTGACAGCAGCTGCGGGGATGACAAGCGCTGCCATCAGGAGGTTAGTGAAGTTCCTTACCTACGGTGATGAAGTTCTGCTCTCCTGACGTCAGCGCTTTCACTGTCCTCCATGGCCGCTGCTTGTCACATCTCCTCTCGCTGCCGACCCGAGACTGTCACTAGCGTTGACGTCACAGGAACCCGCGATACTTGGTTGTGAAGGCGGCGGTCATTGAACTCAGTGACAGCTCTGCTATCAGGAGTACAGCGATCACCGCAGGTAATATACCTCGCTATGCTCCTGACAGCAGCACTTGTCATGCTCTGCAGTGATTTGGGCTGAACTATTGATGTTAGCTCAGGTCACTGCCTTGCTCTCCCAGCCAATATGGAACATTCTGTTCTTCATTGAGTGGGACATTGACTATGGTATGGATCGTCATGGGACCCTCTTGGATTACACCAGACCTGGATTTGTTTTTTCTTTTTAATAAATTGGTGAAAGAGGGAATGTTTTGGGGAGTGTTTTTTTCAAATAAAAATGTGTTTGTCGTCTATTTTTTTTTTATTGCTGACTGGGTTGGAGATGTCGGGTATCTGATAGACGCCTGACATCACGAACCCCAGGGCTTGATGCCGGGTGACATTACACATCTGGTATTAACCCCATATATTACCCCGTTTGCCACCGCACCAGGGCAACGGGATGAGCTGGAGCGAAGCACCAGGATTGGCACATCTAATGGATGCGCCACTTCTGGGATGGCTGCGGCCTGCTATTTTTAGGCTGGGGAGAGTCCAATAACCATGGACCTCCCTAGTCTGAGAATATCAGACCCCAGCTGTGTGCTTTACCTTGGCTGGTGGTCTAATTTTGGGGGGACCCCCACGTGTTTTTTTTTAATTATTTATTTATTTTAAAATAACAGCGTGGGGTGCCTCAGTTTTTGATTACCAGCCAAGGTGAAGCTGACAGCTGTGGTCTGCAGGCTGCAGCCATCTGCTTTACCCTAGCTGGCTATCAAAAATAGGGGGAACCCCACGTCATTTTTTTTTAAATTTATTTATTTTTTTGGCTAAATACAAGGCTAAGCACCCCTTAGTGCCACATGAAAGGCACCAAAGGGTACAAAATTACAAAATGCAGGAGAGTGGGACATTATGTGTCTTTCTGCCATTAATGACAGAAAAGACTGATATGAAGTGTACAAGCACAAGAAAATCACTAGAGCGCTCTACTCTGTGAAAAGCAGTAGAAAATGGCACTGGAGTGAACATGTGACCGCCTCATGTAGGTTGAAGCTATGGATCCTGGGTAGATTTATGTATTTTCCCTCCTTCAGTTTTTTTGCAATACGCAAAAAAATGGAAGGCACACGGATGACAAACGGATGACATACGGACCGTATATGGAACGGAAATGGATGCCACATGGATGCATCCGTGAAAAAAACGGACCGTTTTTTGCGGACCGCAAAAACGGATCAGTCGTGTGAATGTAGCCTTATTCTGATGTGCCGTTTATAAACAGCAGGAAGAAATAAGTGAATAGCGCCCCCCAGTGTCAGAAAATCTTCGGGCTTTCAGGGGGTAGCTGAGACCATGGAGATCATGATTCAGGCCATTTTTTCTTGTCCCCCGCTCACGTGATCACCGGTATACACCGTATACCGATGATCACGTTACAGTAAATGACAGCGCCGGTAAAAAATTATTTATCTCCCATCTGGCATGAACAAACATGTCGGATGGGAGATAAATCTCCTCCCCGGTCCCCTCCGGTCCCCCGGTGTCACCAAAGTGCCCTCACCAACCCCCTCCCGGAAATCCAAGATGGCTCGAGCACAGCAACGCGCCGGCCGCATACACCCTACTCCTCTGATTTCTGTCGCATGTGCCATGGTGATCCAATTTGGGGGAGACCCTACTTTTTTTTGTAATTAGGGGACCCTACTTTTTTTTTGTAATTATTATTATTTATAAAATAATTATAAAAAATGAGCCTGGGGTGACCTCCACATTGGATCACCAACCACGGTAAAGCTGCCAGCTGTGGTTTTCAGGCTACAGCTGTCTACTTTACCCTAGCTGGCTATCAAAAATGGGGGGACCCCACGTCATTTTTTTTAAACTATTTTTTGAAATAAAAAAAATTATTGGGCTTCCCTGTATTTTGATTGCCAGCCAAGGTAACGCCAGGCAGATGGGGGTGGCAACTCTGCGCTGAGAATAAAAAATACCGCGGAGCACTACGTCATTTTTTTGAATGATTTATTTTTACAGTACTGTCATGTCAGGCAATCAAAATACAGGGAAGCCCATTTTTTTTTTAGTTATTTAAATAAATAATTTAAAAAAAAAAATATATGGGCTCCCGCTGCATTTTTTGTATTGCTAGCTAAGGGTAATCCAAGCAGCTACTGGCTGCTAACCCCCACTGCTTGGTGTTACCTTCACTGGCAACGGAAAATCCAGGGAAGCATTTTTTATTTTTTTTGCCAAAAAACTAAAAAAAAATGACGTGAGCTTCGCCATATTTTTGTATGCTAGCCAGGTACAGCAGGCAGGTACGGCTGCCCCCAACCGTCAGCTGCCTATTTGTACTCGGCTGGAAACTTAAAATATAGGGAAACCCTTTTTTTTTAATTATTTCATGAATTTCATGAAATAATTAAAAAAAAAAACTGACGTGGGCTTCGCCGAGCTTTCTGGGACCCACTGCTGCAAATTGCAGTCCGCAGCCGCCCCAGAAAATGGCGCTTTCATAGAAGCGCCATCATCTGGCGCTGTAGCCAACTCTTCCAGCAGCACTGAAGCCGGGTGGCTTGCTGGGTAATAATGAGTTAATACTAGCTTTGTTTTACTAGCTAGTATTAAGCCAGAGATTCTTAATGTCAGGCAAGTTTGACCTGGCCATTAAGAATCTCCAATAAAGGGTTAAAAAAGACACCACACAGAGAAAAAATACTTTAACAGAAATAAATACACAGACACACTTAGAGACTCCATGTTTATTACTCCCTCTCATCCCTCCATGATCCATGGTCTTCTTTCTCCTTCAACCCATGCAGCTTTGCTACATCAGACAGCACAGCATGGGAGGAAGAACGCTGCTGCTCCCATGCAGTCTATTCACTCAGTGAGTGAGCAGAAGCTGCGTGCTGTAAGCGGTGACGTCACCGCTGACAGGCAGGTTACCATAGCAACGGTGCTCCGATCACGTGATTCCCGGTGCCGCTACTTACCGGCTGTGACAGCTAGTCCCTGCATATGGGCTGACTCTGTAAAGAGCGCCCACATGCAGGAACGGGTAGTCGACCATGTGCCAGAGCATTTCGCCGGTACACGGAGATGCTTGAACGATCACCGCGTACCGGAGAGATGCACTGACAGGATCTAGCAATGACGTCTAGCCATGTGACCAGTCTGTAGCCAATGAGATAATAGACACGTGACTGGTCACATGCTATTTTGACGTCATGATAGGTCCTATCATCAGTGCTGGTTACCGGGAGGACCCAGCGATTATTGGAAGGAAAAGCGGAGGGAGCCAGAGTGCAGGACGCGTCGCGAGGACCTGTAAGTCTTATGGCAATGCTTATTAACTGTATGTGTACATGTATAATGTGTTTTTACGTGTTTGTGTTTGCCTGCCATTGTTTTCAATGGGGTTCGAGTGGTTCGTCGAACGGTTCGTCGAACGTTCGTCGAACGGAGCCTCCGTTCGACGAACCGAACTGAACTCGAACGCTAGGGGGGTGGTTCATCTCCAATAAGAAGACAATAAAACATCCATCATCTGTTAGCAAATTCAGGGAACTGACATATGATGATATGATACAATTGTACAACATATGTCGGTAAGGGGCTGCACTGTCAGGCTACGCTCACATATTTAGTATTTCATGCGTTTTTAATGTTGCTGATTTTCTGCAGCTTTTCTGGACCAATTAGCTAAATTAAGATACTTTCGATTTTTATTTACGTTCTTTTTATATGCCTTTTGATTTCTTCATCTATGCTTTTTGTATTTTTTTGGTATGTCCTATTTTAAATAAACTGCTTTTTTGTGTTACTTAGCTGTGATAAAACTTCATTGATAAAATCATGTTTGGATTATATTTGTTTTTAGTGCATTTTTGCTGTGAAAATACATTAACTAAGCACAGTGGGCAAGAGATTTAGAGAAATTTCATACACTTTTCTCAACAAAAATGTGAAATAACAAAAAGGCATCAAATACTCATTGTGGGAACTTAAGGGTGCTTTACACGCTGCAACATCGCTAGCGATTGCTAGCGATGTCGAGCGCGATAGCACTAGAGATGAGCGAACCGGTCCCGGTTCGGCTCGAGGTCGGTTCGCCGAACGGAGGTCCCGTTCGAGTTCGGCTCGTCGAACGTTCGACGAACCGAACTCGAACTGCATAGGAAACAATGGCAGGCAATCACAAACACAGAAAAACACCTAGAAAACACCCTCAAAGGTGTCCAAAAGGTGACAAACAACTCACAACACATGGGAAAGTGACAAGGACATATACTCATGCGAAAACAAAACAGCTGGACAAGGAAAAAGAGGAGGACACACAGATATAGGCATGGCACGCCCTTCTAAAATCATGTAAAACACCGCAAGGTGACTCCAAACGTAGTCTCCCTTTTTTTCCAAAAATTGGGCCCCACACACACCCACCCATTCAGTGGCAGCACTTGTGCCCTAGTTGTACACTTCACAGCTAGATTTGCATCAAGCACATTCCAAAATACGCCATAATTAACCGTCCCCAGGATGACACCAGGGTAGGTAGCAAAGTCTTTCCTGATCCCAGCTCTGTTCATCTTGGCTTCTTTTAAAAACAATGTAAGCAAGGCTTACTCCAAGCGGAGTCTCCCTTTTTTCCAAAAATTGTGCCCCACACACACCCACCCATTCAGTGGCAGCACTTGTGCCCTAGTTGTACACTTCACAGCTAGATTTGCATCAAGCACATTCCAAAATACGCCCTAATTAACCGTCCCCAGGATGACACCAGGGTAGGTAGCAAAGTCTTTCCTGATCCCAGCTCTGTTCATCTTGGCTTCTTTTAAAAACACAGCAAGCAAGGCTTACTCCAAGCGGAGTTTCCCTTTTTTCCAAAAATTGGGCCACACACACACCCACCCATTCAGTGGCAGCACTTGTGCCCTAGTTGTACACTTCACAGCTAGATTTGCATCAAGCACATTCCAAAATACGCCATAATTAACCGTCCCCAGGATGACACCGGGGTAGGTAGATAAAGTCTTTGCTGAACCATGACTTGTTCATCTTGGCTTCTTTTAAAAACAATGTAAGCAAGGGTTACTCCAAGCGAAGTCTCCCTTTTTTCCAAAAATTGTGCCCCACACACACCCACCCATTCAGTGGCAGCACTTGTGCCCTAGTTGTACACTTCACAGCTAGATTTGCATCAAGCACATTCAAAAATACGCCATAATTAACCGTCCCCAGGATGACACCGGGGTAGGTAGCAAAGTCTTTCCTGATCCCAGCTCTGTTCATCTTGGCTTCTTTTAAAAACACAGCAAGCAAAGGTTACTCCAAGCGGAGTCTCCCTTTTTTCCAAAAATTGTGCCCCACACACACCCACCCATTCAGTGGCAGCACTTGTGCCCTAGTTGTACACTTCACAGCTAGATTTGCATCAAGCACATTCCAAAATACGCCATAATTAACCGTCCCCAGGATGACACCAGGGTAGGTAGCAAAGTCTTTCCTGATCCCAGCTCTGTTCATCTTGGCTTCTTTTAAAAACAATGTAAGCAAGGGTTACTCCAAGCGGAGTCTCCCTTTTTTCCAAAAATTGTGCCCCACACACACCCACCCATTCAGTGGCAGCACTTGTGCCCTAGTTGTACACTTCACAGCTAGATTTGCATCAAGCACATTCCAAAATACGCCATAATTAACCGTCCCCAGGATGACACCAGGGTAGGTAGCAAAGTCTTTCCTGATCCCAGCTCTGTTCATCTTGGCTTCTTTTAAAAACACAGCAAGCAAGGCTTACTCCAAGCGGAGTTTCCCTTTTTTCCAAAAATTGGGCCACACACACACCACCCATTCAGTGGCAGCACTTGTGCCCTAGTTGTACACTTCACAGCTAGATTTGCATCAAGCACATTCCAAAATACGCCATAATTAACCGTCCCCAGGATGACACCGGGGTAGGTAGATAAAGTCTTTGCTGAACCATGACTTGTTCATCTTGGCTTCTTTTAAAAACAATGTAAGCAAGGGTTACTCCAAGCGGAGTCTCCCTTTTTTCCAAAAATTGTGCCCCACACACACCCACCCATTCAGTGGCAGCACTTGTGCCCTAGTTGTACACTTCACAGCTAGATTTGCATCAAGCACATTCCAAAATACGCCATAATTAACCGTCCCCAGGATGACACCAGGGTAGGTAGCAAAGTCTTTCCTGATCCCAGCTCTGTTCATCTTGGCTTCTTTTAAAAACAATGTAAGCAAGGGTTACTCCAAGCGGAGTCTCCCTTTTTTTCCAAAAATTGTGCCCCACACACACCCACCCATTCAGTGGCAGCACTTGTGCCCTAGTTGTACACTTCACAGCTAGATTTGCATCAAGCACATTCCAAATCCACAAGCATTTACTCTCCCCAGGATGACACAGGGGTTGTAAATTCCTTCTGGATCCATGACTTGTTCATTTTGATGAACGTCAGTCTGTCCACATTGTCACTGGACAGACGCGTGCGCTTATCTGTCAGCACACACCCAGCAGCACTGAAGACACGTTCAGAGACAACGCTGGCAGCTGGACACGACAAAATCTCCAAGGCGTAAGTGTGGCGCCCTAGGACCTGGTCGCCACAACGGCATTGCCCTCCTGAGGGTTAATGCTGAGCCTGGAGGTAATGGGGAAATCTACTGGCCAGTAAGTTAACATCCACCGCAGTTTCTCCCTCAGGCCAGTAGGGGGAGCTCTGAACCTGAAGTTTCAGGGAGCTTCCTTAAGCCTGACCTGGGGGAGGAGTTAGTTAGTCTGTAGGGAGCAGCAGAAGTGAACAGACACAGAGTGAGCTGTCCTGTGAATCTGGGGCCTAGAGCTGGAGCAGTTTGGCCCAGAGAAGCAGGAGTAGCTGAGAGGCAGCAGAGAAGACTCGGACATCGGAGTCTGTGGTTGCCAGGGTATAAAATCCGTCCCTGGTAGCCGAATCCGAAGGGCAGGGGAGCTGCAAGCCCCTGGCCCAGACACATCCAAGGTACAGCTGCAGCATCAGGGCCCGGTGTGGACCCCAGCGGAGAAGCACCAGGGAGTGGGCCTGCGCAGCCACCTACAGAGGGAAGGGACGTGCTATTGGTCCCAGCAGCGAAGAGGGCCATTGCTGGATTCAGAGAAGCAGGGTCCTATCATCACCAAGAAAGGTACAGGAGTAGGCCTCATACTCAGCTGGCCAGAAAGATCACCCCAAGTACTTCCAGGCCGACCGGATCCCCATCACCACCTGTAACGGTCTCCCAGGACTGGACTGTTCCCAGAGTAAAAGAGGAAAAGGTAAAGAGACTGTTGTTTGTGCCTGTTTCTTTCCTCGCCTGTCGGCCCTGCACCGTGTTAGTCACACAGCACCATAGACTTTCACAAGCACCAACTGTGCCCCGGGCATTGCTCCACCTGTGGGGAGCAGTACCATCATAGCTGCCATAATATCATCCCGGAGGCCTCACACAGCAGCGGCGGCTTATTAGCCGCATACCACAGGTGGCGTCACGAACACAACCATTAACAAGCAAGCCACATATTCTACTGACACCCACCAGGGCCACGGAGCCGGGCCCAGCCACCACTGACTACCACCGGACTAGTCCAGCCCGGCACCGGGTGTCCCATAGCCCTGGGGTGGGCGAGTCAACTTTTGGCGTCACGAACAGGATTTCGTGCCCGGTCCCACCGGGTACTGTGCGCCTGCCGGAATTGTGCTTAAAAGATTGTGTACTGGCTGCAGACCACCGCCGCCATTAGCCTCGCTGAGCGCAGGAAGAAGGGGGGCGTGCCTGACAAAGAGCGCGAAGGGAGCGCGCCATCAGAGCAGAGCGCTGTTAACCCCGCGCGACCCGGAAGAAAATTTGAAAAGTGAACGGAGCCTGGTAAGGTTCACTAAGGGGGAGGAAGATGTCCGACTCAGAGGGAGGGCAGGTGGCTGCCATAGCCCGAGACGCCGCAGCACCAGCAGAAGCAATCCCAGTCGCCGTCGCCCCGGCCCCCACTGTAGCGCCGGTAATGCCGATCACCATGCCATACATACCGGGAGCAGAATGGCTGCCGCAATAGTCCCATACCTTGAGTGACTTCAGAGAAAGCCTGCACAGCTTATTCCGGGTGTATCCGCTGACTGAGAGCCAGAAGGTGGGCATATTAATGGGACAGCTAGCCGGCGCAGCCCAGCGTGAAGCGAAGTCATGGCCTGATACAGATAAAGGGACAGCAGCCCAGATACTGGCCAAGCTAAAGAGTACGTTTGACACTCGCACCGCAGCAGAGATAAAGATGAGATTCTTTGGGTGCAAGCAGCGGGCCACAGACAGCATAAGGGACTATGCCCTAAACCTGCAAGAGGCCCTGAAAGCAGTTAAACAGGTGGACCCAGAGAGTGTACGTGAAGAAGACAAACTCCTAACTGAGCAGTTCATAGAGGGGCTCCTGTCAGATGCCCACAGGACCCAGCTGCGTATCCTGGTCCTGCAGAACCCTGCTCTGGACTTTGCCAAGTTTAAGGACCAGGCCATCAGGGTACTGAGAGAATCTACGCCGAATGACCCAGTACCCCTCCGGCCTCCTGCTATCACGTACCCCGGGGTGGTGCCTGCAACACGAGCCACTGCAGGGGCTGAGGCGCAGTCCCTGGATAAGGATCCCACTGCGGAGCTCAGACAACAGGTCCAGGAGCTGACCAAGACTGTGGCTGCCCTTGCCAAGACCGTGCAGTCTCTACAAATGACCCCCTCGCCTGCGAAAATCGAGTTGGCCTCCAGCCCAGAGGACGTCCCATGGATGCGACAGAGAAGGATTCCGCCGACCCGAGGCAGAGACACAGACCGGTACGATTCAACAGGACAACCGATCTGCCGCAACTGCAACCAGGCGGGCCACATTGCACGACGCTGTCCTTTAAATGGGCCGAGCCTGGGGCCAGGAGCCGACCCCCAGGTGTAAGGAAGCCCGGCTCAACCCCCAGCCGCAGCAAGTATGTGGGAGGACGACCGGTCCTTCCTATTGTGCTGGATGGAATCCCTTTGAATGCCCTCCTGGATACGGGGTCCCAGGTAACAACCATCCCCCACAAACTGTACAAAAGATATTGGGCCGATTCAGACATTGACCATGGCCCAGATGATGATTTAACAATTGTGGCCAGTAATGGTCAGCCCTTACCTCAGATTGGGTACAAAGAAGTAACCATTAAAGTGGGGTGGGTGGAATTGCCATGTCAGGGGATGATAATTGTAGATATTGATCGCAAAGAATCTGACCCACTGCTAACTCTTGGTACAAATGTGATAGAAAATTGTATTGCCGAAGTGATAATTTTGTTACAGCAGGCGTCTGAAACTGCCAGCTCCGGGCAGCAGCGTGTCCTACAGAGGGAGATCAGAGCCCTGATGAGGAGGCAGCAGGTAGAGCTGGCCGGAGGAGAAATTGGCAGTGTGAGGGTAAGTGACCCCCTCCCCATTGTAATACCCCCAAGAAGTGAAATGTTGATATGGTGTCGGGCAGCAATAGGCCTCAAGGGTCAGGATTACCATGCCTTGGTAGAACCAATGTATTCAGACAGTAGGCCTGGAGTCCTGATAGCCAGAGGGGTAGCGGACGTCCGCAAGGGGAGAGTGCCCGTCCGTGTCCTGAATTGTGGGGAGGAGGAGGCCAAATTGCCCCGGTATGCCACTGTGGCAAAATTGTACACTGTCAGCAACAATACCATTAAAGCAGTGGAACCCTTGATCCCGTCCGACCAGGCGGAAGACAATGGCTCCAAGGGGCAGCCGGAAGACTGGTGCCAAAAATTACATGTGGGCACCGACTCCACCCCCTCACACCAAAAGCATGGGGTTTACCGGGTGGTACAGGAGTATGAGCGGGTCTTCAGCAAACACCCCCTAGATTTTGGGCAGGTGAAAGGGGTTCAACATCAAATCCCCACGGGTGATCATCATCCCATTAAAGAAAGATACCGCCCTGTACCCCCCGCACAGTATCAGTGTGCCAAGGAAATGTTACGGGAAATGAAGGAGGCTGGGGTTATCAGAGATAGTTGTAGCCCCTGGGCAGCTCCACTAGTGCTCGTAAAGAAAAAAGATGGTACAATGAGAATGTGTGTAGATTACAGGCAAATTAACCGCATTACACATAAAGATGCCTATCCACTACCCAGAATAGAGGAGTCACTAACAGCCTTAAAGTCAGCTAACTATTTCTCCACCTTGGATCTCACCAGTGGGTATTGGCAGGTTCCCGTGGCAGAGGCGGACAAGGAGAAGACTGCCTTCACGACACCAATGGGTCTCTGTGAGTTCAATTGTATGCCATTCGGGCTCTGCAACGCCCCAGGGACATTCCAACGGTTGATGGAGTGCTGCTTGGGCCACCACAACTTCGAAACCGTGCTGCTGTACCTGGATGACGTAATAGTCTACTCCAAGACTTATGAGGACCACCTGAAGCACTTAGCAGAAGTGTTTGAGTCCTTGTCGAAATATGGCCTGAAGATCAAGCCGTCCAAATGTCACCTCTTGAAGCCAAAGGTACAGTACCTGGGTCATGTGGTCAGCGCAGAAGGCGTGGCACCTGATCCGGAGAAAGTCACGGTAATTAAGGACTGGCCAAGACCCACCACGGTGAAGGAGGTGCGGCAGTTCCTTGGACTGGTGGGCTACTACCGAAGGTTCATTGATGGGTTCACCAAGATAGCAGCGCCCCTTCAAGATCTCCTGGTGGGCCAGCCGAAGCAGGCTAAGAAGCAGAGCCCTCCATTTGAATGGGGCAGCCAACTGGAAACATCCTTTGTCCGGCTGAAAGGGGCTCTCACGGGAGAAGAAATTCTGGCCTACCCTGACTACAGCCAACCGTTTATACTGTACACAGACGCCAGCAACGTGGGACTGGGAGCAGTTCTGTCCCAGGTACAGGGAGGCAGAGAGAGGGTAATAGCGTACGCCAGTAGGAAGCTTCGGCCCACGGAAAGGAATCCAGAAAACGACAGTTCCTTCAAGCTGGAGTTCCTCGCTATTGTGTGGGCAGTGACTGAACGCTTCAAGCACTATCTGGCATCGGCCAAGTTTACCATCTACACGGACAACAATCCGTTGACACACCTGGCAACAGCCAAGTTAGGTGCAATGGAACAGCGATGGATGGCCCGGCTGTCTAACTTTGACTTTACCATCAAGTATCGGGCTGGCAAGAAGAATAACAATGCTGATGCGCTGTCCAGAATGCCTCACTTACCCGAGTCTGGAGAAGACCTGGATGAACTCGAAGAGATAGAGTTACCGGCTTTCCATCACCAGGGTGTTTCACAGTGTGAGCATGCTGTGGGAGTGAAGCGCTTAAACCAGCACGAGGTCTCGGTCAATCCATTACTCCACCATAATTGGGAAGAAACACAGAATGGTGACCCGGCCGTGCGATTGGTCAAAGAGAAGCTAGCGCAAGCTGAGACCCATCTTGGCCCAGACGCTCCAGAGGAATCCCAGCAGCTGTGGAAGGAGAGGGGACGACTGTTCACCTACCAGGGCAAGCTCTGCAAGAGATATGTCAACTATCGAACAAATGAACTTGTCTGGCAGATAGTGGTTCCGCAGAGGGATGCTCCAATGGTCCTAGCAGCGTATCATGATAACGCCGGGCACTTCGGGTGGAAGAAGTTGGAGGCCTTACTCCGTGATCGGTTCTACTGGGTGCACATGAGAAAGATGATCGAGAAATGGTGCCGAGACTGTGGCCCGTGTAACTTGAGGCGGAAGGATGATGCCAGCCAAAGGTCTCCCCTACAGCCAATTGTCACGAAGCAGCCCCTGGAGTTGGTGGCCCTGGACCACGTGAAGTTAACACCAAGCCGGTCAGGCTATGTGTACGCCCTCACCATTGTGGACCATTACTCTCGTTTCCTGGTAGTAGTGCCTGTGAAGGACCAGACAGCCAGGACGGCAGCTAGAGCGTTCCAGGCATCCTTTTGTCGACCGCACGGCTATCCGGAAAGGGTACTGACGGATCAGGGTCCTGCATTCGAGGCTGAAGTGTTCCAAGAGTTCTGTAACATGTACGGTTGTAAGAAAATTCGAACCACACCGTACCACCCCCAGACCAATGGACTGTGCGAGAAAATGAACCATGTGGTTATTGATATGCTGAAGACCCTACCGCTGGAAGAGAGGAACCAATGGCCAGAAAAGTTGCCAGATCTGGTAGACTTGTACAACCACATCCCAGTGAATTCGACCAACTGCAGCCCCGCTTACCTGATGCGAGCCAGACCAGGCAAGTTGCCTGTAGACTTTGAGATGGGGACTGTGTCGCCTGAGGCGGTTCAAGAAATAGAGGATTGGGATGCAGAACGGCAGCAGCGGTACCGTAAGGTCCAGGAGTGCGTGGAAAGGAGCCTGTCTCAAGCAAGAACGAGACAAGAACAGCATTACAATCAAACAGCCCCAGCAACTCCCTTAGCACCTGGAGAACAAGTCCTCAAGAAGAAGCGGAAGACGCATAAGTTGGATGATCAGTGGGAAAACGAGCCCTACACCATTATCCCCTCCAACTTTGACAATAGTAAGGTATGCCTCATAAGCAAAGATGAAGGCAAGACCTGTCAAGCAATTTCCCGAGACCGCCTGAAAGCGTGCCCTGAACGGTGCCGAATCCAAAGAGAAATAGAAGGAGTACAAGGAAGTCCCCAAAGTCAAGAGAAAGAAGGGGAGATGATTCAAACCATCCTTGGGAAGTTCCCCAAAACTTGGACCCGAATCAACAATGCCATAGTGGTACCAGTTTTGGCGTTTCCGCAGTTGGTCGAGCCAGAAACAGAAAAGGTTCCGGATCCACCTAAAGAATCGTCCGCTCCAGCACGAGATGACACGCCAGCAGTGGAACAGGAGGATCAACCCCCTGTCAGTGGTGAACCTGTCATACCCTTGGCGACTCCTGGACCACAAAGGCAACCATCACGCTTACCTATTGGGGTTAGGCCCACCTGTAGTGCTGAGATAGAAGACGTACCACGTAGTCAGGGGCAAACACCAGAGCTACGTAGGTCCCAGCGCAGCACTCGGGGACAACCCCCTCTAAGGTATAGGGAGTCTACTGTATAAAGTAAAGAGTACTTATTAGAGTGTAAATAGTTATGCAAAATGTCTGTCATGTTGTGCACAAAATGTTTTCTTTTTCTTTGATTGCGAAAATGGACAATTGGGCCACTGGACTATGGGTGGCCAACACCTAAATTGTTCATAGTTAGCACCAGTGTGCTCAAACACCCCTGAAGAAAAACCCGTCCGGCGTGCATAGAGTGGGGTCATCAATGCTCTGACGCACGCCCAGAGCCTACGTTGGGGGTTTGATCGCGGCGGGTCCCCCATGGAGCAGTGTAATGGACACCCGGCAGGGAGCCACACTGGACTCTTATAGAAATGTTTAAGATTGTAACGTTAAAGAGAATGTGCCTCCCATATTGGGATGAAATGTATGACATGTTATGTTTTGTTTCTACAGTCCGGGAGTACTGAATTTAACTAAGGGGGAGTGTGGCGCCCTAGGACCTGGTCGCCACAACGGCATTGCCCTCCTGAGGGTTAATGCTGAGCCTGGAGGTAATGGGGAAATCTACTGGCCAGTAAGTTAACATCCACCGCAGTTTCTCCCTCAGGCCAGTAGGGGGAGCTCTGAACCTGAAGTTTCAGGGAGCTTCCTTAAGCCTGACCTGGGGGAGGAGTTAGTTAGTCTGTAGGGAGCAGCAGAAGTGAACAGACACAGAGTGAGCTGTCCTGTGAATCTGGGGCCTAGAGCTGGAGCAGTTTGGCCCAGAGAAGCAGGAGTAGCTGAGAGGCAGCAGAGAAGACTCGGACATCGGAGTCTGTGGTTGCCAGGGTATAAAATCCGTCCCTGGTAGCCGAATCCGAAGGGCAGGGGAGCTGCAAGCCCCTGGCCCAGACACATCCAAGGTACAGCTGCAGCATCAGGGCCCGGTGTGGACCCCAGCGGAGAAGCACCAGGGAGTGGGCCTGCGCAGCCACCTACAGAGGGAAGGGACGTGCTATTGGTCCCAGCAGCGAAGAGGGCCATTGCTGGATTCAGAGAAGCAGGGTCCTATCATCACCAAGAAAGGTACAGGAGTAGGCCTCATACTCAGCTGGCCAGAAAGATCACCCCAAGTACTTCCAGGCCGACCGGATCCCCATCACCACCTGTAACGGTCTCCCAGGACTGGACTGTTCCCAGAGTAAAAGAGGAAAAGGTAAAGAGACTGTTGTTTGTGCCTGTTTCTTTCCTCGCCTGTCGGCCCTGCACCGTGTTAGTCACACAGCACCATAGACTTTCACAAGCACCAACTGTGCCCCGGGCATTGCTCCACCTGTGGGGAGCAGTACCATCATAGCTGCCATAATATCATCCCGGAGGCCTCACACAGCAGCGGCGGCTTATTAGCCGCATACCACAGGTGGCGTCACGAACACAACCATTAACAAGCAAGCCACATATTCTACTGACACCCACCAGGGCCACGGAGCCGGGCCCAGCCACCACTGACTACCACCGGACTAGTCCAGCCCGGCACCGGGTGTCCCATAGCCCTGGGGTGGGCGAGTCATAAGTTGAGAGCTTTGGCCATTTTTCTAGGTTTGAAGCCCAAAAGGAGCAAGGCTCCAGTTGCACAGTCATGGCATCGATGTTCATTTGGAGATACTCCTGTATCATCCTCTCCAGCCGTTGACTATGTGTCAGACTTGTTGTCTCTGGTGGCCTTGCAAAGGAGGGTCTAAAAAAATTATGAAAAGATTCCATAAAATTGCTGTTACCAGCACCAGATACGGTCCTACTGGTACGTGTAGACTGTTGAAGATGACGAGACCGTCCCATGTTTGTCAAGTTACAACTGGGAGATTCACTCCCTGCACCTGCACGGTTGTTTGGTGGAAAAGCGGATCTAAGATCGAGTAACAGCTTCTGCTGATACTCCTGCATACGTGCGTCCCTTTCTATGGCTGGAATTATGTCACAAAATTTGGACTTGTACCGGGGATCTAATAGTGTGGCAAGCCAGTAGTCATCATCACTTCTAATTTTGACAATACGAGGGTCATGTTGGAGGTAGTGCAACAAGATGGCACTCATGTGTCTTGCGCAGCCATGCGGACCAAGTCCACGCTGTGTTTGTGGCATAGAGGTGCTAACCGTTCTTTCTTCCTCTGACATCTCCCCCCAACCTCTTTCAACTGAAATTTGACCAAGGTCTCCCTCATCTGCTGAGTCTTCCATGTCCATGGACAGTTCGTCCTCCATTTCTTCATGTCCTCCTGCACCTTCCTCAACATCTCGCCTGCTACCTTGCGCCCTTGTTGATCCCTGTCCCCCATGCTCCCATGCCTGGCGCCTTGGTTATGATGAACGTCTGGACCTTGGTGATGTTGTTGTGTCTTGCGCATATGAATCCTCCTGTAGTTCATCCCCTTCCTGTTGTCCCACCCCCTGACTCCGAATAGTGTTTAGCGTGTGCTCCAGCATGTAAATGACTGGAATCGTCATGCTGATAATGGCATTGTCAGCGCTAAACATATTCGTCGCCATGTCGAAACTGTGCAGAAGGGTGCATAGGTCCTTGATCTGAGACCACTCCATCAGGGTGATCTGCCCCACCTCTGCATCTCGTTGGCCCAGGCTATACGTCATGACGTATTGCACCAGGGCACGGCGGTGCTGCCACAGTCGCTGTAACATGTGGAGAGTTGAATTCCAGCGTGTCGCCACATCGCATTTCAGGCGATGAACCGGCAGGCCGAAAGACTTCTGGAGCGATGCAAGTCGCTCAGCTGCGGCGCCTGAACGGCGGAAGTGAGCAGACAGTTTTCGTGCCCTGTTCAGAAGGCCATCTAGGCCGGGATACTGTGTTAAAAATTGCTGCACGACAAGGTTCAACACGTGAGCCATACAAGGTACGTGTGTCACCTTGCCCAGGCGAAGGGCCGCACCCAGGTTTGCAGCATTGTCGCACACGGCCTTTCCAGGCTGCAGGTTGAGTGGAGACAACCATTTATTAAACTCGGACCGCAGAGCTGACCACAACTCCTCAGCTGTGTGACTCTTATTCCCAAGACATGTCAAGCTAAAGACCGCCTGATGCCGTTGCGCTCTGCTGCCAGCATAGTAATGAGGGGTGCGTGATTCCTTCTGCGCAGTGAGAACGCTGGTGGCCTGACCAGGCAGGCTTGGGGCGGAGGTGGAGGACCCAGATGAGGTGGAGGATGCAGAAGCAGTGGCGGAACTTGGACAGACAGAGGATTGACACACAAGTCGTGGGGACGGCAAGACTTGTGCAGCAGACCCTTCACCATCTATCACCATAGTTACCCAGTGCCCAGTCAGCGACATGTAACGTCCCTGTCCATGCTTACTGGTCCAAGTATCGGTGGTGAAATGCACCCGTTCACACACAGAGTTTCTCAAGGAAGCGGTGATGTTGTGTGCGACATGCTGGTGTAGCGCGGGCACACCTTTCTTAGAGAAGTAGTGGCGACTAGGCATCTGGTACTGGGGCACAGCGACAGACATAAGGTCTCTAAAATCCTGTGTGTCCACTAGGCGGAAAGGCAGCATTTTGGTAGCCAACAGCTTACAGAGGGATAGAGTCAACCTCTTAGCTTTGTCATGGGTCGCAGGAAATGGCCTTTTATTTGTCCACATCTGAGGGACAGAGATCTGGCTGCTGTGTGTAGACGGTGTTGAGTAGGGTGTCCCTGGAAAAATGCAGGTTTGTGAGGAAAGTGCAGGCGGAGACATGATGTTGCCTTCATCCAAAGTTGGTGCTATCGATGTCTGAGACAGCTGTACACACTCACTTGTTTCCCCTTCCAAAACAACTGACGACCTACCAAGCAAACTGCCTGTTGCGGTTACAGTGGTGGAAGTTGTGGGTGGAAAAACAGGTGTGACAGCAGTCCCCACAGTCCTAGAAGATGACGAGCGCGCGGATGCACTGGAAGGGGCAGGCGGTGGATGGTTCGCTCCGCTAGGCCGCATTGCAGCACGGTGAGCTTCCCACCGGGCAATATGATATTTATTCATGTGACGATTCATGGAAGAAGTTGTCAAACTGCTGAGGTTTTGACCTCTACTAAGAGAACCATGACAAATTTTACAGATCACATAATTTGGGCGATCTTTTTCTATGTCAAAAAAGGACCAGGCTAGGCAAGGCTTAGAGGCCATGCGACCTGATGATCCACCCCGAATAATGCTCAGAGGCAGAGTGGTGGCTGAGGATGCAGTTGTAGACGTGCTACCAGTACTCCGACTCTGTCCAGGAAGGCGCAAGGTAACTTCGTCATCAGTTGCATCCTCCTCCACCACCTCTGTTGACCTGCTCGAGTGCCTGACTGTGGGTTGACAGTAGGTGGGATCTAGAACTTCATCATCAATTGTTGTGTTTGCACTCCCCTCCCCCTCTGACCGAGCCTCTTCTTGCCCTGACCGAATATTTAAGTTGTCATCCCAATCGGGTATCTGAGTCTCATCTTCATCAGTATGTTCCTCATTGTCTATAACCACAGGTGTTACAGTTTGTGGCAAATGGTCAACATTATGCTCCGAAACTTGGTCCTCACGGCCTGAATCAGAGTCACAAAGGTTCTGGGCATCACTGCAGACCATTTATCTGTTCTGTACTCACTGTAGCTTGGGAGCAGACCTCTGATTCCCAGGCTATAGTGTGACTGAACAGCTCTGCAGACTCAGCCATCTCAGTTCCACCATACTGTGCAGGGCTGATGGAGACTTCAGAGCTGGGAGAAATCAAGTTTGATTGGGATGACAACTCAGAGGACTGGTGTTTTTTGGATGCGGTACTTGAAGTGGCTGAGAGGGCACTTGTTGGACCACTTGAGATCCATTCAAGCATTTTCCTTTTTTGCCCATCATCTACCTTTGTTCCTGTTGTTCGTGGCCGTAAAAAAGGGAGCACATCGGATTGTCCACGGTAAGTAGTAGACATCTTACTTTTGCTGGTAGATGGTCTATCTTCAGCAGATGATAATGGAGCTTTGCCACCTTCCCCACGGACAAAACCTTTTTTGCCTTTTCCACCACGCCTCTTCCCCTTTCCACCAGCATCTGTCATTTTGCCACTCATGTTGATTGCGACAAGATTGTGGACTGACAATGTGGTAGTAAAAATTGAGAGGTGGTGTAGATTGCAGTGGTGGTCTAGCTTTATTAACAGCAGAATAATAAAGAATAAATATCCCTGACAAAGCAACTACGGCCCTTAAACTGGCAGCAAAAATTGCTAGTATAATGGCTTAGTTATAATGAGTAGTGATGAGCGAGTACTAAAAAGCTCGGGTGCTCGAAGCTCGGGCCGAGCCTCCCAAGATACTCGTGTACTCGGGCCGAGCAACGAGCCCAATGTTATCCTATGGGAGACCCGAGTATTTTTGTGAAATGACCCCCCGGCAGCATGTAGAAACCCTAAAAATGTCACAAAAGTCTCAGAAGAGTGCTCAAATGACATGGCAACAGCATGGGGAAGACCCCTTGAAGCATTTATCACTCAAAAGTCACAGCTGTGAACAATTTTGTCCGCGTTTCACGCCATTTTTACGGACTCACCAGAAAACCTTCCAAAATGACCCCAAAATGATTTTTCATGGCAGAAATGTTAAGGGCACATACCCAATAGTGAGATAGAGCTGGTGTATGTTACTTTTTGAGATTAATACATGAAAGATTTTACGTGAAAACATTGTGTGGCACTCCAATGTCCTTGAGAAGAGACGTACATGAAGGCCTCTTGAGTCTAATGTGCCCATTTTGAGGAAGTGAGTCTTTGTAGTATTTTCCTTTGCCAGGGCAGTCCAAAATTGTGAGGTTCACCAATGCCCCTGCATACAGACGTGCATGAGGGCCTGTAAACCTGAAGTGCCCATTGTAAGGAAGTGGGTCTATTGTAGTATAGCCCTTAGGCAGGGCAGCCAAAAATTGGGAGGCTCCACGTTGTCCCTGGATAGAGACGTGCATGATGGCCTGTAAACCTGAAGTGCCCATTGTAAGGAAGTGGGTCTATTTTAGTATAGCCCTTTGCCAGGGCAGCCAAAAATTGGGAGGCTCCACGTTGTCCCTGGATAGAGACGTGCATGATGGCCTGTAAACCTGAAGTGCCCATTGTAAGGAAGTGGGTCTATTTTAGTATAGCCCTTTGCCAGGGCAGCCAAAAATTGGGAGGCTCCACGTTGTCCCTGGGTAGAGACGTGCATGAGGGCCTCAAAACATTAAGTGTCCATTGTCAGGAAGTGGGTGTATTATAGTATAGCCCTTAGGCAGGGCAGCCAAAAATTGGGAGGCTCCACATTGTCCCTGGATAGAGACGTGCATGATGGCCTGTAAACATGAAGTGCCCATTGTAAGGAAGTGGGTCTATTGTAGTATAGCCCTTAGGCAGGGCAGCCAAAAATTGGGAGGCTCCACGTTGTCCCTGGATAGAGACGTGCATGATGGCCTGTAAACCTGAAGTGCCCATTGTAAGGAAGTGGGTCTATTTTAGTATAGCCCTTTGCCAGGGCAGCCAAAAATTGGGAGGCTCCACGTTGTCCCTGGATAGAGACGTGCATGATGGCCTGTAAACCTGAAGTGCCCATTGTAAGGAAGTGGGTCTATTGTAGTATAGCCCTTAGGCAGGGCAGCCAAAAATTGGGAGGCTCCACGTTGTCCCTGGGTAGAGACGTGCATGAGGGCCTCAAAACATTAAGTGTCCATTGTCAGGAAGTGGGTGTATTATAGTATAGCCCTTAGGCAGGGCAGCCAAAAATTGGGAGGCTCCACGTTGTCCCTGGGTAGAGACGTGCATGAGGGCCTCAAAACATTGTTCCCATTGCAAAGGAGCGGGTCTCCTGTCGTTGTAATGTCCATTCTGCAAAGAATGGGCGAAAAAATTTACCACTGGGGGTATACCTGAAACAAAGGCCTAAGTATTGCAATTTGTAACGGTCATCATCATGGTGGCACATGAGGAGAAGGAGGAGCAGTCCAGCGATTATCCAAAGTCCAGAAGTGTGTACCCATGGGTGAGTGGAGGTACATGGCAAACTTTAAATTCCGCTCTCATTTGCTGGTGGTGTGGTGAAGTCTGGCCCAATCCAACCCTTGTTCATCTTGATCAGAGTCAGCCTGTCAGCATTTTCAGTTGACAGGCGGGTGCGTTTATCTGTAATGATTCCACCTGCGGCACTAAAAACACGCTCTGACAAAACGCTAGCAGCAGGGCAGGCCAGGACTTCCAAGGCGTAGAGAGCCAATTCATGCCACGTGTCCAGCTTGGATACCCAATAATTGTAAGGCACAGAGGAATGTCGGAGTACAGTTGTTCGATCTGCAAGGTACTCCTTCAGCATCTGGGCAAACTTAGGATTTCTTGTGGCACTACCCCGCACCTCAGGGGCTGTGGTACGTGAGGGGCTGAGAAAACTGTCCCACATCTTAAAGACTGTTCCCCTACCTCTGGCGGATTGGACTTGTGCCTCTCTCGGCTGTACGCCTCGGTTGTCCACTGATTCCTGACCTATGCCGCTAGCGTTTTGTGAGGGGAATGCTTTGCCTACTTCCGTGACTATGGCCTTCCGGAACTGCTGCATTTTGGTTGACCTCTCCTCCACGGGAATAAGAGACAAAAAGTTCTCCTTGTAGCGTGGGTCTAACAGTGTTACCAACCAGTAATGATTGTCGGCCAAGATGTTCTTAACGCGAGGGTCACGAGACAGGCAGCTTACCATAAAGTCAGCCATGTGCGCCAGACTCTTAACAGCCAGGACTTCAGTAGCCTGACCAACAAGATGACTGAACATGCTGTCCTCCTCCTCCTCCTCCTCATCTACCCTGTCCTCTGGCCAGCCACGCTGAACCGAGGATATGACTGGTGTGCATGTCATATCCTCAATTTGGCCGGAGAGTTGCTCCATGTCTTCATCCTCCTCCTCGTCATAGTCCTCCACTGCACGTTGTGATGAGACGAGGCTGGGCTGTGTGTTATCACCCACACCCACTACTGTTTCTTGCTGCAACTCATCGCGCTCCGCCTGCAATGCATCATGTTTGTTTTTCAGCAGAGACCGTTTTAGAAGGCAGAGTAGCGGTATGGTGACGCTAATAATGGCGTCATCACCACTCACCATCTTGGTGGAGTCCTCAAAGTTTTGGAGGATGGTACATAGGTCTGACATCCATCTCCACTCCTCAGGTGTTATGTGTAGAGTTTGACCCATTTCCCGACGGCTTAGGTGATGCAGGTACTCAACAACTGCCCTCTTCTGCTCACATATCCTGACCAACATGTGCAGAGTTGAATTCCAACACGTGGGGACATCACACACCAGTCTGTGAGCCGGAAGATGCAAACGGCGCTGAAAGCCGGCAAGGCCGGCTGAAGCAGTAGGTGACTTTCGAAAATGTGCAGACAGGCGGCGAACTTTTACCAGCAGATCAGACAGCTCTGGGTATGACTTTAGAAACCGCTGAACCACGAGGTTGAGCACATGGGCCACGCATGGAACATGTGTCAGCTGGCCTCGCCTCAAAGCCGCCACCAGGTTCCGGCCATTGTCACACACGACCTTTCCTGGCTTTAGGTTCAGAGGTGTGAGCCAGTGATCTGCCTGCTGTTTCAGAGCTGTCCACAGCTCTTCTGCATTGTGGGGTTTGTCACCTATGCAGATTAGCTTCAGCACAGCCTGTTGCCGCTTCGCCGAGGCAGTGCTGCAGTGCTTCCAGCTTGTGACTGGTGTGGAGGGTACAGTGGATGAGGATGCGCAGGAGGAGGAGGAGGCTGAAGAGCATGACATTCCGGAGCTGTAGAGTGTGGGTGAAACACTGACTGAGGTAGGGCCTGCAAACCTTGGTGTGGGAAGGACGTGTTCCGTCCCTCGCTCAGACTGGGTCCCAGCTTCCACAATATTAACCCAGTGTGCCGTCAACGAGATGTAGCGGCCTTGCCCACAAGCACTTGTCCACGTGTCTGTGGTTAGGTGGACCTTGGGTTAAACAGCGTTGTTCAGGGCACGTGTGATGTTTTGTGACACGTGGTTATGCAACGCGGGGATGGCACACCGGGAGAAATAGTGGCGGCTGGGGACCGAGTAACGTGGGACAGCTGCCGCCATCAGGTCACGGAATGCTTCTGTCTCCACCAGCCTAAAAGGCAACATTTCCAGCGCAAGCAGTTGCGAAATGTTAGCATTTAGAACTGTGGCATGTGGGGTGTTGGCAGTGTATTTGCGCCTGCGTTCAAAGGTTTGCTGAATGGATAACTGAACGCTGCGCTGGGACAAGGACGTGCTTGATGATGGTGTTCTTTCTGCGTAGGCAACTGCAGGTGCAGGAGTGGAGGAGGCTTGTTCGCAGGCAGCATGGACAGGGGATTGGCTCGCATGCACAACCAGCGAAGACGTAGCAGTGACATCAGCAAGCACTGCTCCTCGACTCTGTTGTACTTCCCACAAAGTCGGGTGCTTGGCTGACATGTGCCTGATCATGCTGGTGGTGGTCAGGCTGCTAGTTTTGGTACCCCTGCTGATGCTGGCACGGCAGGTGTTGCAAAGGGCCTTTTTTGAATCATCTGGATCCAACTTAAAAAACTGCCAGACTCGGGAAGACCTAACATTTGTACAGGCACCTTGTGTCGTCGTGTTGTTCCGGGGAACGGTTGCCTGACTTCTGCCTGGGGCCACCACCCTGCTTCTTACTGCCTGTTGTGATGCTACGCCTCCCTCCCCCTGTGCACTGCTGTCCTCGCTCTGCATATCCTCCTGCCAGGTTGGGTCAGTTACTGGATCATCCACCACGTCGTCTTCCTCTTCCGCACCCTGCTCCTCCTCCTGACTTCCTGACAATTGTGTCTCATCATCGTCCACCACTTTTTGAGACACGTTGCCAACTTCGTGAGAACGTGGCTGCTCAAATATTTGGCCATCTGTACAGACGATCTCCTCATGACCCACTTCAATATGAGCTGGCGAGAGGCCAGAATGTGTGAATGGAAACGTGAACAGCTCTTCCGAGTGTCCAAGTGTGGGATCATTAATGTCCGAGGAGGACGTGTACTCAGCCTGGTGGTAGGAAGGAGGATCAGGTTCAGAAATGTGCGGTGCAGTATCACGGCTACTGACACTTGACCGTGTGGAAGACAGAGTGTTTGTGGTGGTGCCAATCTGACTGGAAGCATTATCTGCTATCCAACTAACAACCTGTTGACACTGGTCTTGGTTCAAGAGCGGTGTACTGCTGCGGTCCCCAAGAATTTGGGACAGGACGTGCGAGCGACTAGATGTGGCCCTTTGTTGTGGCGAAATTAGAGCTTGCCCACGACCTCGGCCTCTGCCTGCACCACCATCACGTCCACTTCCTTGTTCCTTGCCAATGCCCTTGCGCATTTTGCAATGCTGTGCACTGCTGACGTGTATATTCACTACTTGTGCGTTATATCAAAGTTTCTGGAAATTGCACACAAGTGCACCTGTACGCTGCCACCAACAGGCACACACGTGCGGTTTTAAAAACCAAGCACGGACGCAATAAGAACCTAACAGGTTTTTTTGGGGAGCGACAATTACAGACAAGTCAGACACTATCTGGACTGTTTTACACTGTGTACACCAGCCCCAGATATGATGAAGGCTGGTATACGGTCACCACTACCCTGCCTGCCTGCCTGCCTGTATACTGGTACAATAGTCCTGACAAGGACTCTTTTGGTCACTAGCCTGTATTCAGACCTGGCTATACCCTGCCTGTATATAGCAACAATAGTCCTGAGAAGGACTCTGCTACTGTACTCCGACCTGGCTATACCCTGCCTGCCTGTATACAACTAGAATAGTCCTGAGAAGGACTTTTGGTCACACTGTTTGCAGCCCTGCAACTGAAAAAGCTATAAAGGGCCGCAAAGCTTTCCCTGAATCAGCGACACTCTCCCTGCACTGACTGTCTGGATAGCTGTGAGCAGAGCACAGCGCGCCGGCCGATATAAAGGCTCGGTCACGCTGTGCAGGCCGGCCAATCACTGCAATTCCACAACTAACAGGGCTGTGGCATTGCAGTGGTCTGCCAGCCAATCCCTGCATGAGGGCTGGCTCTCAAAAGAGCGCCAACATGCAGAAATGAAGACCACGAGTACAGCACGAGTATCGCGAGATTACTCGGTCCCCGCCGAGCAGCCCGAGTACAGCGATACTCGTGCGAGTACCGAGTAGTTACAAGCATGCTCGCTCATCACTAATAATGAGTTGGAGTGTGCAATGCAGGCAGAGGTGCTCTGCAAATGTCTTTGCACTAGTGTGACTATAGCAAAGTCCAATAGCCACGTTTAGGATGCCACTAGGTACACTGAGTGTTTGCTAGTATAATGGCTTAGTTATAATGAGTTGGAGTGTGCAATGCAGGCAGACGTGCTCTGCAAATGTCTTTGCACTAGTGTGACTATAGCAAAGTCCAATAGCCACGTTTAGGATGCCACTAGGTACACTGAGTGTTTGCTAGTATAATGGCTTAGTTATAATGAGTTGGAGTGTGCAATGCAGGCAGAGGTGCTCTGCAAATGTCTTTGCACTAGTGTGACTAGACAACAGTCCAATAGCCACGTTTAGGATGCCACTAGGTACACTGAGTGTTTGCTAGTATAATGGCTTAGTTATAATGAGTTGGAGTGTGCAATGCAGGCAGACGTGCTCTGCAAATGTCTTTGCACTAGTGTGACTATAGCAAAGTCCAATAGCCACGTTTAGGATGCCACTAGGTACACTGAGTGTTTGCTAGTATAATGGCTTAGTTATAATGAGTTGGAGTGTGCAATGCAGGCAGACGTGCTCTGCAAATGTCTTTGCACTAGTGTGACTAGACAACAGTCCAATAGCCACGTTTAGGATGCCACTAGGTACACTGAGTGTTTGCTAGTATAATGGCTTAGTTATAATGAGTTGGAGTGTGCAATGCAGGCAGACGTGCTCTGCAAATGTCTTTGCACTAGTGTGACTATAGCAAAGTCCAATAGCCACGTTTAGGATGCCACTAGGTACACTGAGCGTTTGCTAGTATAATGGCTTAGTTATAATGAGTTGAAGTGTGCAATGCAGGCAGACGTGCTCTGCAAATGTCTTTGCACTAGTGTGACTATAGCGAAGTCCAATAGCCACGTTTAGGATGCCACTAGGTACACTGAGTGTTTGCTAGTATAATGGCTTAGTTATAATGAGTTGGAGTGTGCAATGCAGGCAGACGTGCTCTGCAAATGTCTTTGCACTAGTGTGACTAGACAACAGTCCAATAGCCACGTTTAGGATGCCACTAGGTACACTGAGTGTTTGCTAGTATAATGGCTTAGTTATAATGAGTTGGAGTGTGCAATGCAGGCAGAGGTGCTCTGCAAATGTCTTTGTACTAGTGTGACTAGACAACAGTCCAATAGCCACGTTTAGGATGCCACTAGGTACACTGAGTGTTTGCTAGTATAATGGCTTAGTTATAATGAGTTGGAGTGTGCAATGCAGGCAGACGTGCTCTGCAAATGTCTTTGCACTAGTGTGACTATAGCAAAGTCCAATAGCCACGTTTAGGATGCCACTAGGTACACTGAGTGTTTGCTAGTATAATGGCTTAGTTATAATGAGTTGGAGTGTGCAGAGGACAGGAGGGTACAGTGCCAGGATTGTGGGGCTCTGGGTAGAGGAATGGAAGCCTGCCTTTCTATTCCCTCCTAATAGGGAAATGCAGGGAGGAAATCCCTGACCTTGGCTACACAGACGCTGTCGCTGTTTTCAGGACCTGTCACCTATGGCTCTGACCCTAACGGTTTGAGCCCTTAAAAGGACTGCTAGAAAGTGCTATCCCTAAGCTGTCCAGCGCTGTTTATGGAGCGCATACAGCTGTATCAGCGATAGGACAAAGGACGGAGCTGCGACAGTGATGTCTGACACCAAAGACGCAGAAGAGATAATGGCGTCCTGGAGGAAAATGTCCGGTTTTATAATGCAGGGACATGGGACATGTGACATGGACATCCTATCACACATGCCGTTGCTTCTCTGGCTAAAAGTCCACTTAGCTGTGTGTGTGTCTGGGATTGGCTGACATGCTGGCCCGCTCCACTACACACGCGCGCTTAGGGAAGGAAGACAAGGAAAAAAAAAAAAAATGGCGATCGCCATTATAGAAACAGCAGTGATCTGAAGGCGCTGTTCACGCACACTATACACTGAAATGTCATAATAGTGTGATTCACAGAGTGACTTACACTATTACAGCGGAAACCAAGCTAGGAATTAGCTGTTTTTTTGATGCTAGAACCGTTCTCGAACGTTTCTAGAACTATCGAGCTTTTGCAAAAAGCTCGAGTTCTAGTTCGATCTAGAACAGGCCCCAAAATCACTCGAGCCTAGAACTGGAGAACCTCGAACCACGAACCGCGCTCAACTCTAGATAGCACCCGCCCCCGTCGTTTGTGTGATATGTAGTGATCGCTGCCGTAGTGAACATTATCGCTACGGCAGTGTCACGCGCACATACCTGTGCAGCGACGTCGCTGTGACCGCCGAACAATCCCTCCTTCCAGGGGGAGATGCGTTCGGCGTCATAGCGACGTTACTGCGGCGTCACTAAGCAGCCGTCCAATAGAAGCAGAGAGGCGGAGATAGGTGGGACGTAACATCCCACCCACCTCCTTTCTTCCGCATTGCCGGTGGAGGCAGGTAAGGAGATGTTCGTCGCTCCTGCGGTTTCACACATAGCGATGTGTCATGCGGCAGGAACGATGAACAACATCAATACGTACGAGACAATGATTTTTGGTTTTTGGACGACCTCTCTAAAACCAACGATTTTTGTCTCTTTTGCAATCGTTTAAGGTTGCTCGTACATGTTACATGCTGCGATGTCGCTAACGGCACTGGATGTGCGTCACAAACATTGTGACCCCGATGATAAATTGTTAGCGATGTCGCAGCATGTAAAGCACTCTTTAGAATTAAGGTGCATTTAAACTGGCCTTTTATCGGGAATGAGTTCCCAATAATTGGCCAGGCTAAACAGGATGCCAAATCACCTAACAAATAACTAGAGATGAGTGGACCTGTGAATGTTTGTACGAACTTGAAAACAAAATGAATAGTCATTACTTCCCCTGTCCATCTTCTGTGCCAGCGTCAGTGATTTGTTGCAGTCAGACTGCTGTATACACCCCCACTCTCTGTGTCAGCATCTGTGATTGGTTGCAGACCAGTTTTTTCTATTGTAGTGTAAAATTAAATAAATAATTTTAAAAAGTCAAGTAGGGTCCCCCGTATTTTACAAACCATCCAAGATAAAGCAGCAGCTGGGGTCCCTCAGCTGTCAGCTTTACCTTTGCTGGTTATCAAAAATAGGGGGGACCCCATTTCTTAAATACCGTACATAATTCAAATCAACAATGTCTAGTCCACTCATATTTTTGATAACCAGCCAAGGTAAAGTTGATAGCTGGGGGCTGATATTATGAAGGTGGGAAGGGCGGTTTTGTTATTAGCTCCTCCCATACTAAAATAGCATCCTGCATTCATTAGATGAGCTAATTCTGGCTATTTACCCGGCTCATCCCGATTGCCCTGGTGCGGTGGCAATCAGGGTAATATATGGGGTTAATGATAGCTGTGATTTGTCAAAAATTACAGCTGCCATCAAGCCCTAGGTTAGTAATGGAGAGGTGCCTATGAGACATCCCATTACTAACCTTCTAAAGAAATAAACACAAAACAGAAATTCTGTTATTTGAAATAAAATAAAAAGACATTCTCTTTCACCCACTAATTAAACCCCAAACACCCTGCAGCTTCCACAGTGATGTCCCACAATGATCCTCACCACTACTACATCCAGAGGCTGCTGTGCACAGTAACAGAAAACAGGATCAGTCACTGCAGCTTTTGGAACACCCTGAGGGCACGGCTATGAGGAGAGCGGTGATGTCAGTCAGATTACTGTCTTTCATAGCTGGAGGCTTCCATGGTACAAACTGTGACTGCAGATGAACTCACTACTGGACTGTCAGAATGCGATGCGATGGCAGAGCAGTCTGGGAGCAAGTTCACCTGAGGTCACAGCTGTCGGTTCCCATAGTACACTCTGTTTGAGCCACCTACTGTAATCGCAGGTGAACTCGCTGCCGGATTGCTGGACTTTGGTTATTTTTGATAATCAGCCAAGGTAAAGCAGACCACAGGGTGTTGCAGTACGTAGTTGTCTGTTTTACCTGTGCTGGTTATCAAAATAGGGAGGGAGCTCACATCAATGTTGTTTAATATTTTTTTTTAAGTGGTGCATCGGCAAATCACAGCCATGCCAATACTTCACACAGCTGTGAAAGTGCATGGAAGTGTCCACACCAGAAAAGCTTGCTGATTGGCTGCTCTGCAGCATTTCAACAAGCTATTCGGATGACGAACCCAAACAGGAACTGGTCTTACAGGTAAAAGTCTGTGTTAGGGGCCAAGACCCAGACACCCAGTGTTTGGTACGATCTCTGAATTTTACAATTCCGGTTTACTCATCCCTGCAAACTACAAACAACCATTTTCTGGAGAAAAAAAAAAAATCAGCAAACATAAATTGGACATCCAGGATCTTTTTCTTCCCCAACATATGATGTATGGAGAACCTCATGCACAGTAGGCTGTCAATTCATCACATCTATATTGGTGAGTTTGGCTTATATTATGATGAGTATGGAGGGAAGGGTCTTTACTCTGGTTCACTGTCTGATAGATTTAAATTTCAATTTTCGTGGGCACACAAACATATCACACACTGGAGGTCATATGGTTGGGTTGGGACGATACATCATATCTCTTGCCTTGAGCTGCTCAAGTTTCCATTGTTGACTAATGGGATGTACAATGGGTGCAGATATGTACCAATAAATACATACAGCCTTAGTTGAAGTAAAAGACATGACGAAAAAACGCCTCATTGTATATCTTGGAAGGCGAACCATCTGTCACAGATTGAACAGTAAAGTATTGAATGTGTTAGGAATTATTTAAGTGCATTTTTGGAGACATTGAGCAAGCACACTTCAGACTCTCCAATTACACATCCTCCTGTGGAGCTGGGAAACCAATTACCCACTTCTGTTCTAAAAGGGGGAGAAATCTCAGCACATTGGAGGCTTTGTACTGCAGGTGCTCACAGTGTAATACTATATCGCTATAAACATTTTGTAAGCTCCTGTGATACCAGCCATTATCAAGCAGAGGAGTTATAGGGCCAGAGGACAGACATTTTGCATATTGATGCTCGAACGCAGCATCCTAATTTACTGCGGACTGTTCCAAGCAGCACTAATTTTAACAACTCCACTTCAATTTATCTTGCAACAAAATCAATACAACGAACTCTCCCTTGTGCTCGTCTTAAAAATTGCTCTTGGCCATGATCAGAATGAATTGAGCAATTGCAACATTATGTGGCATTTAACCCCCTGCTTGCCAGGTGATTACCCATACTGCAAATCATTACATTGAAAATATTAATACAATTCATTTTGCCAATTATGTTGCTGATTTTTTTTTTTTTTTTTAAGTGAAATGTGAAACAGAAGATGATTCCGGGAAAAGCAGGGAATTGCTACTAAGTCATTCTGTATTTGGAATTAAAGGGGGGTTTTCCCTTTTCAGAAAATCTTAGTCCCCAGGCGCAGTTTGTTATAATAACAGATAAAGCGCTCATTACTCACTGTCCCTAGGTCCAGCAATTAATCTCCATCGCAGATCTTGGTGCCTGGCATTGGTTTATGTCATATTGACAAAGCTGCAGCCAATCAATGATCTAAGCGGCTCCTAGCAGAGTGTTCCGTCTATATGGAAACCACTTATTGGTTGCCGCTCTGTCAACACAACATAAGTAGGCTACCAAGAAGAAGGTGACTGATGGAAGAATGGAAGAAAGTATGTCTTGTTAATTTGCAGACACATAATTTAATTAACTCCCATGCCAACCTATGTTTCAAACACCACCCACTGCAAAATTAATTTTACTTCATTGTAGATGAATTAGCATATCAACACAAAAATGGCCCTAATGATCTATATAGCCTTTAAATTAGTATGAATCAAAATAGTGTGCTTACAAAGAATCAAAAATTCAATATATTTTTTGCTGCATAATTTTTAAATAGCATGTATTTCAAAGTGGGACCTTATTTCTCATAGGCTGTGCACTGAATAAGTAGTATATACTGTATATACAGTACACACCACCTCCATCCACTGCACATAAATAACCCTAAGTAATCTATAAAATAGAGATACAACAATATGGAGCGTCTTAAATTAACTAAGATAAAAGTTTGACAACCAATCCAGCAATGGCAACACGTCATACTCTAAAAAACATATACTAAGACCCACCTCTTCCAACAAGCCTACAACCTACAATAACCCTCAGTCCAGTACACCACTGCTCAACCAGCTCTGTCCTCACCTATTGTACCCTCACCCATTCCCTGTAGACTGTGAGCCCTCGCGGGCAGGGTCCTCTCTCCTCCTATACCAGTCTGTTTTGTACTGTTAATGATTGTTGTACGTATACCCTCTTTCACTTGTAAAGCGCCATGGAATAAATGGCGCTATAATAATAAATAAGAATAATAATAATACTAACATGTTAATTGGTTTGCTGCAAAATTGACTGCAGCTTGCATAGGTGTGTTTAAGATATTGGTAACAGATTGCCAGAGCAATTCAGGTCAGGAATTGATGTGAATTACAATCTCTGAATAGCATTGCAGAATATTTTGCTGCCATATAAGCAACAGAAAGTGATAAGGATATGTGAGCTCTCCTGACATTTCTAGTTATTAAGAAAAGCACACCAACATAAGATCAAAAGTGTCCCTTTCTAGTTTAATTTCAACACTTCAATCGGTTTGATGGATAATTATAATTAATACATACTAGAGACAAACAAACATCATACAAAAAAAGGAGCATATACCCCTTCCGGAACCAGCAGAGACCTTTGAAGCAGTATGCATTATATCCACAGGGCTACTGAGTGGTGTGTATGCCTCCTTGTTTATTTCTAAAATCATCGATGTCTACATTTTTTTTGTTTGTTTAAGACAATCCCTTTATATTTTACAGCATACACAAATACATTATTATTATATGAATAAATTACACATACACAGATTCAGAAAGATTTGGACAGAAACATGAGTTTTGGCATTTTACCTTTTTACCAAAAGATGTTATATAACCAGTATGGGCTTAAAGTGCAGACTCTCAGCTTTAATTTGAGGATATTCACATCCTAATTGGAATAATGGTTTAGGAATTATAGATCTTTAATATGTAGATGATTTCTTTTGAAGAGACCAAAAGCAATTGGATAATAATATCAAATATTCTTTAATGGACTGCATGGGCTTTTCCATCATCAATTAAGCAGTTGAAAGGTCTGGAGCTGACTCCAAGTGTGGCATTTGCATTTGGAAGCTGTTGCTGTGAACCCACAACATGTGGTCAAATAAGCTTTCAATGGAAGAGTAACAGACTGAGAAAAGAGAAGAAATCCATCAGGTAGATATAAAAAATGTTAGGAGTGGCCAAATCAACATTTTAGTACATTCTGCAAAAAAAGAGCACACTGATGAGCTTCGGAGATCAAAAGACATTGATGTCCATGAAAGTCACAAGTGATGGATGACTGCAGAATCCTTTCCATGGTGAAAAAAAAACCCTTCACAATCTCTACAAAAGTGAAGAACACTACTCAGGAAGTAGGTGCAAACTTATATACTAATATATAAACTAATCAGCCTTAAAATAGAAAGATCAGATTAGATATTGTAAATACATCTAAAGCACTGACCTAGTTCTAGAAAAGCATTCTTTGGATATATGAAACTAAGGGGCACTTTGCACACTACGACATCGCAAGCCGATGCTGCGATGCCGTGCGCGATAGTCCCCGCCCCCGTCGCAGCTGCGATATCATGGTGATAGCTGCCGTAGCGAACAATATCGCTACGGCAGCTTCACACGCACTCACCTGCCCTGCGACGTCGATCTGGCCGGCGAACCGCCTCCTTATTAAGCCTCACCAGCCTCACGGGCGGGTCATGAGGCTGGTGAACTTATGCAGATTGGTGCTTGCAGAGATCCCAGCAACAGTATTATACTCAGAGCATCAGATTATTTTTGATTATACTGTGGTCATTCTGGCCACTCCTTGGTTCAATGTTTCAAATAGAATGATGAATTTCTTAAGAAAGGAAAAAAAAGATACTCTGAGGTGTAAAGCGAACCCGCCCCCGTCGGTTGTGCGTCATGGGCAAATCGCTGCCCGTCGCGCACAACCTTGCTTACCCCCGTCACATGGACTTACCTGTCCTTTCTAAGGAGGCGGGTCGTGCGGCGTCACAGTGATGTCACACGGCATCCGTCCAATAGAAGCGGAGGGGCGGAGATGAGTGGGACGTAAACATCCCGCCCACCTCCTTCCTTCCGCATTGCCGGCGTGAGCCACAGGACGCAGGTAGGAGATGTTCCTCTCTCCTGTGGCTTCACATACAGCGAAGTGTGCTGCCGCAGGAACGAGGAACAACATCGTAACATCGGTATTTCCCAATTCATGGAAATGCCGGACCCTACACCGATGATACAATAACGACGCTTTTGCGCTCGTTAATCGTATCAAAAAGGATTTACACACTACGATATCGACTGCGACGCCGGATGTGCGTCACTTTTAATTTGACCCCACTGACATCGCAGCTGCGATGTCGTGGTGTGCAAAGTGCCCCTAAGATGATTGGAAGAAGAAACTATGGCAAAAGCTTGGAATGGCTCATGAGCCAAAGCATACCACTTCCTCTGTAAAACATGGCTGTAGCAGTGTGATGGCATGGGCATCCAATCGTATGGGGTCACTTGTGCTTATTGATTATGTGACTGAAGACATAAGCAGCCACATGAATTCTGAAGTATACAGGACTATAAATTCGGCTCAGATTCAACCAAAAGCAGCATGGTTCATTTGACGGCGCTTCACTTGCACTGTGACTTAGCAGGGAAGGAAACTGACAACACAGCAAAAGGTCACCGAATCGAGTCCTGAACCCGAGGTATGACAATGCCCCCCTTCTATGAGGGGCCATTGTACCCTCAGAAACTCTCATCCTCTGACATCAATGATGGAACTCTCTCACTAGGCGATCCG
This sequence comes from Anomaloglossus baeobatrachus, assembly GCF_048569485.1. NCBI lineage: Eukaryota > Metazoa > Chordata > Amphibia > Anura > Aromobatidae > Anomaloglossus > Anomaloglossus baeobatrachus. Next base: position 717,561,339 of record NC_134353.1, on the reverse strand, counting down.
CATATAGATCTTCTGAATTTATCTAGGAGTTATGTTCAGGACCATAACCCTTACACTTGACAAGATACACAAATAATGTCTGGAAACCAGAACTCACTCCGCCTCATACTCCCGATGCTTCTCCAAATCCATCTCATTTATGTCCTGAGGACCAGATCTCCTTTCAAACCTCTTAGCAAAAGTAGAATAAAAGGAGTTATTGATCTACTGAACCACAGGAAGTTGATGTTTCACCGTCACAGAATCTAAGATTTTAATCTTATAAAGACCTACAAATTTGGGAGCAAATTTCTTAGATGACACTTAAAGGCTTACTTTTTTGAGGACAACTACACAAACTCCCCCACCCTATGGACAAAAGCCTTCCTATGTCTGCAGTACGCACTTTCTCGGCCTGGTCACTAGTTACCAAAAGACTCTGCCCTACCTCTCTCTAGACTATAATCAAGTCAGGAAGTAAATTTCCCCTCTGCCAAGGAGGACTGCAAACCTGAAAAATTCCCAAAAGCCAGATGAAAACCCACACAAAAAAATGGCGAAGCCCCAGTATCCGTAGATGTACGGTTATTAAAGGGACTCTGTCAGGATGTTTTTGCTATGTAATCTGAAGACAGTATGTTGTAATGAAGTTTACAGTCAGCCAACTCTAATCTCCAAGCCTGCTTTTGTTTACCTGCAATGTTAATTTAAACCTCTTAGCTTTATCATTAGTGGGGCTGTGCAGCACATGAGCTGTAGTCCGACTCTGCCCCCCTCTGTGATTAGCAGCTTCTGTCTTTGGAAATGTACACTGAAAGCCTGGTGTGGGTGGGGACAGCTCATGGAGGTATGCTTCATACAAAAAATAAAATCTTTCACTGTGTCAAAACGGCTGCAGCAACTAATCTAAGTGATACATTGTTAGATTCAGATGCTCTTTGCCTACATTATGCTGCTCTTGGATGAGGTAGCAAAAACCTGCTGACAGATACCCTTTAATAGCAAATTCAGGAAGGGGCAGAAATTTTACCCATGCCACCTGTTTAGATGAAACAAAACATCTCAAATACTGTTCTACCTCTCGGTTCATCCTCTCTGTCTGGCCATTAGTCTCGGGATGATAACTTGAGGAAAATGACAGTGTAATACCCAAACTGGAGAAAAAAAATCATTCCAAAAGCTAGTCAAAAACTGAACCTATTTATATAAAATAAAGTTCTTGGGAACCCCAAGTAATTTAATGATATAAGAGATATACAACATATCTAAACTCTTAACAATGGGCAACTTTTGAAGAGGAACCAAATGAACCATCATGCTGAAACTGTCCACCTCCACCCACACCACCGTATCACTGCCACAATAAGATGAATTAGTGATAAAGTCCATGGACAAATGGGACCAAGGCTGTGATGGAACCTTGTTAGGTAAGATATGACCTGCTGTGGCCTGATGAGATGTTTCAGCACTGGCACATATTTTGCATTTACAGACATACTCATCAACATCCTTACAGGCATTCTACCAACAAAAGGATCTGAAAAGAGATCTCCAAGTGGCATAAGAACCTGAATGCCCAGTCAAAACAGAATCATGCACTTCATTCAGAAGATCTGTGTGTAAAGAGGACGGTACATAAAGTTTGTTCAGAAGCAAGACCTCCAGTGCACTATCCTGAGCATGCTGAATACGCTGTCAAATATCCACCCCTACAGTAACAGATCAAAAAAGGGTCTGCCAGGCCTGTCTAGCATTCAGGCACTAAGCTGTGTCAACATATAGCAGGTTTTTATGATTAGTTAGGACTGTTACCTTACGTCTATCCCCCTGCAATCAATGTGTCCATTCCTCAAAGGCTCTTTTAACCCCAGAAGCTCACAGTCACCTATAACATAGTTAGACTCCCCTTAAGAGAACTTCTGGGAATAAAAAGCACAAGGATAAAAATACCCTTTTTTTCCCAAATGCACACCCCCCATCACCACAGAAAAAGTGTCTACCTTGACAACGAAAGGCAGATCAACCTCAGGTTGACTGACAACAGGAACCTTAGAGAAGGCTGTCTTGAGGGCAGAAAGGTCTATTCCCTTTTTGGTTATATCAGTTAAAGGTTTGACTGTGACATTCCTAATGAACGTCCAATAATAATTTGCAAAACCAAAAAAGCCTCTGCAATGCTGTAAGGTTACTCAGTTGCACCCAATCAAAAACGGTCTGTACCTTAACTGGATCCATCCAAACAAAACCAAAATGTCCTTATAAGTGTAAGGGCCCAGGGACAGAGGACCTCAAATGTTCTATATGTCACAGTTGCTGTTCTGGCACAAGGGTGCAGGGGCTGTGTTCCCTGGGTGGTCTACAAGGCCCTGATGTTCCCTGCTATCCACCCCCACACAGTATCCACAGCTGATGGACAGTCCACAGACACGGTCTTGGAGATAACAGTTGCTTTAATACAGCAGGAACAAAGGAAAACAACACGGAATATACAATATGTTTCACGGTCTTTTGTGGGTAGGCCACGGCAAATACAGCTTGGTGTTGAATACTGAAGTGTAATTAGGGTTCTGTAGCTTTAAGAGCACGATTTGCTTCAGATTTAATACTGGTATGCCTTTAGAAGCAGGTTCAGAGTCTCTTGAGCTTAGAGGGTAGATATAATAAGATTGTACAGACCTGGAGTCCTGGGGTTAATTTCACTGGGGTTAATTTCACTAATGTCACTAGTTCAGACACGTGCAGTACATGTAAGCAAATGTAAATAGTTGCCCAGCACGCTACGGGGACCGGACGGCTGGTGCGTGGACAATGGCATGAAAGCCAATAATATTGCAGTGGGGTGGGAGACCCTCAGACTTCCCCAATCTGCATGCAGTAGGGTCTTGTATATAATCAGTATGCCCTACTGTCTGAAGAGATGCACAATGTATATCTGGCCAGTGAGGATTCAGGATAGGAAGCCTTCAGCATATTGGCTGTAAAAGTCAGGAAATGATAAATTTCTAGGCCTCGGCCTAGTAGGAGTCTTGTGGTGAAGAGAAACTCCACATAATGTCTCCGCTCAGAGGAGACTCAGCCAGAACCAGAACATTCCAGTTCTTTTCAGACAGAGGCTGGAGAATAGCTCCACCTATTGAGCCATGTGACCAAGAACTAGCCAATAGGATAACACCCAATGAACACTTCAGATTCTTACAGTTTTCACCAGTAGATGGTGCTAGAACACAACAAATGAGAAATGCTTTACTTATAACTAGAGTTGAGCGCAGTTCGCGGTTCTCCAGTTCGCGGTTCGAGTGATTTTGGGGGCTGTTCTAGATCGAACTAGAACTCGAGCTTTTTGCTAAAAGCTCGATAGTTCTAGATACGTTCGAGAACGGTTCTAGCAGCAAAAAGCAGGGCTTTTTACAGCTACAGTGTGCAGGAGCCATCGCTGGCAGCCTGCCAGAAGCTGGTAACCAAGATAAACATCGGGTATCCAAGCAAAGCGCTTTGGTTAGTAACCCGATGTTTATCCTAGTTACGTGCAGGAAGCCCACACTTCCCCGCTCAGCTCGCTCTGCCCCCTCCTGCCCGCGGCATGTACACACGTACACACACACACACACACACACACACTCTGCACACACACTCTGCACACATGGTCCCGCTCTGCTTACCTGCGGTGATGAAGTCCCGCCATCCCGACCTCAGCACTGTCACTGTCCTCCATGGCTGCCACTTGTCACATCACCTTCTCTCTCTTCCGACCCGAGACTGACTAGCGGTGACGTCGCGATACTTGGCTGTGAAGGCGGCGGTCATTGAACTCAGTGACAGGTGCTGTCGGCAGTGCAGGAGATCAGCGCAGGTAATGTACCTCGCTGACAGCAGCACTTGTCATCCCCTGCAGTGACCTGGGCTGACCCATTGATGTTAGCTCAGGTCACTGCATTGCTCTCCCAGCCAATGGGGAACATCCTGCTCTTCATTGACTGGGACAGTGTGGATCGTCATGGCAACCCCTTGGATTACAGCAGACCTGGATTTGTTTTTCTTTCTAATAAATTGGTTAAAGAGGGAATGTTTTGGGGAGTGTTTTTTCAAATAAAAATGTGTTTGTCATCTATTTTTTTTTATTACTGACTGGGTTGGTGATGTCGGGTATCTGATAGACGCCTGACCTCACCAACCCCAGGGCTTGATGCCAGGTGACATTACACATCTGGTATTAACCCCATATATTACCCCGTTTGCCACCGCACCAGGGCGCGGGATGAGCTGGGGCGAAGCACCAGGATTGACGCATCTAATGGATGCGCCACTTCTGGGGCGGCTGCGGCCTGCTATTTTTAGGCTGGGGAGAGTCCAATAACCATGGACCTCCCTAGTCTGAGAATATCAGACCCCAGCTGTCTGCTTTAGCATGGCTGGTGATCCAATTTTGGGGGGACCCCTACGTGTTTTTTTTTTTAAATTATTTATTTAATTTAAAATAACAGCGTGGGGTGCCCTCAGTTTTGGATTACCAGCCAAGGTGAGGTTGCCAGCTGTGGTCTGCAGGCTGCAGCCGTCTGCTTTACCCTAGCTGGCTACAAAACTAGGGGGAACCCTACGTCATTTTTTTTTTCATTTTTTTGGCTAAATACAAAGCTAAGCACCCCTTAGTGCCACATGAAAGGCACCAAAGGGTGCAAAATTACAAAATGCAGAAGAGTGGGACATTATGTGCATTTCTGCCATTATAATGACAGAAAAGACTGATATGAAGTGTACAAGCACAAGAAAATCACCAGAGCGCTCTACGCTGTGAAAAGCAGTAGAAAATGGCACTGGAGTGAACATGTGACCGCCTCATGTAGGATGAAGCTATGGATCCTGGGTAAATTTATGCATTTACCCTCCTTCAATTTTTTTGCAGTACACATAAAAAACGGAAGGCACACGGATGACAAACAGATGACATACGGACCGTCTACGGAACGGAAACGGATGCCACTCGGATGCACCCGTGAAAAAAACGGACTGTTTTTTGCAGACCGCAAAAATGGATCGGTCGTGTTAATGTAGCCTTATTCTGATCTGCCGTTTATAAACAGCAGGCAGAAATAAGTGAATAGCGCCCCCCGGCGTCAGAAAATCTCCGGGGTTTCAGGGCTAGCTGAGACCCTGGAGATCATGATTCAGGACGGCTTTTCCGGTCCCCGCTCACGTGATCACAGGTATACACCGTACACCGATGATCACGTTACAGGAAATGACAGCGCCGGTAAAAAATTATTTATCTCCCATCTGGCATGAACAAACACTTCTTCTCCACTTCTTCTCCACTTCTCCACTTCTTCTCCACTTTTTCTCCACCTTTTCTCCACTTTTTGTCCACTTTTTGTCCACTTTTTCTACATTTTTTCTCCACTTTTTCTACATTTTTCTCCACTTTTTCTCCACTTCTTCTCCACCTTTTCTCCACTTTTTCTCCATTTTTTCTCCACTTTTTCTACATTTTTTCTCCACTTTTTTCTCCACTTTTTCTCCACTTTTTCTCCACTTCTTCTCCACTTCTTCTCCACTTTTTCTCCACTTTTTCTACATTTTTTCTCCACTTTTTCTACATTTTTTCTCCACTTTTTCTCCACTTTTTCTCCACTTTTTCTCCACTTTTTCTCCACTTTTTCTCCACTTCTTCTCCACTTTTTCTACACTTTTTCTACACTTTTTCTACACTTTTTCTCCATTTTTCCTCCACTTTTTCTCCATTTTTTCTACAATTTTTCTACACTTTTTCTACACTTTTTCTACACTTTTTCTCCACTTTTTCTCCACTTTTTCTCCACCTTTTCTCCACTTTTTCTCCATTTTTTCTCCACTTTTTCTCCACTTTTTCTCCACTTTTTCTCCACTTTTTCTCTACTTTTTCTCCACTTTATCTCCATTTTTTCTCCACTTTTTCTCCACTTTTTCTCCACTTTGTCTCCACTTTTTCTACATTTTTTCTCCACTTTTTCTCCACTTTTTCTCCATTTTGTCTCCATTTTTTCTCCACTTTTTCTCCACTTTTTCTCCACTTTTTCTCCACTTCTTCTCCACTTTTTCTCCACTTTTTCTCCACCTTTTCTCCACTTTTTCTCCACTTTTTCTCCGTTCTTTTTCTATGGTCGGTCTACCCATTAGCTCTGCCATGCATAGTGTAGCCCTACACCTACTGCACATGTTACTTTATGATTGACATCTCTTTCGTACCAGAGCTGTCTAAGCCTACTCTGACCCCATATTTGTCATTACTATATTGTCCTTGTACTGTATTATGACATTTGTATCATGTGTTTCATTTCTTGCTGTGTTGCAATTTTTTTGCTGCATCCCAATTGTACCTCTACATTGTTCGAGTTTATGTTATTGTTCTCTCACTCTTATGTGATACTGATTATTGTCATTTTTCATGATTACATGCAGATAAGTCCAATCTGACGAAGGCTCAGGCCGAAACGTCATTTGTAACTTGTTTTGGACAAAAACATATATGCTTATGAAAAAAATGTTTTTCTTAATATGGACCAATAAAGAGTGATTTTGCATTACTATCCATTGTGACTAAAGCTGGTGTCACACTAAGCGACAGCGACAACGACGTCGCTGTTACGTCACCATTTTCGGTGACGTAACAGCGACCTTGTAAGTCGCTGTTATGATCGCTGCTTAGCTGTCAAACACAGCAGAAGCAGCGATCATAACGTCGCTGTGCTACATGTGCAGAGAGCAGGGAGCCGCGCTTAGCGCTGGCTCCTTGCTCTCCTAGGTACAGTACACATCGGGTTAATTAACCCGATGTGTGCTGCAGCTACATGTCACAGTGCAGAGAGCAGGGAGCCGCGCTTAGCGCTGGCTCCTTGCTCTCCTAGGTACAGTACACATCGGGTTAATTAACCCGATGTGTGCTGCAGCTACATGTCACAGTGCAGAGAGCAGGGAGCCGCGCTTAGCGCTGGCTCCTTGCTCTCCTAGGTACAGTACACATCGGGTTAATTAACCCGATGTGTGCTGCAGCTACATGTCACAGTGCAGAGAGCAGGGAGCCGTGCTTAGCGCTGGCTCCTTGCTCTCCTAGGTACAGTACACATTGGGTTAATTAACCCAATGTGTGCTGCAGCTACATGTCACAGTGCAGAGAGCAGGGAGCTGCGCGCACTGCTTAGCGCTGGCTCCTTGCTCTCCTTGCTACAGTATACATCGGGTTAATTACCCGATGCGTACTGCAGCTACATGTGCACAGAGCAGGAGCCGGCACTGGCAGCAAGAGCGGAGGCTGGTAACGAAGGTAAATATCGGGTAACCAGGGAAAGGTCTTCCCTTGGTTACCCGATGTTTACGCTGGTTACAGCTGCCAGACGCCGGCTCCTGCTCCCTCTGCTCGCTTCATTTCGTCGCTCTCTCGCTGTCACACACAGCGATGTGTGTGTCACAGCGGGAGAGTGACGACCAAAAAATGAAGCTGGACATTCAGCAATGACCGGCGACCTCACAGCAGGGGCCAGGTCGTTGCTGGATGTCACACACAATGACAGCGACGGGACGTCGCTGCAACGTCACAGAAAATGGTGACGTAGCAGAGACGTCGTTGTCGTCGTCGTTATGTGTGACACCAGCTTTACTGACTTAGTCTGGGAGATTTAGAGTGCCGAGGTTACTCACTAATTTTATCTATTATTACCTCTGAGCACCTATATACCAGTGAGCAGAGCTTCCTCTACAGTAGTTCTCCTGATTAGGCATGCCCTTACCTCATGAGCAGGGAATTGCAGCTTTGGTAGCAACCATTACGACATGGACTCTGCTGCTGTGGACCCGGGGAGAGTGAGTGCAGATTCATTGCACCCACACTCCTCACATGAAGGGTCCGCACTCCAAGAAAATGGGGGATACGTTCCCTGAGTGTCTCCCCCCCATATTCTAGACGGTCCAGAGTCGTCGTGGGACCCCTTTATTTTTTTTCTTACAATAAATTGGTGAAAGAGGAAATGTTTTGGGGACCGTTTTTTCAAATAAATTTCTTTTGTCGATTTTTTTTTTGTTAGTACTGACAGTTTATGATGTTGGGTATCTAATAGACGCCATGACATCACAAACTGCTGGGCTTGATCTCAGGTGACTTTACAGCTAGTATCACCCCGATTTATTACCCCATTTGCCACTGCACCAGGGCACGGGAGGAGCTGGGGTGAAGCGCCAGGATTGGCGCATCTAGTGGATGCGCCACGTCTGGGGTGCCTGCGGCCTGCTATTTTTAGGCTGTGAAGGCCCAATAACTATGGACCTTCCCACCCTGAGAATACCAGACCACAGCTGTCCGCTTTACCTTGGCTGGTGATCCAATTTGAGGGGGACCCTACTTTTATTGTGTAATTATTAATATTTATAAAATAATTATAAAAAAGAGCCTGAGGGGACCTCCTCATTGGATCCCCAACCACGGTAAAGCTGCCAGCTGTGGTTTTCAGGCTACAGCCGTCTGCTTTACCCTAGCTGGCTATCAAAAATGGGGGGACCCAACGTCATTTTTTTTTTAACTATTTTTTAAATAGAAAAAATTAATGGGCTTCCCTGTATTTTGATTGCCAACCAAGGTAACGGCAGGCAGATGGGGGTGGCAACCCATAGCTGTCTGCTTTATCTGCGCTGAGAATCAAAAATACCGCGGAGCGCTACGTCATTTTTTTAAAGATTTATTTTTACAGCACTGTGATGTCCAGCAATTAAAATACAGGGAAGCCCATTTTGTTTTTAGTTATTTAAATAAATAATTAAAAAAATATATATGGGCTCCCGCTGCATTTTTTGTATTGCTAGCTAAGGGTAATCCAAGCAGCTACTGGCTGCTAACCCCCACTGCTTGGTGTTACCTTCACTGGCAATGGAAAATCCAGGGAAGCATTTTTTATTTCTTTTGCCAAAAAACTACAAAAAAAGGACGTGAGCTTCGCCATATTTTTGTATGCTAGCCAGGTATAGCAGGCAGGTGCTGGAAGAGTTGGATACAGCGCCAGAAGATGGCGCTTCTATGAAAATGCCATTTTCTGAGGCGACTGCCATCTGCAATTCGCAGCAGTGGGGCCCAGAAAGCTCAGGCCAACCTGTGCTGCGGATTCCAATCCCCAGCTGCCTAGTTGTACCTGGCTAGACACAAAAATGGGGCGAAGCCTACGTCATTTGTTTTCTAATAATTTCATGAAATTCATGAAATAATAAAAAAAGGGCTTCCCTTTATTTTTGGTTCCCAGCCGGGTACAAATAGGCAACTGGGGGTTGGGGGCAGCCGTACCTGCCTGCCATACCTGGCTAGCATACAAAAATATGGCGAAGCCCACATAATTTTTTCAGGGGGCAAAAAACTTCTGCATACAGTCCTGGATGGAGTATGCTGAGCCTTGTAGTTCTGCAGCTGCTGTCTGTCTGTATGGAGAAGAGCAGACAGCAGCTGCAGAACTACAAGGCTCAGCATACTCCATCCAGGACTGTATGCAGAAGTTTTTTGCCCACCAAAAAAATGACGTGGGCTTCGCCATATTTTTGTATGCTAGCCAGGTACAGCAGGCAGCCACGGGCTGCCTCCAACCCCCAGTTGCCTATTTGTACCCGGCTGGGAACCAAAAATATAGGGAAGCCCGTTTTTTTTAATTATTTCCCTTATTTCATGAAATAATTAAAAAACAAATGACTTGGGCTTCGCCCCATTTTTGTGTCCAGCCGGGTACAACTAGGCAGCTGGGGATTGGAATCCGCAGCACAGGTTAGCCCGAGGTTTCTGGGCGCCTCTGCTGCGAATTTCAGTCCGCAGCCGTCCCAGAAAATGGCGCTCTCATAGAATCGCCATCATCTGGCGCTGTATCCAACTCTTCCAACAGCCCTGGAGCCGGGTGGCTTGTTGGGTAATCATGAGTTAATACTGGCTTTGTTTTACTAGCCAGTATTAAGCCAGAGATTCTTAATGTCAGGCACGTTTGACCCGGCCATTAAGAATCTCCAATAAAGGGTTAAAAAAAAGACACCACACAGAGAAAAAATACTTTAATAGAAATAAATACACAGACACATTAGAGACTCCATCTTTATTACCCCCTGTCAGCCCTCCACGATCCATGGTCTTCTGTCTTTCTCGTTCAACAAATGCAGCTCTGCTACATCACTGCTGCATAAGGGAAGACGCTGCTTCCCGTGCAGAAATCACTCTGTGAAAGCTGCACGAGAAGCAGCGTGCAGCCTTCACTCCGTGAGTGATCAGTGCTGCTAGCGGTAACAGCGGTAACGCTGACAGACGCGTTACCATAGCAACGGTGCTCCCGGAGCCGCAGTTAGTGGTGACGTCACCACTAACTGCGTTGCTATGGCAACGGTGATTTCCGTTAATGACCGGCTGTGTCAGCCGGTCCCTAACGGAACGGGGAGTCGACCGTGTGCTAGAGCATGTCGCCGGTACACGGCGATACACAAATATGCACCGTGTACCGGACAGATGCACTCGCAGGTCCTACATGACACGTCATAGTCATGTGACCAGTCTGTAGCCAATGAGATAATAGCTACGTGACTGGTCACATGGCTATTTTGACGTCACGATAGGTCCTGCATTTCTGCTGGCAGTGCCGGTCACCGGGAGGATTCAGCGATCATTGGATGGAATAGCGGCAGGAGACAGAGTGCAGGAGGGATCGCGGGGACCGGTAAGTGTTATGACAATGTTTATTAACTGTATGTGTACATTTATAATGCATTTTTATGTGTTTGTGTTTGCCTCCCATTATAGCCTATTGGTTCGAGTTCGGTTCGTCGAACGTTCGACCAACCGAACTCGAACGGGAGCTCCGTTCGGCGAACCGACCTCGAGCCGAACCGCGACCGGTTCGCTCATCTCTACTTATAACATATAACATGATATTACATATAAGAGAATGTACTTAAAGAAACAGACACAATCTGGACCGGGCCACTACATAAGTGTACCTGCTGAACATCAAATTTACATTTCTCCACTTTAGCAAATATATGGTGCAATCTGAAGGACCTGTCAGACATGCTTATCATGCTCCCACAAGAACATGAGTAAATCAATATGTCATTCAAATAAATCACCAGAAATCTACCCAGCAGAGCACACAAAATGTCATTTATGAAGTTTTGAAAAACTGCTAAAGCACTGGTCAACCCGAACGGTATCACTAAAGTTTCAAAATGACCTTCAGGTGTATTGAAAGTGGTTTTCCATTCATCACCCTGTTGAACACATATGAGGTTATATGCCCCTCTCAAGTCAAGTTAAGAAAATCTTTTAGTGCCAGTTAGTTGATTAAACAGGTCAGGGGCAAGGGGTAAAGGATAAGGATTATGTGATCTTATTATCTCTCTAAAATCCGAGCATGGATGCAACAGGTCATCTTTCTTTTTAACCAAAAAGAACCCTACGGCAACTGGAGAGATGGCTGGTTGTACAGTGGGTATGGAAAGTATTCAGACCCCTTTACATTTTTCACTCTTTGTTTCATTGCAGCCATTTAGTAAATTAAAAATAGTTCATTTTTTTCTCATTAATGTACACTCTGCATCCCATCTTGAGAGAAAAAAACAGAAATTTAGAAATTTTGGCAAATTTATTAAACAAGAAACACTGAAATATCACATGGTCATAAATATTCAGACCCTTTGCTCAGACACACATATTTAAGTCACATGCTGTCCATTTCCTTGTGATTCTCCATGAGATGGTTCAACTACTTCTTTGGAGTCCAGCTGTGTTTTATTAAAGTGATAGGACTTGATTTGGAAAGGCACACACCTGTCCTTATAAGACCTCACAGCTCACAGTGCATGTCAGACCAAATGAGAATCATGAGGTCAAAGGAACTTCCCAAGGAGCTCAGAGACAGAATTGTGGCAAGGCACAGATTTGGCCAAGGTTACAAAAGAATTTCTGCAGTACTCAAGGTTCCCAATGAGCACAGTGGCCTCCATAAATCTTAAATGGAAGATGTTTGGGACCACCAGAACTCTTCCAAGACCTGGCCGTCCAGCCAAGCTGAGCAATCATGGGAGAAGAGCCTTGGTGAGAGGGTTAAACAAGAACTCCAAGATCACTGTGGCTGAGCTCCAGAAATGCAGTAGGGAGATGGGAGAAAGTTCCACAAAGTCAACTATCACTGCAGCCCTCCTCCAGTTTGGCCTTTATGACAGAGTGGCCTGATGGAAGCCTCTCCTCAGTGCAAGACATATGAGTAAAAAGCTGTGGAGAAGAAGCGCAATAGGGTTTTACCCCAATAACACACGGGGTAGAGACAGGGAGCAGTAATACTCACCAAGTGAAGTTGTGAAAGTCACAACTACTATGCAGTCATGGAAAGTTTTGATCAAGGCAGCAGCAACCCAGACTGCAGATAACAGAGAACAATAGAGGAAAATAGGTTTTTTTTTAAGCCGCGCCAATGATCACTTCTCAGGTATTCCGATTAATGGATCTTTATTTTGCACAGGTCTACGCGTTTCTGGAGTCTCAGCTCCCTTCCTCACGACCATCAGGCATAAGAACACATCAAATCTCCTTTGATTTGATGTGTTCTTATGCCTGATGGTCCTGAGGAAGGGAGCTGAGACTCCAGAAACGCGTAGACCTGTGCAAAATAAAGATCCATTAATCTGAATACCTGAGAAGTGATCATTGGCGCGGCTTAAAAAAACCCTATTTTCCTCTATTGTTCTCAGTGCAAGACATATGAAAGCCCACATACAGTTTGCAAAAAAACACATGAAGGACTCCCAGACTATGAGAAATAAGATTCTCTGGTCTGATGAGACGAAGATAGAACTTTTTGGTGATAATTCTAAGCGGTGTATATGGAGAAAACTAGGCACTGCTCATCACCTGCCCAATACAATCCCAACAGTGAAACATGGCGGTGGCAGCATCATGCTGTGGGGGTGTTTTTCCGCTGCAAGGACAGGATGACTGGTTGCAATTGAAGAAAAGATGAATGTGGCCAAGTACAGAGATATCCTGGAAGAAAACCTCTTCCAGAGTGCTCTGGACCTCAGATTTGGCCGAAGCTTCACCTTCCAACAAGACAATGACCCTAAGCACACAGCTAAAATAATAAAGGAGTGGCTTCAGAACAACTCTGTGACCATTCTTGACTGGCCCAGCCAGAGCCCTGACCTTAACCCAATTGAGCATCTCTGGAGATACCTGAAAATGGCTGTCCATCAACGTTCACCATCCAACCTGATGGAACTGGAGATGATCTGAAAGGAGGAATGGCAGAGAATCCTCAAATCCAGGTGTGAAAAACTTGTTCCATCATTCACAAGAAGACTCATGGCTGTACTAACTCAAAAGGGTACTTTTCCTCAATAATGAGCAAAGGGTCTGACCATGTGATATTTCAGTTTTTCTTGTTTAATAAATTTTCAAAAATTTCTACATTTCTGTTTTTTTTCTGTTAAGATGGGGTGCAGAGTGTACATTAATGAGAAAAAATGAACTATTTTTCAATTTATCAAATGGCTGCAATGAAGCAAAGAGTGAAAAATTTAAAGGGATCTAAATACTTTCCATACCCACTGTATATACCCCTTGGCCAGACTCTTTTGACTATACTCTATTAATGCCTCCCTCTCAGGAAAAGGGATGATAAACAAATGGGATATAGTCATTTTAGCATAAGGTATGAAGTCAATAGCACAATAACATGTCCTGTTCAGCAGAAGAACATCACATTCAGTCTCAGAAAAGTCAACATCGAAGTCCTGAATGAATTATGGAAGGTAAACCTTATAGAACTTAAGGATCCAAAAAAAGAGCAACACCTAGAGTTAGGGGTACTTTGCACGCTGCGACATCGCAAGCCGATGCTGCGATGCCGAGCGCGATAGTCCCCGCCCCCGTTGCAGCTGCGATATCCTTGTGATAGCTGCCGTAGCGAACATTATCGCTACGGCAGCTTCACATGGACTCACCTATCCTGGGACGTCGCTTATTAAGGGGGCGGGTCGTGCGGCGTCACTGCGACGTCACACGGCAGGCGGCCAATAGGAGCGGAGGGGCGGAGATGAGCGGGATGTAAACATCCCGCCCACCTCCTTCCTTCCGCATATCCTACGGAAGCCGCGGTGACGCCGGTAGGAGATGTTCCTCGCTCCTGCGGCTTCACACACAGCGATGTGTGCTGCCACAGTTGTGAGGAACAACATCGGACCGTTGCGTCAGCGTAATTATGGATTACGCCGACGCTGCACCGATGATACGATTACGACGCTTTTGCGCTCGTTAATCGTATCATCGAACCTTTACACACTACGATGTCGCATGCGATGCCGGAAGTACGTCATTTTCAATTTGACCCCACCGACATCGCACCTGCGATGTCGTAGTGTGCAAAGCCCGCCTTAATCTCATGAGTCTCCCAATTGATAGTTGGATTGTGATTAACTAACCAAGGCAAGCCTAGCACTAATTTAGCAGGTAAAGAAAAACCATGAGTGAAATGAATTCTAAGTGTAACACACCTACCTTTATACACACATTCTTTACAATTGAAGTAACATTACTTTGTGAAAGTGGAGAATTATCAATTGCTAAAACTTGAATGGTAAGTATGAGAATAGAGATATTTTAACCACAGTTTACAGCGACAGTCTGGTTAATAAGATTCAAAGCGAAGGCTGAATCCACAAGTGTAGCAGTAGAAATAAATCCAGATTTCGTCCCCAGGGACACCTGAACAGATGTAAGTACGAGAGACAGCCTCATACTCTTAGTACTTGCATCCTTAAGCGGGCTTTACACGCTACGATATCGTTAATGATTTATAGTTGGGGTCACGTTGTTTGTGACGCACATCCGGCGTCATTAACGATATCGCAGTGTGTGACACTTATGTGCGACCTAAAACTATCACAAAAGCAGCCAAAATCGTTTGCCGCGGAGTGGTCGTCCTGAAAGAAAAAAATCGTTCTCTTCTAATTAGCAATGTTGTTCCTCGTTTCTGCGGCAGCACACATCGCTATGTGTGACACCGCAGGAGCGAGGAGCATCTCCTTACCTGCCTCCATCGGCAATGCAGAAGGAAGGAGGTGGGCGGGATGTTTACGTCCAACTCATCTCCGCTCCTCCGCTTCTATTGGACGGATGCCGTGTGACGTCGCTGTGACGCCGCACGACCCGCCTCCTTAGAAAGGACAGGTAAGTCCATGTGACGGGGGTAAGCAAGGTTGTGCGCGACGGGCAGCGATTTGCCCATGACGCACAACCGACGGGGGCGGGTTCGCTTTACACCTCAGAGTATCTTTTTTTCCCTTTCTTAAGAAATTCATTATTCTATTTGAAACATTAAACCAAGGAGTGGCCAGAATAACCACAGTATAATCAAAAATAATCTGATGCTCTGAGTATAATACTGTTGCTGGGATCTCTGCAAGCACCAATCTGCATAAGTTCACCAGCCTCAACTAGCGGAGTAGATGCCAGTGAAATATTTTTACATGTGTTTCTATCTCTAAGGTGTCTATCTAAACAAACAGCGAGTGCCATCGATTCCTCTAAGGACAGTGGACTATAAACCATCATGTCCTTTATCTGATCCTAAAGTACCTGACAGAACTGACTCAGAAGAGCAGGGTCATTCTAGAAGGTCTCCACTGCCCAGCATCTAAATTCCGAGCAGTAGTTCTGAACTCTACTTCCCTGAATTATAACTTGTATCTTTGATTCAGCCACAGCCACTTTGTCATGGTTGTCATAAATGAGACCAAGAGCCAAAAAAAAATCCTCAACAGAGGAGAACATAGTGGAATCATTTGGCAAAAAAAATGCCAAAGTCTCTGTATCTCCACGAAGCAAGTACAAAGCAATGCCTAATCATTAACTCTTGGACACAGATGACACTGGACAGAGGCAAAAGTGCTATTTGCATGAGGCAAAAAAATTGAGAATTTACTTCTCTCCCTGTCGAAGTAGTCCAGTAACTTTACCTTGGGTTTGACTGTGCCATTAGGACTAGTGAGTTGTTGATGATTTATACACATAAATTTGCCCAATCAGTATTATTTTCCCCACATTAGTGGTGAAGCTTCAAATTAATAATTGTACATCAGGTTTGAAAAAGGTATATCAAACCAATAAAGCTACAGAAATAAATCAATAATTAAAATTTTATTTTTTATTAAACAGTATTTATATTAAAAGTTGTAAAAATTCATGTAAGATAATACCACATTATAACAACCAGAAACGTGGACAAGAAGTATAAAGCATGGTGGTTTGAAGTAACAGTGATCCATAACATCAAGCAAAATACAACATTCAAAATAAATAAACAAAAACCATTCAAAGTGCTTAGTGCTTGTATTAATAAATAGAATGTAATATATATGTATAAATTTATAATAAATATAGTGCTGATAACTTTCAGAATCACAACTAGTAAATTATAAAGTGAATAGTGCTTATAAGTATCAGCAGCATAAGTTGTCAGATCGCTGCAGCATAATGCAGAGAAAGTGCTAAGTGCTGTGTTAGGATCACTGACAGTCACCAAATCAGTTTAAATAAAAAGGTATGCCGATAATCTAGCTCAGCCCTGATAGTAATTAAATGACCCAGTCATATATAGTTACATGAATATGGGAGAAGCAAAGAAAGGCATATACCTTTATAAGATTACTGCAGTCCACGTCCCGTCACCCCAACATGTTTCGCCACTGCTTCTTCGGGAGGCGTGTCAGGGTGAGGGGCTGCAAAGCTTTTATAGTGTGTTCAGATAATGCATGAATTGCCAACACCGGTATATGTTTGCGCATAGTACGAGTCACGATGCTGCTCATAAAGGTGATTTCCGCGCAGTGGAGGTGGACCGCATGTTGCGTTCCATTGATCAAAGATAATGGAAGCCCCATCGCGTCACAGAATACCACTGTTTGGAGATCGCAGCATCATGATAACGCAAATGCGCATAGTTCAGAGAGGGCAAAACATAGATGCAAATAAATTCCTCATGTAGAAATTATATTCCAAAAATATTACAATATAAATGAATAAAGGGATAGTTATACCTGTAAGCTGACCAAAGATATTGTGTTTATAAGGGGAATTTGTATATAAAAAAACTGTGATTAAATGTGTAACTAAAAGTGAAAAAATATGAATTATATAAGTATAATATACAATTATTGTATAATATGATTAAACACATGATTAAGTGAAAAATAATAAATATATTATAAAAATACCAACATAGAAAAATGTACATAATATAATATACATATATGTGACACATATAAATGTAAGATAAATAAATAATAAATGCATCATAAAAATAACTGCGTGAAAAAACATACATAATTAAATATACATATGTGGTACATATAAATGACAATTGATTAATAATTAATAAGTGAAAATCATATATATAACAAAATAATATATAATTTTTTTACACAACATATATCAACATATTTATATGCTCCATGCATACCTCAAGACACTGGAACCCACACCAAGCATGGGGGCGACAATGTCAAAAGAAACGCATACAGCACAATATTCGAATAGAACACAAAAACAAATAACCTAAAACAATGAACTTGGTCATAAACACTTGTGAACTGTATATCATTCTTCCAAACATCGGTTTCTGATGGAATAAAAGATTTCTGAAAAATAGAAAAATAAAATGTTAAAATCAAAACATAAATGACACTATAAAAGAAGAACCCTACCCACCCATAAAATACATGTCATCTCATCTGTCCTACAAAAAAGCTCCAAAACCCATAGTTTCATTCAAACCCTGTGGACTTAGTGTGCCCAATCTGAAAATCCATCGACTTTCTAATTGTGCCAATGTTTTAGACAGGTCACCCCCTCTAAATCCTAGATCTACTGTATCAATTCCCCTGAATTTGAGCAAGAATGGATTGCAATTGTGTTCTTTTTTGAAATGTCGGGCTAGTGTTTTAAGTTGGGATTCGTCTTCACATGTTTTCGCCTTCTCAATATCCCGACAATGTACTCGTATCCTAACTTTCAATTCTCTTGTAGTTAATCCAATGTATACCTTGCTGCAGGGACATAAGGCATGATAGATGGTTCCTTTAGTTGAACAAGTGATGTGTTTTCGAATTTCAAAACTACGTGTACCATCAAAATTAGGAAATGTTTTGGTCCTGATTGTGTTAGCGCAAGCCTTACAAAGGCCACGTGGAAAGAAACCAGATGTTAAAGGTTTATTCGCATTGTTTTTAGGATTTTGAAAATGGCTGTGTGTCAGACTATCACCAAGATTAGGACATCTCTTAGCTACAATAGATGGTCTTTCGGGCAATATTCTCTTCAATAGGGGATCAGATCGAAGGATATTCCAGTGTTTCATAAAAATTCTAGTCATTGGTTGCCACTGATCATGAAAGTTAGTTATAAAGCGTACCTGATTGTTATCCTCATCTTTGTTCTTCATATTAGTGTTGCACAGAAGTTGATTAATTGGTGTTCTCATTGCTCTCCTATATCCTCTCTTGATCCATCTTTTATTGTATCCTCTGTCCAACAAGCGACACGACAATTCCTGCGATTTGTGAAAAAATTGAGGTTCGTCAGAACAAATTCTCTTTACTCGCAAGAATTGCCCTATTGGTATACCCTTGATAGTATTTCGAGGGTGAGAAGAATCTGCATGTAACAATGAATTAGTTGCTGTTTCTTTCCTATAGACTGTTGTTGCTAGTCTCCCAGTTGGCAAGATATTAATCAAAATGTCCAAAAACTCAATTGATGGGCCAAACTTATACGTGAGTTTGATATTTTGATTATTCTGGTTAAGGCTATCCATCAAAGCATGAAGTTCAGTAGTTGGTCCTTCCCAGATAAAAAGGACATCATCTATATATCGAATCCAATTATGCACATTTTTAATACCTGGGATGTCACTGTCAAAGAAAATTGTTCTTTCCCACGCCCCCATAAACAAATTCGCATAAGATGGGGCACATGATGCCCCCATAGCGGTCCCTTGGATTTGTTTATAAATATTTTGGTCAAAGGTAAACACATTGTGTGTCAAGATAAATTCGAGCAGGATCAGGATGAGTCTAGCCATTGGTTTATCCACACTGCTGTGATTGAAAAAAAAATTCCGTTGCTTTCAAGCCGTCAGGATGCCTAATTGAAGTGTATAGAGACTCCACATCGGCCGTTACTAGTGTCATGTTATCATCCAATTGGAGGTTGTCCAATTTACATAGGACCGATGTGGTGTCTCCAACAAAAGAAGGTAACTCTTTAACCAATGGCTTAAGAAAATAATCTACTATAGAACCAACCACCTTGCATAACCCACCCTTCCCTGATACAATTGGTCTGCCAGGAGGGTCAGATAAATTCTTATGAATTTTTGGTATCAGGTAAAGGGTGGGTAACCTAGGCTGTAGTTCTGTGATAAATTCAACCATCCTTTTAGGGATTGTTCCTTCCTCATAAGCCTGCATAAGGATATCAAGCAAATCACTCTTAAATTCCACTAGAGGATTATATCTCAATTTAGCATAACATTTTTTGTCATTCAATTGTTTGTGCGCTTGTTTGAGATAAAGTTCATTTGGCCAAATAACTATATTGCCCCCCTTATCTGCCGGCTTGAATTGTACATCATGCCAGGTTTTCAGGTCATGGAGGGCAATTTTTTCTTTTTGGCTAAGATTAGATATACCTCTATTTTTGGTCAGTTTTTCCAACTCCCCTGTGACAACTTTGACAAATACGTCAATAGCGGGAACTGTATTCAAAGATGGAAATTTCTTGGACTTATTGATTAAAGAGATTGGAAATTTACTTACAGGAGGTTCCAGACTTTCATCGGCAAGTTGTTGTAAGATTTCCACAGCCTCAAGCTCCTCTTTGGTATCAAATGGAATCTGTTCGTCCGATTTCGAAAAAAATCTTTTAAAAAAGCATCTAAATTCCGAGCAGTAGTTCTGAACTCTACTTCCCTGAATTATAACTTGTATCTTTGATTCAGCCACAGCCACTTTGTCATGGTTGTCATAAATGAGACCAAGAGCCAAAAAAAATCCTCAACAGAGGAGAACATAGTGGAATCATTTGGCAAAAAAAATGTCAAAGTCTCTGTATCTCCACGAAGCAAGTACAAAGCAATGCCTAATCATTAACTCTTGGACACAGATGACACTGGACAGAGGCAAAAGTGCTATTTGCATGAGGAAAAAAAAATGAGAATTTACTTCTATCCCTGTCGAAGTAGTCCAGTAACTTTACCTTGGGTTTGACTGTGCCATTAGGACTAGTGAGTTGTTGATGATGCCTGATGTCCACAATTTCCAAGGTCTAAATTTGAAATTGTGCTGCCAAAGCATTCAATGGATCCATGATGATGCTTCAGCACACACTAATAGGGTGGGTTCATTGTTATGAACGTACGTATTCCAACACGGGTGAAGGGGTAATAATTAGACTGCAGCCAAACCCACACCCTACTGGTTCATGTACAGGCTAGGATCCCTAGCTGCAGGATACCCAAGAAAATCCATAGCTACATGACTAGAAACCCACAACTAGGATCTATCTGTCTAAAACACTGTTGAGTTGTTTCATGTAAGTCCTGAGAAACCGGAGGAAGGGTTGCGACACACTACAAAGAGGGGGCAAGCGTTCGAAGATAGATGGAGACCCAAGGTGAGGAAACATAAAATTCTGTATTTTTTGTTTTATAAGACGCCCTGGATTATAAGACGCACCCCAAATTTAGAGAATAAAACGTAAAATAAAAATATGGGGTCTGTTTCATAATCTGGTGATGTCATACCGCTGTGCTGGGGCTGCAGGTGGATCTGCTCCGTGCTGGCTCTGCTCTGTGCTGGCTCTACTCTGTGCTGTGGGGGGTGAGGCATGGGCCATTCTGAAGATGTTGGTGGTGAGGGCTTCAAAGAAATAGCGCCCAGAAGTGGCGCCTGCGCAGATTAGATCTTGAGCCGAGAACTCCATCTGCGCACACGTGGACTCTGGGCACCATTATTTGAAGTAATCACCGCTGACATCTTCAAAATTGCCCATACCTCACCACCCACTGCAGAGAGCAGCGCTGCTGGATACCGTACAGGGCAGCCGTCGGCCACCGCACACAGCAGAACAGAGCAGCCGCAGCTGTCGGCCGCCGTACAGAGCAGCGCCGCCCGGCATACAGAGCTGCAAAAACCAGCACAGCATTGCCCATGCCTCCTATGACTCCTCTCCAGCACACCCTGGTAAGCTGCATTCCAATTTTAAGACGCACCCTTCATTTTTCTCCCAAATATTTCGGAGGAAAAGTGCGTCTTATAATCCAAAAAATACGGTACATGTATAAGGAGAAAAAAGGAGAATGACAATAGCAAACAAAAGAAACCTCCCACCAACATAAAAGTGTAAAGAAGTAAGGTGTGGGGTTTGAAAATAAGAAAATACAGAGTAAACAAAACAGTGATCTCTTCCTAACAAGCAGAATCCCTAGCTACAGGGCTGTAACTCCTTAGCAGTTGTGGTGATGGGCCGATGATCCCGATCGTTTTGTAAAGATCGAGATTGGCATCAAGATGATGCGAACTTGCGTCCGATCACCGAACTCAAGCTTTACAGTTTGAGATGGGGCGGGGGGGGCTGTAAAATAAAGAATATACAGTGCCTACAAGTAGTATTCAACCCCCTGCAGATTTAGCAGGTTTACACATTCGGAATTAACTTGGCATTGTGACATTTGGACTGTAGATCAGCCTGGAAGTGTGAAATGCACTGCAGCAAAAAAGAATGTTATTTCTTTTCTTTTTTTTTTTTTTTTAAATTGTGAAAAGTTTATTCAGAGGGTCATTTATTATTCAACCCCTCAAATCACCAGAATTCTGTTTGGTTCCCCTAAAGTATTAAGAAGTATTTCAGGCACAAAGAACAATGAGCTTCACATGTTTGGATTAATTATCTCTTTTTCCAGCCTTTTTTGACTAATTAAGACCCTCCCCAAACTTGTGAACAGCACTCATACTTGGTCAACATGGGAAAGACAAAGGAGCATTCCAAGGCCATCAGAGACAAGATCGTGGAGGGTCACAAGGCTGGCAAGGGGTACAAAACCCTTTCCAAGGAGTTGGGCCTACCTGTCTCCACTGTTGGGATCATCATCCGGAAGTGGAAGGCTTATGGAACTACTGTTAGCCTTCCACGGCCTGGACAGCCTTTGAAAGTTTCCACCCGTGCCGAGGCCAGGCTTGTCCGAAGAGTCAAGGCTAACCCACGGACAACAAGGAAGGAGCTCTAAGAAGATCTCATGGCAGTGGGGACATTGGTTTCAGTCAATACCATAAGTAACGTACTCCACCGCAATGGTCTCCGTTCCAGACGAGCCCGTAAGGTACCTTTACTTTCAAAGCGTCATGTCAAGGCTCGTCTACAGTTTGCTCATGATCACTTGGAGGACTCTGAGACAGACTGGTTCAAGGTTCTCTGGTCTGATGAGACCAAGATCGAGATCTTTGGTGCCAACCACACACGTGACATTTGGAGACTGGATGGCACTGCATACGACCCCAAGAATATCATCCCTACAGTCAAGCATGGTGGTGGCAGCATCATGCTGTGGGGCTGTTTCTCAGCCAAGGGGCCTGGCCATCTGGTCCGCATCCATGGGAAGATGGATAGCACGGGCTACCTGGATATTTTGGCCAAGAACCTCCGCTCCTCCATCAAGGATCTTAAGATGGGTCGTCATTTCATCTTCCAACAAGACAACGACCCAAAGTACACAGCCAAGAAAACCAAGGCCTGGTTCAAGAGGGAAAAAATCAAGGTGTAGCAGTGGCCTAGTCAGTCTCCTGAAGTTAACTCAATTGAAAACTTGTGGAAGGAGCTCAAGATTAAAGTCCACATGAGAAACCCAAAGAACCTAGACAACTTGGAGAAGATCTGCATGGAGGAGTGGGCCAAGATAACTCCAGAGACCTGTGCCGGCCTGATTATTAAGACGATTATTAGCTGTAATTGCAAACAAGGGTTATTCCACAAAATATTAAACCTAGGGGTTGAATAATAATTGACCCACACTTTTATGTTGAAAATTTATTAAAATTTAACTGAGCAACATAACTTGTTGGTTTGTAAGATTTATGCATCTGTTAATAAATCCTGCTCTTGTTTGAAGTTTGCAGGCTCTAACTTATTTGCATCTTATCAAACCTGCTAAATCTGCAGGTGGTTGAAGACTACTTGTAAGCACTGTAGTTAATAATAAACATTGTCATTATACTTACAGGTCCCGCGACGTGTCCTGCAGACTCTGTCTCCCGGCCACTTCTGCTTCCACGTCCAATCATTACTGTGCCCCCTGGTAAGCACCACTGCCTAAAGTACCTTCCATGATGTCATAGCCATGTGACCAGTCTGGTGTGAATGTTGTACAGACTTTGGCTTACAGACTGGTCACATGACTATGACGTCATCGAAGGTCCTGTTAACTGAACTTTTACTGTCACTGTGTGAGTGTCGCATTGCATCACTGCGCACAATCTCCCGACAGGAGCGGGTCAGCTGTATGTATTTCCATGCAGCTGATGCGCTCCTGTCTGGAGAGTGTCAGGCCGTGTGGGGTGATGCAATGCGAGACGCAAGTGGAATCATATCTTCACTGTCAGCCTGCTTCTTGCTCTGCACAGAGCGATGAAGCAGACTTGACAATGCTCTCTCTGCTTCTCACTTTGTATAGACACTGTCTGTACAGAGTGATGAAGCTGACATTACTGTCCATGTGAACTACGTCGGAATAAGGATTTTTTTATAATAAAGATGAAGTCTCTAAATTTTTTTTTATTTTATTTCTAATAAAAACTTTTTTTTTATTTGTTGTGTTTTTTTTTTACTGTTTACTAGAAATTCATAGTGGCTATGTCTAACTTGGTGTGACACCATGAATTTTGAGCTTAGTACCATCTGAGAATTCAAATCTAGTATTAACCCCTTTATTACTCATAGATATAAAAAGTGTCAATTAAAGCCTACATGAAAAACTCCACACATAAATAAATAAAATCATTTGTATTTTTATTAAATTCTCAAAATAAAAACAGTTAAAAAGGGAGAAGAGGACACCAGATCAAAAAGGTCCAAGCGATAACAAAGTATAAAATACAATCAAATTTCCATGGAAAAATAGATAAATAAGGTTACATAAAATGCAAATGCATATAACAACCAAGTGTCAGTAAAGCGTAATATTACAGGGTAAAAGATAAATACAATATGAGGCTTTAACTTGTGCACTAAGTGGCAAAGAGCACCATAGATAGTAAAAAATGAAAAAATAAATAAAGTGCAATGCATATGATTCACAACCAGGTGGCAGTGGAGAATGAGAAAAAATTAATTATGAAAGTGCAATAGCTTCAAAAGCCACTAGGTGGCATAGAAACACCTATTAGGGTAACAGTATAAATATAAAGTGTAAAGTGCACATTCTCACACGGCCACAAGGTGGCAATGTAACCATACAAAAGAAAGTCCTGGTCAGAAGAACCAGATACTTAAGTATATTGTGTCTTGTCCAGCAAAAGGACGCGGTACAAACAAGTAATTACTGACCAGGGAGGATTCAAGAGGGAACATCAAATAAAGTAACCACATGGAAGATAAAGAGTGTATGTATAATTACCGCAAGGACAGCCCTTGACACGTGTCAGATGGTACTAAGCACGAAATTCATGGTGTCATGCCAAATTAGACAAGGCCACCATGAATTTCTAGTAAACAGTAAAAAAAAAAACCACAACTCATAGAATTTTTTTTTTATTAGAAATAACTAAAAAAACATTTAGAGGCTCCATCTTTATTATTAAAAAAATCTTTAGTCTGACGTAGTTCACAGGGACAGCAATGTCAGCGTCATCACTCTGTATAGACAGCGTCTATACAAAGTGAGAAGCAGAGAGAGCCATGTCAGCTCTGCTTCATCTTTCATTCATTCATGCTTCATCGCCGTGATGCGATGCGACACTCGCACAGTGACAGTCAAAGTTCAGTTAACAGGACCTTTGATGACGTCATAGTCATATGACCAGTCTGTAAGCCAATGTCTCTATAACATTCACATCAGACTGGTCACATGGCTATGACATCATGGAAGGTCCTTTAGGCAATGGTGCTTACCGGGGGGCACAGCAATGATCGGACGTGAAAGCAGAAGCGGCCAGGAGACAGTCTGCAGGACATATCGTGTGACCTGTAAGTATGATCATAATGTTTTTTAATAATGTGCTTTTTTTTTTTACAGCCCCTGGACCTGAACTATATCCGAACTGTAACACAAGCTTTCCAGGAAAGGTCATGTTCGGGATCGTATGCACGATCACTATGTGGTCGGTACGATCCACAAACTTTACAGTTTGGGATCGCCCATCACTACTTAGCAGTAATCCACCTGGAAATATAGCCAGCAGAGGAGGCTGGAGCAAGGAGAGTATAAATCGCTTCACATGGGACGTGATAGGACAGAGACAAAATAAGCAACTGGAAACACCTGACAAATCCCAAACCAAAGAAGGAAAAGCAATGATAAAGCATCCATCAGCATTTGGATAGACCCCAACTAGACTGTAGCTCAGTAGGGAAGGAAAATAACCATGCAGCAAAATGTCACTGGATCAAGTCCCAATCCTGAGGCATGACTTTTTTTGTTCTTTATTTTCTGATTTTTTTAAGGCCATTGAAGCCATCCATGTCGGTGACAGCCAAAGCTCGGCTATAACTTACACCGAGCTCCTGACCATGTCATGCTGCCACTGCCCCTGTGCCTGCATGATCTCCATGATGTACATTTAAGCCATTTTCTGGGAACTCTTTCCCAAACATGAAGTAAATGTACGTGAAATGTTGTGAAGGAGATAAATAGTCTGCAGCCCACCGAAACCACACAGCAGTTAACGCTATGTCTTCCAGCATGGATAGGACTACAAGTCCAGAGGATAAAAAACTAGACTTGTCATCTCTTGTCTATTGTAGCCAGACCTTGACGGCACCCGGTGACAAAAGTAGATACAGGAAATGTAGGCATTGATACATTTGCAAAAGAGACAATCTTTTTAAATAATTGTTAGCACAAGTATATACTAAAACAGACACATCATGGGAACTGACAGCTCCTCTTTAAACATACAAAAGATACAGGATTTTCGGTGTTATCTAATATTCATTTGTACAGCTGGCTACATGACTAAAGGCCCAGTCACACACAACGACTTACCAGCGATCCCGAAAATAATGCCACCTGATAGGAATCGCTGGGAGGTCGCTGGTGAGATGTCACACAGTCAAACCTTACCAATGATGCAGGAATGATACAGGTCGCAGTAGCGACCTGTATAACGATCTCAGCAGTCACTGTGACCCTGTCACACAGTGTCAAACACAGCGATGCGTCCTGCCCAGCAGGACATCGCCTTTGAAGGAAATGGCCTGGACCATTCTGCAACGACCGGCGACCTCACAGCAGGGGCCTGATCGCTGGTAGATGTCACACATAACAAGATCGCTAACGGGATCGCTACTACGTCACAGAAACCGTGACTCAGCAGCGATCTCGCTAGCGATCTCGTTATGTGTGACGGTACCTTAAGAAGATACTGCACATTCCTATCTGAAATACAAACTGAGATAAAAAAGAATTGTGCAGTCTCTGCAATGAATAATAGCATGGCTGGACTTTCCTTTATTCCAGCATTAAATTTGGCACTATGATATGCATAAAAGCACACAACCATTTTATATAATCTGTGAGAAAGCCCTCTCTGTGAGCACTCCCTGCATTTTTGCCTTAATACAGCTGTACTTACAACGTCCAGATATTCTCTTTTGAAAGTAGATTTGTTAGCCGGCTGCTCAGTTCCCCTATGATTAGAGTAATGAGCAGCTTCTTGGGAAAGACTGTATCTACAAAAGGTCAGTGAGCATCAAATATCCAGCATTGCTATGGATTAAAAACGTGACAGGTTCAAGGCACAATATTTCACGCTTCTTTTTAAGATTCAGATGTATGCAGACATTATGTATATATTTTGGCAGAATTATATTAGCCGTTAAAGGGTTTATCCAGATTTTTAGAATTGATGGCATATTCTTAGGATGGTAGTAGAATGCCCGAAAAAGGCATTTGTACATGAAACTCAATAGAAGAGAAGGTAAAGGGTAAAGTTAAATTTACAAATTTACCTATTGGTCTAGAACAGTATTTCCCAAACTCCAGTCCTCATGGCCCCCAACAAGTCATGTTTTCAGGATTTCCTTAATATTTAACAGGTGATGGAATCCTTATCCAGGCATCACCTGTGCTATATTAAGGAAATCCTGAAAACATGACCTGTTGGGGGTCGTGAGGACTGGAGTTTGGGAACCACTGGTCTAGAAGGAGATAAAATACATAATGCCAGAACCATTCACCTAAAAGAGAAATTATTCCCTCCTGATCATGGGTGTTGATAAGACTGGATCACAACAAGAATTTAAAGAGAGTCTGACACATTAAGGCTGTGTTCGCACGTACATGCTGAAATTTCTGCAGCAATTTGACAGCACATGTGCGCTTCAAATCGCTGCAGAAACACTGCGTAATGGATGCAGTGTTTCAGCAGATTACATGCCGATTTCATGCACTATGGATGCTGTCTCTCCCATAGACAGAGAGGGAGCTGCATCCAAAGCGCACAAAAGAAGTGACATGCTGCATTTTTGAACGCATGGAATTGGGTCAACATTTTAGCATCCAAATCACTGCGATCAAAAAAGCAACGTGCGCAAGGATTATGCACAATCTACATAGATTGCGCTGGGGACACAGGACGCATGTGTGGCACCCTGGACTAGCCAGGTCGTCACAGGTACTACAACACACACCCCCACCCTGAGACAGGCACATCAGCCAGACACAAAATCCTTGTTGCCTCCATCCAGGGGCTGATGTCCGCACCAGGTGGGGTGGAGCCAGGCGGTTGGGCCCACCCAAGGAGGAGGAGGAGTTCACAGTCCTGGAGGCGGGAGAAGGAAGTCAGTGAGAGTTGAGAGTTCAGTTAGGGAAGTGCAAGTGAGAGGAGTGAAGGAGAAGTGGAGGAGAAATCTGACCGTGTCCGGGTGTGTGGCCTGGGCACCAAGAGCAAGGTTGGTAGATGGTGGTGGCCGTCTGCAGGAGAGGCAGATCAACGCGGAACCGTAGGACCGGGGACGGGCGGTGGCCCGCCGGGACCGAACCGGGGAGCGAAGTGAAGCCAGCACACACAGGCAGGGCCTATGGACCCCGACCAGGCTTGGAGTCGCCATTAGAGGTCAAATCCATCAGTGACCGAAACCCCAGGGGTTTCCTAACAGCCAAGACCCGATTGAAGGCAACCGTCCGACCAGCAAAAGGAAATACAGCTACCGCCACAGCTAGAGTTCCAAGGGCCAGAGCCTGCGGGCAAAAGGGCTCCTCCGGCACACGCTGGGGAGCGGGTTACTGGTGGTAATCCACCAGGACCGAACATACACAAAGGTGCAGGAAAAGGCAGCCACCACTAACCGTCCAGGAGAAGCCACAGCAGCCAGCTGCGGGACCCGTCCATCCAGCCGTTTGGTTTACCAGAGACTTTGCGTATATTTGTGGCTGAGTGAGTACAACCATGCCATCCGGCACCGCGCTGCGTAGTCCAGGTGACCCTGCACCCATCCAACCCTGCCTCCCCGTCATCTCACCGGGCCCCGGGACCACCAACCCCTACCCACGGAGGGGGAAAACAACATCCCAGCTGCTCCCTGCCATCGCTCCCGGGATCCCCGTCACCAGCAGCGGTGGTGCCCAACCTCCCCACAACCTGTGGGTGGCGTCACGGACCAAACCCCAAACCAAACTACCCCCTTCCACTCACGAGCGAGGAGCGCCGCTCGAGTCCCCGGATCCGGCCCACCGCTGGAGCCACCGAGCAGCCATCACAGTAGCGCCGGACGCGAGCGTTAGCGAGCGCAGCGGCGTCCTTCCCCGCCCGCGACACATGCATTTACGCTGTAGTGCTAAACGCAGCGTAAATGTATGAAATTACGCAACGTGACCACATGCCCTAATACAACCACATGGGAATTAGCCTCATCTCTGCGGCCACAGCAGAGATGAAAAATGGCTACCCTGCTTCTGCAGTAATACTGAGAGCTTGAATGCCCGAGCTTTCTTTACAGGCAGGGATCACTCTGGCCACGTGAGTACTCTCTATCTGCATAGGGGGAGGCCATCATTCATGGTAATAGAGCGCTTATGGCCATACCAAGGATGTACGGAATACCCTCATTTTCCTGACAATCTACTTTTTATATATATGCAATGCTTATTACACCAAACGTAAGATTTTCCTGGGCGTAAAGTCCCTATTTGACCATTTAATTAGTTTAAATATAGCATTTTTTAGGCAACAAACTCCATTAATACATATAAAAAAGTATTTATGTTATTTTCGTCCAAGAAATATTTTAGGCATTTTTTTTAAGCTATTGATGGTTTCCATTTTGACGAGTTCTTGAAGTAGGATGGCCAACAGTTTAATAATTCTCATCGTAAAGTCTTAGAAGACTTAACCTTCAGTTCTTCAGATAGAAAAAAATGCCTTATTGTCTTTTAAAGGGATTTTGCATAGGACAACTTTTACCATAATTATTGTAAGGGCTATTTATGTACTTTTACAAGTTAAAAATGTTCCCCTTAAATGTCTTTTCTAGAGATTAAATGTCATTTTTAAAAAAGAATTATTACCAAAAAAATCTATTTATCTCCTCCCAAACGTCAGACCCCGAGTGATCTTGAGATCAGGGCTCTAGAACCCTGAGAGCATGACTCTTCAACCCTGTCCTGAATGGAGAATATTTGGGCATGCTTGGCCTTTGCTCCATTCAGTGCCTATGAGACTGCCAGAAATAGCCAAGCACTGTATTCAGCAGTCCCATACACAATGAATGGTGTGGAGGCTGAGTATATGTACCTATGTTCCACTCAGGATGGAGCTGCAGAGCCTGATACTTACGGTTACAGAGCCCTGATCTAGGGATTGCTGAGACTCTCATCAATTAGAATGTTATCTTTAATGCCCCGTTATTAGTTTTGTGGCTTTTCACTGTAATTATTCTAAGTCCAAGGGTTATTTTCTAAAAACCCTTGTCCAGAACTGAGCTCCATATTCCAGATGACATGGCACCAATACTATTACCATCAATGTTAAATTGGTGGGGACTCTGACATACCACCACCATATCACGCTGCTTTCAAAATTGGTGAGAAATGCAGGATAAAATGGCCAGCAATATACACATTTCAGGTTATTCTGAAAAGGTACCTAATATTATACAGTAGTATAAGTATTAGATGATATTTTAGATTACTGTTTGTTTGTCTTTCCAATGATCTATTAATATTAGGCAGTTACTTGTATCAAATACATTCTTAGTAACATTTCTTGCTTCATTACAGGTTTAATGTCTACGAGTCACTTGTGTTACCTGCACAGTAGTTTATTTAAAAAAAAATATTGCATAATGTAGATATTACTATATGCTTATGTACCGCTCCAGCGCCAGCAGCAAGGCCGCCGCTCAGATCCGGTTCCGCGGTGGCTCGAGGGGTCTCCGGACCCAAGTGGGCTCGCGGACACTCGACCTAAAAGGGGGTATATACAGGGGATATTGTGGTTAGAGTTCGTGACGGCACCCACGGTGCATGGTAAGGTGGGATAGCACCGCTGCTGTTGGGAGCGCCCGGTGGCGGTGGAATGGCAGCCAGATGTTTAACCCCTCCGTGGGTAGGGGGGAGATGCACCGGGGCTTGGTGATGGTGAGAGGGGAGCACTGTTGGAGAGGAAAGGGGCACTGCGTACTCACTCAGTCCAAGAACACTGACACCGACAACTTGTAAACCAGAATTCTTAGCACCGCTGCAGCAAGGAGGGAGCACGCTGGGATCCCGTGCCCTATGGTGTTGCCTGTTAGCCTGTGACCTTGACCTTGGCACCTCTGTCTGTAGTAGGTCCCTCTCAGCTTGAAACTGAATGGGTCCCGCTCACCCGTATGACTAACGGAGTGAGCTTGCTCTCAGGGTTCACGCTTGGGATTTTCTGGACTGTATATTGGGAAAGTCCTATCCCCCTCGTTGCGCTAGTACCTCGATTTTGGAGGGGGTGGAGGACGAATCGTGAAGTCTTCGCCCTCGTTGGGTAAATTACCAGGACGCGTGAAGCTACTTCCCGGCCTAGGGTCCATGTACCCTGTCATGCCCTGGCCCCTGCACAGAGATGGCTTAAGGCCACCAGCTGCCCTGCTCGGCAGTTCCGTGCCCCTTGACACGATCCCCTGCGACCAGGGTTCCAGCTCCTACCAGGCCCAGATCAACGTCTGCCACCTAGTAACTAGAGATGAGCGAACCAGCCGTGGTTCGACTCGAGTTCGGTTCATCGAACGGAGGTCTCGTTCGAGTTCAGTTCGGCGAACGTTCGACGAACCGAACTCGAACCAATAGGATATAATGGGAGGCAATCACAAACACATAAAAACGCATTATAAATGTACACATACAGTTAATAAACATTGCCATAACACTTACTGGTCCCCGCGATCCCTCCTGCACTCTGTCTCCTGCCGCTATTCCATCCGATGATCGCTGAATCCTCCCGGTAACCAGCAGTGATGCAGGACCTATCGTGACGTCAAAATAGCCATGTGACCAGTCACGTGGCTATTATCTCATTGGCTACAGACTGGTCACATGACTATGACGCGTCATGTAGGACCTGTCATTGCACTCTCCGGTACACGGTGCACATTTGTGTATCGCCGTGTACCGTTGACATGCTCTAGCACACGGTCGACTCCCCGTTCCGTTAGGGACCGGCTGACACAGCCGGTCATTAACGGAGATCACCGTTGCCATAGCAACGCAGTTAGCGGTGACGTCACCGCTAACCGCGGCTCCGGGAATCACATGATCGGAGCCCTGTTGCTATGGTAACGCGTCTGTCAGCGTTACCGCTGTTACCGCTAGCAGCACTGATCTCTCACGGAGTGAAGGCTGCACGCTGCTTCCCGTGCAGCCTTCACTCTGTGAAGGCTGCACGGGAAGCAGCGTCTTCCCCCATGCAGCAGTGATGTAGCAGAGCTGCATTTGTTGAACGAGAAAGACAGAAGACCATGGATCGTGGAGGGCTGACAGGGGGTAATAAAGATGGAGTCTCTAATGTGTCTGTGTATTTATTTCTATTAAAGTATTTTTTCTCTGTGTGGTGTTTTTTTTTAACCCTTTATTGGAGATTCTTAATGGCCGGTTCAAACGTGCCTGACATTAAGAATCTCTGGCTTAATACTGGCTAGTAAAACAAAGCCAGTATTAACTCATGATTACCCAACAAGCCACCCGGCTCCAGGGCTGTTGGAAGAGTTGGATACAGCGCCAGATGATGGCGCTTCTATGAGCGCGCCATTTTCTGGGGCGGCTGCGGACTGAAATTCGCAGCAGAGGCGCCCAGAAACCTCGGGCTAACCTGTGCTGCGGATTCCAATCCCCAGCTGCCTAGTTGTACCTGGCTGGACACAAAAATGGGGCGAACCCCACGTCATTTGTTTTTTAATTATTTCATGAAATAAGTGAAATAATTAAAAAAAACGGGCTTCCCTATATTTTTGGTTCCCAGCCGGGTACAAATAGGCAACTGGGGGTTTGAGGCAGCCCGTAGCTGCCTGCTGTACCTGGCTAGCATACAAAAATATGGCGAAGCCCACGTCATTTTTTTGGTGGGCAAAAAACTTCTGCATACAGTCATGGATGGAGTATGCTGAGCCTTATAGTTCTGCAGCTGCTGTCTGCTCTTCTCCATACAGACAGACAGAAGCTGCAGAACTACAAGGCTCAGCATACTCCATCCAGGACTGTATGCAGAAGTTTTTTGCCCCCTGAAAAAATTATGTGAGCTTCGCCATTTTTTTGTATGCTAGCCAGGTACAGCAGGCAGGTATGGCTGCCCCCAACCCCCAGTTGCCTATTTGTACCCGGCTGGGAACCAAAAATAAAGGGAAGCCCTTTTTTATTATTTCATGAATTTCATGAAATAATTAGAAAACAAATGACGTAGGCTTCGCCCCATTTTTGTGTCCAGCCAGGTACAACTAGGCAGCTGGGGATTGGAATCCACAGCACAGGTTGGCCTGAGCTTTCTGGGCCCCACTGCTGTGAATTGCAGTCTGCAGCCGCCTCAGAAAATGGCACTTTCATAGAAGCGCCATCTTCTGGCGCTGTATCCAACTCTTCCAGCACCTGCCTGCTATACCTGGCTAGCATACAAAAATATGGCGAAGCTCACATCCTTTTTTTGTAGTTTTTTGGCAAAAAAAATAAAAAATGCTTCCCTGGATTTTCCATTGCCAGTGAAGGTAACACCAAGCAGTGGGGGTTAGCAGCCAGTAGCTGCTTGGATTACCTTTAGCTAGCAATACAAAAAATGCAGCGGGAGCCCATATATATTTTTTTTAATTATTTATTTAAATAATAAAAAACAAAATGGGCTTCCCTGTGTTTTGATTGCTGGACATCACAGTGCTGTAAAAATAAATCTTTAAAAAAAATGACGTAGTGCTCCGCGGTATTTTTGATTCTCAGCGCAGATAAAGCAGAGAGCTATGGGTTGCCACCCCCATCTGCCTGCCGTTACCGTTGGTTGGCAATCAAAATACAGGGAAGCCCATTAAATTTTTCTATTTAAAAAATAGTTAAAAAAAAAATGACGTTGGTTCCCCACATTTTTGATAGCCAGCTAGGGTAAAGCAGACGGCTGTAGCCTGAAAACCACAGCTGGCAGCTTTACCGTGGTTGGGGATCCAATGTGGAGGTCCCCCCAGGCTCTTTTTTTATAATTATTTTATAAATATTAATAATTACACAAAAAAAGTAGGGTCCCCCCCAAATTGGATCACCAGCCAAGGTAAAGCGGACAGCTGTGGTCTGGTATTCTCAGGGTGGGAAGGTCCATAGTTATTGGGCCTTCACAGCCTAAAAATAGCAGGCCGCAGGCACCCCAGACGTGGCGCATCCACTAGATGCGCCAATCCTGGCGCTTCACCCCAGCCCATCCCGTGCCCTGGTGCAGTGGCAAACGGGGTAATAAATCGGGTTGATACTAGCTGTAAAGTCACCTGAGATCAAGCCCAGCAGTTTGTGATGTCATGGCGTCTATTAGATACCCAACATCATAAACTGTCAGTACTAACAAAAAAAAATCGACAAAAGAAATTTATTTGAAAAAACAGTCCCCAAAACATTTCCTCTTTCACCAATTTCTTGTAAGAAAAAAAATAAAGGGGTCCCACAATGACTCTGGACCGTCTAGAATATGGGGGGGGAGACACTCAGGGAACGTATCCCCCATTTTCTAGGAGTGCGGACCCTTCATGTGAGGAGTGTGGGTGCAATGAATCTGCACTCACTCTCCCCGGGTCCACAGCAGCACAGTCCATGTCGTAATGGTTGCTACCAAAGCTGCAATGCCCTGCTCATGAGGTAAGGGCATGCCTAATCAGGAGAACTATTCTACATTTCCAAATATTGGTATTTGCTGATATTATTGCTATTCCACCTACTATATATTGGGGATATGATCTTGGATATGGAATACCCCTTTAAGTCCAGTTATCCAGGTGAATGAATACTTAACAACAGAGCTCGCTATTTAGATGTGTTTTCTTGTGGCGCATAACGGACTCTCATGTTTGGTAGTCGTTCAGCAGGGAAACTATAAAAGCAAATCCCTCCATTTGGAAATGTAGTATATAGCTCTCCTGATCAATTATGTTCCTTACCTCATGAGCAGGGCATTACAGTAATAATAATTTATTCATTTATATAGCGTTATTAACTCCATAGTGCTGTATGTCTTTGGAGTGTGGGAGGAAACCGGAGTACCCAGAGGAAACCCACGCAAACACAGGGAGAACATACAAACTCCTTGCAGATGGTGCCCATGGTGAGAATTGAACCCAGCACCTCAGTGCTGCAAGACTGCAGTGCTAACCACTGAGCCACCGTGCCGCCCATTTAGCTTACAGATGCATAACCACCACTCACTGTGTCTGAACACAGGAAGCTGAGCTGACAGCCGCTCTGTGCATGCGGCAGCGTCTATTGTGAAGGAGAGGGCCGCGGGGGGATCAACGCTGCACAGGTACCGTGGGAACCGGGAACACCGGTGGGGTTTTAGGGGGTGACCTGGTAGGGCCTGGGGAGAAGTTTGGTACATGGCACATGCGACAGAAATCAGAGGAGTAGGGTGAATGCGGCCGGCGCGCTGCTGTGCGCGCGGCCATCTTGGAATTCTGGGAGGGCATCAGGGGGGCACTTTGGCGACACCGGGGGACCAGAAGGGACCGGGTAGGAGATTTATCATGTTTGTTCATGCCAGATGGGGGATAAATAATTTTTTACCGGCGCTGTCATTTACTGTAACGTGATCATCGGTATACGGTGTATACCTGTGATCACGTGAGCGGGGACCGGAAAAACCGTCCTGAGTCATGATCTCCAGGGTCTCAGCTAGCCCTGAAACCCCGGAGATTTTCTGACGCTGGGGGGCGTTATTCACTTATTTCTGCCTGCTGTTTATAAATGGCAGACTAGAATAAGGCTACATTCACACGACCGATCCATTTTTGTGGTCTGCAAAAAACAGTCCGTTTTTTCACGGGTGCATCCGTGTGGCATCCGTTTCCGTTCCGTAGATGGTCCGTATGTCATCTGTTTGTCATCCGTGTGCCTTCCGTTTTTTTGTGTACTGCAAAAAAACTGAAGGAGGGAAAATACATAAATTTACCCAGGATCCATAGCTTTAACCTACATGAGGCGGTCACATGTTCACTTCCATGCCATTTTCTACTGCTTTTCACAGCGTAGAGCGCTCTGGTGATTTTCTTTTGCTTGTACACTTCATATCAGTCTTTTCTGTCATTATAATGGCAGAAAGACACATAATGTCCCACTCTCCTGCATTTTGTAATTTTGCACCCTTTGGTGCCTTTCATGTGGCACTAAGGGGTGCTTAGCTTTGTATTTAGCCAAAAAAATGAAAAAAAAATGACGTAGGGTTTCCCCTATTTTTGTAGCCAGCAAGGGTAAAGCAGACGGCTGCAGCCTGCAGACCACAGCTGGCAGCCTCACCTTGGCTGGTAATCCAAAACTGAGGGCACCCCACGCTGTTATTTTAAATTAAATAAATAATTAAAAAAAAAAAACACGTAGGGGTCCCCCCAAAATTGGATCACCAGCCAAGGTAAAGCAGACAGCTGGGGTCTGATATTCTCAGACTAGGGAGGTCCATGGTTATTGGACTCTCCCCAGCCTAAAATTAGCAGGCCGTAGCCACCCCAGAAGTGGCGCATCCATTAGATGCGCCAATCCTGGTGCTTCGCCCCAGCTCATCCCGTGCCCTGGTGCGGTGGCAAACGGGGTAATATATGGGGTTAATACCAGATGTGTAATGTCACCTGGCACCAAGCCCTGGGGTTGGTGAGGTCAGGCGTCTATCAGATACCCGACATCACCAACCCAGTCAGTAATAAAAAAAAATAGACGACAAACACATTTTTATTTGAAAAAACACTCCCCAATACATTCCCTCTTTAACCAATTTATTAGAAAGAAAAACAAATCCAGGTCTGCTGTAATCCAAGGGGTTGCCATGACGATCCACACTGTCCCAGTCAATGAAGAGCAGGATGTTCCCCATTGGCTGGGAGAGCAATGCAGTGACCTGAGCTAACATCAATGGGTCAGCCCAGGTCACTGCAGGGGATGACAAGTGCTGCTGTCAGCGAGGTACATTACCTGCGCTGATCTCCTGCACTGCTGACAGCACCTGTCACTGAGTTCAATGACCTTCACAGCCAAGTATCGCGAGAGGCCCGTGACGTCACCGCTAGTCAGTCTCGGGTCGGAAGCGAGAGAAGGTGATGTGACAAGCGGCGGCCATGGAGGACAGTGACAGCGCTGAGGTCGGGACTTCATCACCGCAGGTAAGCCGAGCGGGACCATGTGTGCAGAGTGCCAGGTGGGCGGAGCCTAGCGGGACCATGTGTGCAGAGTTTCAGGTGGGCGGAGCCTAGCGGGGTAATGTGTGCAGAGTGACAGGTGGGCGGAGCCTTGCGGGACCATGTGTGCAGAGTGCCAGGTGGGCGGAGCCTAGCGGGACCATGTGTGCAGAGTGACAGGTGGGCGGAGCCTAGCGGGACCATGTGTGCAGAGTGACAGGTGGGCGGAGCCTAGTGGGACCATGTGTGCAGAGTGCCAGGTGGGCAGAGCATACCGGGATCATGTGTGCAGAGTGACAGGTGGGCGGAGCCTAGTGGGGTAATGTGTGCAGAGTGTCAGGTGGGTGGAGCCTAGCGGGACCATGTGTGCAGAGTGACAGGTGGGCGGAGCCTAGCGGGGTAATGTGTGCAGAGTGACAGGTGGGAGGAGCCTAGCGGGGCAATGTGTGCAGAGTGTCAGGTGGGTGGAGCCTAGCGGGACCATATGTGCAGAGTGACAGGTGGGCGGAGCCTAGCAGGACCATGTGTGCAGAGTGACAGGTGGGCAGAGCCTAGCGGGACCATGTGTGCAGAGTGCCAGGTGGGCGGAGCCATGTGTGCTGGCGGCGGAGTGCAAAGTGGGTGGAGCCTAGTGGGGTCATGTGGCGCTGAGGACGTCAGTGTCGTGGACTGCTTGGCTGGGGACAGGTGAGTGTGTGTGTGTGTGTGTACATGCCGCGTGCAGGAGGGGGCGGAGTGAGCTGAGCGGGGAAGTGTAGGCTTCCTGCACGTAACTAGGATAAATATCGGGTTACTAACCAAAGCGCTTTGGTTGGATACCCGATGTTTATCTTGGTTACCAGCGATGGCTCCTGCACACTATAGCTGTAAAAAGCCCTGCTTTTTGCTGCTAGAACCGTTCTCGAACGTAACTAGAACTATCAAGCTTTAGCAAAAAGCTCGAGTTCTAGTTCGAACTAGAACACCCCCCAAAATCACTCGAACCGCGAACTGGAGAACCGCGAACTGCGCTCAACTCTACTAGTAACTGAGGAGCCCAGCTCCTAACCTCTTCCACCGACTCGTGACCTCTCCTCTCGAGAGTCACCACTTGGGTGACTACTCCTGACACTCCTGACCTTCCCTTACCAACCCCCCAAGTGTCCAGCCCTATTCCCTTCAGGCTGTCCACTGGTGTGTCTGGTGGGTGTGGTGCAGAGTGTTTCTAGGATTTTGATTTGCTTGTTCTTAGCAACACCATAGGCTGGGGATCCGTAACCAAGGAGGAGATGGACACCATGCAGAAGGGCAGATTGCACAATGTCCTGTGACGACCTGATAGGTCAGGGCGTCACATTTACAGCTCAATCACATGTTAAAGTTGTATACACTGAGCCTTAGTTCCAACAGAGTCCTACTGATTTGTATTCTGGAGCTGTAGTAATTCTGTGTGCTGCCTTATGGTGCCTCTGTATGGCACATTATTATTACATTCTCCCCTAAAAGCAATGGGACATCCCACGGCGCAAGTTATTTTTTCAGACTGAATCTGAGCCTTTATATGAAATAGAATCCATGCAAAAATACAGTATGGCACCATAGATGTCTGTGGGTGCCGCATTACAGCTCAAGTCAATTCAAAGGTTGTGTGTAGCTGTAATAAATACTTGAAAGTTTATTCTGGAAAGTTAACTTTGGTCTTGTTCCCGCAGTGCAATTTTTGCGCTGGTTGACTTTCAATTTTCAAAATTTATGAGCAGAATTAAAATTCCAATTATTAATAAGGTATTCTGCAATTAAATGTTCTGTCACTAGTCTTTTTTATTTGAGTAAGATACAAAATATCTAGAAATTTTAGAATTTCTGCATAAATGCTTAAAAAAAATAAGCTTTCAATTTACAAAGGGATTTTCCTTATAAGGCAACTCTTTTAAGAAACAGTATTAGCCTCCAACGATATGTGTAGCTAAACATGACGAGGTCTCACAGTTTGCACCATCAGGCCAATTGTCCAGATTTCCTCAAGCTCTACAAACACAGCACAATAGAGAGACATTCAGATTGCACGTGGAGCTCATAAAAGTTTGTTCTCAATGGTGTAAACTTTTAAGTAATTTAGGGTTTCTTGTAGAGATGTGCCTGAGGATACAGCGGTAAAGTGATAGATTTTTATTCACATATTACATGTCGCACCATGACAATAAAGCTGCGTTCTGCCTGACTGATACTTTGATTAAAGTAAATTGAAATACTTAAAATGTTGGCATTCTTAGATTTCAAGCTGCATGTGAGCATTCATACCTTACTGCAGAAACTTCTCTCCCGTCCTGTAGGAAACCAGAAAGGCTCACGGGATGTTATAAACAGAGGAAGCTACAGAAGATTGCAAAACAACAATTACTACCCTAACAAAAACATGTAATAAGAGCAAAGACAATGTTATAAGCACGATTAAAGGGGTAGTCAGATATTTGTTTTGCAGCTATTGAATATAACAAACTCAGCTATTATTATCAAGGCATTAATTATTCAGAGCCAACTCGGCTTATGACCAATAAATCTTGTCAGACTAACCTGATTCAACAGCAAAGTCACTGATAGTTGGACCAGGGGAATGCTGTGGATATAGTATATATTGACTACAGTAAGGCATTCAATTAACTATCACATAACATTCTCATTGAAAAAATGATAAAGTATGGAATTGAGAAAAAATCTGATGAATTCACAATTTGCTTTATGATCATGCACAATGAGTAATACTAAATGGCTGCACTTCAAACTAGAGGAAAGTCAAAAGCGGGGTGCCGCAAGTCTCTGTCCTTAGCCTAGTGCTGTTTAAAATCTTATAAATGATCTGGATAACGGAATTATTGGAGAACTCATAAAATTTGCAAATAATACTAAGAAAGGAGCAGAAGCCATCACTAGCGAGGCATGAGAGTATATGCAAAAGGATCTAGACACACTCAAACAATGGGCCGAGGAGAACAGGTGTTTAACAGGGACAAATGCAAAGTTCTACATCTGGATAAGAGAAATTATAGTACATCCCAGATTCAACATGAGCCAACAGTGCGGTGCTGCAGCTAAAAATGCCAACAAAATTCTGGGATGTATCAAGAGAAGAATGGAATCTCGATTATTCCCTTATACTCTGCCCTGGTCAGACCCCACCTGGAATACTGTGTACAGTTGTGGGAGCCCCAATTTAAGAAAGCCATCGATATATTGGAGCAAGTCACGAGAAAATCAACCAAGATGGTAGAAGGTCTGCAAACCATGTCATATGAGGACCGGCTAAAAGAATTAGGAATGTTTACTTTGCAAAAGAAAAGGCTGAGAGGAGAATTAATAGTGGCTACAAAAATCTGAAAGGTAGTCACAGTGCAGAGGGAACTAACCTATTCTCATTAGCCCAATGAAGTACAAGAAGCAATAGGATGGAATGAAATGGAAGGAGATACAGATTAGACATTATGAAAAACTTTCTGACAGTGAGGGCAGTCAGAGGGTGGAACAGGCTACAACGGGAGGTAGTGAGCTCTCCATCAATGGAAATCTTCAAGCGGAAACTGGATAAACATATAGCTGGGATGATTTAGGAAAGCCTGAACTTACAGGGGGTTGGACCAGATGGCCCTTGAGGTCCCTTCCAACTCTACCATTCTATAATTCTATCCCCAGCACCTCTGTCACCACTACCTATACCCTCCTGATTTTGTTGACAGGCTGCAGCAGTGATGTCACAGCTAAAACCAATGTGACCACTACAGCCAATCACTGGGATATCAGCCAATCATTGAGTATAAGAGAGTTTGTTATTTTTAACAGACTCAACTCTATAGAAAAAAGAAAAGTTATTCCAGATAAAACCTTTAACTTTCATCAAATTTTTCATGTTGAGCCGATCACACAATGTAATATAGGCTCCAAAGCAGAATATTTTGTTTTAAATAAACCTCCCGGTTGCAGATACATTTGAAATCAAAGTGTTTGGCACATAATGAGTTAACTTCTGTTAAGTGAGAGTTATTAAATGGTTTTCACTGGAGGCCTGTACTTCTCCCTGTATGAGTTGCTATCTGAAAACACCCTTACTACTTAAAAAATTTACCGTAACTAATCTTGTGCCAACAATTTGTTGCTAATATCCCTGTAACAGAGAGGAGAAATAAAAAAAGTTTTATTCCACCTTACAGTCCACTATTACATTGTGTCCAGTTGAAAACTGAAAAATGTGGGGAAAGGT
The DNA here is from genome assembly GCF_048569485.1 of Anomaloglossus baeobatrachus. NCBI lineage: Eukaryota > Metazoa > Chordata > Amphibia > Anura > Aromobatidae > Anomaloglossus > Anomaloglossus baeobatrachus. The sequence goes on along the minus strand of NC_134353.1, from coordinate 717,520,027 downwards.
TCTCTTTGGAAAAGAGACATGTTGCATAAATGAACCCAAGGAAGGATCCCTAATCTCTAATTGTTCTTCATTCTCAAGTTCTTACACATGGGAAATATGTTTTGTTACTATAAAGAGCAAAGGGGTTTTCCAGGCTAAACCTAAATATTTGCAGTGCAGATAACTGAATCCTGACAGTGTGTAATGTGCACATTGCTAAGATTCCATATTGTTGTCTCCTTGAGTTGATATCACATGACTATTATGCGTATTTCCATGTACCAACTAGCAATTTTTCCTACTTCTCTTAATTCTCCATAGAGATTTGCAGATTAAAAAGTAATCTGTATGTGCCCCTCAGTATGCTAATCATCTACTTAAAGTAACGTGACGGCTGCTCAAGAAGGCCAGGGAGAAGAATCTTTACAGTGCACACCATATAAATTTAGGTTTTACACCCCAAAACCCCTCTAAACTATGAAGTCTTCATGATAACTACTATACTGTATTTTATTTAACATCTGAACACAGGTATTATGACATACTAATGTAGGGGAGGCCAAAAGGTGGCTTTGTCTTTACTGTGAAGTCATCTCACAGGTTGTACACCATACCTGAAGGCTAAACCACTGATGTAAATAAAATAGTATGGCTACCAGGGAGTGTAATGATCGCAGTCTCAAAGAGTGCAACCATGTCTGGACCTGGAGCTCCAAGGAGGCTTGCCTGTGGCTAGCACTATTTTCAGCTGGATGGGCATCCTCAGTCGCACATTCAGTTGATTGGAACTGCAGAGCAGAAAGCCACTGGACCCTATAAGTCTGTGGTGGACATTATAATTGTAAGGGGGCCAGAATTGTGAGACACTAAAAGTATTTGGGAGCCAAAATGAGGGACATCATAAGTATAAAGGCTGCTTTACACCAGACAATCTATCGTGCGATAGATCGTCGGGGTCACGGTTTTTGTGACGCACATCCGGCATCGCTGACGATGCCGGCCTGTGTGACACCTCCTAGCGACGCAGTATCGCTCACAAATCGTGAGTCGGGTACTGCTCGCTAGGTTCCATAATATCGTTTAATTTAGTTGATCATCGTTTCCGTGGTAGCACACGCCGCTCCGTGTGACACCACGGGAACGATGAGCAGCTCACCTGCCTCCCGCGGCCGCCGCCGGCTCTATGTGGAAGGAAGGAGGTGGGCGGGATGTTTACATCCTGCTCATCTCCGCCCCTCCGCTTCTATTGGCCGGCGGCCGTGTGACGTCGCTGTGACGCTGAACGTCCCTCCCACTCCAGGAAGTGGACGTTCGCCGCCCACAGCGAGGTCGCACGAGAGGTAAGTATGTGTGACGGGGGTTACTGACTTTGTGCGACACGGGCAGCGATTTGCCCGTGACGCAAAAAGGACGGGGGCGGGTACGATCGATTGTCAAATCGCACAATCGGTCGTACCATGTAAAGCAGCCTTAAGTGTATAGCCGGCAAGAATGAGGGACATCATAAGTTTGTCGGGCATGAATTGGTTAACATTATAAGTATATGGTGGCCAAAATGTGGAACATTATAAGTCTATGGGGCAAAGTGGGGACATTATTAGTATACGTAGGCCAAAATATTGGATATTATTAGTATACAGGGCCACAAGGGCAGACTTTATTACTGTATGGGGTCAACATTAGTGGATATTATTAACGTATCAGATCACAGTGAAGGGACATTATGTGGATGAGGTGACAATGAAGGACATAATTAATATATGGGGCCACAAACAATGGGAGACATAATTAATTGTGGTCATGTACATTAATAAAGTGCTGCGGTATATTTGCTGTGATAGTAGAAAGGAAAGCCACAACCTTTTTCCAGCAACAAGGTACATCATAAACAGTCAATATATAGGCATATGTGGGCTCACCCATTCAGATAAATATCCAACTCTTAGTGCAGAATAAGCAATGTGTGACGCTAACCACCAGGGGTTGCAAGTGGACTAGAATGATGTCCAGCACCTAGGTGTAGTGAGGCGCTAGTCTGCTAGGGGTAGCCAGTACCCTAGCGGGGAATGTCTGCAGAGTAGTCGACTAAGCCAAGTGTCAGTAGACATGAGATCATGTAAGTACGGGTGGGAAAGAGAAGCCGGAGTCACGTGCGAGCCGAAGGTCGGTAAGCCAGGAAGTAGCATCTGATACAGAAGGGGAGCGGAGTTGTTATTAGAAAATACGCCGCGGTTGGGAAGCGAGAGGAAATGTCAGTACCGAGGAGAGAGCAGAGCCAAGGTCACAAAACAAACCCAGAGGTCAGGAAGACTGGGAGATAAGAATAGGCAAGGGATGTGAGGGAACAGGGAATGGGACACTAGGTAGCAGAACAAGATCAGAATAGCAACTCATGGGAACAAGAAACGTACACAGCAAGCTGGAACTATCACTGGCAGCGTTCTGGGTGAAACGGCTCCAAGATAAGGCAGATCGATCACCCGGAACGAGGCACCACCGAATAGGCTTAGACCCGGAATATACAGACAGCAGGAAAACACACACTTGCTCTGCAACAGAGCAGAGCCACAAGTAGGGGTGTAACTACCATGGTTGCAGAGGTCGCCACTGCGACCAGGCCCAAGGGTGCAAGGGGCCAGTCGGCCCTAGCCCTTGATTCAGATAGATGTGTGTCGTAGGCTGCACATCCAACTGAAATACATCGCAGCACAGAGATCCGTTGGGTCCCTGTACTGCGATGTACCGGCCACCGATTAAAGCCATAAATATTGCTCCCCATGCACACGATCCTGGGCATGGGGAGCAGAGAATATGCTAATAGCTGACACTGCTGTAAGTGGCCGCGCATGACACTGATGTCATGCACTGTGCCGGTTACATGCTGGTCAGTTCACAGTGCCGCAAGAAGCACACGGTAGGTGTGTACCATGGCCACTAGTCGCACAGGGCCCCTTCCGGCAGACAACAGATGAGGCACCGCAGTGAATAGCAGTTCACTAATTTGCTGCTCCTGCGCTGCACAGGCTCCAGCACAGGGCGCCCTTCCCTCCTGTGTGCTCTGTGTCCTGTCTGCTCCCGTCTTCCCCACACAGAGAGGGGGAGGGGCGCCTGCACTGCTGCGGCCAGAGAAGTTGCTTCTAAAGACCCTCTGAACTCCAGGAGGCCATGAAGAAGGTGCGTATAATGTGAATCATGTATTATGTGCTGTCTGTATGTGTTATGTATAAGATATGTGTGTCCCGTATAGTGTGCAATATGAAGCTGTCTGTCTGTGTATACTGTCTGTATGTCTGTGTATCCTGTCTGTCTGTGTATACTGTCAGTCTATCCTGTCTGTCTATCTATCATGTCTGTCTATCCTGTCTGTGTATACTGTATGTCTGACTGACTGACTGTCTGTCTGTGTATACTGTCTGTCTATACTATCTGTCTGTGTATACTGTCTGTCTGTGTAAACTGTCTGTCTGTGTATACTGTCTGTCTGTCTGTACATCCTATCTATCCACCCATCCTATCTCTCTGTCTGTACATATATCTATCTAACACCCATCCTTTTTATCTATACTAAATTCCATATACCTCATTATAAAAGTGAACACATAGTACAATTGTTTATTTTTTTTTTTACTGTGTGCGGCGTGGTGGTGGGGGCTATATACAAGGAAGAGGGGGCTATATACCAGGACAGGTGGCTATATACCACAATGGAGGCTATATACCAGGATGAGGAGCTATATACCAGGATGGAGTGCTATATACCAGGATAGGGGGGCTATATACCAGGATGGGCCATGATGGGGGTCATATATACCAGGAGGGGCAATGATGGAGACATCTATACCAGGGTGGGGTCATATATACCAGGCTATATACATGATCGGGGTCATACACCAGGATTGGGTCATAATGGAGACATATACCAGAGTGGGTCCATATATACCAGGCTATATCCTTGATCGGGGTCATACACCAGGATGGGGATGTATACTAGGATGGAACCATATATACCAGGATATAGGCATGATGGGGGTCATACTCCAGGATGGGTCCATGAAGGGGAGGTATACCATGATGGCGTCATGATGGGGATATATATACCTGGATGGGGCCATGAAACTGGACATATATACCAGGATGGTACCATACATACCAGGATATAGCCATGATGGAGTCATACACCAGGATGGGGCCATGATGTGGACATATTTACCAGGAGCTGTTGGAGTTTGTTCTCACTCACAACTTCTTCGTTTTCGGTGATCGGTACTTCCTCCAGCGGTGCCCTCCTATACAAACCTCTTTCTTGGATTTTGGGAGAGAGATATTTTCGGGAGGGGCGTCCCTGCTAGCTCCCATGCGCAGTGCTGGCTTTGCTACATAGACAACGTATTTGTTGTCTGGGGAGGTACCATCCCCGAACTCGAGGATTTTGTGCGTCAGCTCAACTCCAACAGCTATAATATCCTGTTTACTTACCGCCACCATACTTGAGTCATCGATTTCCTGGATCTCAGGATCTTGGTGATGGAAGATGGTGCGGTGGCAACGGATATTTTTAGGAAAACCACATCTGTGAACTCTCTCCTTCATGCTACATCAAGCCATCCGACATCAACGATACGGGGTATTTCGGTCGGGCAGTATTGCGCCTCCGACGGATATTCTCGATGGATGAGCTTTTTGAGGAACAAGCTTTAGACATGCGGGAGAGATTCACAGCGTGTAGCTACAGCAAAAGATCTATGAAATTGGAATACCAGAGGGCTAGAGTCACCAGCAGATCTAACCTATTGTCCCAGACCTACGTGAGTCGCGGTCCATCTTCTCCCTCCTCCTCGGGAGCCACCCGCTTCATCTCACAGTTTAACAATCAATGGCAGGAGATCTGACGGATTTTGTCTAGACACTGGAATGTCTTAAAAACAGATCCAGGCTTAAATAGCTTTATTTCTGACCGCCCCCTGATGACGGCAAGACAAGGCAGGAGCCTCAATGATTTATTGGTGAATAGTCACTACATTGGAAAAATTGGCCTACCATTCTATACGGGCCACCCTAAATGGGGCTTCCATGCGGCTCGTTCCTCGCTTGCCGCAACATCATCCGCACCACTACTTTTCAGGCTGCAAACTGAGTCTAATAGAATGTATGAAATCCATCATTACATCACATGCAGCACCACTGGGGTTATTTATCACGCTATGTGTGGATGTGGCCTCATTTATATCGGGCTAACCTCACGCGAACTCCGCAGGAGGATGCGTGAGCACATCCGTGATATTTTAGCTGCAGCAGAAATCTAGTCTATGGAGACAATAAAGACGCTACCACACCATTTTAAGCTGAAACATAATTGTGATCCATCCAGTTTGGTGGTTGGCGGGATTGATAAGGTCCATCTGGGGATACGTGGCGGTGATCTCAAGAAGAAACTGGCACAGCGGGAGTGTCAGTGGATCTTCCGTCTTGGGACCGTTTCCCCAGATGGACTGTATGAGAGACTCTCATTCTCACCATTTCTCTGACCTATGGTGCCATCTTGTCTCAATATATGTTTTTTCTATTGTATATACCCCCATTTCGGGCATACACATATGTGATATAACATCTTTACATGCATGTGTATTCCACCTCCTCGTGTTGTGGTGGAGGTTTTTAGGTTACTTCCTGAATCCACTGGCCTTTGTTTTCTACAATTGCCTTTTGTCTTTTACTGTAAATTGGTTGCACCGACCTTTCTTGCTTCTTTTTATTACATTATTTTTTTAGCAGTGTTCCTAATTTTCTTCTATTGTTCTTTTGTTTTTTCAGATTTTATCTTTTCCATTTTTTTCTTTCTGAACTGGGAAATATATATCTGTAGCTGGGATCTCCACAGGAGATGAAAACTCAGGATTCTACTATAAAACCTCAGGAATATTTGCCTTGTGACATATATTATGTATATGATGACTACTGTCGCCGATATTATTGCCAATTGCTGTAAACTTTTGTTAATATGTCTAATTTGGCCGACTTGATAGTTATCACCATTGGCCCTATTGACATTGTTGGTTTTTCTCTGTCCTTGGCTTTCTGTTTTACTTTGCCCTCACCTGTGCCAGTAAATAACATTGGAGGTAAACTCCGGCACACTACCAATTTCCCATAAGCCAAAAAAGTAGAACACAGTGGTTGGATGTCAAAATCCTTTTCTTTTCTTTTATTTGTGAGTGCAAAAACGTGGAAAAAAAGTGCTGTACAATTGTCCGCCAGGTGTCGACGTTTCGGCTAACAAGCCTTCATCAGGTCGGACAGGCTTGACTTACAATGGGATGGCAACCTGGTAAATATGTAGGGCAGTTGCCAGAATATAATGCCCTCCGTGCGGAGATAGTCTGTATCAAATCTGTAAGATCCCTGGGTAATGCCAGCATATGGGATCCTGAGAAAAATGTATGGATCGTGTTAGGAAAGTCTCTTACAGGGATATCCAGATACTAGGCAAGGATGGCGACCATGTGTGTCCTTACAGATTTGATACAGACTATCTCCGCACGGAGGGCATTATATTCTGGCAACTACCCTACATATTTACCAGGTTGCCATCCCATTGTAAGTCAAGCCTGTCCGACCTGATGAAGGCTTGTTAGCCGAAACGTCGACACCTGGCGGACAATTGTACAGCACTTTTTTCACGTTTTTGCACTCACAAATAAAATAAAAGAAAAGGATTTTGACATCCAACCACTGTGTTCTACTTTTTTGGCTTATGGGAAATTGGTAGTGTGCCGGAGTTTACCTCCAATGACTGTTCATTTTTCTCCTGAGCACCTACAAGAGGTGATGCGAGGTCTTCATCTTTTCACCAGTAAATAACATGGCTGCAGCTGTTCAGCGCTGCTATGGAGACCTGTCGCACGCGCACTCCGACCCGGCCTCGGCGCTATGACTTCTGGGTATGATATCACCGGGAGGTTTCTCCCAAAGCCAGATGTCATATCGAGTACCAGCATTCGGAGTGTTTAGTGCCCCCAGCTGTCTCCGGACACAGAGTTGATTAATCAGCTGCTGCCAGCCTTGTCGATTTCTGGATATATATTCCCCACCTACACTGCAGCGGTCACGGTTTCCCGAAGCAGCACACGTGAAACACGTGTCAGGACCGGTCCCACATATGCGGGCGGATGATAGCCTCCCCCCTCCTTTGTGTGTATGCTACAAGCAGGTAGGTCTCCAGGTGCCACTTTACCACCAATGTTGTTTTTTACATGACATATTGTCTTGCACTCTGTCACTTTACTATCATTGGTGGCTTTATTTAATATGTGGCCCTGTGATTGACTTTTTGCACATTATACAGCGTAGCATACACAATTTTTACTTGCTTCTTTTAATCTACATGGACGAGAATTATTAGTGGTATTATTTTCTCCCTACTGTTTATATTCTTATTTTTGGATCCTAAGAAATGTACTGAGGGGAGCTTATCTTCCTCATGTGGGACTCTTTTTCCTCCATTCTGCCTCTGTAATTGGTCTTTTACTCCATATACTTTCTACCTTCTATCAATTGTGTTACTACCACATGCATTTATTGTTGTGCACTTTTGTATCAATAAAAGCAACTTTTTCACTAATGTGGTATTGATTCATTATGTACCAGCACGGTAGTACCCCTAATTTTCTTTTGTTTTTTCCTATTGTGAATCGGGGTACGTGCAATTTATTTCTATAATGAGGTCCAGCGTCCTTGGTCTTTGTTTTCTCATATTTACCAGGATGGGGGACATATTTACCAGGAAGTGGCCCAGGATGGGGCGCCCAGGCTCAAACTCTGCACTGGGGCCCATCAGACTGTAGTTACGCCACTGTCCACAAGTGAATCATGACACAATTGTGACACATTCATTAGAGGACCTCTATTTGACCTAAAGAAGGCTTTTAATAAGCTGAAACATGGTGTCTATTGTATGTATAAGTTACCTATGTCCAGAGAGCCAAGCTGAGTGCTGACTAGAGGGTTAGCAAGGGAGCTGAGCAGTTATGTCTGGTGATGTAAATTATGGCTACATTGGTTCATTCTACACCTTTTTCTTCATTTTCCAAATTGCATATCTATAGACATCTTTACCTTTATGTACTCGTCAAATGTGGCTAGTATTTGCTTACTTTAACAGATTCTAATATAAGACAAAGAGTTGAACTTATTTCTGTTCTTTATATTCTTTTATTATGAAAAGATCAGCTGGGCCAGTAATGGAAAATGTTTTTTTTTTTATATATATATAGTTTTCAAAGGATATGCATCATCTCTAACAAGCAATGCTTAAAATAATTTTTACATGAACATTAAAACCAATATTTTCAAAGTATCTGTCTATAGGTTTCTGCCCCTTGCCACCAACTTGGCAAATTGTACAAACATAAGTCAAAAGCTGTGAAGATCAGACAGAATAGTGTCATAGAAGCTTGAGCTAAAGCTGTGCCTGCTAAAAAAAAGGAAAAAAAGCAGGACGACGGCTCAGTCACTCATACATTCTGTATCCCTGGCAGGAGAGAACACCAGCATGTCTTTGAGTACATAGTGTTTGATGAGCTCTAAGCAAGTTTTAGACACCCCAATAAGAGAAGTGGAACATCAGAAGACATGATTGTATAGCTTATAACAATGACGTCCCATGCTGAGCACCTCTAACGTCAAATCAGTGTTGGTGCTGAGTTTTACAGCTTGACATATAAACACAGAGATTTATAGACAGATTGCCTGAGGCTTTTCATTTCTACTTTTTGCTTACAGAGTTTGTTTTTTTTTGGGTGAAATAAAACTAGAAGAAAAGTTTAATTCCTAAGTTTGAGGAAAACAGAAACTAGTCCTGAAATTCTAAGATGCAATTCTTAAAATTCTGCCTTCTCTATAGCAAAATGTATGAATAAATTGACAACTGGGTGTTACTCTTCCCATTGTCAATGGGGAGTGTCTCTACACATTATGGCAAAGGCAGAACGATCTACCCCCAACTGCTTACACTTGGTTATCAATTCTGTCACAGTCCTGACTTATGGTGCGCCTTCCATGCTGCGATTTTCTGTTGCGCACTCCTGTGCAGCTGATGTCTCCCGGCGTCGCAGGGAACAGCCTGCCAGTGTTTCAGGTACCTTTCTGCGGTGCTGTGATAGGCTGTTTTCCTACACCAGATCACTCGCTGGTTAGGGGAGGGGCTTGGCCACTTTATCCATTCTCCGGGTGATTGCCACGCTTTATTAGGGGGTGGTCTCGGCTGGAGCAGTGCCATATGTATTTCCTGGTTAGTTGCAGTAAGTGCCTGGCTCCTGGTTTGTTTGGTGTATTGATCTTGGTACTCGACCCTGGACTGACCCCTGACTTCCCTCTTCCTGGTCCCCTGACCCTGCATGACCGTCTGGCTTATGACCTCTTATTCCCTCCTGACTATGGCTTTGCCTGCCCCTTGTGTCCTTTTCGTGCTCTTCTGGTTACCTGACCCCATGGCTTGTATCCTGACCTCGTTCTTGTCTGATTCCTGTGTTTTCTTACATCCTCCCGGCACTGACCTTGGCTTGTCTGACTTCCCCCGCAGCTCTTGCAGCACACACATGCTCACAGCGCCACCTAGTTGCTACTTCATACTACACATTTAGTGACTAGCATCTTACTCTCTGTGAGCGACGTTACAAATTCAATGTTAGGAGGAATAATAGAGCAGTAGCATAATGAAGAATCCTAGGAAAAGATGCTTCAGAAGTTTTTCTGACAGGTCTTCTTTAATGAATTCTTTCTTCCCACCAGAGAATTATTTATGATTTGGGTTAAATAGAGGGTTTCTGCTATTGATTTTGCATTATATTATTAATAATACATTGAATAGCTTACTCAAGTGGGGTAAACACATTTTATCTGTTTTGTATCATAATCACCTTCTCTACTAAAGCTTTTGTCAAAGGGCTAAACCAAGGAATCAAATCCCTGCTTGTAAATATTCATTCTGCTTGCCCTAGGGGGAGTACAGTAAATCTAGGAGTGTCACTTGTTCAAGTGGAAGTAGATCATAGGCTAAATAGCAGCATGCAATGTCAATGAGCTGCTTCTAAAGCCTGAATGATATTGGTTTAAAAGAGGCTTGGACTTGTGGGATTGAGACATAATATTAGGCTGTTTTATGTATTCCTTTACTCCTTTTTTGAAGAAACAAAGGTTCAGTTGACAAGCAACAAGAGCTGTAAATCTGTAAAATAGAGACCTCATGAGTTTATCAGAGCAGAAATGTCCTTAACAAAGCGCAAAAACCATATATAGATATGTTAAAGGGAACATGTCACGAGATTTAGTGACTATAAGCTGCGGCCACCACCAGTAGGCTCTTATATACAGCATTCTAACATGCTGTATATAAGAGCCCAGGCCGCTGTGTAGAACGTAAAAATGACTTTATAATACTTACCTAAACGGTCAGTGTGGTGCAGATGGGCCATATGGGTGTCTCTGTTCTCCGGGTGCGGCGCCTCCTCTTTCGGCCATCTTACGTCATGCACACAGGCCGACATTGAGGTCCTGCGCAGGTGCACTCTGATCTGCCCTGAGCAGGGCAGATCAAAGAATTGTAGTGCGCATGAGGCTAGCAAGAGTAAATTTCTTTTAACCCTTTTTTCAGCTGGAGTTCTACATAATAGTGTCATACTTCCAGGTAATTATCCTCAGATTAATATCCACACAAGTATAAAGTATAACAAGGGCATTTGGTAACGCATCTTATATCCTTACTTTAGCCACAGAAGTATCCAGCAATCTATAAGAGCACAATCTCATACCAGGATAAAAAGGTCACCAAATCCCACCCCTAATTCCTCTCTCCCCCCTTCCTTTTTACATTTTTCGAATTGTCCAACAATTTCCACCCCTTTATATTTCCATTTTTTTCGGTTCCAGGCCCTGCTTGTTAGCCGGGTGTCAATCATACTATCATCTTCTTTATCAAGAAGCCTTATACCAGGGATACCAACCATAGTGTGGTAAGCATCCCCATTTTTTATGCAACAAGATTCCATACTATTCAATTTATTTCATATTATCTATACGGCTTAGTAAATAATTTACATTCAAAACCTAATTTACTCTTTCCCCAGCTTCTGTACTGAAGCCCATGACCAAGCATCCCTAATTACCACCCAGCTAGGAAGACAACCCCAATGTGCATCATGTTTTCAACCCAGTGGTAGGTATACCCATTATATACAACTTTACCCTTCCCATTAATTCACTGAACATCCAAAACTTTGTACATGGCTTTTATTGTAGGTCTCTCCAATGCCACATCCACTCTGTACTTTTAACTTGAATCCATAAAACATAGGATGCAGATAAAGTCTATACGCACAGTGTGTTAATTGTATTTATACACTGTAGCACACATTAATATATTGGAGACTCACACAGCTCTTTTTCCTTGCTTTCCAGGCCTCACATCAATCAAGTTGCCTTAATACCAGGGACTTTGCTTTGCCATTTGATCTTTTAACCTATGAAAATATTTTTAATCAATTAATACATTTTATTAAGTTTTAAGCCAAGTTTTTAGACTCCTTCTTATACGGACTACACTTTTCAAATTAGTGTCCAGCTACGATACATTATAATCCTTTTTATGCCCTTTTTACCCCCTGTTATGAACCGGCGCCGCCATAGCCGCAAGCAGCCTGCTGCGGTTCCTGTTGCGCCCAGGCGCCGGCTGCCGTTCTTGGCCGTGCCTCGGGTCGTCCAGTTGGCTGCTCCTTCCACCACGTCTAAGTGTGGAGAGGCGGCTAGTGCGCATGCGTGCGCCGATTTACCCCAGCCACAGTCTAAGCCCGGTGTTTTGCCTAGTGAGCATGCTCAGCCTGATTGTGTTATGTCTGAGACTAAGTCCTCAGTTCAGGCTACTGAGCATGCTCCCACAATTAACCCTAACAGCCTCTTTGCACAGGTACTTGGACTTCGTGCTGTGTCTAAGTTCTGGGATGTGCCTACTGAGCATGCTCAAACTGATAGTCTGATTTCTGAGCCTGCTGCTCAGGCTACTGAGCATGCTCAGGCACTTAGTGCATCAGAGGCTAGGTCCGGTAAGGACCTCACTGAGCATGTCCGTGAGGTGGCAGGCCCTGATAGGGCAGAGGGTGTTAGGTGTCCTGATGATGTGGCAACTCCGGACTGGCTCGCAGAGGCCCGCCCCTATGATCTGCCCCTCACCATTGGTCGTCAGACGATGACTGGTGAAGTGTTTGGGGCGTGGCTGCCATGAGGTCATCAATGACGTGGCTGTTCCGGATAGGTCGCATGTGACGTCACTGATGACATGGCACTCTGCTATTGGACCTTGGTGGTTCCACCCTGGGTTTGGGGCGGACCCAGGTTATAAAAGGGGAAGGAGACAACATGGAGGTGCGCAGTCTTCATTTAGAGTTCTTGGTGGCATAAGCCTTGTTGGCAGCGGTAGGTAGGGCTAGGCGAACGGTGCCTGTCACGCCAAGATTCGTGGCTCAGCACATGAGGGTCAGGCGCCGTGCTTCCTTGCTACCATTCCTGTTGTGCTAGAGCAGTCCAGTGGCGTTAACTGGGCTGCGGCTGCTGCGTCACCTGTTCAGTTGTGCCTCCTACTCACACGGACAGTGTACCTGCTGCGCCACCTGTCCGGTTGTGCCCTCTACGCGCACGGACAGCGCACCCCAGAACCCCTGTGAAGTTAACAGGGTGTTCCTGGATTGGGTGTATGAACCCTATTATCCTCCTTGGCTTCCCAGTCAAATGCTACTGGTGTGACTACCTGGTTTGACGTGTCCTTTACACATGTGGCCAGTCGAGTGGTGGCCAGAAACGTTAATCGGAGGACTGTTCGGCCTGACGTGTCTTACACACGTGGCCGACAGGGCGCTGAGCAGCGGTCTTCTCGGTCAACGCTAACTGGATACCATCCGGCCTGACGTGTTGTTACACACGTGGTTGGAGTAGCGTCCGCTCCACCGAAATGCTAACTGGGTTGTCGTCCGGTCTGACGTGTCCCTACACACGTGACCGGTTCCTTGAGTTATCTCAGAGCCATCCAGCTCTATAGTCTCCGCCTAACCCACAGGGTGCCAGCAGCTCCATTACCATCTGGAGCACGGTGGGCCCCGACTGGCGATTGGGATATATACCCCTGGTCCCCCCGTAACACCCCCTTTTTCCCCTTTCCCCTTCCCTCCCTCCCTTTTCCTTCTTGACTCACTTGGTAGAGCGGTAGCTTTCATCAAGAGTTAATCTCTGCTGGGCTGCTTGTTAGTCTTTATTGATTACATGCTGTGGAGGAGCCAGTCACATTCATTCCTTTCCTATATATGCTGGCTGGACTGTTCCATTAATGCCAGATTTAGCTTCTCTATACTGGTCTGGTGATGTGTTTTGATCCAGACTTACTGGTGGTTGTAGTACTTTATTGCTGTAAGCTGTTGTGGTGTTAACCCTTGTCCATTTTTTCTGCCTTCCTTGCCTTGCTTCCCTCCTTAGTCTTTTAATGTTTGTTCCTGTGAGTTTTTTGTGTGTATAAGCTTTATTTTTTTCCTGGTCTGTCTTTATTTGTGTTGCCATCACACTCATGCTACTTCCTTTCCTGGGCAGTAACAGCTTAACTTTACTCAGGAGAATAGTAAGGCATGGGACTCCGGCATCTCCACCATCAGCGGTAATCCAGAGGTTAGGGATAGCCTAGGGTTCCTTGGCTTGAGGGACAGTATGGGAGCTAACTATTCCCCGCTATTCTGAAGTCAAATCATCACAAATACCCGATTAACTATAACATTACAGTGCAGATTATAATGCTTCTTTTCCCATTTTCTATCAACATTTTACTTGAACTCAGTATGCAATCATTATTCATTGCATCCTAAATTTGTTTTTCTGCAGTAATTTACTGGTTTTTTCAATGACTATTCCCGCACAGAGAATTTTTGTATCTGTGCTTACATAGATAATGTCTTCCCGCATTTCCTTTCATTTTAGCTCATGTTCTAATCAATATTATTTTCCTAATGAATGTCTTGCTTTGTATGTTTCCATTTCCTTTGTTTGTGATGTGATAAGACGCATTGTATTGTACTACTGTGTTATTGAACATATTAAATTTGTTTTCCTTTTTCATACTTAGGTAATTGGAGCAATTTACTTGTCTGATACAAAAATGGTATTACATTTGGATTCCGTTTTAGCTAAATGTAGCAAAAGGTACAAAACAGTTTTTTGTACTATCACAAAATAGAGATGTTGTTCAGGGGATGCAATTTAACCTAAAAAGATAATTTCGGACAGATATGGGGTTACATCAATTGGGAAAACAAAAACAGCTGAGCAGTTCAGGGCTCCCATAAACTATGGAGAGGGAATCATGCACCTTCCATGCCCATCTGCCTTATATCCTTACGCTAGAGTGCCCAAAAGGGCTTATGTGATATATGTCATTAGGGGAATAACACTTTGAAACAAAACTGGCATGCTGCTGCATTATGCCTAATTCATGGCCTGATGATGTGGTGCATGATACAAGGACTTAAAAAGCATGAAAAAGAATGCTACTAATGCACTGCCCCTGCAGTACGAATAACACAGCAACTACACTCCCTGACAGAAGATCTGTCACTTATCCATGTTATGTAAATAAAAGCTTATAACCTGACTAATAACTCTTTTGAAAGCTGAAACCCTCCCAAATTTGATTTAGGTTATGAATATAAAGTTGCTGCAAAGCTGAAATATTGATCATTTAATGAACACAGAAAGGTCAGATTTTGGCAAGACAAAAATGTTGTCGCCTTGTTATATAATGCACCCAATCCTAGTTTACATCTTTACCTGTGCTCACTAAATGATCACTTAATTAGTGGGTGTGCATAAAAAGAAACCCAGCACCCCAGACCTTGAACTGTAACTTGACCTCTGATAACATGCCAAAAATCGACCCTGCAACCACAGCCTTGATTATCAAGAGGCTGAAGACCACATCCAATGTAGAGGTGGCTGGCACCTTTAATGTGTCTCAGCGTCAAGTACAAAGAATTAAAAAAAGATTTGAAGAGACTGGAGATGTTTTTGACAAGCCCAGGTCCGACAGACCCCGCAAGACAACTGCTCAGGAGGAACGTTTGTTGGTTAGAAAATCCAAAGACAGACCCTCTTCCACTGCAGCAGAGCTCCAACAGGCCTAGTCACATCAAGTCTCTGTGTCAACTAGAACAGTTTGTAGGATTCTGTCTTGAAATGGCCTCCATGGTCGAATCAGTGCCCAGAAGTCAGCACTAAACAAAAGGCAATTAAAAAAATGTGTTGCATTTGCCAAGTACCACAGCTTGCTAAACAGATGGATGCTGGAAAAGTGGCAGAAGGTGGATTTCTCTAATGAATCTTCAGTTGAATTACACCACAGCCACCGCAAATACTGCAGGAGACCTACTGGAGCCTGTATGGGTCCAAAATGCATCCAGAAAACAGTTAAGTTTGGTGGTGGAAAGATCATGGCCTGGGGTTACATTCAGTATTGGGGTGTGCGAAACATTTGCAAGGTGGAAGGCAATATCAATAGCCTAAAATAGCAAGAAGTATTAGCTAACGCTTACATTCCCAATCATAAAAGGGGTCAAATTCTGCAGCAGGATGGTGCTCCATCTCATACATCCATCTCTACAATAAAGTTCCTCCTGGCAAAGAAGATCAAGGTGCTCAAGGACTGGCCAGCCCAGTCACCGGACATGAACATCATTGAGCATGTTTGGGGTAGGATGAAAGAGGAAGCTTGGAAGACAAAACCAAAGAATCTAGATGAACTCTGGGAGGCATGTAAGACTGCATTCTTTGCTATTCCTGATGACTTCATCAATAAATTGTATGAATCATTGTTGAACCGCATGGATGCAGTCCTTCAAGCTCATGGAAGTCACACAAAATATTAAATATGGCTCTTATAGCACCACAACTTCATTCACCAATGTTATGCAACATATCTTTGTATTAGAAGTTAATTATTTGTTTGAATTTCACATTACTTTCTGTGGGTGACAAAACTTTTGTCTTGCCAAAATCTGACCTTTGTGTGTTCATTAAATGATCAATATTTCAGCTTTGCAGCAACTTTATTTTCATAACCTAAACCATATTTGGGAGGGTTTGAGCTTTCAAAAGAGTAATTTATGAAACCAATGGATGAATTTAAAGTCAGGTTATAAGCTTTTATTTACATAACATGGATAAGCGACAGAACTTCTGTCAGGGAGTGTATCTTATATAAATTGCCACTTTATGCCAGCCATTCACTGCCCATCTGTTGGTACAGATACATATCGCGGTTCATTGTTCCTCTTCTTTCTAATGTGAAAACTACAAAAGAGGGTGACCACATATACAGTATATCACAAAAGTGAGTACTCCCTCATATTTTTTAAAATATTTTATTTATCTTTTCATGGGACTGTACTGAAGATATAACACTTTGATACAATGTAGAGAAGTCAGTGTACAGATTGATTAACAAGGTCATTTCGATGTGCCCTCTAAATAACAGCACACAGCCATTAACCGCTTCACGACCAAGGACGTACTGATACGTCCTTGGCCATGTCTGTCACCAGCTCTGTTGAGCCTTCGATAATCCCCACACTCATTAAGATTGTGAGTCCCAATGGGGATAGTGTTGACAGTGTCTGTATAAGAGAGTAAAATAAATAAAATAATGACCCATGACTTGTGACTTACAAGTCAATATAATGAACTGTGTTCTTCCATCTAAAAGAAGAAGCTGAGGTCTTGTTAGCTTAACATTTTGCAAGGTGAGAAAATAGGACTAATTTTATTAACTCACAAGCTAGTTGGCCTTATAGTATTCCATTACCGGATTACCTGTTCAAGCAGTTTTTCCATTGGCTGTATATACAAATTCAAAAAAGAAAGAAATGGACGACCTTATAATTCTTTTGGTATGATTTTAAATTAAACTTTAAATCAATTTCATAGACATAATTCCTGATGAAATAATGTTCGTTTCAATAAATTAATTACTACGGAGAATATACGGTAGTTCATATTGAAGTTTAAAAGCATATAACCTATAGAAAATGCATCAAAAGTCCTTAAATGTTAATTTATTGGGAAAAAATCCTCCTTAAAATTATTCAAATATGGCCAATTGGAGACAAAAAGCCGATGGTGTACTATTGCCTGCCGATGGTGTACTAATGCTGATGGTGAGCTTAAATCTGGATGAATTACTAAATATACTGATTCTGTGTACAAGAGCGTTTAATACATGGACACCATGAAAATAACTGTGGAAACAATTCTGCCCTGTTCACACTGGAATATGGACCATATGTGAATAATTTGAAGGAGGATTTCATGCCAATATCTTAAAATGTAAAGACTTTTGATACATTTTCTTTTTGTTATATACTTTTGGACTTCAATATGAACTATGTTCTACACATTATTATGGGACTAATTTATTGAAAGCCACAAATTTCTCTTCTCTAATTTTCTCTATGAAATTCATACAAAAAGAATTATGAGTCTGTTTTTCTTTTTTCTCAATTTATCAACCCCTTCACCATCCAGCAATTTTCTGTTTTTTTGCTTCCCTTCTTCCAAGAGCCATAACTTTTTTATTTTTCTGTCAAAATTGCCATATGAGAGTTTTTTTTGTGGGACGAGTTGTACTTTTGAATGACACCATTCATTCTGCCCCATATTGTACTGGAAAACGAGAATAAATTCCAAGTGTGGTGAAATGAAAAATAAGTGAAATTCCATGATTTTTTTTTTCTTATTTACCATGTTCATTATGTAAAAACTGACCTGGCAGTATGAATCCCCAGATTAGTACGAGTTAGTAGATACCAAACATATAGTTTTTTTATTTAATCGGTGAAAATAATTCTGAAATTTCTCAAAAAATAGAATTACGATTATTTTCAACATTTTCTGTGGCCCGTAGTGTTCTCATATATCAGGACCTGGGGCTCAGTGATGGCTTATTGTTTGTGCATTGAGCTAATGTTTTTAATTATACCTATTTTGGTAGATACAATGCTTTGATCATCTCTTATTGCATTTTATTCCAATGTTGTGGCAACAAAAAATCCTTTATTTTTTACTTTTTCTTCTCGTTGCGTCCTTTATCGATCAGATTAATTTATTTTATATTCTGATAGATTGGCCATTTTTGAACATGATACCAGATACAGTATATTTAAGTTTTGTAATTGTTTTATTTTCAATGGGGAAAAGGGTGTGATTTGAATTTTTTTTTACATTTTTTCATATTTGTAAAACGTTTTTTCCACTTTTTATTGCTTTTAATAATCCTATTAGAGGACTTAGGGGTACTTTGCACGCTGCGACATCGCAGGCCGATGCTGCGATGCCGAGCGCGATAGTCCCTGCCCCCGTCGCAGCAGCGATATCCTTGTGATAGCTGCCATAGCGAACATTATCGCTACGGCAGCTTCACATGGACTCACCTGTCCTGCGACCGTCGCTCTGGCCGGCGACCCACCTCCTTGTTAAGGGGGCGAGTCGTGCAGCGTCACTGCGACGTCACACGGCAGGAGGCCAATAGGAGCGGAGGGGCGGAGATGAGCAGGATGTAAACATCCCGCCCACCTCCTTCCTTCCGCATATCCTACGGAAGCCGCAGTGATGCCGGTAGGAGATGTTCCTCGCTCCTGCGGCTTCACACACAGCGATGTGTGCTGCCACAGGAGCGAGGAACAACATCGGACCGTCGCGTCAGCGTAATTATGGATTACGCCGACGCTGCACCGATGATACGAGTACGACGCTTTTGCGCTCGTTAATCGTATCATCGAGCCTTTACACACTACGATGTCGCATGTGATGCCAGAAGTGCGTCATTTTCAATTTGACCCCACCGACATCGCACCTGCGATGTCGTAGTGTGCAAAGCCCGCCTTAAAGCTGATACAGTCAGATTGCTTTTGCTGTAGCAGTGTGCTTCAGCAGATATGCTCATCTCATGTGGACGCCGACACTCAGCCAGCGATCACAGAAACTACGGTATGACAATAAGGCCCGTTTCACACGTCAGTGAAAAACACTGACGTTCTTCACTGACGTGTAAAACACGCACATGTCCCTCCATGTTCCGTGATTCACGGCACACGTGGGTTGTCCATGTGCAATCCGTGATCCGTGATCCCGTGATTGCACATGGACATTACTCACCTGCCTTCACTGCTGCTGTCCATGGTGCTGATCTCCTCGGGTCCCCAGCGTCCGCCCACCACTCTCAGCACCTACTTCGTGGTCAGCATTTCCTGCTCTCATGAATATTCATGAGCCAGGCAGGAGCTGCCGAGAGCGGAGCAGGCACAGCGAATCGCAGGCAAGGTAAGTTGAAAATTTTGAATATTTAATATGTTCGTGATTTTCTTGTACGTGTGTCACTGATCACACACGGATCACAACATAGTGTGGTCCGTGGGTCATCAGTGATGCCAGACAAAAACTGACATGTCTCCGTGCAGAATCACGGCCACACGTGCACGCTGCACGGAGACACGTTCAGTGAAAAATCACTGATGTGTGAGCAGACCCATTGATTATAATGGGTCTGCGTATGTCAGTCATTCTGGTACGTTCAAAAAAAGGCACAAACGTACCAGAATCACTGACGTGTGAAGGGGGCCTCATTAGATGACGGGGCCCCGATGGATGGGAGGAATGATGTTCTGCCTGCCGACATGCATAAAATCCCACTGTCAGAGATTAACAGTGGGATTTAAATTGTTAACAGGCCCGGGTGAATCTCAGATGAGCAGACATGTTTGGGGAAACATGTGGGCTCACCGCGTGAGCCCGCATTAAAGGGACAGACACGACCTTGGACATACCGGTAGGTCCAAGCTTGTAAAGAGGTTAATCAGTTTATGCCTGAAATCTGTTTATAAAAAAAGCAGAAATTAATGCAAAAACTTTTTCTAAACTCATAATTTTGAAACAGTTTTCTGATTTTTGCCATTTTTACTGCAGCTCTGATATTTTTTTAAAAACTGAGCAGGGCTTAATAAGAGGGAGCCTGGCCCCAAAATCTATCATAATTAACACCATAAAAGGGATATAAATTCAGAGAGAAATGCAGTCCTGTCCATCTACATTATCAGCAGCGTTATCCAGTTACACCACATATAAAATGGTATTCCAGGCCGGTTTAGATGGCGGCAATTAACCATCTCTGGACTTCCATTTACATTGGGCAGCGCTGTACTGTGATGTATTTGTTTAATTGTTCACAGTACTTTGTAAATTGCTTTGAATCCCATTAGGAAGTTATTACTATTTATTATACATAGTTAAAGGGAAGAACACTTCATTGCATATTGATTTGGAGATAATGACTTCACATACAGCAGCAACATCTTGGAGTCTGCAGCATAATGATATAAAGCAATCCATCAAAACTACAGAGAGATCTCAATATTATAACTCCTGATTATACATGAAAAGGAGCCAAAATGTGGATGAACGTGTCAATCAACTGAGGTTTTGGAGCCTGGATTGCATAATTACATTTTTCTCGCTCTGCACTCTGCCATTGCATATAATTGTAGTCTAGTTTAAATTTTATGTATTTTCTTTCCTTTAATAGAATGAACAGCTTTTCTAAAATTTGTAAGAAGAGAATTCCAGTAATGATTTAAAGACAAAATTGCATTTAGTTTGGAGAAATTTCTAGTTCCAAAAATAAAACTGTTTTTGTAAAATATCTTCTACTCTACAGGTGCATTCATTATCTCAGAAAATTAGAGTATCACCTAAGACCAACTGAGAAATGTTGGCGCCTACTCAAAAGTCTGTACAGTAAATGCACTCAGTACTTGGTTGGGGCTTCTTTTGCATGAATTACAGCATCAAACTGGTGTGGCATTTAGGCGATCTGCCCGTGGCACTGCTGAGGTGTTATGGAAGCCCAAGTTGCTTTGATAGCAGCCTTCAGCTCGTCTGCATTGTTGGGTCTGGTGTCTATCATCTTCCTCTTGACAATACCCCATTAATTCTTTATAGGGTTTAGGTCAGGTGAGTTTGCTGGCCAATCAAGCACAGTGATACTGTGGTTATTAAACCAGGTATTGGTACTTTTGGCAGTATGGACAGGTACCAAGTCCTACTGGGAAGCATGAAGTGTTCTAATATTTCCAGGTAGATAACTGTGCTGTGCTCAGGAATGGTGGTGCTTCCTTTTTAGGGGCCCCACTATACGATGCTCACCCTGAGGGCAGATTGTGGTAAGAGAAAGGAGGGACTCCGGCAGCTGTTTATATGCCCTGGAGGAGGTCCCAGCAGGGAAGGGGGGCAGCGGGGGCATTGCACAGTGGGGAGGAGGAAGAGGTGACCATGGGGAACATAACGAGGGGCTCAGCAGTCAGGGGCAGCGGCATCGGTCGCAGTGCCCTGCAGACTGCCGAGACCCACCCACCGGTTCCCCCTTCCCACCGCGCAATGAAGGAGACCACACATGGAATATCTTTCTTTTGTACTTTATTGAAGGTATCCACGTAACACCATTCAATTTTGATATAAAAATGGGGCTGCTTGATATTTTGGCCACAGCTTTAACCACAGGCACAAATCCGCCTTAAACCTGTGGGAGGAGGCCCGATACCTACGGCCGTCCGTGGCAGGTTGGCTCTCACCAAATCCCTCTTCCACCGGCCATGGAGTGGCGAAGGCCCACGCCTGTGTGTATTTTATAATATAAAGATTAGAGCAGCATTGAGCCTCTCCCGGATAGAGACACATCTCTGTGTGGTCATTTTTCCATTTTTCCATTTTTCTGCGCAGATTTGATTTGGACTCCGACTCTGTGACCCTGAAGACCCCGACAGTTGGCGCTCGTATAGTGGGGCGCCAACTGTCAGGGTCTTCGGGGGGAGTTTTTCTACCTGTGGCCAAACATTTTTGTAGGATGGATCTACCTGTGGCCAAACATTTTTGGAATTATATGCACCAAATGTCCAACTGGGGGTCTGTATGTAGGGGAGACAGGACAACAGCTCAGGACAAGGATGAATTCTCACCGCCACACAATTAGAGAAAAAAGGATGGATCTACCTGTGGCCAAACATTTTTGTAACTCAGACCACAGCATCATGGACATGAAATTGCTGGTATTGAAAGGAAATTTCAAGTCCCAGAGAGATAGGAGACTATGGGAGTACTAACTTATGATGACCTTTGACACATTCAGAGCAGGAATGAATGTGTCTCATGGATTCATGTCTTTTTACATCAGTTAAAAGATGTGCTCCTCTGACCATCCGAGCGTGTCACAGCCCGGACCAGACCCTTATCAAAGGACAATAAAACTTTCACACTGAACTGCAGCAAAATTTATGGCTACAACAGTTTGTCCCCCTGCCATAGAGATAGTTTTGTTTTATATAACTTGTTTTGTTTTTTTTTACTGCACTTTTCTATGTCCTGTTGTGTATAAATATGTGACTCTTCAGATTTTGTGTTATACCATGCCTGATGAAGAGACCTGAGTAGTCTCGAAAGCTAGCAATTATTACCATCTTTTCAGTTAGCCATTAAAAGGTATCAACCACTGAGGACTCTCAGTTCTTTTAAACAATTTTTTTTATCCCTACTGGCTAACACGGTACAAAGATATATTTTACTTGTATCAAAATACACACAGTTATTCAGTTCAACATTGTCCCTGATTGGTCAGAGATAATCAGCAAAGTCTATATAGCATGTCATCAGCCTGCTACTGGCTTCCTAATCCCAGTTTGAACCAGCTACTGAATACTTCTTTATTCATTGTACATTTTGGCTTCATTATCTTTGTTAACACCTTGTTGAGCATGAACAATGAGTCAATATCCCACATGGTGTGAACCAACTGATTATAAATTCTCTCAGTATATTATGAATACTTGCATTGTTCAGCCTAGTATAATTTGTTTCAATGACACATTCCAAAGGTGCATTTTGGCCTTGTATGTACATCAGCATCTGAACAATAATCATACAAACACAGATGATCTTATTATATGGACAATTGATTCATAGCCTAGACCTTCACACTACAACACAGTAGACCTACACCAGCAGATGACATGGCTCCTCAAACCATCACTGATTGTGAAAACTTCCCACTAGACCTCAAGCAGCTTGGATTGTGTACCTCTCAACTCTTCATCCAGACTCTGGGACCTTGATTTCCAAATGAAATGCAAAATTTACTTTCATCTGAATACAACACCTTGGACCACTGAGCAACAGTCCAGTTATTTTTCTCCTTGGCCCAGGTAAGACGCTTCTGGTGTTCTCTATTGGTCTTGAGTAGCTTGACACAAGGATTATGACACTTGTAGTCCATGTCCTGGATACATCTGGTCTGTGTGTGGTGGCTCTTGAAACACTGACTCCAGCAGCAGTCCACTTCTTGTAACTCTCTCCCAAATTGTTGAATGGCCTTTTCTTAATATTTTCAAGGCTGTGGTTATCCCGGTTGCTTGTGCACCATTTCCTACCACACTTTTTCTTTCCACTCAACCTTACATAAATATGCTTGGATTCAGCACTCTGTGAACAGCCAGCTTCTTTAGCAATTACTTTTGGGGCTTACCCACCTTGTGGAGTTTGTCAATGACTGCCTTTTGGACAACTGTGCAGTCAGGAGTCTTGCCCATGATTGTGTAGCCTACTGAACCAGACTAATGGACCATTTTAAACTCTTAGGAAGCTTTTTCAGGTGTTTTGTGGTAATTATTTCAATTTTCTGAGATAATGACTTTTGGGTTTTCTATGTTAATGTTTATGGCTATAGGAAGGTTGAACTAGATGGACCTAGGTCTTTTTTCAACCTAAGTAACTATGTAACTATAAGCCCTAAACATTTACATAAATAAACACTTGAAATAGATCACTGTGTATAATGATTCTATATAATATATGCATTTCCCTTTTTGTATTGAATTACTGAAATAAATTAACTTTTTTATGATTTTCTAATTTATTGAGATGCCCCTCTGTATGCCATGGAGTCTCTAGCTTCAAAGATCCAGAGTATGGGCCCCAGACATCTTGCCAAATTCCCTGGATCTCCAGCTAGCAACACTTTGAACTGTATTGGTGGCAACATGATGCTGATAAAAATATGTCCTGTGGTAAAGCAGGGAGTAATGGTACAGTAATCACAATCTGCAGAATATGTATCTACCACTACAGTGTATGTTCACTGTATGATGGTAATATTAATCTTCCTGAAAGTGATTTTTTTGCCTGTCTGATTCACTCACTCTGTTGTGGTCAGTAAAAAATGGTAATATTAGTAAAATAGTTTTTTGTATAGTGTGTTTCATTATGTAGAAGTATTATGTATTTGCTATGTGGTACTCTATGTGTTTTGTTCCCAGCAGTATGTAGGCAATATTTAGGTCTGGTATCCCTGCAACTTTTTTCTATGATAAAATAAAATTACATACATGATAATTAAAGGTCACCTATCTGCCTCGAAATACAGAGACAGCAGCATGTTATAGAGCAGGAGCAGCTGAACACACTAATAAATATAGTTTGATAGGAAAAGATTCAGAAAATCTCAGCTCTTTCTGTACACATGAGGCCAATTGTGGTCCTAATTAGCTTTCCCTTTGTAAGTGTGCAAGCCAGAGAGCTGTCAATCATTTATTAGTAATAATGGGTGAACCGCCAGATATTCGTGTTCGGGAAACTTGCCCAAACTTTTTGTAAAGTTCGAATTGTGTCCGAACCCTGAACTTGGACTTTACAGTTATGAGATGGGGCATGGCGGTCTGGAAAATAAAGAATTTAGTTAATAATAAACATTGACATTATACTTACTGCTCCAGCAACGCGTCCTGAAACTCTGTCCCCTAGCCACTTCTGCTTCCGGGTCCGATCATTAACTTCTGAGGGTATTCACTGCGCTGCTCATCACTTGGCCGTTTTCGGCTGTTTTCGGCAGTATTCGCAGTGACATCAGTGTTTACCCGAGTCCATGAGCCATGGACTCAATTGAACTTTGACTGTCACTGTGCGAGTCTTGCATCGGTCACCCGGCATGGCGCACACTCTTCTTACAGGAACGGGTCAGCTGCATGTATTTCCATGCAGCTGAGGCACTCCTGTCAAGAGAGTGTGCACCATGCTGGGTGATACCGATATGAGAATCGCAGGAGTCATATGCAAGGGGAATCATACCCTCAGTGTCAGCCTGCTTCTCGCTCTGTATAGACATTTGTGGACTACGTCAGACAAAGGATTTTCTTATAATAAAGATGGAGTCTCTAAATGTTTTTTTTGTTATATTTCTATGTGTGTTTTTCTTTTTACCATTTCATGGTGGCCATGTTTAATTTGGTGGGACACCATGAGTTTCGGGCTTAGTACCAGCTGAGAATACAAAGCTGGCATTAACCCCTTTATTACCCAGCATTCTACTGCCATCAGGGCCACTGGACCAGCTGGGTAAAGCGCCTGGATATGGCGCTAAGAAACAATGTGCCATTTCCAGGGGCGGTAGCAGGCTGCGGAGAATCCCAGCCCCCAGCTTCCTGGTTTTACCTGACTAGACTGGCTCATGGACTCAGGTGAACCCTGATGTCACCACGAACACGGTCTAAAAAAGCCGAAAACGGACGAGTGATGAGCAGTGCAGTGAATACCACCAGAAGTTAATGATCAGATCCAGAAGCAGAAGCAGCCGGGAGACAGTCTACAGGACGTGTCGCGGGAGCGGTAAGTATAATCATAATGTTTTAACTAATGTGCTTTTTTTTACAGCCGATGGACCCGAACTGTAACACAAGCTTCCCAGGAAAACTCGTTTTCAGGATCGTATGCATGCACACAATGAGTTTGTTATGGACCCCGAACTTTACAGTTGAGGTTCGCCCATCACTATTAATTAGGACTGCGCACTGGAACTGAGTGCACAGAAACAGCTTAGATTTCACTTAATAAAATAAAACGTATTACTAAGTCTTTTCCCACAAAACTATATATCAATCTGTCCCACTCCTGCTTTATAACATCAGATTAGATTGCACTGCATTTCCAAGCTGACAGTGGCGTATGAGGGGTTTCATATGGACCGACATCTCTTGGGGTCTCTACCCCTATCTTTTAGCAATGCTCATGTCTATATGCAGACCTTAAAATATATCTTGATATCACTGTTATGGTCACTACATTTTGAAAGTCAAAACAGGTCCTGTGGTGCTGTTCCCTGAAAATACATGTAAGGCCCTCTCCACATGTCCGTGATTTCAGTACTTATGACGTCCACTTTCATACTCAGACATGCACAGGCCCAAAAAAGTCAATGGGTCTGCGCACACATCCCTGTTTTCTCACGGACGTGTTTCCTTGTGGAGCATACATGTGTCCCTGTGCTCCACACGGCAAAATTTCCGTTTTTCTCCGGCAGCACAGGTGTCACATTGACAACACTTTGTGATCCGTGTGATATCAGTGTGACATGTACTGGAGAATACACGTGTCTTTGAAACAAAATGATTTTCTATACTCACCTGTCTCCAGCGCTGTTGTCTTTGGTGCTGCTGTCACTTGCTTCCAGGCTCGCTCATTATGCTCATGAATATTCATTGCACCATGGACCCAGGAGCAGCAGCAGCAGTAGCACCGAAGACAGCAGCGTTGGGAACAGGTGAGTATAGAAGGTCCCGCTGTCCATGTCCTATCCCAGATAGCACATGGGGAACACACTGCCAGGACATGCTGAACACACACACGAAACATGCACACACATACTCACCGACACCTTGGACTGTGAAAAACATGCGTTTTTATCACGGACGTGTGAAGAGTGCCTTATGTAATGTTTAGTATTTTTTGGCCATTGTCATGCATTCACATCTATAATCTGAAGAAATACATGACCAATAACTTAGCACTTGGAGGTCAAAAAATATAAATTTGTGTATGGCTGACATGACAATGACTGATTAAGAGGAGTTTTCCCTGGGAAAGCCTATTTTGGAAAAGGATTCTTAAGAGATTGTCAGAATGGATCTGATTAAATTTAGTGTGGTATTATGTTGTGGTCAGCCCTAACGCAGTATTCAAAATGATAAGCGCTACGTGGATGGGTTGGGAACTGCTGAGCATTTTGTAAAGGCTGACGGGCTGCTGCTTGCCTGTACCCTTCTGTCATCTAATAATACAATAATATAATACATCAGACCTTATCTGCAGATATCTAAACATATTTTTCAGAATCCTTTTTTCGTGATTAGTGGATTCAGTTCTGCACATAATCCCCCTGTTGATACACTACTGATAAGCTTTGGTCTATTTTATATACTGTCAGCTCAGGGCAAATGGATGAGCTCCAATTCTTCCTTTAGTGCTAATGGAGTACATTGCAATGTCAATAACTTCTAGAAAAAGCTGAGTCCTCATCAGTAAATAAAATCACATTTCTTTGTGACATTGCTCTGTATGAGAATGTTAAGTCATTGAAAATTGCTTTTGGATGGAATTGTAAATCACTGTCTGTCTACGTCATTGGATGCTTTACTCTTCTAAAACTGTTTTTGACGTACATTGTAGAAATTGTTCTTTCAAAACAAAAAGCTGGTTTTATAGCTTACAAGGCAAAGTAATGGTAGCTCTTATAATTTAAGGTCTTGTCAGCCTTGGACCATCCCATTTTGCAATAAAGTTCCCTTGATAAGTTGAAGACTAGATTTCTTGGTGCTAAGACCCCACACAAATTGCTATGATCCATTGGTGAACCTCTCAACAATTTCCCAGCAGTGCCACCTCAGGGGAAATAGGGAATTACACAGTTCTAATTGAAATCAATGGGCTGTCATGTATAACTTGTGCCAGGACCTGTAGAATGAGAGATGATGTTTGTTGCTGTTCTCTGCTCTGTTTAATAGATGAGGGTCCTGAACAAGGCCCCTCTATTAACTCAGAATTCCCTAAGAGGGAATTAGAAAATAGGTTTTCCAAACCAGACAGCCCTTTTAATTATGTTTGTGCTTATTGATTACATTTGTGTCTCTCACAGTTCTTAAAAGCCTTCCAAATCTTAACTATGGGCCACGCAAATGTGAAAGGTCTACTGGGCAGTAAATATCACAAACAATTCATTCATTTCAGATACAGATTATCTTTGCTTATCTTTATAAAAAAAAAATTAAACTATTTCCTATGTAAAATGCACATCCAATGACCATGATAAACCTATAATAACTGCTAAAATAGATTGAGTGCAAGGGGGTCAGAGTTATTAACCAGAAATAAATCAATTTCAATAAACAAGTGAGGCTAATATATAACTGAAATCCTTCATATAGTATCTAAATGTTGAATTTCAGTTTATTGCTTAGAAATCTTGGTTGACTATCCACATCCATTGCTCATATCATGGGCAGATATATCATTAGTGCACCCTGGGCAGTTGCCCTCAGGCCCAGTCGTTGAGGGGGTCACTTATACCTCCAAAGCAGATTTTGTCACAGATTTCTTACTGGACTGCAAAGGGACCATATACTGTTCCTGCACGGAGGCTCTCTCCTGTCTGTCTATTATACCCCAATTTGCAGATTTTGGTTACATATTTCCTATTGACATACTTATTCTTGCTTATATTTTTCTTTAACATACATTGCTGAAGACTGAAATGCCTATCCAAAATCCAGAAACTATGATCTCCTCTTAGATTGGTAAGAATGAAGAAGCAGAAGCTGCATGCATTATTTTTCAGTTAAATAGATTTGCATACGGTGGATGCTGATTCCTTTGAGTAATTCATACTTCCTTCTTTTAGATTTTTTTTTTTACTGCTTCTTCAAAGGAATCGGTCATGTTGAAAATGATATCTGATCTGCGCACAGTTTGTTGTAGAGCAGGAGGAGTTGATCAGTTTAATATAAATTTTTTGTGTGAAAAGTAAATTCAATTTTAGTCTGAAATCCTTGTTTTTTTGTGTAAGAATGAGTCCAGTTGGCAGTTCTGTTCAGTGATCACAGTATAACTGTGCATGCAGAGATAGCTGTCAATCACTAAATAGAACCTCCCACTTGACTAATCCTTATACAAACACCAGGAATTTCAATTAATAAAATATGAGTTATACTGAATCTTTTCTAATAATCCTATATGTCATTGTGCTCAGTTTCTTCTCAATATAATTCTGTCCACAACTCTGACTGCATGTACCATGTAACAGATTCCCTTTCATACATTCACACACTTTGATAGTGTTTTTTAGGCCTCTGCCACATTCACGTGAAAATCACGCACGTGCCGAGAGACACGTATTTCCCCTGCGTGTTGCGTGCAGGTAAGTACGTGTCTCTGGTACGTGCGGGCCACGTGTGTTCTACGTGTGCTATCCGCGATAACACACGTAGAACCGGTAATTATCATACTCACCTGACAACAAGAAAGACGGTATTGTCTCATCCCCCAAACATTTAGCAATTGGTTCCAGGACTTTGCCATATTAGCAAGTGTAATAGGCCAAAAAACTCCTGAACATTGCTCTGCCTTATTTTGTTACATGAATTCTATCGGGGAGGCGCACCGTGTGTATGGAGGTTTAGCATGGCTGCGCTATGATGAGCAGTTTCGCCAACGAAAGGCTGGTCGCCAAGGGATTCGTTGGGATCACAAAGATATTAGTTTATGGATGCGTCTCATGACAGCGCCACGTGGGGTTAATCAGCCCTTTCAGGGCTATGTCGGCAGATCATCAGCAATCGGATTGTCGGCAGCAAACAGAAAGGTTGCTGCTGGCAGTTCAATGATAGCCAGTGCAGATTCGGAAACACATGCAGGTACAAACATGAATGCACCTTCTGTAGTGGAAACCATAGCCTATCAAAATGCTTTACACGAAATAAAACCCCAACAGCAGAGATTAACCAAAAAGGGGGAAACCCCAATTAGACTCGGGGAGATGGTGGGCTATCTAAGCAGGTACCCAGATAGAAAAGCAGCACAATTGCTGGGGGAGGGTTTCTCAGAAGGTTTTAAGATCCCATCTACTTCAGGCCCATTAACCTGTTCTCGTAACCTTGCTTCAGCTTATACATATTCTCACATTGTCTCCACAAAACTAAACAAAGAAATTGACCTGGGCCGCATGGCAGGCCCATTCCCCAAAATGCCAATAGAAAACTTAAGGGTCTCTCCATTGGGGGTGGTCCCAAAGAAGGAACCCAATAAGTTTAGGCTGATCCATCATCTGTCCTTCCCTCATGGAAGCTCAGTTAATGATGGAATCAATCAGGAACTTTGCACAGTCTCGTATACTTCATTTGATACAGCGATTGCATGGGTTCAGAAGTACGGCAGAGGAGCTTTAATGGCAAAAACAGACATTGAAGCTGCCTTTAGACTCTTACCAGTCCATCCAGAAAGCTTCCATCTCTTGGGTTGTCAGTGGCAGGGAAGGTTTTATGTAGACTTGTGTTTACCCATGGGCTGCTCCATCTCATGCTCCTTGTTTGAATCATTTAGCACATTTTTGGAGTGGGTAGTAAAGAAGGAAGCCGGCGTGCGTTCTGTCCTGCATTATCTAGATGATTTCCTATGTATTGGTCCACCAAAGTCATTTGTTTGTGCTTCATTATTGGCAGCGATTCAGTCGGTTTTTAAGCGTTTCGGAGTACCGTTAGCATCAGATAAAACAGAAGGCCCGTCTACACTTATCAAGTTTTTAGGAATTTTGATTGACAGTGAGGCCATGGAGTGCAGATTACCGGATGACAAGGTCAGTGATCGGCTGGAGGCAGTCAGAGAAGCTAGTTCTCACCGTAAGATCAGATTAAAGGATCTACAATCGCTGTTAGGAAAAATGAACTTTGCGTGTCGCATTATTCCAATGGGTAGAGTTTTTTGTAGGCGCCTAGCTGCAGCTACCTCAGGCATAACCTTTCCACATCACTTTGTGCGGCTGGCTAGAACATTAAAGGACGATCTGGCGGTATGGGAACAGTTCTTAATGGAGTTTAATGGGAGGTCATTGTGGATCAGACCACCGGTTTCAAATTTTGATCTAGACATCCACACTGATGCAGCGGGGTCAACTGGTTTTGGTGCATATTGTTCGGGACAGTGGTGTGCAGATAGGTGGCCAGAGAGTTGGAGAAACAATGGGTTAACACGAAACTTAGTACTCCTTGAATTGTTCCCCATAGTGGTTGCTTGTGAAATTTGGTGCAATATTTTCCAAAACCGAAAAGTGAGAATTCATTGTGATAACTTGGGAGTTGTAGAAGTCATCAACAAACAATCAGCTTCTTCCCTGCCTGTTGTTACGTTGCTGCGTCATCTAGTGCTGCGCTGTTTAAAGTCACATTGTCAGATTACAGCTGTGCATGTCCCCGGTGTTTGCAATTCTGGGACTAATGCTCTGTCTCGTTTTCAGTGGGACAGATTCCGTTCGTTAGCCCCGATGGCAGAGGTACAAGGCAAGAAGTGTCCGGTTTTTCTGTGGTCACTGCCAGTGACACCGCATACGCTCTGATAGAACGGTCTGTGGGTGTAAGCACATGGCAGAGGTACCAGTCAGCATGGAGGGAATGGGAAGACTTGTGTGCTCTAGTGGCACATGATGCCAGTGTACATGACAATGTTTCCTTGTTGTTATTTTACATTAGCAGGGCCTTTGTGGATGGTACTTCATTGTCCAGTATTGATAGTAAAATGTCTGGATTAGCTTTTTGGTTTAAGTTGCACGACTTCACTGATTACACAAAGCATTTTTTAGTTAAGCAGGCCCTAAAGGGTTACAGAAAAAGTTGTAAGAAGACCAGAGATAAACGGCGTCCGATTTCTTTCCAGTTATTGCAGCAGATACTGAGTGTACTAGGCCGAGTCTGTAGCAGTCCGTTTGAAGTGTTACTCTTTAGTTGTGCATTCACACTGGCCTTTTTTGGAGCTTTTAGAATCAGCGAGTTAGTGTCGAGTAGCTCCACCAGAAGTGGGGGTCTACAAGCCGAGGACGTGCATCAGTACACAGACAGATTGGAATGTTTTCTGGCAAAGTCAAAAACTGATCAACAGGGTAGAGGAAAATGGATCACATTGTTTCCTTTAAGCGGTTCCAGTGCCTGCCCGGTCATCTGTTTTAGAAACTATGTCTCAAGAAGGCCAAATATCCAAGGTTCATTACTAATTCATGAGGATTGTAAGTCATTGTCACAATTTCAATTCACAGCAGTTCTTAAAAAATGCCTGACAATATTGGGAGAGTCTCCAAATGCATTCACTTCACACTCATTTAGGATAGGAGCAGCCACAGAAGCTGCTAGATGGGGCTTAGAGCCTGACATAGTTAAAAAAATCGGGAGATGGGAATCGAGCAGATTTAAGAGCTACATTAGATTACATTTATTATAAATGGCGTACATGTATATATATGTGTACATTTTGGTAATCTTATAGTAGTTGTGTCTTCATTTAGACAATTGTGTGATAATTGTGTTTTTGTTTTAGCTGAACAGCAATGCCTGGTTTGGATCATGGGACATTCATTTGTTTTTGGGGGACCTTGGGATTGCCCAGTTCCTTGGCACGGGTGACATGGATAGGAAAGAGGGGAATGCAGTGGCATCAGCTGTTAAAAGAAATCCAGTATCATGTGGAGTTCTACCGCCCCCCGGACGTCTTACTTATCCATTTAGGTGGTAATGATTTAGCAATAAGAACATCAAGACATTTAGTTAGGAACATAAAGCTCGATATGTTGAATTTATGGAGGTCTTACCCAGAAACAGTGGTGGTCTGGTCGGATATAGTAGCTAGACAAATGTGGAGAACAGCGCGATCAGTGGCTCGCATCAATAATACAAGGATAAAGGTTAATAAAAAAAAATAACAAAATTTGTGTTGGAAAACGGAGGGGTGGCCATACGTCACCAGATGCTGGAAAATACAAAGGAACATTTTTGGAGAGATGATAAGGTACATCTTAATGACATTGGCATTGATATATGGATGTTGGGAATACAAGAAGGAGTAGAACGAGCCATTAAGTTGTGGAGGAACTCACTCTTGTAAGGTGTCACAAGAGCGAGTCTTGGCGGGATGTGGTTGTTTAAACCCCCTCTTTGTTGGTTGGAGAATTATGTTTTTAATGGGGTCCCTGGGCCAGAGCTCAGCGGACAGTGGAATATGGGTCCCTGGGGAGGAGCTCAGCGGACAGTGGAATAGATGGGTCCCTGGGGAGGAGCTCAGCGGACACAAGGAAAATGATCAAGGGGTATACCCAGATTCCCCCTTGAGCTAGGTGTACACGGCGGAGGGGGATATGGGGCTGGGATTTATAACAACCACATCTCTGGGCCGATAATCTTGTTTTTTCTTGTTGATGTTTTTTCTTATAAAAATAAAGGGCTGCTGTGGCCAAAATTTTAATCCATGTCACGCAGTGTGTGGTGTCTTATTTATTAGGTTACCAGGAGCGCAATTCACTAGTCCATCAGTCAAGCAGAGTGAAGGCAGATAGCCGTAACGTACATGAATGAGGCAGTGATAGATCCAGGAAAGGGTTAAGGAGTAAGGGATGGGTTTTTACCTAAGGAATGTGGTGGTGGTCAGCGAGCAGGAGGAGAGATGGGGGCAGGGGCCATATAAGAAATAGGTCCCATGTTAAGGTGTCATTCCTTTGTCCTGGACTCAAAGACTGAACCAGCAGCTGTGCTAGAGTTTGTCTCCTTTACTGGAGAGACAATTTGAATATTTCCCAGAGGGGCATTGCAGCTATAAGTCCCCTTACCTGGCAGCCAGACTGGCTTGCAAAGTCTCCTTAAGGAGAATAGTGTTCCCCCGTGGAATTTTAGGGGCATTGCAGCTATAAGTCCCCTTACCTGGCAGCCAGACTGGCTTGCAAAGTCTCCTTAAGGAGAATAGTGTTCCCCCGTGGTCCCCACATAGCTTTCTCATGAGCCAGATCAGACACCCCCATACTTTGCACTGACGAGGGGCAAGCACCCCGAAACACCGTGTCTGCAAATTGGGATTCTGATCTGGCTTATATATCCTGAGTCATATTGCAAAGGATTGTCGAAAATCCACTTGTGACTTTTAGGATCGCTACTTCCAATAGGTGGCGCTGTGCTAGAGTTTGTCTCCTTTACTGGAGAGACAATTTGAATATTTCCCAGAGGGGCATTGCAGCTATAAGTCCCCTTACCTGGCAGCCAGACTGGCTTGCAAAGTCTCCTTAAGGAGAATAGTGTTCCCCCGTGGAATTTTAGGGGCATTGCAGCTATAAGTCCCCTTACCTGGCAGCCAGACTGGCTTGCAAAGTCTCCTTAAGGAGAATAGTGTTCCCCCGTGGTCCCCACATAGCTTTCTCATGAGCCAGATCAGACACCCCCATACTTTGCACTGACGAGGGGCAAGCACCCCGAAACACCGTGTCTGCAAATTGGGATTCTGATCTGGCTTATATATCCTGAGTCATATTGCAAAGGATTGTCGAAAATCCACTTGTGACTTTTAGGATCGCTACTTCCAATAGGTGGCGCTGTGCTAGAGTTTGTCTCCTTTACTGGAGAGACAATTTGAATATTTCCCAGAGGGGCATTGCAGCTATAAGTCCCCTTACCTGGCAGCCAGACTGGCTTGCAAAGTCTCCTTAAGGAGAATAGTGTTCCCCCGTGGAATTTTAGGGGCATTGCAGCTATAAGTCCCCTTACCTGGCAGCCAGACTGGCTTGCAAAGTCTCCTTAAGGAGAATAGTGTTCCCCCGTGGTCCCCACATAGCTTTCTCATGAGCCAGATCAGACACCCCCATACTTTGCACTGACGAGGGGCAAGCACCCCGAAACACCGTGTCTGCAAATTGGGATTCTGATCTGGCTTATATATCCTGAGTCATATTGCAAAGGATTGTCGAAAATCCACTTGTGACTTTTAGGATCGCTACTTCCAATAGGTGGCGCTGTGCTAGAGTTTGTCTCCTTTACTGGAGAGACAATTTGAATATTTCCCAGAGGGGCATTGCAGCTATAAGTCCCCTTACCTGGCAGCCAGACTGGCTTGCAAAGTCTCCTTAAGGAGAATAGTGTTCCCCCGTGGAATTTTAGGGGCATTGCAGCTATAAGTCCCCTTACCTGGCAGCCAGACTGGCTTGCAAAGTCTCCTTAAGGAGAATAGTGTTCCCCCGTGGTCCCCACATAGCTTTCTCATGAGCCAGATCAGACACCCCCATACTTTGCACTGACGAGGGGCAAGCACCCCGAAACACCGTGTCTGCAAATTGGGATTCTGATCTGGCTTATATATCCTGAGTCATATTGCAAAGGATTGTCGAAAATCCACTTGTGACTTTTAGGATCGCTACTTCCAATAGGTGGCGCTGTGCTAGAGTTTGTCTCCTTTACTGGAGAGACAATTTGAATATTTCCCAGAGGGGCATTGCAGCTATAAGTCCCCTTACCTGGCAGCCAGACTGGCTTGCAAAGTCTCCTTAAGGAGAATAGTGTTCCCCCGTGGAATTTTAGGGGCATTGCAGCTATAAGTCCCCTTACCTGGCAGCCAGACTGGCTTGCAAAGTCTCCTTAAGGAGAATAGTGTTCCCCCGTGGTCCCCACATAGCTTTCTCATGAGCCAGATCAGACACCCCCATACTTTGCACTGACGAGGGGCAAGCACCCCGAAACACCGTGTCTGCAAATTGGGATTCTGATCTGGCTTATATATCCTGAGTCATATTGCAAAGGATTGTCGAAAATCCACTTGTGACTTTTAGGATCGCTACTTCCAATAGGTGGCGCTGTGCTAGAGTTTGTCTCCTTTACTGGAGAGACAATTTGAATATTTCCCAGAGGGGCATTGCAGCTATAAGTCCCCTTACCTGGCAGCCAGACTGGCTTGCAAAGTCTCCTTAAGGAGAATAGTGTTCCCCCGTGGAATTTTAGGGGCATTGCAGCTATAAGTCCCCTTACCTGGCAGCCAGACTGGCTTGCAAAGTCTCCTTAAGGAGAATAGTGTTCCCCCGTGGTCCCCACATAGCTTTCTCATGAGCCAGATCAGACACCCCCATACTTTGCACTGACGAGGGGCAAGCACCCCGAAACACCGTGTCTGCAAATTGGGATTCTGATCTGGCTTATATATCCTGAGTCATATTGCAAAGGATTGTCGAAAATCCACTTGTGACTTTTAGGATCGCTACTTCCAATAGGTGGCGCTGTGCTAGAGTTTGTCTCCTTTACTGGAGAGACAATTTGAATTTTTCCCAGAGGGGCATTGCAGCTATAAGTCCCCTTACCTGGCAGCCAGACTGGCTTGCAAAGTCTCCTTAAGGAGAATAGTGTTCCCCCGTGGAATTTTAGGGGCATTGCAGCTATAAGTCCCCTTACCTGGCAGCCAGACTGGCTTGCAAAGTCTCCTTAAGGAGAATAGTGTTCCCCCGTGGTCCCCACATAGCTTTCTCATGAGCCAGATCAGACACCCCCATACTTTGCACTGACGAGGGGCAAGCACCCCGAAACACCGTGTCTGCAAATTGGGATTCTGATCTGGCTTATATATCCTGAGTCATATTGCAAAGGATTGTCGAAAATCCACTTGTGACTTTTAGGATCGCTACTTCCAATAGGTGGCGCTGTGCTAGAGTTTGTCTCCTTTACTGGAGAGACAATTTGAATATTTCCCAGAGGGGCATTGCAGCTATAAGTCCCCTTACCTGGCAGCCAGACTGGCTTGCAAAGTCTCCTTAAGGAGAATAGTGTTCCCCCGTGGAATTTTAGGAGCATTGCAGCTATAAGTCCCCTTACCTGGCAGCCAGACTGGCTTGCAAAGTCTCCTTAAGGAGAATAGTGTTCCCCCGTGGTCCCCACATAGCTTTCTCATGAGCCAGATCAGACACCCCCATACTTTGCACTGACGAGGGGCAAGCACCCCGAAACACCGTGTCTGCAAATTGGGATTCTGATCTGGCTTATATATCCTGAGTCATATTGCAAAGGATTGTCGAAAATCCACTTGTGACTTTTAGGATCGCTACTTCCAATAGGTGGCGCTGTGCTAGAGTTTGTCTCCCTTACTGGAGAGACAATTTGAATATTTCCCAGAGGGGCATTGCAGCTATAAGTCCCCTTACCTGGCAGCCAGACTGGCTTGCAAAGTCTCCTTAAGGAGAATAGTGTTCCCCCGTGGAATTTTAGGGGCATTGCAGCTATAAGTCCCCTTACCTGGCAGCCAGACTGGCTTGCAAAGTCTCCTTAAGGAGAATAGTGTTCCCCCGTGGTCCCCACATAGCTTTCTCATGAGCCAGATCAGACACCCCCATACTTTGCACTGATGAGGGGCAAGCACCCCGAAACACCGTGTCTGCAAATTGGGATTCTGATCTGGCTTATATATCCTGAGTCATATTGCAAAGGATTGTCGAAAATCCACTTGTGACTTTTAGGATCGCTACTTCCAATAGGTGGCGCTGTGCTAGAGTTTGTCTCCTTTACTGGAGAGACAATTTGAATATTTCCCAGAGGGGCATTGCAGCTATAAGTCCCCTTACCTGGCAGCCAGACTGGCTTGCAAAGTCTCCTTAAGGAGAATAGTGTTCCCCCGTGGAATTTTAGGGGCATTGCAGCTATAAGTCCCCTTACCTGGCAGCCAGACTGGCTTGCAAAGTCTCCTTAAGGAGAATAGTGTTCCCCCGTGGTCCCCACATAGCTTTCTCATGAGCCAGATCAGACACCTCCATACTTTGCACTGACGAGGGGCAAGCACCCCGAAACACCGTGTCTGCAAATTGGGATTCTGATCTGGCTTATATATCCTGAGTCATATTGCAAAGGATTGTCGAAAATCCACTTGTGACTTTTAGGATCGCTACTTCCAATAGGTGGCGCTGTGCTAGAGTTTGTCTCCTTTACTGGAGAGACAATTTGAATATTTCCCAGAGGGGCATTGCAGCTATAAGTCCCCTTACCTGGCAGCCAGACTGGCTTGCAAAGTCTCCTTAAGGAGAATAGTGTTCCCCCGTGGAATTTTAGGGGCATTGCAGCTATAAGTCCCCTTACCTGGCAGCCAGACTGGCTTGCAAAGTCTCCTTAAGGAGAATAGTGTTCCCCCGTGGTCCCCACATAGCTTTCTCATGAGCCAGATCAGACACCCCCATACTTTGCACTGACGAGGGGCAAGCACCCCGAAACACCGTGTCTGCAAATTGGGATTCTGATCTGGCTTATATATCCTGAGTCATATTGCAAAGGATTGTCGAAAATCCACTTGTGACTTTTAGGATCGCTACTTCCAATAGGTGGCGCTGTGCTAGAGTTTGTCTCCTTTACTGGAGAGACAATTTGAATATTTCCCAGAGGGGCATTGCAGCTATAAGTCCCCTTACCTGGCAGCCAGACTGGCTTGCAAAGTCTCCTTAAGGAGAATAGTGTTCCCCCGTGGAATTTTAGGGGCATTGCAGCTATAAGTCCCCTTACCTGGCAGCCAGACTGGCTTGCAAAGTCTCCTTAAGGAGAATAGTGTTCCCCCGTGGTCCCCACATAGCTTTCTCATGAGCCAGATCAGACACCCCCATACTTTGCACTGACGAGGGGCAAGCACCCCGAAACACCGTGTCTGCAAATTGGGATTCTGATCTGGCTTATATATCCTGAGTCATATTGCAAAGGATTGTCGAAAATCCACTTGTGACTTTTAGGATCGCTACTTCCAATAGGTGGCGCTGTGCTAGAGTTTGTCTCCTTTACTGGAGAGACAATTTGAATATTTCCCAGAGGGGCATTGCAGCTATAAGTCCCCTTACCTGGCAGCCAGACTGGCTTGCAAAGTCTCCTTAAGGAGAATAGTGTTCCCCCGTGGAATTTTAGGGGCATTGCAGCTATAAGTCCCCTTACCTGGCAGCCAGACTGGCTTGCAAAGTCTCCTTAAGGAGAATAGTGTTCCCCCGTGGTCCCCACATAGCTTTCTCATGAGCCAGATCAGACACCCCCATACTTTGCACTGACGAGGGGCAAGCACCCCGAAACACCGTGTCTGCAAATTGGGATTCTGATCTGGCTTATATATCCTGAGTCATATTGCAAAGGATTGTCGAAAATCCACTTGTGACTTTTAGGATCGCTACTTCCAATAGGTGGCGCTGTGCTAGAGTTTGTCTCCTTTACTGGAGAGACAATTTGAATATTTCCCAGAGGGGCATTGCAGCTATAAGTCCCCTTACCTGGCAGCCAGACTGGCTTGCAAAGTCTCCTTAAGGAGAATAGTGTTCCCCCGTGGAATTTTAGGGGCATTGCAGCTATAAGTCCCCTTACCTGGCAGCCAGACTGGCTTGCAAAGTCTCCTTAAGGAGAATAGTGTTCCCCCGTGGTCCCCACATAGCTTTCTCATGAGCCAGATCAGACACCCCCATACTTTGCACTGACGAGGGGCAAGCACCCCGAAACACCGTGTCTGCAAATTGGGATTCTGATCTGGCTTATATATCCTGAGTCATATTGCAAAGGATTGTCGAAAATCCACTTGTGACTTTTAGGATCGCTACTTCCAATAGGTGGCGCTGTGCTAGAGTTTGTCTCCTTTACTGGAGAGACAATTTGAATATTTCCCAGAGGGGCATTGCAGCTATAAGTCCCCTTACCTGGCAGCCAGACTGGCTTGCAAAGTCTCCTTAAGGAGAATAGTGTTCCCCCGTGGAATTTTAGGGGCATTGCAGCTATAAGTCCCCTTACCTGGCAGCCAGACTGGCTTGCAAAGTCTCCTTAAGGAGAATAGTGTTCCCCCGTGGTCCCCACATAGCTTTCTCATGAGCCAGATCAGACACCCCCATACTTTGCACTGACGAGGGGCAAGCACCCCGAAACACCGTGTCTGCAAATTGGGATTCTGATCTGGCTTATATATCCTGAGTCATATTGCAAAGGATTGTCGAAAATCCACTTGTGACTTTTAGGATCGCTACTTCCAATAGGTGGCGCTGTGCTAGAGTTTGTCTCCTTTACTGGAGAGACAATTTGAATATTTCCCAGAGGGGCATTGCAGCTATAAGTCCCCTTACCTGGCAGCCAGACTGGCTTGCAAAGTCTCCTTAAGGAGAATAGTGTTCCCCCGTGGAATTTTAGGGGCATTGCAGCTATAAGTCCCCTTACCTGGCAGCCAGACTGGCTTGCAAAGTCTCCTTAAGGAGAATAGTGTTCCCCCGTGGTCCCCACATAGCTTTCTCATGAGCCAGATCAGACACCCCCATACTTTGCACTGACGAGGGGCAAGCACCCCGAAACACCGTGTCTGCAAATTGGGATTCTGATCTGGCTTATATATCCTGAGTCATATTGCAAAGGATTGTCGAAAATCCACTTGTGACTTTTAGGATTGCTACTTCCAATAGGTGGCGCTGTGCTAGAGTTTGTCTCCTTTACTGGAGAGACAATTTGAATATTTCCCAGAGGGGCATTGCAGCTATAAGTCCCCTTACCTGGCAGCCAGACTGGCTTGCAAAGTCTCCTTAAGGAGAATAGTGTTCCCCCGTGGAATTTTAGGGGCATTGCAGCTATAAGTCCCCTTACCTGGCAGCCAGACTGGCTTGCAAAGTCTCCTTAAGGAGAATAGTGTTCCCCCGTGGTCCCCACATAGCTTTCTCATGCGCCAGATCAGACACCCCCATACTTTGCACTGACGAGGGGCAAGCACCCCGAAACACCGTGTCTGCAAATTGGGATTCTGATCTGGCTTATATATCCTGAGTCATATTGCAAAGGATTGTCGAAAATCCACTTGTGACTTTTAGGATCGCTACTTCCAATAGGTGGCGCTGTGCTAGAGTTTGTCTCCTTTACTGGAGAGACAATTTGAATATTTCCCAGAGGGGCATTGCAGCTATAAGTCCCCTTACCTGGCAGCCAGACTGGCTTGCAAAGTCTCCTTAAGGAGAATAGTGTTCCCCCGTGGAATTTTAGGGGGCATTGCAGCTATAAGTCCCCTTACCTGGCAGCCAGACTGGCTTGCAAAGTCTCCTTAAGGAGAATAGTGTTCCCCCGTGGTCCCCACATAGCTTTCTCATGAGCCAGATCAGACACCCCCCATACTTTGCACTGACGAGGGGCAAGCACCCCGAAACACCGTGTCTGCAAATTGGGATTCTGATCTGGCTTATATATCCTGAGTCATATTGCAAAGGATTGTCGAAAATCCACTTGTGACTTTTAGGATCGCTACTTCCAATAGGTGGCGCTGTGCTAGAGTTTGTCTCCTTTACTGGAGAGACAATTTGAATATTTCCCAGAGGGGCATTGCAGCTATAAGTCCCCTTACCTGGCAGCCAGACTGGCTTGCAAAGTCTCCTTAAGGAGAATAGTGTTCCCCCGTGGAATTTTAGGGGCATTGCAGCTATAAGTCCCCTTACCTGGCAGCCAGACTGGCTTGCAAAGTCTCCTTAAGGAGAATAGTGTTCCCCCGTGGTCCCCACATAGCTTTCTCATGAGCCAGATCAGACACCCCCATACTTTGCACTGACGAGGGGCAAGCACCCCGAAACACCGTGTCTGCAAATTGGGATTCTGATCTGGCTTATATATCCTGAGTCATATTGCAAAGGATTGTCGAAAATCCACTTGTGACTTTTAGGATCGCTACTTCCAATAGGTGGCGCTGTGCTAGAGTTTGTCTCCTTTACTGGAGAGACAATTTGAATATTTCCCAGAGGGGCATTGCAGCTATAAGTCCCCTTACCTGGCAGCCAGACTGGCTTGCAAAGTCTCCTTAAGGAGAATAGTGTTCCCCCGTGGAATTTTAGGGGCATTGCAGCTATAAGTCCCCTTACCTGGCAGCCAGACTGGCTTGCAAAGTCTCCTTAAGGAGAATAGTGTTCCCCCGTGGTCCCCACATAGCTTTCTCATGAGCCAGATCAGACACCCCCATACTTTGCACTGACGAGGGGCAAGCACCCCGAAACACCGTGTCTGCAAATTGGGATTCTGATCTGGCTTATATATCCTGAGTCATATTGCAAAGGATTGTCGAAAATCCACTTGTGACTTTTAGGATCGCTACTTCCAATAGGTGGCGCTGTGCTAGAGTTTGTCTCCTTTACTGGAGAGACAATTTGAATATTTCCCAGAGGGGCATTGCAGCTATAAGTCCCCTTACCTGGCAGCCAGACTGGCTTGCAAAGTCTCCT
This sequence comes from Anomaloglossus baeobatrachus, assembly GCF_048569485.1. Classification (NCBI taxonomy): domain Eukaryota; kingdom Metazoa; phylum Chordata; class Amphibia; order Anura; family Aromobatidae; genus Anomaloglossus; species Anomaloglossus baeobatrachus. The sequence continues at coordinate 717,477,879 of NC_134353.1, read as the reverse complement.
TAAGGAGAATAGTGTTCCCCCGTGGAATTTTAGGGGCATTGCAGCTATAAGTCCCCTTACCTGGCAGCCAGACTGGCTGGCAAAGTCTCCTTAAGGAGAATAGTGTTCCCCCGTGGTCCCCACATAGCTTTCTCATGAGCCAGATCAGACACCCCCATACTTTGCACTGACGAGGGGCAAGCACCCCGAAACACCGTGTCTGCAAATTGGGATTCTGATCTGGCTTATATATCCTGAGTCATATTGCAAAGGATTGTCGAAAATCCACTTGTGACTTTTAGGATCGCTACTTCCAATAGGTGGCGCTGTGCTAGAGTTTGTCTCCTTTACTGGAGAGACAATTTGAATATTTCCCAGAGGGGCATTGCAGCTATAAGTCCCCTTACCTGGCAGCCAGACTGGCTTGCAAAGTCTCCTTAAGGAGAATAGTGTTCCCCCGTGGAATTTTAGGGGCATTGCAGCTATAAGTCCCCTTACCTGGCAGCCAGACTGGCTTGCAAAGTCTCCTTAAGGAGAATAGTGTTCCCCCGTGGTCCCCACATAGCTTTCTCATGAGCCAGATCAGACACCCCCATACTTTGCACTGACGAGGGGCAAGCACCCCGAAACACCGTGTCTGCAAATTGGGATTCTGATCTGGCTTATATATCCTGAGTCATATTGCAAAGGATTGTCGAAAATCCACTTGTGACTTTTAGGATCGCTACTTCCAATAGGTGGCGCTGTGCTAGAGTTTGTCTCCTTTACTGGAGAGACAATTTGAATATTTCCCAGAGGGGCATTGCAGCTATAAGTCCCCCTTACCTGGCAGCCAGACTGGCTTGCAAAGTCTCCTTAAGGAGAATAGTGTTCCCCCGTGGAATTTTAGGGGCATTGCAGCTATAAGTCCCCTTACCTGGCAGCCAGACTGGCTTGCAAAGTCTCCTTAAGGAGAATAGTGTTCCCCCGTGGTCCCCACATAGCTTTCTCATGAGCCAGATCAGACACCCCCATACTTTGCACTGACGAGGGGCAAGCACCCCGAAACACCGTGTCTGCAAATTGGGATTCTGATCTGGCTTATATATCCTGAGTCATATTGCAAAGGATTGTCGAAAATCCACTTGTGACTTTTAGGATCGCTACTTCCAATAGGTGGCGCTGTGCTAGAGTTTGTCTCCTTTACTGGAGAGACAATTTGAATATTTCCCAGAGGGGCATTGCAGCTATAAGTCCCCTTACCTGGCAGCCAGACTGGCTTGCAAAGTCTCCTTAAGGAGAATAGTGTTCCCCCGTGGAATTTTAGGGGCATTGCAGCTATAAGTCCCCTTACCTGGCAGCCAGACTGGCTTGCAAAGTCTCCTTAAGGAGAATAGTGTTCCCCCGTGGTCCCCACATAGCTTTCTCATGAGCCAGATCAGACACCCCCATACTTTGCACTGACGAGGGGCAAGCACCCCGAAACACCGTGTCTGCAAATTGGGATTCTGATCTGGCTTATATATCCTGAGTCATATTGCAAAGGATTGTCGAAAATCCACTTGTGACTTTTAGGATCGCTACTTCCAATAGGTGGCGCTGTGCTAGAGTTTGTCTCCTTTACTGGAGAGACAATTTGAATATTTCCCAGAGGGGCATTGCAGCTATAAGTCCCCTTACCTGGCAGCCAGACTGGCTTGCAAAGTCTCCTTAAGGAGAATAGTGTTCCCCCGTGGAATTTTAGGGGCATTGCAGCTATAAGTCCCCTTACCTGGCAGCCAGACTGGCTTGCAAAGTCTCCTTAAGGAGAATAGTGTTCCCCCGTGGTCCCCACATAGCTTTCTCATGAGCCAGATCAGACACCCCCATACTTTGCACTGACGAGGGGCAAGCACCCCGAAACACCGTGTCTGCAAATTGGGATTCTGATCTGGCTTATATATCCTGAGTCATATTGCAAAGGATTGTCGAAAATCCACTTGTGACTTTTAGGATCGCTACTTCCAATAGGTGGCGCTGTGCTAGAGTTTGTCTCCTTTACTGGAGAGACAATTTGAATATTTCCCAGAGGGGCATTGCAGCTATAAGTCCCCTTACCTGGCAGCCAGACTGGCTTGCAAAGTCTCCTTAAGGAGAATAGTGTTCCCCCGTGGAATTTTAGGGGCATTGCAGCTATAAGTCCCCTTACCTGGCAGCCAGACTGGCTTGCAAAGTCTCCTTAAGGAGAATAGTGTTCCCCCGTGGTCCCCACATAGCTTTCTCATGAGCCAGATCAGACACCCCCATACTTTGCACTGACGAGGGGCAAGCACCCCGAAACACCGTGTCTGCAAATTGGGATTCTGATCTGGCTTATATATCCTGAGTCATATTGCAAAGGATTGTCGAAAATCCACTTGTGACTTTTAGGATCGCTACTTCCAATAGGTGGCGCTGTGCTAGAGTTTGTCTCCTTTACTGGAGAGACAATTTGAATATTTCCCAGAGGGGCATTGCAGCTATAAGTCCCCTTACCTGGCAGCCAGACTGGCTTGCAAAGTCTCCTTAAGGAGAATAGTGTTCCCCCGTGGAATTTTAGGGGCATTGCAGCTATAAGTCCCCTTACCTGGCAGCCAGACTGGCTTGCAAAGTCTCCTTAAGGAGAATAGTGTTCCCCCGTGGTCCCCACATAGCTTTCTCATGAGCCAGATCAGACACCCCCATACTTTGCACTGACGAGGGGCAAGCACCCCGAAACACCGTGTCTGCAAATTGGGATTCTGATCTGGCTTATATATCCTGAGTCATATTGCAAAGGATTGTCGAAAATCCACTTGTGACTTTTAGGATCGCTACTTCCAATAGGTGGCGCTGTGCTAGAGTTTGTCTCCTTTACTGGAGAGACAATTTGAATATTTCCCAGAGGGGCATTGCAGCTATAAGTCCCCTTACCTGGCAGCCAGACTGGCTTGCAAAGTCTCCTTAAGGAGAATAGTGTTCCCCCGTGGAATTTTAGGGGCATTGCAGCTATAAGTCCCCTTACCTGGCAGCCAGACTGGCTTGCAAAGTCTCCTTAAGGAGAATAGTGTTCCCCCGTGGTCCCCACATAGCTTTCTCATGAGCCAGATCAGACACCCCCATACTTTGCACTGACGAGGGGCAAGCACCCCGAAACACCGTGTCTGCAAATTGGGATTCTGATCTGGCTTATATATCCTGAGTCATATTGCAAAGGATTGTCGAAAATCCACTTGTGACTTTTAGGATCGCTACTTCCAATAGGTGGCGCTGTGCTAGAGTTTGTCTCCTTTACTGGAGAGACAATTTGAATATTTCCCAGAGGGGCATTGCAGCTATAAGTCCCCTTACCTGGCAGCCAGACTGGCTTGCAAAGTCTCCTTAAGGAGAATAGTGTTCCCCCGTGGAATTTTAGGGGCATTGCAGCTATAAGTCCCCTTACCTGGCAGCCAGACTGGCTTGCAAAGTCTCCTTAAGGAGAATAGTGTTCCCCCGTGGTCCCCACATAGCTTTCTCATGAGCCAGATCAGACACCCCCATACTTTGCACTGACGAGGGGCAAGCACCCCGAAACACCGTGTCTGCAAATTGGGATTCTGATCTGGCTTATATATCCTGAGTCATATTGCAAAGGATTGTCGAAAATCCACTTGTGACTTTTAGGATCGCTACTTCCAATAGGTGGCGCTGTGCTAGAGTTTGTCTCCTTTACTGGAGAGACAATTTGAATATTTCCCAGAGGGGCATTGCAGCTATAAGTCCCCTTACCTGGCAGCCAGACTGGCTTGCAAAGTCTCCTTAAGGAGAATAGTGTTCCCCCGTGGAATTTTAGGGGCATTGCAGCTATAAGTCCCCTTACCTGGCAGCCAGACTGGCTTGCAAAGTCTCCTTAAGGAGAATAGTGTTCCCCCCGTGGTCCCCACATAGCTTTCTCATGAGCCAGATCAGACACCACCCCCATACTTTGCACTGACGAGGGGCAAGCACCCCGAAACACCGTGTCTGCAAATTGGGATTCTGATCTGGCTTATATATCCTGAGTCATATTGCAAAGGATTGTCGAAAATCCACTTGTGACTTTTAGGATCGCTACTTCCAATAGGTGGCGCTGTGCTAGAGTTTGTCTCCTTTACTGGAGAGACAATTTGAATATTTCCCAGAGGGGCATTGCAGCTATAAGTCCCCTTACCTGGCAGCCAGACTGGCTTGCAAAGTCTCCTTAAGGAGAATAGTGTTCCCCCGTGGAATTTTAGGGGCATTGCAGCTATAAGTCCCCTTACCTGGCAGCCAGACTGGCTTGCAAAGTCTCCTTAAGGAGAATAGTGTTCCCCCGTGGTCCCCACATAGCTTTCTCATGAGCCAGATCAGACACCCCCATACTTTGCACTGACGAGGGGCAAGCACCCCGAAACACCGTGTCTGCAAATTGGGATTCTGATCTGGCTTATATATCCTGAGTCATATTGCAAAGGATTGTCGAAAATCCACTTGTGACTTTTAGGATCGCTACTTCCAATAGGTGGCGCTGTGCTAGAGTTTGTCTCCTTTACTGGAGAGACAATTTGAATATTTCCCAGAGGGGCATTGCAGCTATAAGTCCCCTTACCTGGCAGCCAGACTGGCTTGCAAAGTCTCCTTAAGGAGAATAGTGTTCCCCCGTGGAATTTTAGGGGCATTGCAGCTATAAGTCCCCTTACCTGGCAGCCAGACTGGCTTGCAAAGTCTCCTTAAGGAGAATAGTGTTCCCCCGTGGTCCCCACATAGCTTTCTCATGAGCCAGATCAGACACCCCCATACTTTGCACTGACGAGGGGCAAGCACCCCGAAACACCGTGTCTGCAAATTGGGATTCTGATCTGGCTTATATATCCTGAGTCATATTGCAAAGGATTGTCGAAAATCCACTTGTGACTTTTAGGATCGCTACTTCCAATAGGTGGCGCTGTGCTAGAGTTTGTCTCCTTTACTGGAGAGACAATTTGAATATTTCCCAGAGGGGCATTGCAGCTATAAGTCCCCTTACCTGGCAGCCAGACTGGCTTGCAAAGTCTCCTTAAGGAGAATAGTGTTCCCCCGTGGAATTTTAGGGGCATTGCAGCTATAAGTCCCCTTACCTGGCAGCCAGACTGGCTTGCAAAGTCTCCTTAAGGAGAATAGTGTTCCCCCGTGGTCCCCACATAGCTTTCTCATGAGCCAGATCAGACACCCCCATACTTTGCACTGACGAGGGGCAAGCACCCCGAAACACCGTGTCTGCAAATTGGGATTCTGATCTGGCTTATATATCCTGAGTCATATTGCAAAGGATTGTCGAAAATCCACTTGTGACTTTTAGGATCGCTACTTCCAATAGGTGGCGCTGTGCTAGAGTTTGTCTCCTTTACTGGAGAGACAATTTGAATATTTCCCAGAGGGGCATTGCAGCTATAAGTCCCCTTACCTGGCAGCCAGACTGGCTTGCAAAGTCTCCTTAAGGAGAATAGTGTTCCCCCGTGGAATTTTAGGGGCATTGCAGCTATAAGTCCCCTTACCTGGCAGCCAGACTGGCTTGCAAAGTCTCCTTAAGGAGAATAGTGTTCCCCCGTGGTCCCCACATAGCTTTCTCATGAGCCAGATCAGACACCCCCATACTTTGCACTGACGAGGGGCAAGCACCCCGAAACACCGTGTCTGCAAATTGGGATTCTGATCTGGCTTATATATCCTGAGTCATATTGCAAAGGATTGTCGAAAATCCACTTGTGACTTTTAGGATCGCTACTTCCAATAGGTGGCGCTGTGCTAGAGTTTGTCTCCTTTACTGGAGAGACAATTTGAATATTTCCCAGAGGGGCATTGCAGCTATAAGTCCCCTTACCTGGCAGCCAGACTGGCTTGCAAAGTCTCCTTAAGGAGAATAGTGTTCCCCCGTGGAATTTTAGGGGCATTGCAGCTATAAGTCCCCTTACCTGGCAGCCAGACTGGCTTGCAAAGTCTCCAAGGAGAATAGTGTTCCCCCGTGGTCCCCACATAGCTTTCTCATGAGCCAGATCAGACACCCCCATACTTTGCACTGACGAGGGGCAAGCACCCCGAAACACCGTGTCTGCAAATTGGGATTCTGATCTGGCTTATATATCCTGAGTCATATTGCAAAGGATTGTCGAAAATCCACTTGTGACTTTTAGGATCGCTACTTCCAATAGGTGGCGCTGTGCTAGAGTTTGTCTCCTTTACTGGAGAGACAATTTGAATATTTCCCAGAGGGGCATTGCAGCTATAAGTCCCCTTACCTGGCAGCCAGACTGGCTTGCAAAGTCTCCTTAAGGAGAATAGTGTTCCCCCGTGGAATTTTAGGGGCATTGCAGCTATAAGTCCCCTTACCTGGCAGCCAGACTGGCTTGCAAAGTCTCCTTAAGGAGAATAGTGTTCCCCCGTGGTCCCCACATAGCTTTCTCATGAGCCAGATCAGACACCCCCATACTTTGCACTGACGAGGGGCAAGCACCCCGAAACACCGTGTCTGCAAATTGGGATTCTGATCTGGCTTATATATCCTGAGTCATATTGCAAAGGATTGTCGAAAATCCACTTGTGACTTTTAGGATCGCTACTTCCAATAGGTGGCGCTGTGCTAGAGTTTGTCTCCTTTACTGGAGAGACAATTTGAATATTTCCCAGAGGGGCATTGCAGCTATAAGTCCCCTTACCTGGCAGCCAGACTGGCTTGCAAAGTCTCCTTAAGGAGAATAGTGTTCCCCCGTGGAATTTTAGGGGCATTGCAGCTATAAGTCCCCTTACCTGGCAGCCAGACTGGCTTGCAAAGTCTCCTTAAGGAGAATAGTGTTCCCCCGTGGTCCCCACATAGCTTTCTCATGAGCCAGATCAGACACCCCCCATACTTTGCACTGACGAGGGGCAAGCACCCCGAAACACCGTGTCTGCAAATTGGGATTCTGATCTGGCTTATATATCCTGAGTCATATTGCAAAGGATTGTCGAAAATCCACTTGTGACTTTTAGGATCGCTACTTCCAATAGGTGGCGCTGTGCTAGAGTTTGTCTCCTTTACTGGAGAGACAATTTGAATATTTCCCAGAGGGGCATTGCAGCTATAAGTCCCCTTACCTGGCAGCCAGACTGGCTTGCAAAGTCTCCTTAAGGAGAATAGTGTTCCCCCGTGGAATTTTAGGGGCATTGCAGCTATAAGTCCCCTTACCTGGCAGCCAGACTGGCTTGCAAAGTCTCCTTAAGGAGAATAGTGTTCCCCCGTGGTCCCCACATAGCTTTCTCATGAGCCAGATCAGACACCCCCATACTTTGCACTGACGAGGGGCAAGCACCCCGAAACACCGTGTCTGCAAATTGGGATTCTGATCTGGCTTATATATCCTGAGTCATATTGCAAAGGATTGTCGAAAATCCACTTGTGACTTTTAGGATCGCTACTTCCAATAGGTGGCGCTGTGCTAGAGTTTGTCTCCTTTACTGGAGAGACAATTTGAATATTTCCCAGAGGGGCATTGCAGCTATAAGTCCCCTTACCTGGCAGCCAGACTGGCTTGCAAAGTCTCCTTAAGGAGAATAGTGTTCCCCCGTGGAATTTTAGGGGCATTGCAGCTATAAGTCCCCTTACCTGGCAGCCAGACTGGCTTGCAAAGTCTCCTTAAGGAGAATAGTGTTCCCCCGTGGTCCCCACATAGCTTTCTCATGAGCCAGATCAGACACCCCCATACTTTGCACTGACGAGGGGCAAGCACCCCGAAACACCGTGTCTGCAAATTGGGATTCTGATCTGGCTTATATATCCTGAGTCATATTGCAAAGGATTGTCGAAAATCCACTTGTGACTTTTAGGATCGCTACTTCCAATAGGTGGCGCTGTGCTAGAGTTTGTCTCCTTTACTGGAGAGACAATTTGAATATTTCCCAGAGGGGCATTGCAGCTATAAGTCCCCTTACCTGGCAGCCAGACTGGCTTGCAAAGTCTCCTTAAGGAGAATAGTGTTCCCCCGTGGAATTTTAGGGGCATTGCAGCTATAAGTCCCCTTACCTGGCAGCCAGACTGGCTGGCAAAGTCTCCTTAAGGAGAATAGTGTTCCCCCGTGGTCCCCACATAGCTTTCTCATGAGCCAGATCAGACACCCCCATACTTTGCACTGACGAGGGGCAAGCACCCCGAAACACCGTGTCTGCAAATTGGGATTCTGATCTGGCTTATATATCCTGAGTCATATTGCAAACGATTGTCGAAAATCCACTTGTGACTTTTAGGATCGCTACTTCCAATAGGTGGCGCTGTGCTAGAGTTTGTCTCCTTTACTGGAGAGACAATTTGAATATTTCCCAGAGGGGCATTGCAGCTATAAGTCCCCTTACCTGGCAGCCAGACTGGCTTGCAAAGTCTCCTTAAGGAGAATAGTGTTCCCCCGTGGAATTTTAGGGGCATTGCAGCTATAAGTCCCCTTACCTGGCAGCCAGACTGGCTTGCAAAGTCTCCTTAAGGAGAATAGTGTTCCCCCGTGGTCCCCACATAGCTTTCTCATGAGCCAGATCAGACACCCCCATACTTTGCACTGACGAGGGGCAAGCACCCCGAAACACCGTGTCTGCAAATTGGGATTCTGATCTGGCTTATATATCCTGAGTCATATTGCAAAGGATTGTCGAAAATCCACTTGTGACTTTTAGGATCGCTACTTCCAATAGGTGGCGCTGTGCTAGAGTTTGTCTCCTTTACTGGAGAGACAATTTGAATATTTCCCAGAGGGGCATTGCAGCTATAAGTCCCCTTACCTGGCAGCCAGACTGGCTTGCAAAGTCTCCTTAAGGAGAATAGTGTTCCCCCGTGGAATTTTAGGGGCATTGCAGCTATAAGTCCCCTTACCTGGCAGCCAGACTGGCTTGCAAAGTCTCCTTAAGGAGAATAGTGTTCCCCCGTGGTCCCCACATAGCTTTCTCATGAGCCAGATCAGACACCCCCATACTTTGCACTGACGAGGGGCAAGCACCCCGAAACACCGTGTCTGCAAATTGGGATTCTGATCTGGCTTATATATCCTGAGTCATATTGCAAAGGATTGTCGAAAATCCACTTGTGACTTTTAGGATCGCTACTTCCAATAGGTGGCGCTGTGCTAGAGTTTGTCTCCTTTACTGGAGAGACAATTTGAATATTTCCCAGAGGGGCATTGCAGCTATAAGTCCCCTTACCTGGCAGCCAGACTGGCTTGCAAAGTCTCCTTAAGGAGAATAGTGTTCCCCCGTGGAATTTTAGGGGCATTGCAGCTATAAGTCCCCTTACCTGGCAGCCAGACTGGCTTGCAAAGTCTCCTTAAGGAGAATAGTGTTCCCCCGTGGTCCCCACATAGCTTTCTCATGAGCCAGATCAGACACCCCCATACTTTGCACTGACGAGGGGCAAGCACCCCGAAACACCGTGTCTGCAAATTGGGATTCTGATCTGGCTTATATATCCTGAGTCATATTGCAAAGGATTGTCGAAAATCCACTTGTGACTTTTAGGATCGCTACTTCCAATAGGTGGCGCTGTGCTAGAGTTTGTCTCCTTTACTGGAGAGACAATTTGAATATTTCCCAGAGGGGCATTGCAGCTATAAGTCCCCTTACCTGGCAGCCAGACTGGCTTGCAAAGTCTCCTTAAGGAGAATAGTGTTCCCCCGTGGAATTTTAGGGGCATTGCAGCTATAAGTCCCCTTACCTGGCAGCCAGACTGGCTTGCAAAGTCTCCTTAAGGAGAATAGTGTTCCCCCGTGGTCCCCACATAGCTTTCTCATGAGCCAGATCAGACACCCCCATACTTTGCACTGACGAGGGGCAAGCACCCCGAAACACCGTGTCTGCAAATTGGGATTCTGATCTGGCTTATATATCCTGAGTCATATTGCAAAGGATTGTCGAAAATCCACTTGTGACTTTTAGGATCGCTACTTCCAATAGGTGGCGCTGTGCTAGAGTTTGTCTCCTTTACTGGAGAGACAATTTGAATATTTCCCAGAGGGGCATTGCAGCTATAAGTCCCCTTACCTGGCAGCCAGACTGGCTTGCAAAGTCTCCTTAAGGAGAATAGTGTTCCCCCGTGGAATTTTAGGGGCATTGCAGCTATAAGTCCCCTTACCTGGCAGCCAGACTGGCTGGCAAAGTCTCCTTAAGGAGAATAGTGTTCCCCCGTGGTCCCCACATAGCTTTCTCATGAGCCAGATCAGACACCCCCATACTTTGCACTGACGAGGGGCAAGCACCCCGAAACACCGTGTCTGCAAATTGGGATTCTGATCTGGCTTATATATCCTGAGTCATATTGCAAAGGATTGTCGAAAATCCACTTGTGACTTTTAGGATCGCTACTTCCAATAGGTGGCGCTGTGCTAGAGTTTGTCTCCTTTACTGGAGAGACAATTTGAATATTTCCCAGAGGGGCATTGCAGCTATAAGTCCCCTTACCTGGCAGCCAGACTGGCTTGCAAAGTCTCCTTAAGGAGAATAGTGTTCCCCCGTGGAATTTTAGGGGCATTGCAGCTATAAGTCCCCTTACCTGGCAGCCAGACTGGCTTGCAAAGTCTCCTTAAGGAGAATAGTGTTCCCCCGTGGTCCCCACATAGCTTTCTCATGAGCCAGATCAGACACCCCCATACTTTGCACTGACGAGGGGCAAGCACCCCGAAACACCGTGTCTGCAAATTGGGATTCTGATCTGGCTTATATATCCTGAGTCATATTGCAAAGGATTGTCGAAAATCCACTTGTGACTTTTAGGATCGCTACTTCCAATAGGTGGCGCTGTGCTAGAGTTTGTCTCCTTTACTGGAGAGACAATTTGAATATTTCCCAGAGGGGCATTGCAGCTATAAGTCCCCTTACCTGGCAGCCAGACTGGCTTGCAAAGTCTCCTTAAGGAGAATAGTGTTCCCCCGTGGAATTTTAGGGGCATTGCAGCTATAAGTCCCCTTACCTGGCAGCCAGACTGGCTTGCAAAGTCTCCTTAAGGAGAATAGTGTTCCCCCGTGGTCCCCACATAGCTTTCTCATGAGCCAGATCAGACACCCCCATACTTTGCACTGACGAGGGGCAAGCACCCCGAAACACCGTGTCTGCAAATTGGGATTCTGATCTGGCTTATATATCCTGAGTCATATTGCAAAGGATTGTCGAAAATCCACTTGTGACTTTTAGGATCGCTACTTCCAATAGGTGGCGCTGTGCTAGAGTTTGTCTCCTTTACTGGAGAGACAATTTGAATATTTCCCAGAGGGGCATTGCAGCTATAAGTCCCCTTACCTGGCAGCCAGACTGGCTTGCAAAGTCTCCTTAAGGAGAATAGTGTTCCCCCGTGGAATTTTAGGGGCATTGCAGCTATAAGTCCCCTTACCTGGCAGCCAGACTGGCTTGCAAAGTCTCCTTAAGGAGAATAGTGTTCCCCCGTGGTCCCCACATAGCTTTCTCATGAGCCAGATCAGACACCCCCATACTTTGCACTGACGAGGGGCAAGCACCCCGAAACACCGTGTCTGCAAATTGGGATTCTGATCTGGCTTATATATCCTGAGTCATATTGCAAAGGATTGTCGAAAATCCACTTGTGACTTTTAGGATCGCTACTTCCAATAGGTGGCGCTGTGCTAGAGTTTGTCTCCTTTACTGGAGAGACAATTTGAATATTTCCCAGAGGGGCATTGCAGCTATAAGTCCCCTTACCTGGCAGCCAGACTGGCTTGCAAAGTCTCCTTAAGGAGAATAGTGTTCCCCCGTGGAATTTTAGGGGCATTGCAGCTATAAGTCCCCTTACCTGGCAGCCAGACTGGCTGGCAAAGTCTCCTTAAGGAGAATAGTGTTCCCCCGTGGTCCCCACATAGCTTTCTCATGAGCCAGATCAGACACCCCCATACTTTGCACTGACGAGGGGCAAGCACCCCGAAACACCGTGTCTGCAAATTGGGATTCTGATCTGGCTTATATATCCTGAGTCATATTGCAAACGATTGTCGAAAATCCACTTGTGACTTTTAGGATCGCTACTTCCAATAGGTGGCGCTGTGCTAGAGTTTGTCTCCTTTACTGAAGAGACAATTTGAATATTTCCCAGAGGGGCATTGCAGCTATAAGTCCCCTTACCTGGCAGCCAGACTGGCTTGCAAAGTCTCCTTAAGGAGAATAGTGTTCCCCCGTGGAATTTTAGGGGCATTGCAGCTATAAGTCCCCTTACCTGGCAGCCAGACTGGCTTGCAAAGTCTCCTTAAGGAGAATAGTGTTCCCCCGTGGTCCCCACATAGCTTTCTCATGAGCCAGATCAGACACCCCCATACTTTGCACTGACGAGGGGCAAGCACCCCGAAACACCGTGTCTGCAAATTGGGATTCTGATCTGGCTTATATATCCTGAGTCATATTGCAAAGGATTGTCGAAAATCCACTTGTGACTTTTAGGATCGCTACTTCCAATAGGTGGCGCTGTGCTAGAGTTTGTCTCCTTTACTGGAGAGACAATTTGAATATTTCCCAGAGGGGCATTGCAGCTATAAGTCCCCTTACCTGGCAGCCAGACTGGCTTGCAAAGTCTCCTTAAGGAGAATAGTGTTCCCCCGTGGAATTTTAGGGGCATTGCAGCTATAAGTCCCCTTACCTGGCAGCCAGACTGGCTTGCAAAGTCTCCTTAAGGAGAATAGTGTTCCCCCGTGGTCCCCACATAGCTTTCTCATGAGCCAGATCAGACACCCCCATACTTTGCACTGACGAGGGGCAAGCACCCCGAAACACCGTGTCTGCAAATTGGGATTCTGATCTGGCTTATATATCCTGAGTCATATTGCAAAGGATTGTCGAAAATCCACTTGTGACTTTTAGGATCGCTACTTCCAATAGGTGGCGCTGTGCTAGAGTTTGTCTCCTTTACTGGAGAGACAATTTGAATATTTCCCAGAGGGGCATTGCAGCTATAAGTCCCCTTACCTGGCAGCCAGACTGGCTTGCAAAGTCTCCTTAAGGAGAATAGTGTTCCCCCGTGGAATTTTAGGGGCATTGCAGCTATAAGTCCCCTTACCTGGCAGCCAGACTGGCTTGCAAAGTCTCCTTAAGGAGAATAGTGTTCCCCCGTGGTCCCCACATAGCTTTCTCATGAGCCAGATCAGACACCCCCATACTTTGCACTGACGAGGGGCAAGCACCCCGAAACACCGTGTCTGCAAATTGGGATTCTGATCTGGCTTATATATCCTGAGTCATATTGCAAAGGATTGTCGAAAATCCACTTGTGACTTTTAGGATCGCTACTTCCAATAGGTGGCGCTGTGCTAGAGTTTGTCTCCTTTACTGGAGAGACAATTTGAATATTTCCCAGAGGGGCATTGCAGCTATAAGTCCCCTTACCTGGCAGCCAGACTGGCTTGCAAAGTCTCCTTAAGGAGAATAGTGTTCCCCCGTGGAATTTTAGGGGCATTGCAGCTATAAGTCCCCTTACCTGGCAGCCAGACTGGCTTGCAAAGTCTCCTTAAGGAGAATAGTGTTCCCCCGTGGTCCCCACATAGCTTTCTCATGAGCCAGATCAGACACCCCCATACTTTGCACTGACGAGGGGCAAGCACCCCGAAACACCGTGTCTGCAAATTGGGATTCTGATCTGGCTTATATATCCTGAGTCATATTGCAAAGGATTGTCGAAAATCCACTTGTGACTTTTAGGATCGCTACTTCCAATAGGTGGCGCTGTGCTAGAGTTTGTCTCCTTTACTGGAGAGACAATTTGAATATTTCCCAGAGGGGCATTGCAGCTATAAGTCCCCTTACCTGGCAGCCAGACTGGCTTGCAAAGTCTCCTTAAGGAGAATAGTGTTCCCCCGTGGAATTTTAGGGGCATTGCAGCTATAAGTCCCCTTACCTGGCAGCCAGACTGGCTTGCAAAGTCTCCTTAAGGAGAATAGTGTTCCCCCGTGGTCCCCACATAGCTTTCTCATGAGCCAGATCAGACACCCCCATACTTTGCACTGACGAGGGGCAAGCACCCCGAAACACCGTGTCTGCAAATTGGGATTCTGATCTGGCTTATATATCCTGAGTCATATTGCAAAGGATTGTCGAAAATCCACTTGTGACTTTTAGGATCGCTACTTCCAATAGGTGGCGCTGTGCTAGAGTTTGTCTCCTTTACTGGAGAGACAATTTGAATATTTCCCAGAGGGGCATTGCAGCTATAAGTCCCCTTACCTGGCAGCCAGACTGGCTTGCAAAGTCTCCTTAAGGAGAATAGTGTTCCCCCGTGGAATTTTAGGGGCATTGCAGCTATAAGTCCCCTTACCTGGCAGCCAGACTGGCTGGCAAAGTCTCCTTAAGGAGAATAGTGTTCCCCCGTGGTCCCCACATAGCTTTCTCATGAGCCAGATCAGACACCCCCATACTTTGCACTGACGAGGGGCAAGCACCCCGAAACACCGTGTCTGCAAATTGGGATTCTGATCTGGCTTATATATCCTGAGTCATATTGCAAAGGATTGTCGAAAATCCACTTGTGACTTTTAGGATCGCTACTTCCAATAGGTGGCGCTGTGCTAGAGTTTGTCTCCTTTACTGGAGAGACAATTTGAATATTTCCCAGAGGGGCATTGCAGCTATAAGTCCCCTTACCTGGCAGCCAGACTGGCTTGCAAAGTCTCCTTAAGGAGAATAGTGTTCCCCCGTGGAATTTTAGGGGCATTGCAGCTATAAGTCCCCTTACCTGGCAGCCAGACTGGCTTGCAAAGTCTCCTTAAGGAGAATAGTGTTCCCCCGTGGTCCCCACATAGCTTTCTCATGAGCCAGATCAGACACCCCCATACTTTGCACTGACGAGGGGCAAGCACCCCGAAACACCGTGTCTGCAAATTGGGATTCTGATCTGGCTTATATATCCTGAGTCATATTGCAAAGGATTGTCGAAAATCCACTTGTGACTTTTAGGATCGCTACTTCCAATAGGTGGCGCTGTGCTAGAGTTTGTCTCCTTTACTGGAGAGACAATTTGAATATTTCCCAGAGGGGCATTGCAGCTATAAGTCCCCTTACCTGGCAGCCAGACTGGCTTGCAAAGTCTCCTTAAGGAGAATAGTGTTCCCCCGTGGAATTTTAGGGGCATTGCAGCTATAAGTCCCCTTACCTGGCAGCCAGACTGGCTTGCAAAGTCTCCTTAAGGAGAATAGTGTTCCCCCGTGGTCCCCACATAGCTTTCTCATGAGCCAGATCAGACACCCCCATACTTTGCACTGACGAGGGGCAAGCACCCCGAAACACCGTGTCTGCAAATTGGGATTCTGATCTGGCTTATATATCCTGAGTCATATTGCAAAGGATTGTCGAAAATCCACTTGTGACTTTTAGGATCGCTACTTCCAATAGGTGGCGCTGTGCTAGAGTTTGTCTCCTTTACTGGAGAGACAATTTGAATATTTCCCAGAGGGGCATTGCAGCTATAAGTCCCCTTACCTGGCAGCCAGACTGGCTTGCAAAGTCTCCTTAAGGAGAATAGTGTTCCCCCGTGGAATTTTAGGGGCATTGCAGCTATAAGTCCCCTTACCTGGCAGCCAGACTGGCTTGCAAAGTCTCCTTAAGGAGAATAGTGTTCCCCCGTGGTCCCCACATAGCTTTCTCATGAGCCAGATCAGACACCCCCATACTTTGCACTGACGAGGGGCAAGCACCCCGAAACACCGTGTCTGCAAATTGGGATTCTGATCTGGCTTATATATCCTGAGTCATATTGCAAAGGATTGTCGAAAATCCACTTGTGACTTTTAGGATCGCTACTTCCAATAGGTGGCGCTGTGCTAGAGTTTGTCTCCTTTACTGGAGAGACAATTTGAATATTTCCCAGAGGGGCATTGCAGCTATAAGTCCCCTTACCTGGCAGCCAGACTGGCTTGCAAAGTCTCCTTAAGGAGAATAGTGTTCCCCCGTGGAATTTTAGGGGCATTGCAGCTATAAGTCCCCTTACCTGGCAGCCAGACTGGCTTGCAAAGTCTCCTTAAGGAGAATAGTGTTCCCCCGTGGTCCCCACATAGCTTTCTCATGAGCCAGATCAGACACCCCCATACTTTGCACTGACGAGGGGCAAGCACCCCGAAACACCGTGTCTGCAAATTGGGATTCTGATCTGGCTTATATATCCTGAGTCATATTGCAAAGGATTGTCGAAAATCCACTTGTGACTTTTAGGATCGCTACTTCCAATAGGTGGCGCTGTGCTAGAGTTTGTCTCCTTTACTGGAGAGACAATTTGAATATTTCCCAGAGGGGCATTGCAGCTATAAGTCCCCTTACCTGGCAGCCAGACTGGCTTGCAAAGTCTCCTTAAGGAGAATAGTGTTCCCCCGTGGAATTTTAGGGGCATTGCAGCTATAAGTCCCCTTACCTGGCAGCCAGACTGGCTTGCAAAGTCTCCTTAAGGAGAATAGTGTTCCCCCGTGGTCCCCACATAGCTTTCTCATGAGCCAGATCAGACACCCCCATACTTTGCACTGACGAGGGGCAAGCACCCCGAAACACCGTGTCTGCAAATTGGGATTCTGATCTGGCTTATATATCCTGAGTCATATTGCAAAGGATTGTCGAAAATCCACTTGTGACTTTTAGGATCGCTACTTCCAATAGGTGGCGCTGTGCTAGAGTTTGTCTCCTTTACTGGAGAGACAATTTGCATACTCACCTGGTCCTTCCTGCTGTCTGCGCTGCTGTCCGTGGTGCTGATCCTCGGTCTCCAGCCCTCCCGTCTCCCGCTGCTGCTGCTGCCAGGCAGTGAAGTGAATATTCTATGAGATTAATGAGCGGTGGTAGGCAGCAGCGGCAGAAACAGGAGGGCTGGTGAAGGTGAGTAAATGTTTTTTTTATTTTTCACTGACACATGTGTTTTCGCCGGCGCGTGTCACCCGGGACCGCATCCACACTACACCCGTGTAGTACGGGTGCGGGCCGTGTGACACCCGTGCTGCCGGAGAAAAAGCGGACATGTCAGCGCTTTGAAAAACGCACACGGACACACGTTCCGTGTGGTTTTACGTGTGTGTGCCTGCTACCATAGGGTAGCATTGCTGTACGTGTTTCCGTGCCGCCGGTATGTGTAAAAAATGACAAACACGTGCCGGCGGCACGGATGTGTGTTGCAGGCCTTAAATTGTGTAATTTATAGTTTATTGTTATTATTATTATTATTATTTATTTTAAAGCACGAGTAACCTGTTAAGAACTGACCACTTTGTACAATAAAGGGAACCTGTCACCAGATTTTTACCTATTAAACTAAAAGAAACACCTTCTGCTGTTCCTGGGCTGCATTTTACCTTGGCCCTGACTCCCCTTCCAGACCCCAAAAAATAACTTTATAAAACTTGGCCGTTAGGTATGCTAATTACCTTGGTTGGCCAGATGGGTGGGCTCATTTTCTGCTCCTTTATCCCCCTCCTGCCGCTGATCGCTGTCATCCTTCCTTGATTGACAGGATGATGCCCTCCGTCATCCTCCTCGTCACATTTCCAAATCTCGCGCCTGTGCAGTTAGGTCTGCTTGCGCAGGCGCAGTTCGCTCTGCCATATCGCGGGCAGAGCAGAAAACATAGCTGCCATAGCTCGCGCCAGTGAGCTAAATGCGCAGGCACAAGATTATGGGCGGGTACGAGCATGGTGCTGGTGAGGTCGGCGCTGTGCATGACCTCACCAGCGCCATGCTCATACCCGCCCATAATCTCGCGCATGCGCACTTAGCTCACCAGCGCAAGCTAGGGCAGCTATGTTTTCTGCTCTGGCCGTGATAGGGCAGAGCGAACTGCGCCTGTGCGAGTAGACCTAACTGCACAATTGCGAGATTTGAAAATGCGACAAGGAGGATGACGGAGGACATCATCCTGTCAATCAAGGAAGGATGACAGTGATCAGCAGCAGCAGGGGGATAAAGATTCAGAAAATTAGCCCGCCCATTTGGCCAACCAAGGTTATTAGCATACCTAATGGCCAAGTTTTATAAAGTTTTTTTGGGGTCTGGAAGGGGAGTCAGGGCCAAGGTGCACCTTCATAGAATGCAGCCCAGGAGCTGCAGAAGGTGATTCTTTTAGTTTAACAGGTAAAAATCTGGTGACAGGTTCCCTTTAATGACTGAGCCTCATTTTTCAATTCTGACCAGTGTCACTTTATGGGATAATATATCTGGAATATGAATAAAAAAATCCAGCGGATCACAGGCTTTAATAAAATTAACTTACGTTTTTATTGCTTCATTTAAAAAGTTTCCACAGCGCAGGTGGGATCCACAGACAAGGTATCTATAATATCAGTTTATCCAACATGTTTTGACCCAAAGAATGGTCATATAGTCTTATTCATGGATGCCTGAGGCCAATATAGACAAAAAGATGAAGATTATGTGGATATTGGATATCCAGTAGTCCAAGATATACCTCAGAAGACAGGCTTGAACAGAAACCAGATTTACACTATAAAATATAGTAATATTCACACGAGGACGTAAGATGTACACATAATTAGTAAGGAGATCCACAATGAGCAATACTTAGCTTCATATATTATAGAAAGTCCTTCACATATGTCTTGTATACATTCGGCGAAACCGCCCTAATCCAGCAATCAGCGTGTCTGTGGAATTCACCACCAATTGGAAGTCCACTTGTTATATAGATTTGCTGTATGGAAAAGATCCTCTTTATGTGAGAAGCAAATAATTGCCGGCCTCAATGCGTTTCCCCTTTCATGCGGTTCATCAGGAGGCTATAAAGATAAGATATCATCCATAAATAGACCATCCTACATGTATTACATCTATGAGGTACAAAAATGTCAGAGATAAAATTCAGACTATATATACAAAGTACCTACTCTAAAATAGATAATAGCAAACACCAAGTGTCCAGATGCAGAATCCCAAAGTGTGCACCATCCAGGAAGGCAGATAATCTCTGGTCACAGGCAATGCTGCAATGATGTCATAAGGCAACACACAGGAAGGAAGCACTATGGGAATGTGCATCAGTAACACCCTATTTATACCTCACCAGTCAAATTGATTAAACACAGTTCTCCCCAATAACGCTAATGGGACCCTCAATTCCACTTAACAACATTCAGGAGCTGCCGGTATAATCACCACCGCTCGTGCATCACTAAAAGCATTGTGGGAAAAAGGGGGAGTCATCCCACAACAGAGTCATGTAACGCCAACAAACAAACAGTGGAGGATGGATGCATAGAACCACTGTGCGTGTCACAGGGGGCGGAGCCCGGGAGCCATATTGAGTCACATGATAGCCATCACATGTCATGGGGGGGCCTAGTTTCGGCACCATGTTGAGTCACATGATGATCACGTGACACGCCCCCACAACCATGTCATAGTCAGCATCATAGAGACAGAGCAGAAGCTCCACCAAACTCCATATGTCAAAGAAGAGGAGCGTCTACATATACCTACACCCCACCTATTTATGAGCGGACTATGTGATTTTAAATAACGAGTTTGGAATATAATAGCTCTATCGGGGGCATGGCCTTGACGGCATGTTAAGTCACATGATGATTATGTGAAAACCCACCACAGCCATGTCATAGTGTCATAGGGGCAGAGCAGAAGCTCCATCAATCTCCATATGTCGGAGGGGAGGGGCGTCTATGTATACCAGTACTCCACCTACACATTCAACAGTGAAGCAGACCATATTAGTCTAAATGGCATGTTCATTATATATATAATTATATATGCAAATGCATGAAATTACGCAATGTGCGCACATAGCCTAAGACACCACATCATTCATCATTACTACCGTCTTGCACCTGCAGTGGTTGTACTTGAACAGAATTTATTGAGTAAGAATTTTAAGAATGCTTCTAGAATATATACAAATATAGAAACTATTTTACATCTACTTTATCATTTATTATTTACAGTTTTATTTTGCAATATAAATACTAAATAAATATATATTTTTTAAAATCTTTTTTTAAACAGAAGAGTTATAAATGATGAAACCCTGCTTGATTCTCCTGGGATCAGAGCAATTCTTACAACGGTATCTCTTTTACCTTGATGTGACATGCATTTTTTGAAAGCAGCATGTTGTCAAAAGACCGTCAGGACCAAGTGACATTGTTAAGACGCCTTTTCTATTTCTGCAACAGAAGCTGACAGCTGTAAGATCATCTGGCAGATGGAGAACTTCCCTTAAATTATATCTTTGATTCAGATAGCACAACATCACTTACTATGGTTTATAAAAAGCATTCAGTCATAGTATTTAGTCAGTAACTTTTTCTGATTAGAAGACTGAGGAGCCATTTGAAGTCTTAAAGTCGTGTTTATAAGAGGGTTCCCCGGGATGTAGCGTCTTAATGTAGCAATCCTACTTTTTACCAATTAGAGGCTTGCATTAATAGAAACATGCCTTCCCCACCGTGCAATGAACCGAGTACCGTTGTGGTGCTGAAGGCCATGAAATTAGCGCTCTCCCCCGTTTTTGCAATGAACGAAGAAGCAACTTATTTTGCAATAAAAAAATAATGGCAGAGAAGAAGCTGTTTTATAGAGTTTGAGCATCTGAGACACTATCTTTAGAAAAAATTACATCCAAAGGCAACCTTGCCCCTAAATTTCCATCATTTCCCTGTAACACTATAATAATTATATAGTAACAGCTGACTTTGAATAAGCTTTGTGCCCTTTTTGTTAGCAGAAAAGCCACTTTATTCTGGTGCAAGCTTCCCTGGGCACTCATGGGTCATAATTCCTGTGCATAGCATGTACTGTAGAGTCCAGAAGTGAGAAGACACGTTTTATTAATCACAGGATATATTGTCCTGGAAGACTCCTCGCCTCACTCCCTGTCAGTAAATCACATATTCAATCTTAAGGTACCATGGACTGCGAGCTTCCTCTCAACAAAGCCTTTATTTATAGCCTGGAGGATCACACGTACCTCCCGAAGAAAGGGAGTATTGCACAACAGGCAAAAAAGGTTATTGTGGCTGAACAGACCTTGTTCTCTTTGCTCCTGTCATAAAATTTGCCAAGCCTCTGCATGTTCTTGTTATTAGCTTAAGTTCTAGCTTTTTTCTTATCGTTTACTGCTGAGGACACTGCTGACCATGTAATAATAATATTTATTAATTTATATCGCGCTATTAATTCAACAGCGCTTTACAAACATCAGCAACACTGCCCCATTGGGGCTCACAATCTAGAGTTCCTATCTGTATGTTTTTGGAGTGTGGGAAGAAACTGGAGTACTCAGAGGAAACCCACACAAACAACATACAAACTCCTTGCCGATGTTGTCTATTGTGGGATTTGAACCCAGGACTCCTGTGCTGCAAGACTGCAGTGCTAACCACTGAGCCACCGTGTCACCTTTTTTATGGTGGAATTTCTGTAATAAGGGATGATATTCTAAGAATAATTTATTATAAAGCATCATACATTAATGGGGTTGTCTACTGATGAACAACCCCTTTCTAACTGCTAAAATCCCCATATAAAATAAAAAAATACATGCTCCCCTCCTGTGGACTGGTGCTGTTCCAGTGATGTTAGAGCTATGTCTCCCAGTAGTCATTGGACATTATTATGTAATATGACGGTAGCCTTTCTGCAGTAGCCACAAGACATAACATTGTCACGTAACCACCAGGATACAAACCACTGATATTGTTGGAATGGGACAAGTCTAGGAGATGAATGGGTTTGAAAAAAAAAAATTATTCGTCATTTCAGCAGTTAAGAAGTGATTGTCCAGTAGTGGATAGCCCCTTTAATATCCGGGAAATGCAAAAAGTTATGGCTCTCAAAATCTGGCAACAAAAAGCAAATTTTTTATATCTTTTTAGATTTCTTTATAAGTAGTAGAACATAAAAAAAACTATAAATTTGATATTACCATAACTGTACAAACAAATGTAACATTTTATCTTTACATTTGTAAGGTCATTAAACAAAAATCCCCAAAAACAATGGCAGCAACCTACCTTCACGTAACCTCCAATCATCACAAGATCTCCTTCTCTACTCCCCTCACATCTCCTCTTCCCATAACCACATCCAAGATGTGGTTATGGGATCCCTCAGCCATACTCTGGAACTCTCTGCCTTAACTAATATCACCTACTGTGGAAACCTTCAAAAGGAACCTGAAGACCAACCTCTTCCAACAAGTCTACAACCTGCCGTAACCCTCGTTTGTCTATACCTCTGCTCCCACCTACTGTATCCTCACACATTCTCTGTAAACTGTGAGCCCTCGGGGGCAGGAACCTCTCTCCTCCTGTACCTGTCTGTGCCTTGTATTGTTTATGATTGTTGTACTTGTCCCTATTATGTATACCCTTTCAACATATATATAATGCGCCATGGAATAAATGGTGCTATAATAATAATTAATAATATTTTTCAGCACATTATATGGTCAAATAAATTTTGTCATTCAATGCTACTAATCATCCTCCCAGAAAAAGAGAAAAAGTTATAGAGGTTGAAAGACAAAGCAGAAAATAAATAAAAAATTGGGAAAAAGGCTCCCAAACAAAGCTTATTATTATGTGCCAAATTATTTGCTACATGGAAATTGGCTTGGTTCAAAGTGGTTTTGTCTCATGTCTGAGTGTGGGTTGTTCGGTAAGTGTCATGCTTTTTTTTTTTACGGCTACATTACCATTCACTGTTAATGGTCCTGTAAATGATTATAGAACAATAGTTACTGAGAAAAAAAATGCATTGCATATAGATGGCATACGGATGCTAGGGAAGAAAGAAAATTGCAGACTTGCAGAGCACCTCCATGACATATGGAATAGCAAATGGATTTCACTCGTCCAACTTTTCTTGATGAAAATCGTAGTGATTTTTTATACATAAATGTGAGTGAACCATTAAACAAACAATAAAACAGATTTAATTAGGAAACAAGAAATTAAAAGATTAAATAAGTAAAATAGCTGAATCATGAGCTGGAAACGTTTGTCTCAATAGTCTCCAGTGATACTCAGCTGTTGGGGAACTACATCTCCAAAATTCCAGTTCTAGATGTGGAGTTCTAGTTTTAAAATTGGAGATAACTGATTTGGGTAATTTTATGAAGGGGAAGCACAATATTAAAGAATATTAAATTAGTATATGTAAATATCCTGTTCAGAGAAAAGGAGGACAGGGACCCTGGTGCTAGCTTTAGGCTCGTTAAGCATTGATTTTGATTTTTAGGATTTTCTATATCTAATAATTTCCTTTCTTCTTTCTTTCTGAGGCTATTTGCATATTTAAACTCTCAGTGGAGCATTGCATGGTCTATAAGTCTTCTTACGCTGACTTGGCACTCTTCACAAGAAAAAAATGTAGCTATTAAATTAGAAATGATATGTTTCTGCTATATCTCAAAAGTACTATAGGAAGAAATAAAAAATAAGTAAATGATTATTTTTAATACTTCTTAGTTTTCTGAAAGGTCATTTCATTCTTCATAAATAATGGACAAGATGAAGAAATCAATAGTAGATGTAAGAGAATGGCAATGCTCCAAACACACTAGAGTTAGTACAAAAGTTCCCACCCGAGCCTTCAGACATACATATGGCTTTGCAACGATAGGGTGAATAGAGCAGGACATATACAAACATATCTGGTGTCAGTGCTTGGTGATCTGATACCTTCAAGCTATATAGAAATACATCAGTAAGAATATGTTGATGCAGAACTGGGGCTTTGAATTGTATCTTCTATTGACAGCAATAAAAAGTTAGCCGTGCTTCATAAATCAATTCCATTTTTCATAAAATCCGCAGTGAAGAAGCTTCTGGCCTTCTCCTGGAGAACGAGAATTTAGGGGACCACTTTAATGTGCTATCTTATTTGTATTGAGAAAACAGGGCCTTTTTACTGAATTATCATATATCCTTCACTGCTTGTCTGCAGTTTTAACATCCCATCGGGAATACAGTTGATCATCTTTTGATTTTTCTTGAAGGAATTCTCCAGGCAAAACTTAGACTTTTTGATGTTTAGTGTAAACCTGGGTATGAAAAGCTGAGGTATAGCATCATTCTCAAGAGAAATAAATGAAATAAATGGCAGGAGAGGAGACAATCTGCTGGATCGGTTTTTTTTTTTAACCATAAATTTTATTGATTTTTAACAATAAAAATTGAACATACATGTAATGAGTTATTTTGTCCAGTCGGTTATGCTTAAGGGTATGTGCGCACGTTGCTTTTTACCTGCTTTTTACCTGCTTCTTTGCTGCTTTTTCTTCTGCGCTGTTTAATGCCAAAATGGATGTGTTCTTCTATTCAAGCAAAGTCTATGGGAATTTGGGTTTCTTGTTCACACTATGTTGTTCAAAATGCTGCCTTTTTGTGGCAGAACTTTGGTCAAAAACTCAGCTTTGCAGTGCAAAACCCAAATGGCAAAACAATTGACATGTTGCTTCTTTGAAAAGCTGAGTTTTTGACCAAAGTTCTGCCACAAAAAGGCAGCATTTTGAACAACATAGTGTGAACAAGAAACCCAAATTCCCATAGACTTTGCTTGAATAGAAGAACACATCCATTTTGGCATTAAACAGCGCAGAAGAAAAAGCAGCAAAAAAACAGGTAAAAAGCAAAGTGTGGACATAGCCTAATAGTAAAGATTATCCATTCCCAGTCATTCGTTGCTAACAATTGAACTGTCAACATATAATATCAAGCCCCAATGATTATACCGCCACTTCAGCACCAGATGGACGTGAGCACCAGCATTCCCCTTCTCCTACTCTCACCTGGAATCGGAGTAATCTAGCTACTTCCCCCATGTTACTTTGAACTTGAACCCTCTATTATTTTTAATTGCAATCATCCGCTCCATGTTACAATTGTGTTGCATCTTGGCCCTTATTTCTTGAGCAGTCGGAACCTGTGGTGTTTTCCATTTACTCGCAATGCACACTCTTACCGCTGTCAGAAATTGTACGGTTATTATTACATCATTGTAATCCATGGCTTCCAGGCCTATGGCCAACAGAGCTTTTTCCGGGCCCAGCTCCATATTATATCCCAGTATTAAACTTAAGCACTGTTGTGTTTCTGTCCAAACTGGTTGTATCTTCCGACACTCCCACCAGATGTGAAGCAATGAACCCGGCTGGTTGTTACACCTCCAACATTTATCTGAGTTCCGAGGATATATTTTCTTTAGCCTTACTGGCGTGTAATACCACCTATATAGGAGTTTCCTTGATATCTCTAAATGGTTGATACAATGGGACATTTTTTTGTGTATTTGAAATTAATACTCCCATTGTTCTTCCAGGAATTGAGTTTGCAAATCTTTTTCCCATTTATTCACATATGGTAAGGAGTGCGGGTTTTGTGTGTCATTCAGGGCTTCATACGCCCTTGATATCCCCCCCTTTGTGTCTTTGTTAACCTCAAAGAAATTTTCATATGATGATACCAACTCCTGTTGTTTTGTTTTCACATTTGACAATAGGTGTCTAATTTGGAGGTATTTGTAAAAGTCCCTCTTATTTACCCCAAATGTGCTAACAAGGTCACCAAACGGTCTAAGCTCCAAGTTACTCATGATGTCTCCTACCTTGGTTATCTCTTTTGAAATCCACTCCCCCAGATTCATATTTTGGATCATTTTACCAATAATGGTTATCGGGAGCTTATGTGTTCTTGTGGGGAGGAGTCTCTGCCCCACCTTCTGTGATAACCAAATGTTTGCTCCCGCTCGTATTGTAGGGTAACCTGGTGATTGCTCTATTTTGGCTAAACGGAGATACCACATATATGAGGCCATAGAGGAATGTCCCACCAGTTGTGCTTCCAATTTTACCCAGGCTTTTGGGGAGTTCCCATCCCACCAGTATCTCAGTTGATCTAGAATAGTAGCTCGGTAGTATGCACGTACACACGGGCATCCTAGCCCCCCTGACCTTATTGGCATGAACAGGAATTTTGCCGATACTCTCGCTTTTTGTTGGTTCCATATGAAACTCATTAGAGCTGACTGGAGCTTATTGAGGGTGTGCAGTGGTATTTGAATAGGTAGGTTGCGAAAGTAAAATAGGATTTGGGGTAATAACATCATTTTTACTACTGATATCTGGCCTAACCAGGATATCATTGCCTTGGGGTATGCTTGTATTTCCTTATTTATATTTTGCAATAGATTTGCATAGTTTTTCCAGGTTTTTGATCAGATAAGTTAATTGAATCCCCAGGTATGGGATTTTGTCTGCCTTCCATGTCAGTGGATACTGTTCCATTAGTTTCTGTTTTGTGGCCTGTGGGATACCAATATCAAGGATTAAGCATTTACTCAGATTAATTTTATAGTAGCTAACTTGCCCAAATTGGGTAATTATTCTAAATATATGAGGTAGGGAGACCTCAGGGTTCGTGACACATACTATGACGTCATCTGCAAATAGGCCTATCTAGCTCTCCAAGGCTCCCACACTGATCCCGGAGATTTCGCTCTCCTTCCTTATGGCCTGAGCAAATGGTTCCATCAATAGAACGAATATCAGGGGGGAGAGAGGGCA
The DNA here is from genome assembly GCF_048569485.1 of Anomaloglossus baeobatrachus. Classification (NCBI taxonomy): domain Eukaryota; kingdom Metazoa; phylum Chordata; class Amphibia; order Anura; family Aromobatidae; genus Anomaloglossus; species Anomaloglossus baeobatrachus. The sequence goes on along the minus strand of NC_134353.1, from coordinate 717,451,391 downwards.
CCCCTGCCTCGTTCCATTTGTTATATTAAATCCTGAGGACAAATACCCATTTGAATATACCTGGGCCGAGGGCTTAGAGTATAGTGCCATGATGGATGATAGGATCGATCCCTCAAAACCAAAGCCTCGAAGCGTCCTTTCCATGAATCCCCAGTGGATTCTGTCAAATGCCTTCTCCGCATCCAAAGATAGGAGCAGAGAAGGCGTTCGACTCACCTCCACCTCAGCGATCAGGTCAATAAGGCGTTGGGTTCCGTCACTGGTCTGTCTATTTTTGACAAATCCAACTTGGTCCCAGTGAATTAGCTCAGGGAGGATGAGCAGGAGCCTTAGAGACAATGCTTTAGCATATAATTTGAGGTATTTAATAACGAGATTGGCCGAAAATTTGCTGGAGTGTCTGGGTCCTTTCTAGGTTTGGGCAGGGTAATAATATGAGCATTCAGTATTTTTACAGGAAAGGAGCTGTTCTTGGTGGCCTCATTGAACACTCTTACCAAGTATGGTGAGACTGAGGATTGATTCTTTATTCTCCAAACTAGAGATGAGCGAACCGGTCGCGGTTCGGCTCGCCGAACGGACGTCTCGTTCGAGTTCGGTTCCACGAACCGAACTCGAACCGCATAGGAAACAATGGCAGGCAATCACAAACACATAAAAACACCTAGAAAACACCCTCAAAGGTGACCAAAAGGTGACAAACAACTCACAACACAACACAAACACATGGGAAAGTGACAAGGACATATACTCATGCGAAAACAAAAGAGCTGGACAAGGAAAAAGAGGAGAAGACACAGAAATAGGCATGGCACGCCCTTCTAAAATCATGTAAAACACTGCAAGGTGACTCCAAGCGGAGTCTCCCTTTTTCCAAAAATTGGGCCACACACACACCCACCCCTTCAGTGGCAGCACTTGTGCCCCAGTTGTACACTTCACAGCTAGATTTGCATCAAGCACATTCAAAAATACGCCATACTTAACCGTCCCCAGGATGACACCGGGGTAGGTAGCAAAGTCTTTCCTGATCCCAGCTCTGTGCATCTTGGATCATTTTTAAAAACAATGTAAGCAAGGGTTACTCCAAGCGGAGTCTCCCTTTTTTCCAAAAATTGGGCCCCACACACACCCACCCCTTCAGTGGCAGCACTTGTGCCCCAGTTGTACACTTCACAGCTAGATTTGCATCCAGCACATTCAAAAATACGCCATACTTAACCGTCCCCAGGATGACACCGGGGTAGGTAGCAAAGTCTTTCCTGATCCCAGCTCTGTGCATCTTGGATCATTTTTAAAAACACAGCAAGGGTTACTCCAAGAAGAGTCTCCCTTTTTTCCAAAAATTGGGCCACACAGACACCCCATCAGTGGCAGCACTTGTGCCCTAGTTGTACACTTCACAGCTAGATTTGCATCAAGCACATTCAAAATACACAAGCATTTACTCTCCCCAGGATGACACAGGGGTAGTAAATTCCTTGTGGATCCATGACTTGTTCATTTTGATATTTTGATGAACGTTAGTCTGTCCACATTGTCACTTGACAGACGCGTGCGCTTATCTGTCAGCACACACCCAGCAGCACTGAAGACACGTTCAGAGACAACACTGGCAGCTGGACACGACAAAATCTCCAAGGCGTAAGTGGAGAGCTCTGGCCATTTTTCAAGATTTGAAGCCCAAAATGAGCAAGGCTCCATTTGCAAAGTAATGGCATCGATGTTCATTTGGAGATACTCTTGTATCATCCTCTCCAGCCGTTGACTATGTGTCAGACTTGTTGTCTCTGGTGGCCTTGCAAAGGAGGGTCTAAAAAAATTATGAAAAGATTCAATAAAATTGCTGTTACCAGCACCAGATACGGTGCTACTGGTACGGGTAGACTGTTGAAGATGACGAGACCGTCCCATGTTTGTCAAGTTACAACTGGGAGATTCACTCCCTGCACCTGCATGGTTGTTTGGTGGAAAAGCCGAGCTAAGATCGAGTAACAGCTTCTGCTGATACTCCTGCATATGTGCGTCCCTTTCTATGGCTGGAATTATGTCACAAAATTTGGACTTGTACCGGGGATCTAATAGTGTGGCAAGCCAGTAGTCATCATCACTTCTAATTTTGACAATACGAGGGTCATGTTGGAGGTAGTGCAGCAAGAAGGCACTCATGTGTCTTGCGCAGCCATGTGGACCAAGTCCATGCTGTGTTTGTGGCATAGAGGTGCTAACCGTTCTTTCTTCCTCTGACATCTCCCCCCAACCTCTTTCAACTGAAATTTGACCAAGGTCTCCCTCATCCGCTGAGTCTTCCATGTCCATGGACAGTTCGTCCTCCAATTCTTCATGTTCTCCTGCACCTTCCTCAACATTTCGCCTGCTACCATGCGCCCTTGTTGATCCCTGTCCCCCATGGTCCCATGCCTGCCGCGTTGGTGATGATGAACGTCTGGACCTTGGTGATGTTGTTGTGTCTTGCGCATATGAATCCTCCTGTAGTTCCTCCCCTTCCTGTTGTCCCACCCCCTGACTCCGAATAGTGTTTAGCGTGTGCTCCAGCATGTAAATGACTGGAATTGTCATGCTGATAATGGCATTGTCAGCGCTAAACATATTCGTCACTATGTCGAAACTGTGCAGAAGGGTGCATAGGTCCTTGATTCTAGACCACTCCATCAGGGTGATCTGCCCCACCTCTGCATCTCGTTGGCCCAGGCTATACGTCATGACATATTTCACCAGGGCTCGGTGGTGCTGCCACAGTTGCTGTAACATGTGGAGAGTCGAATTCCAGCGTGTCGCCACATCGCATTTCAGGCGATGAACCGGCAGGCCGAAAGACTTCTGGAGCGATGCAAGTCGCTCAGCAGCGGTGGTTGAACGGCGAAAGTGAGCAGACAGTTTTCGTGCCCTGTTCAGAAGGCCATCTAGGCGGGGATAGTGTGTTAAAAATTGCTGGACAACAAGGTTCAACACATGAGCCATACAAGGCACGTGTGTCACCTTGCCCAGGTGAAGGGCCGCACCCAGGTTTGCAGCATTGTCGCACACAGCCTTACCAGACTGCAGGTTGACTGGAGACAACCATTTATTAAACTCAGTCTCCAGAGCTGCCCACAACTCATCCTCTGTGTGACTCCTATTTCCAAGACATGTCAAGATAAAGACCGCCTGATGCCGTTGCGCTCTGCTGCAAGCATAGTAATGAGGGGTGCGTGATTCCTTCTGCGCAGTGAGAACGCTGGTGGCCTGACCAGGCAGGCTTGGGGCGGAGGTGGAGGACCCAGATGAGGTGGAGGAAGCAGAAGCAGTGGCGGAAATTGGACAGACAGAGGATTGACACACAAGTCGTGGGGACGGCAAGACTTGTGCAGCAGACCCTTCAACATCTATCACCATAGTTACCCAGTGCCCAGTCAGCGACATGTAACGTCCCTGTCCATGCTTACTGGTCCAAGTATCGGTAGTGAAATGCACCCGTTCACACACAGAGTTTCTCAAGGAAGCGGTGATGTTGTGTGCGACATGCTGGTGTAGCGCGGGCACACCTTTCTTAGAGAAGTAGTGGCGACTGGGCATCTGGTACTGGGGCACAGCAACAGACATAAGGTCTCTAAAATCCTGTGTGTCCACCAGGCGGAAAGGCAGCATTTCGGTAGCCAAGAGCTTACAGAGGGATAAAGTCAACCTCTTAGCTTTGTTATGGGTAGCAGGAAATGGCCTTTTATTTGTCCACATCTAAGGGACAGAGATCTGGCTGCTGTGTGTAGACGGTGTTGAGTAGGGTGTCCCTGGAAAAATGCAGGTTTGTGAGGAAAGTGCAGGCGTAGACATGATGTTGCCTTCATCCAACGTTGGTGCTATCGATGTCTGAGAGAGCTGTACACATGCACTTGTTTCCCCTTCCAAACCAACTGACGACCCATCAAGCAAACTGCCTGTTGCGGTTACAGTGGTGGAAGTTGTGCATGGAAAACCAGGTGTGACAGCTGTCCCCACAGTCCTAGAAGATGAAGAGCGCGCGGATGCACTGGAAGGGGCAGGCGGTGGATGGTTCGCTCCGCTAGGCCGCATTGCAGCACGGTGAGCTTCCCACCGGGACATATGATATTTATTCATGTGACGATTCATGGAAGAAGTTGTCAAACTGCTGAGGTTTTGCCCTCTACTAACAGAATCACGACAAATTTTACATATCACATAATTTGGGCGATCTTTTGCTATGTCAAAAAAGGACCAGGCTAGGCAAGGCTTAGAGGTCATGCGACCTGCTGATCCACCCCGACTAGTGCTCAGAGGCACAGTGGTGGCTGAGGATGCAGTTGTAGACGTGCTACCAGTACTCTGACTCTGTCCAGGAAAGCACAAGGTAACTTTGTCGTCAGTTGCATCCTCCTCTACCATCTCTGTTGACCTCCTCGAGGGCCTGACTGTGGGTTGACAGTAGGTGGGATCTAGAACTTCCTCATCAATTGTGTTTGCACTCCCCTCACCCTCAGACCGAGCCTCTTCTTGCCCTGACCGAATATTTAAGTTGTCATCCCAATCTGGTATCTGCGTCTCATCGTCATCAGTATGTTCCTCATTGTCTATTACAACAGGTGTTTCAGTTTGTGAATAAGGGTCAACATTATGCTCAGAAACTTGGTCATCACGGCCTGAATCTGAGTCACAAAGGTTCTGGGCATCACTGCAGACCATTTCCTGGTCTGTACTCACTGTAGCTTGGGAGCAGACCTCTGATTCCCAGGCTATAGTGTGACTGAACAGCTCTGCAGACTCAGCCATCTCAGTTACACCATACTGTGCAGGGCGGATGGAGACTTCAGAGCTGGGAGAAAGCAAGTGTGATTGGGATGACAACTCAGAGGACTGGTGTTTTTTGGATGCGGTAGTTGAGGTGGAGGAGAGGGCACTTGTTGGACCACTTGAGATCCATTCAAGCATTTTCTTTTTTTGGCCATCATCTACCTTTGTTCCAGTTGTTCGTGTCCGTAAAAAAGGGAGCACATCGGATTGTCCACGGTAAGTAGTAGACATCTTACTTTTGCTGGAAGATGGTCTATCTTCAGCAGATGTTAATGGAGCTTTGCCACCTTCCCCACGGACAAACCCCTTTTCCCTTTTCCAACACGCCTCTTCCCCTTTCCACCAGCATCTGTCATTTTGCCACTCATTTTGATTGCGACAAGATTGTGCACTTAAAATGTGGTAGTAAAAATTGAGAGGTGGTGTAGATTGCAGCGGTGATCTATCTTTATTAACAGCAGAATAAATAACAATAACTATCCCTGACAATGCAACTACGGCCCTTAAACTGGCAGCATAGTTTGCTAGTATAATGGCTTAGTAACAATGAGTTTGAGTGTGCAATGCAGAGGTGCTGCACATAGATTTGCACTACTGGGACACTAATGGAAGTCCAACAGCCACTTTTAGGATGCCACTAAGTTTACTCAGTGTTTGCTAGTATAATGGCTTAGTAACAATGAGTTTGAGTGTGCAATGCAGAGGTGCTGCACATAGATTTGCACCAGTGGGACACTAATGGAAGTCCAACAGCCACTTTTAGGATGCCACTAAGTTTACTCAGTGTTTGCTAGTATAATGGCTTAGTAACAATGAGTTTGAGTGTGCAATGCAGAGGTGCTGCACATAGCTTTGCACCAGTGGGACACTAATGGAAGTCCAACAGCCACTTTTAGGATGCCACTAAGTTTACTCAGTGTTTGCTAGTATAATGGCTTAGTAACAATGAGTTTGAGTGTGCAATACAGAGGTGCTGCACATAGATTTGCACCAGTGGGACACTAATGGAAGTCCAACAGCCACTTTTAGGATGCCACTAAGTTTACTCAGTGTTTGCTAGTATAATGGCTTAGTAACAATGAGTTTGAGTGTGCAATGCAGAGGTGCTGCACATAGGTTTGCACCAGTGGGACACTAATGGAAGTCCAACAGCCACTTTTAGGATGCCACTAAGTTTACTCAGTGTTTGCTAGTATAATGGCTTAGTAACAATGAGTTTGAGTGTGCAAAGGGCAGGAGGGTACAGTGGCAGGGCTGTGGGTCTGGGTAGAGGAAAGGAAGCCTCACTTTCTATCCCTCTTAATGGGGAAATGCAGCGAGGAAATCCCTGACCTTAGCTACACAGACGCTGTCATCTTGTGTAGCTGTTAAAATCTGTTTTCACGGACCTGACTGTCACCTATGGCTCTGACCCTGCCGGTATTAGCCCTTACAAGGACTAATAGAAACTTCTATCCCTATTCTGTATAGCGCTGTGTATAGCGCATACACAGCAGTATCGGAGACAGTTGCAACGCCAGCGGTGACTGACACCAAGACGCAGAAGGCAGATAATGGCGTGCTGGAGGAAAATGTCCGTTTTTATAATGCATGGACATGTGACATGGACATCCTATCACACATGCCGTTGCTTCTCTGGCTAAAAGTCCACTTAGCTGTGTGTGTGTCTGGGATTGGCTGACATGCTGGCCCGCCCCGCTACACGCGCGCGCTTATGGAACGAAGACAAGGAAAAAAAAAAATGGCGATCGCCATTATCCAAACTGCAGTGATCTGAGTGCGCTGTTCCCGCACACTATACGCTGAAATTTCATAATAGTGTGAGTCACAGAGTGACTTACACTATTACAGCGGAAAGCCTGCTAGTAATTAGCTTGTCTTTTTGCTGCTGGAACCGTTCTCGAACGTATCTAGAACTATCGAGCTTTAGCAAAAAGCTTGAGTTCTAATTTGATCTAGAACAGCCCCCAAAATCACTCGAGCCGCGAACTGGAGAACCTCGAACCACGAACCGCACTCAACTCTACTCCAAACGTCATATAATTCATGTGTGTGAAACAGTTTTGTAAGTGGGCTGGGGTTAAGTTTTGTTGATCTAGATGTGGAATCCATGTTTGGCCACATTGCTACATTGAAATAGTATTTGAGGGCCCTTTTTAACTTTGTTGGCTTTTATTATTGTTTTCCTTATGTGTGTATATTGTCCTTTATTAGGGGAATATACAGTTACTAGTGTGTATGGGATATTGTTAATTAAACATTGTAATATAATATATCGTCCATGAGGATCTATAATTTGGTTTGTTTGAGAAAAAGCAACCGAATCCCTTATTGCAATTGCCACCCCTCCTTTCTTCCAATCAGCTGGTGCCAGTAGCACATGCGGGAATCTTTTAGGTTTAATCTACTCGTATCTTAACTGTACAAGTGAGTCTCCTGTACACACAATATGTCTGCATTGTTCTTCAATGCTTCTTTCTATAATGTTGACCTCTTGTATGGGGAATTTAGACCTTTGGCGTTAATAGATATGAATTTAACCCCCATCTAAATGTTTTGTCTTGTTTGCTAAATGTCTCTGCTGTGTATATTTTGTCCCTTTTCTCTTATGTGAACTGATGGGGCACACTGTTACACTCTCAATTTCATACTCATCTACATTACTGATGCCCACGTCGATCGTATGACCATATCGCTTCATACCCCCCTCTTTCTTTCCCGCAATTCTGACTGGAAGTTTCTTCAGCTGTAAATAAAAAAACAAACAAACACAAACACAAGTAACTGTTGCACAAGTAACCTTGCTCTCAAGAGCAAAAACATAGGGTGACCTTATGGGCTTCCCATATCGGGTATCAGGAGCCAAACTTAGGCCTATCAACCAAAATTTGGCCTGGGCTCTGACATATTCCCCAGGAGTAGACCAGGAAAATGAAAAATGCCTGTTAAAAAGAGAAACAGAAAAATAAAATAAAGAGAATAAAGAAGGAAAAAATTTAGGAAAAAATTCAGGTAAATTCTCAGTGTAGAGAAAAAAAAAAAGGGAGAAAAAACAGAAAACCAAGATCTCCAAGAAATCCAGGAAAAGGGTCCATGTCCAAGTCCCGATATCGTATGGGGTCCATGCCATAAGTGATCCCTGGCTTCTTCAGACCCGAATTTTCTTCTCAAAGAGGGGCCTTACTGCTCTCAGTCTGTTTATCCAGATGGCGAATCCTAAATAACTCTTCTGTAAAGGATCAATTAGCAGAGTTCAATTCCATTTTTTCAATCTCTGTTCCTGGCGGCTTAAACACTTTCTCTACATGCAGAATTCATGCTTTGGACCATTCCTCCGCGATTTGTCGTGGTAGTGGGTTTCTTTCCGGGCCTTCCCTGGCTGTAGAGGGTAGATTCCACTCCTTGCAGAGTCATAAAGCTTGTTACGGGCTGCTTGCCACATGCTTGTGCCCATCTTTAGTTATTATGAGCTTTACTGGGAAACCCCATTTGTATGGGATGTTGTGATCCCTTAGTATCCCTGTGCATGATGAGAATGCCTTTCTGCGTGTTAAAGTGAATGCCAATAAGTCTGCATATATGGATATATCTTTAAAACGATCAGGCAGAGATGGCTGGTTTCGAGCTGCCTCCATCACTTTTTCTTTGATGTGGAAGAAATGTATTCTACTAACTATTACATCTCTGGGTATTGAGGCTGGGAGATGCTTTGGCGGGCTTTGCACGCTGCGACATCGGTAACAATGTGTTACCGATGCTGCAGCGATAGTCCCGCCCCCGTCGCACGTGCAATATCTAGTGAAAGCTGCTGTAGCGATTATTATCGCTACGGCAGTTTCACACGCACATACCTGCCGTGCAACGTCCCTCTGGCCGGCGACCCGCCTCCTTCCTAAGGGGGCGGGTCGTGCGGCGTCACAGCGACGTCACACGGCAGGCGGCCAATTGAAGTGGAGGGGCGGAGATGAGCAGGATGTAAACATCCCGCCCACCTCCGTCCTTCTCATTGCAGCCGGGAGGCAGGTAAGGTGATATTCCTCGCTCCTGCGGCTTTACACACAGCGATGTGTGCTGCCGCAGGAGCGAGGAACAACATCGCACCTGTCGCTGCACCGGCATTATGGAAATGTCGGAGGCTGCAGCGATGATACGATAACGACGCTTTTGCGCTCGTTCATCGTATCAAAAAGGATTTACACGTTGCGATATCGACTGCGACGCCGGATGTGCGTCACTTTCGATTTGACCCCATCGACATCGCACGTGCAATGTCGCAACATGCAAAGCCACCCTTAGGCTTAGGAAGCCTGTAGACTCTGTCCAGAACCAGATCCATCTGTGTAGAGTCCGGCATCAGGCATGAGAAATAATCAGTGAGAAATTCTTTGAGAGTATCTATTTTAACCATCTCTGAAATACCTCTCAGTCTGATGTTGCGGCGTGATCTGTCCTCCATATCCACTATTTTGAGCTTTAGTGCGTCTACCTCTTCATCTATAGACACAACTGAATCCACCACCTGATTGTGCGCTGTTGTTAGCTCTGCCATCTTATCTTCTATGTGAGACGTGCGTTCTCCTATGGCATTAATGTCCCTTTGCATAGATCTAAGCATATTTTGCATATCTTTTTTAAATGTGGACATTATTTCAGACATAAGCTGTCTCATAGTATGCTCATTGAGTGCCTCTGCAGCTATAACATTTGTATTGTGATGCCTGTACTCTAGTGCTGCTGGTATCTTTCAGGCCTCTTCCAGGAGAGGAAGCCTGTGGCTAGATTACTGGGTCCTCCCCCTGGTCCCTCTCCTCCTGGCCTGTGTGCTCCCTGAGTGTATCCCAGTCCTGTTCTTCTTCCCTGCAGTTATAGGGGCTGCTCCCTCAATGTTTCCCTTCTGATGACCCCTGCATGATGTCTCCTACCTCTCCCAGCCTGCATGGAGTTGTGGATTTCAGCACTGCCACATTGTGCTTGTGCTTTCCAGCACCATTTTGAGTGCCCTCTGCTGCAGGGTAAAACTGGGTGAGTTTGATGGGGCTTTTCCTTCCTTTGCCCCTGCCACTCCGCTCCTCACTCCTGACTTCTTCCTCTGACAATCGGGTCTGGAGCTGCTGCTAAACAACGCTGTGTGCTGCTGTATGGGGTCAGTATGCAGCGGAGACTCACTACTGTGCTTCCTTCTCCATGTGCTGCTGGCCACGCCCCCCCTGCTAGATCGGTTTTAACTGGAATTTTTTAATTTTTATGAGTTTCACCCATATGGACCCATTTACTACCATAATTTTTTAAGTACACAAAAGAAAGAATACTTGTGTCATGTAACAGCTCTCATTTGATGAATTTAAGCAGATCTGACTGTCTAATAGAGCTTCTGGTCTGTACTCCTAGTGACCAAAAGAGCTATCTTTTGCCACTTGGCTAGCAGGAATAGTGAATTAATGCTTTGGACTCATAGCACAGGTGTGCACAATTTAGGTTTATGAAAAATGCTGCATTTGCAAATGCTGCATCAGTCACAATTGGTGTTGTCACGGACCATGGCCAATTAACCCCTTAAATGCTGCTGTAAATAGTGACTACCTCATCTAGATGGTTAATAGAGTGTGGGGTGAAATGTAATTTATTAACTATTTTGTGTGGTGTGACTATCTGCATTAAAGTGATAACCATTCAAAAGTTGAAAACAGGGCTGTGGAGTCGGAGTCAGTGTTCATTTGGTGGAGTTGGAGTCGGTATAAAATGGACCTACTCCGACTCCTAAAATCTAATATATAAAGCTGAATGTGTGTATGTATCGTACAGACCAAAAGTTTGGACACACCTTCTCATCTCTAGAACAACTGTTAAGAGGAGGCTTTGTGCAGCAGGCCTTCATGATAAAATAGCTGCTAGGAAACCACTGCTAAGGTCAGGCAACAAGCAGAAGAGGCTTGTTTGAGCTAAAGAACACAAGGAATGGACATTAGACCAGTGGAAATCTGTGCTGTGGTCTGCGAAGTCCACATTTGAGATCTTTGGATCCAACCACCGTGTCTTTGTAGAAAAGATGAACAGATGGACTCTACATGGCTCGTTCCCACCGTGAAGCATGGAGGAGGAGGTGTGATGGTGTGGGGGTACGTTGTTGGTGACACTGTTGGGGATTTATTCAAAATTGAAGGCATACAAAACCAGCATGCCTACCACAGCGTCTTGCAGCGGCATGCTATTCCATCCGGTTTGCATTTAGTTGGACCATCATTTATTTTTCAACAGGACAATGACCCCAAAAACACCTCCAGGCTGTGTAAGGGCTATTTGACTAAGAAGGAGAGTGATGGGGTGCTACGCCAGATCACCTGGCCTCCACAGTCACCAGACCTGAACCCAATCGAGATGGTTTGGTGTGAGCTGGACCGCAGAGTGAAGGCAAAAGGGCCAACAAGTGCTAAGCATCTCTGGGAACTCCTTCAAGACTGTTGGAAAACCATTTTCGGTGTCTACCTCTTGAAGCTCATCAACAGAATGCCAAGAGTCTGCAAAGCAGTAATCAAAGCAAAAGGTGGCTACTTTGAAGAACCTAGAATATAAGACATATTTTCAGTTGTTCCACACTTTTTTAAGTATTTCATTCCACATGTTTTAATTCATAGTTTTGATGCCTTCAATGGGAATATACAATTTTCAGAGTCATGAAAATAAAGAAAACTCATTGAATGAGAAGGTGTGTCCAAACTTTTGGTCTGTACTGTATGTATGTATGTATGTATGTGTGTATGTCCGGAATTGGCATCTCCATCGTCGCAGCTACAGCCACAAAAGTTTGCACACTCACACGTCTGGACCCCGAGAGCGTTATAGGCTATGTTATGAGGCGAAATTTTAACCCCGCGTCTTCCAATTTACCAATTAATTTTTCCCCTATCTACATAATGGGGAAAAAGTGAAAGGAAAAGTGTATCCGCACCGTCGCATTTACAATCACGAAAATTTTGCACAGACACCTCATGTGACCCAGGGAACGTTGTAGACTATGTTTTGACAGGAAAATTTAACACCGCGCTTTACAGTTACTCTCCAAAAAACATGCCTCCATTAAAGTAAATGGAGCCTGGAACTGGAGCTACAGGTTATTAGTAGGAGTTGTGATTGGTTGCTATAGGAACAAAAGACATTCATAGTATAAGAGGCTTATATATGAGGTAATAAGATGTCGGTGGGGAGACGGATAGAGAGAGACAGACAGAGAAACAGACAGAGACAGTCAGGGAAAGAGACAGAGAGATAGAGACAGACAGGGAAAGAGACAGACAGAGACAAACGGTGAAAGAGACAGACAGAGATAGACGGTGAAAGAGACAGACAGAGACAGACGGGGAAAGAGACAGACAGAGACAGACCTGGAAAGAGACAGACAGAGACAGACATGGAAAGAGACTGACCTGGAAAGAGACTGACCTGGAAAGAGACTGACCTGGAAAGAGACTGACTTGGAAAGAGACAGATGGGGAAAGAGACAGACGGACATGCAGACAGGGACAGAGACAGGCAGACAGGGAAGGAGGAGACAGCCAGAGAGACAGACAAAGATACATGGGGAAAGACACAGACCTTGATAGAGACAGACGGGAAAAGAGACAGACAGAGACAGGCAGACAAGGAAAGAGACAGACAGGAAAAGACACAGACAGAGACGGGGAGACAGACGGGGAAAGAGACAGACCTGGGAAAGAGACAGACCTAGAAAGAGACAGATGGGGAAAGAAACAGAGAAATAGAGACAGACAAAAAAAGAGACAGACAGAGACAGGCAGACGGGGAAAGAGACAGACCTGGAAAGAGACAGACCTGGAAAGAGACAGACCTGGAAAGAGAAAGATGGAGCACATTACTTGGTCAATTTAGTTAAATCTGTGTGGAATATCTGTGGTGTTGAAATATATGTTGTGAAATGCTTCTATTAGCTTAGTTTTTGCCTTTTAATAATTACATTTCTATCTATTTGTTTTGTGGTTTTTGTGTGCAGAATAAATTTTTGTTAATACATTCTATTTTGCTAACAACAGTTATTAACCTGGGCGAAGTCGGGTAGTACAGCTAGTATATAATAAATTAAGTACAGTAGTTCAATGCAGAATGTGCTGAATATTTTTTCATAGGAATTTGGGAAAGTTATGAAATGTCCTATAAATGGCTGTTCTATTCCTGATATAAGGCTACATTCACACACAGCGTTTTTGCTGCGTTTTTTGAGGATGTTTTTCAGCTGCAAAAGCAGATCAGCTTTTTAAAAAAATGCTTCATTTGAAAGGTTTTTGAGCTCATCGATTATGTTTTCAATAGCAAAAGCAGATTAGAAAAACGCCACACAAACTGACAGGCTCATTCTTTGTGAGGATCCGCTTTTGAGCCAATTGTTACTGAGACACTGGGAGTAAAAGATACTAAAGCTCATCACACCAGCCAGTTTCTCCAGGCCTTAGTGGAAAAACTTCTGCAAGATTACGAACTCAAAAAAGAACAGGTTCTTGCTATTGTAACGGACAATGCTTCAAACATGATAAGTACAATTAAACTGATGAATGATAGTAATGAACAACAGCTAGAAGCAAATTTAGGATTCAGTGTGTTTGAGATGGAAGGCCACAGTGCTGTTCATATAACTGAGGAACAAACAGATATTACAACAGAAGAACAGCAAAATGATACTTTAGAATTAGATGATCTTGTTGAAGCTGCTTCAAAACACTTTCATATTCATCACATGTGCTGTCTTGTGCACACGCTGCAGCTGGCAATGAGAGATAGTCTACAAGACGGACATGCTGGAAATCTGATCAGAAAAGTGAAGAAATTGGTTATTGCCGCCAGAACCCCTAAAATTGATTCCATCTTGAAAAGACGTGCTGGGAAAAGGGCAATTGTCGGTCAAGCCACTCGGTGGGGCAGCACTTATTTAATGATTGAGCGATTGCTTGAACTAAAACCGTTTCTTATTGATATTGCGAACCCTCAGGTAACCCTAAATTAAGGTCAATGGACACATATGGCTGAATTGAAGGAATTGCTTAATCACCCATTTACCATGACTAAAAACTTACAGGCTGAGGATTTAACTCCTGGCATTTTCATAAGGGAGTGGAAGAACTTGCTATTTTGCCTGTCCCAAAGAGGAGGTATAATCGCAGATGGCATTTCTGCTTCAATGAAATGGAGAGAGACACAGCTATTGGAAAATAAAATTCTTCTGGCAGCTTTTTATGTGTACCCAAGTCATCATATACTGCTTGATGATCAACAGCATACTAAAGGAAAACAAGCTCTGACTGAGGTAGCAGTTAGGATGCTACAGGACTGCCAGGCGCAAGAGGACTTGGGTCCTGACAGTGCTACTGCTGCCATATCTTCATCCTCATCAGATGAAGAGTTTAACTTTGACAAGTATTTGGATGACATGGAGCAGGCAAAGCGTTGCCGCAAGGAAAAATATTTCATTCCATCTCCTATGGCACGCAGATTGACCATATTTCAGCAAAATTTTTCCCTTGCTCTCTGTCACGAACCACCGGGGGGGTCACTCAGAAATCCCCCGCGCTGGCTACCAGTACGTCACAATCGGGGGGTAACAAGTGGGGGTCAACCCTCCTTTATACCTCCCGACCGACAGACAGAGCACGTGACGCGCTCTCTAGCGCCCCTCTTATAGTCAGGCCAATTATGGAATTGCCCGACAATAAGCAAGGAGGCCGCTATACTACTTATGCCGATTATTGAAGGGTCCCCGGTGAGAGTAGGGTATATATTCCCCCGACCTCCGCGGGCGGAATATATAAAATCTCCCCGAATCTCACTGGCCTCCCCACAATAATCCTTGGCACAACTCGCTGCCACCAACCGATTTACGGTAACTATTAGCCGAACACACAGACGTGGGATTCAAGATCGAGATAACAGAACAGCCCAAGATTAATTATATATTTTATTCGGCCGAAGCCACACTAGAAACTACAATATATACAATATGGAATCTACAGAATATACATAGGTCAGAGTACAGTTACAGATAAAGCATGGTTTACAAACAGGCATACACAGTTCCAGCAGTTACCTTGTGCATCTGGCCACAGGGGGGCGCCGTGGACCAGGTTTCCAGGATCTCTCTCACAGGTCTTCCCTGACCAGACCCCCGAGCAAAAGAACACTGGAAAATGGCCGAAGTAGGGTTATCAACCTGGGCAAATCCAGGTCCCCTCCTACCTTAGTGACCTCAGAGGGAGCACTGCTCCACCCCTGGCTGGAGTTATGGACAATATCCACAACAGGGAATATGGGCCATAACTTTGCCTGGGAGCGTCGTAGGCGGACGCCAACGCTCTCATTGTGACAGCTATGAATTTAGCTACAGAACGAGAGGACTCATGACTTGTCTACTAGTTCCCCATTGGCTGATATCACGTTTGGGGTATTTCCCAATGTCCTACTCCCATAAAAAAGGTGTGCCAGCATCGTCCGCATGCGGAGACACCATTTTTATGGTTGCCATATTTATCGGAAATATGGCTTGCGAGATATGAACCATATTTTACTGGAGTCGTTCTGTCTGGATACTTCCAAGCTTGCTAATTAGATAGCAGCCCCTGCTACAGGGTGACGGCAGGGAGGCATCCTGTCTCCACTATTCCCAGGTCATCTAATCTCCATATCACAGGAGATGGCCATGGGATGTGTTGCTATGATGTGACACCTTCCCAGATGTTGGACATTGAGAACAAGAAGGGAGGGGCACTGCCATGGAGTGATGAGAGCGATTATGACTGGAAATCATAATTCCTCTTCATATCCCAGGATTTTCCTCACACCTCCCCCCTTTTGAGGGCGCTAGGGGGCAGCACACTCCGGTGTTCCCCCGTGCGCCCGTCCGCGACCTCTCCTTGTCGGGACAGCCCGTCTGCGTTACCGTGGTCACGGCCCCTTTTGTGGCGAATGGTGAAGTGGTATTGCTGGAGTGCAAGACTCCATCGCAACAACCTCCCATTGGTCCCAGAGACGGTGTGTAACCAGCTGAGGGGATTGTGGTCCGTCTCCACGATGAAGTGGCGCCCGTATAGATAGGGTTGCAGACGCTGCAGGGCCCACACTATGGCCAGGCATTCCTTTTCCATCGTGGAATAGGCCACTTCCCTTGGTAACAGCTTCCTGCTCAGGTACAAGACTGGGTGCTCTTGGCTCGCAGAGTCCACCTGGCTGAGCACCGCACCGAGGCCGAAGTCACTGGCGTCGGTCTGTACTACAAACGGCCGCGTGAAGTCGGCTGCCTGTAGCACGGGCGGGCTGGACAGGGCGTCCTTTAGGGCCCGGAAGGCTGTCTCGCAGTCCATTGTCCAATCGACTGCAGAGGGCAGCTTCTTCTTGGTGAGGTCCGTCAAGGGCTTTGCCAGGCTACTATAGCATGGAACAAACCTCCTATAGTACCCAGCGGTCCCCAAGAAGGACATTACCTGCTTCTTGGTCCTGGGGGTGGGCCAGGATGCGATGGCCTCCACTTTCTCAGGCTCGGGCTTCAGTGTTCTCCCGCCTACCCGGTGACCAAGGTACTGGACCTCGCTCATGGCCAGCTGACACTTTCCCGGCTTGATGGTCAAACCTGCCTGGTGGATCCACCTGAGCACCTGTGCTAGATGCTCTAGGTGATTTTCCCAGGTGGGACTGAAGACGGCAATGTCATCCAGGTACGCGGCCGCGTACCCTTCAAGTCCCGTGAGCAGGGTGTTGACCATCCGCTGGAAAGTGGCAGGGGCATTCCTCATCTCGAATGGCATCACCGTGGACTCGTACAGTCCAAATGGGGTAATAAAGGCAGAGCGTTCCCTGGCCTTGCGAGTCAGGGGGATCTGCCAATATCCCCGGCTCAGATCCATGATGGTCAGGTACTGAGCCCCGGCCAACTGATCGAGCAGGTCATCGATGCGTGGCATTGGGTACGCATCGGCGACCGTGACAGCATTGAGCCCCCTGTAGTCCACGCAGAACCGAGTGGTTCGGTCCTTCTTAGGGACGAGGACTACAGGCGAGGCCCAAGCGCTGTTGGATGCCTGGATCACCCCCAGCTTCAGCATCTCGTCAATCTCCTGGCGCATGTGTTGCTGCACCTCCAGGGAGACCCGATATGCTGAACGCCGGATCGGGGGATGATCCCCAGTGTCCACGTGATGGACAGCCAAGTTAGTCCTTCCGGGCTGGTTGGTAAACAACCCCCGGAAGGGGTGTAGGGTGGCCCACAGCTGGGACCGTTGGTCCTCCAAGAGCTGGTGGCCAACCTCCACATCCTCAATGGATCCGCCTGCCCTAACCTGGGCTAGCATATCCAAGAGGGTTTCCGCTTCTCCCTCCTCGGGCAGGTTGCACACGGGGAGCGCACACGCCTCCCGCTCATGATGTGCCTTCATCATGTTCACATGGAAGGGCTTCCGCCTTCCACGGGCAGGGTCCAGGGTGACCAGGTACGTCACAGGGTTGAGCTGCTGGTACACGAGGTATGGGCCTTCCCAGGCTGCCTGAAGCTTGTCCTGTGGTACGGGGACCAGTACCCACACCTTTTGACCCACTTGGTAGGCCCTCTCACAAGCGTTCTGGTCGTACCAACGCTTCTGATCGGCCTGGGCTTGAGCCATATTGTCGTGTACCAGTTGCGTCAAGGCCTGCATTTTGTCCCGGAAGCGCATGACATACTCGATAACCGACACTCCAGGGGTGGCCAAATCCCCTTCCCAAGCCTCTTTCACCAGAGCCAGGGGGCCCCGCACACGTCGCCCGTACAGGAGCTCAAACGGTGAGAATCCTGTTGAGGCCTGTGGAACCTCCCGGTAAGCAAATAACAGGTGTGGGAGATACCGCTCCCAGTCACGCCCGTGGGAGTCGACCAACATCTTAAGCATCTGCTTTAAGGTGCCATGGAACCGCTCGCACAGGCCATTAGTCTGTGGATGGTACGGGCTGGCTACCAGATGTCGCACCTGGACTTGCTTACAGAGGGCCTCCATCAGCTGGGACATGAATTGGGTCCCCCGGTCAGTGAGCATTTCCTGGGGAAAACCCACTCGGGAGAAAATCTCCAGCAATGCGGTGGCCACCTTGTCAGCCCGAATGAACGACAAGGCCACTGCTTCAGGGTACCGGGTGGCATAGTCCACTACCGTCAGTATGAAGCATTTCCCGGAGCTGCTGGGGATGGCCAGCGGGCCGACCAGATCCACAGCCACCCTCCTGAAAGGCTCATCGATGATTGGCAGAGATACCAGTGGGGCTTTGGGGTGTGGCCCCGCCTTCCCCACTCTCTGACAGGTTTCACACGAACGGCAGTAGGCAGCCACATCGGCCCCCATTTTTGGCCAGTAGAAATGCTGGTTTAACCTGGCCTTGGTCTTAGCGATCCCTAGGTGTCCAGCCATCGGAATCTCATGTGCGATCCGCAACAACTCTGTCCGGAACGGATAGGGTACCACTAACTGTCGGTCCCTGGGCCACGCCTCCGGTGAACCCTGCTGGACCGTGACCCGGTACAGCCGTCCTTGGTCCCAGACCACTCGCTCCGGGTCCGAGTCCGAGGGAGGCTATGCCGCCTGCTCCTTTAGAGCTTTCAGGCTGTCGTCAGCTTCTAACGCTGCCTGAAACCCGTGACTAGATGTGGCCAGAATCGACGAGACTGTCACATCTTCAGTCAGTACCCCGGGACCTGTGTCCTGGCCTCCACCTGACTCGGCTGCCACTTGGTCAGAAGGGGAAGAGCGATCGGACCTCCGGGAGGCCCCTTGGCTTCCAGCACTCCCACTGCGGGTGACAGCGGCCACAGCCGCTGCGACCGTGGGTCGTACCTTATCCTCCTCCGTTCCTGACCAAGTCGCCGGTTCAGGCAGACTTACCTGGCTTCCTGACACCCCGGTTGTGGGGGAACCATGTACCGAGATCTTACCTTGGAGCACTTCCGCTCCGGGACCGGCCCCAATCTCACCTGCCTGTTCCCCCCTGCAGCAACAGAACCCGGCTGTGAAATCTCTGGGGACCCCACATTTGCTGTGGTAGCCCCCACCCCACACACTGGTTCTCCCCCTGCAGCACCCTGCTCTCTGCTTATCCCTGCAGAGGGCAACAGATCCCAGCTCACTGGCTGATTACTTGTAGAGGCATTGTCACACCTTTCTCTGACCCCCTCCCCTCCTGTCACAGCTGCAGCTGTGTGTGTGTCTATGCAAGCAGAAAAATCAGAGTTCACTCCCTCCTCCCTTACATCATTCATAGAGAACACATTAACATTGTCCGGAGGCATGTCAGTACTGGCTGAAGGTTCAGCCCTTGGGGGGGGCCCAAACTGGGAGGTTATCTGCCCCAAATCTGTCCCAAGTAGCACGTTTGCGGGGATCCGATCAGTTACCCCCACCTCCCTCACCCCTCACCCTGCGACCCAGTCCAAATAAATGCCAGCAACAGGCAGCGCCAGGTCAATGCCTCCAATCCCGGAGACAGCGAGGGTTTTTCCAGGTACCAAGTCTTGGGGGGACACCATCTCAGGCCGCACCAGAGTCACCTCCGAGGCGCTGTCTCGCAGTCCTATGGTCACAGACCGGCCGACGGTGACAGGTTGGAAGCTGTCCAGGGACCTACCACCACCCCCACCCACACAATACACCTTGGGCGGCCCTTGGGACGGGGACGGAGCCGGGGCCTTGGGACGCTGAGGGCACATGGCCTTGAAGTGTCCAGGTTGGTTGCACTGGTGGCACCGTCTTGGATCTGCCACGGGCCTGGAGAGGGGAGTTGAGGGGGACACCCCCTGCAGTCTAGGGGCAGGTGGGGCAGTCGCAGAATTCATCTTACCCCCTCTCCAGGTGCTGCTGGTGGCCGCTCTCCTGGCCTCAGGGGCCCGATTGTTGGTGTAGTCATCAGCCAGGGCAGCTGTAGCCGTGGACCCCTTTGGCTTCTGGTCTCGGATGAACTGGCGGAGATCCTCAGGGCAGTTCCACAAGAGTTGCTCTGTGATGACCAAGTCCAGGATCTCCGGTCCGGTGGAAAGCTGCAGGCCTTGGGTCCAGTGGTCGGCAGCTTGGGCAAGTGCCCGCCGGTGGTCAGCCCAGGAGTCCTTTGGTCCCTTCTGCAGGGTCCGGAACTTCTTGCGGTAGGACTCCGGAGTGAGGTTGTACTGTTGGATCAGGGCCCGCTTGATGGTGTCGTAGCCCTGATCTGCCTCAGTAGGCAAGTCCCCAAGGATTTCCAGGGCCTTACCCCTTAAACGGGGGGTCAGATATTTGGCCCACTGGTCCTTGTCCAGATGGTGCTGAAGGCAAGTCCGTGTTCAAAAGCAGTCAGGAAAGAGTCCAAGTCTCCATCCTTCTCCAGCACTGGGAAGTCCTCAACACGGACCTTTGGAAGTTTGGTGTCTTGAAGGTCACGGGTGGCTGATGAGGGCCGGAGCTGAGCTAGCTGCAGTTGGTGGTCACGGTCTGCCTGTTGCTGTCGCTCCGCAGCCTCACGCTCTGCCTGGCGCTCCGCAGCCTCCTGCGCTGCCAGACGCCCATGCTCTGCCATGAGTATCTCGTAGGTACCCCGGTTTCCAGCTATAAGACTGGCCATAGCAGCTTGAAGGAGGGCCTCCGAACCTCTCAGGCCGGAGGGATTTGCAAGGGGTGATCTGCGGCACGCTGCAGAGCCGGGTGATTCACTGTCCATTTCAGAGCGGAGGACTGGCATCTGGCTCGTTGAGGACCCTTGGGCGAGCTCCTCCTCATCTTGTCCAGCAGTGCCAGGTTGTGCGATGTCCTCTGCAGAGCTGTTCTCTGGTGTTGGGCTCCTGGAGGGCTCGTGGACAACCTCCTCATCGTCTCTGGCCTGAGCATCGGCCATTCCTTTGGCTTTGCTCCTGGTGCTCTCTGCCATTCTTGCAGACTTTTGGTCACTGACACAGAACTGACACCTGATGCGCCCACACACTGCACAGTATCTGCACTCTGACACTCTAGTGTTGAGCTGGTCTGAAGACCCCAGCAGCCACAGCTGCTGCAGGCAGTCTTTAGTGTCTGGGAGTATGGGTCTCACACTCACACACACTATTATCTCGATCCCACCGCTTGCCACCAATATGTCACGAACCACCGGGGGGGTCACTCAGAAATCCCCCGCGCTGGCTACCAGTACGTCACAATCGGGGGGTAACAAGTGGGGGTCAACCCTCCTTTATACCTCCCGACCGACAGACAGAGCACGTGACGCGCTCTCTAGCGCCCCTCTTATAGTCAGGCCAATTATGGAATTGCCCGACAATAAGCAAGGAGGCCGCTATACTACTTATGCCGATTATTGAAGGGTCCCCGGTGAGAGTAGGGTATATATTCCCCCGACCTCCGCGGGCGGAATATATAAAATCTCCCCGAATCTCACTGGCCTCCCCACAATAATCCTTGGCACAACTCGCTGCCACCAACCGATTTACGGTAACTATTAGCCGAACACACAGACGTGGGATTCAAGATCGAGATAACAGAACAGCCCAAGATTAATTATATATTTTAATCGGCCGAAGCCACACTAGAAACTACAATATATACAATATGGAATCTACAGAATATACATAGGTCAGAGTACAGTTACAGATAAAGCATGGTTTACAAACAGGCATACACAGTTCCAGCAGTTACCTTGTGCATCTGGCCACAGGGGGGCGCCGTGGACCAGGTTTCCAGGATCTCTCTCACAGGTCTTCCCTGACCAGACCCCCGAGCAAAAGAACACTGGAAAATGGCCGAAGTAGGGTTATCAACCTGGGCAAATCCAGGTCCCCTCCTACCTTAGTGACCTCAGAGGGAGCACTGCTCCACCCCTGGCTGGAGTTATGGACAATATCCACAACAGGGAATATGGGCCATAACTTTGCCTGGGAGCGTCGTAGGCGGACGCCAACGCTCTCATTGTGACAGCTATGAATTTAGCTACAGAACGAGAGGACTCATGACTTGTCTACTAGTTCCCCATTGGCTGATATCACGTTTGGGGTATTTCCCAATGTCCTACTCCCATAAAAAAGGTGTGCCAGCATCGTCCGCATGCGGAGACACCATTTTTATGGTTGCCATATTTATCGGAAATATGGCTTGCGAGATATGAACCATATTTTACTGGAGTCGTTCTGTCTGGATACTTCCAAGCTTGCTAATTAGATAGCAGCCCCTGCTACAGGGTGACGGCAGGGAGGCATCCTGTCTCCACTATTCCCAGGTCATCTAATCTCCATATCACAGGAGATGGCCATGGGATGTGTTGCTAGGATGTGACACCTTCCCAGATGCTGGACATTGAGAACAAGAAGGGAGGGGCACTGCCATGGAGTGATGAGAGTGATTATGACTGGAAATCATAATTCCTCTTCATATCCCAGGATTTTCCTCACACTCTCAAAGAAATAGAAAAATTCAACCGTTCATCAAAACTGACTGTGCATGAGGCAATTCTTTTATACCCGGAAATTGCTAGAGATGTTGCTCATGTGCTTACGGCTTTGCCTCCAACCCAAGTTAATGTAGAGAGGTTGGTCTCTAGCCTTAAAATTATTAGGTCAGAATTGAGGTCATCTATGAAGGAGGCAATTCTAATTCTTAGAATAAATTCATAGACTGCACAAATGTTTAGTATGTTTTTGTTGAAAACTGTTTTTTTGCCACTTACATAGTTTATTACATAGTGTTATGTATTACATATTTACAATTTATTACAGTTTTTTGTGTTCTATAGTTGTATTCCAATAAACGTATTTTATGTTCTATCTAAATATCTTGATTATTGTATCATAAAAATGATTAAATGTCTGATGTTCACATTGTACTACAATACATTTTTCACTTAAATATAAGCAATATATGTGGGAGTCGGAGTCGTGGAGTAGGAGTCGGAGTCGGTGCAAGGGAAATTGAGCCACAGCCCACTTGAAAATTGCAAATTTTAAAAAATATTTTTCTAATTTCTGATATTTTTATAATTAAATACAAAACATATCTACTTAAATTTACCATTAACATCCAGTACAATGTATCACAGAAAAACAGTCTCAAAATCACTGGGATGTGATGAAGCATTCCAGAGTTATTACATCATAAAATGACATATGTCTGACTTTAAACTTTTTCCTTGTCACTAAGGGGTTAAGATGGATAGACGCAAATGTGTTAATTATCCGAACAATTTCTGCTACAGATGTGGCAAATACACTACTCATGATCAGTGCAAGAATCTCACAAAGTGCTTGCTTACCACCAGTATTACTTTGACTGTCAAATTGGAGATCAAATTAAAAGCTGGGCATCTCATATTTGTTGCCTTGTGTGTTGCCCTGGCTAACTGGCGACTACTGCTGGTTTTTGCAATAGAGTAATATGATTGCTCACAAATGCAAAAGCAGATGCCTGAAGCACTTCTGACAGTACTGTGGGCCTTGGTTTATAAGATTTCAAGAGAGGATTACGGAACTTCTTGTAATTTTGTTATTCCATGACATTTTCATAAACTATTTACTACGAAAACTATGATGTAGTTCAGGTTATTGTAACTTGTTTGGTATGAATTTATTCAATGCTTTCAAATTACTTCATACATTTGTGTAAACTTAACTTCTTACTGACATTGGACTTACTGAGTACTGCCTTATGTCAGTATACTCACTGGGGGACAGTCGGCGGTGAGTCACGCACATTTCAGCTGATTTGAACAGGTGACATGGGTGGCTGTCAGGCACGAGTGGATCCGTGTTCCACTCATGTGCCTGTTAACCCTTTAGGCCCTGTTCCCATGGGAGAAAATACCTGCGGATTTGATGCGGAAAACCTGTGAATTTTCTAGATTTTCCAGATAAATCCGCAGGTTTGCGCAAGTACAGACACCCCCCATGTTATTCTATGGGATTTGGGGAGTGCTGTTTCAATGTTGCGGATATTGCACCTGCGGAAAATGCTGCAGATTTCCCACAGCCACAAAGAACTGCATGTCAATGAATCCTGTGATTTATCATGCGGATTTCCTGCCTTTCCACTATAGAGATACAGGAGGGAAAGCCGTAGGAATTCTGCTCGAATTCCGCACATTTTCCGCAGATTTTCCACAACCATTCCGCATGAAATTTTGAAATCTGCAGCAATAGATAGCTGCTTATTCCGGGGAGCTGCTGCGTGAACCTGCGGAAATACCTGCAGAAGATTCCACAGGTATTTTCTCCCGTGAGCACAGGGCCTTACACTGCACTGTCAAAATGTCACAGTGTGATGTACATCCCAGCAGCTGTAAGCATTCACTTAACCAGCACCATTGGAAGTCACGTGGAAGTCACATGGAGCTGATGGTTGCCATGGTAGCATAGGGTCATGTGTGTTGACTCCTGTAGCTATCATAAGTCACTCCCTCTTACACCCGACAGACTGCTGTGTGTAAGAGTAAGGGCTCATGCGCACGTTGCGTAATTACATGCATTTACGCTGCGTGCTGCACTGCAGCATAAATGCATGCATCCTGCGTCCCCAGCACAATCTATGTAGATGGAAGAGTTCTGCCCAGCGCAAGAAGGAGAGATACGTCATTAAATTTCCAGGTGCTTTATTCTGCTTGGTTTCCAATAAAAACGGTCATATAAACATATGAACTGTCAAGACATGGTCCTCCATGGATAATGACACAACAGCAACGCGTTTCGGCTACAGGAGTGTAGCCTTTGTCAAGTGGCTTTACTATGTGAACTGAGTCCTCTTTATACCTATACATGGGAAAGTTCTCCAAACAAACAGGTGTAGATTCTTGCTGAAATCCTCAGAATTAACCCATGATCCACTGGCTCCAGATGTATCACAGCATATTACAGGTACATGGGTTCAAATACAATATAAAGAAAACAAGAGATATGCACATTATATAACAGTACTCTCATATCAACAGACACTACTTGAGAGTTACATCATAATATTCATATAATAAAAGTTACATGAAAAATACATGAATATATAACAATCAGAGTGGTATGAATCATTACCAAAGAGAGTGTATCACAAATAAACTTCCTGGACATCACCCTGCAGGCCAGCGGAGGCACGCCTGATGTGCTTATTACTCCTTACCGTAAGGAGATAAGTGAGAACACCATTTTAAGGTATGGCTCATGTCATCCTAGGCATGTGACTTCTAACATTCCTAAGGGGGAGTTAATCAGAACTAAACGTAGTTGCTCAGATAGCAGATTTTTGGAAGTAGTTTTAAGAGACAAGTGTAAGGATCTAAGAGATAGGGACTATCCCAAAAATTTGCTAGCTAGGACATATGAGGAGGTCTCTCAGATGAAACGGGAGTCACTGCTAATAGATAGGGTAAAACCCTCAAATAGTAGGGACAGTAATGTTATAAACTTTGTCACCACTTACAGTGAGGATTTTAATGACATTGTTAAAATTGTGAGAAAATACATTCCTATTTTGAATAGTGATTTGACAACCAGAGAAGTACTGACCAAATGTGATATTAGATTCATTCCAAAAAAAGCTCCCACAATTGGTAATATAGTATCCCCAAGTTTTTTAAAATCTCCCCCGCAAAAGGATTCTACATGGTTAGACCTTAAGGGTTTTTTTAAATGTCATCACAATATTTGTATTTCTTGTTCCCATGCTGATAGGACGAAAACATTTACCTCTATAGTTAATGGTCATACTTATGACATTAATAGATTCATCAACTGTAATACCACCGGAGTAATTTATCTAATAACATGCACCCTATGTCGAATCCAGTATGTAGGGTGCACTATTGGTCCCCTTAAGAAACGAATAAGGCGTCATTTATCTGATGCCTCGGGAACGAATAAAATTGGTACTTCAATGGTATCAAAACATTTTTCTGAAGTACACGGAGGTGACAATAGTAGTTTCAGTTTTTGTGGCATTGAAAGGGTTCAGAAACCTATCAGAAGGGGATGTTATAGACGGAAAATCTTAAATCGTGAGTCTTTTTGGATCTTTAAATTAGGAACTAGGCAGCCAAATGGTTTGAATATACGCAAAGATCTGATATTGCAATACAATTGAATGACATGTCTCCGTAGGGTGTAATACATATATAATTGATTAAACTAATGATAATATATATGGAAATGAAATAAATAATCATAATTATACATCACATATAATAAAAGAACAGAGATATATACACACACTTCCCCTTCCCTTTTTTCCCCTCCCTCTTCCCTTTCCCCCCCCCTTTTTTTTTTCCTCCCTTCATGGCGGAGATTTGTCAATACTATTGTCAGTTGAATTCAGTGAAGTTGCGGTTTGGTGGGACTTAAAGAACAGCCACATAGGTATTTTTTCGTAATTTTTTTATATTTTTTTTTTTTTTGTAATTGTACTAGTGCATTAACTGTTGGGTATGGGATATCTATTATATATGTTATTCTATCATATCTATGAACAGAGCAACTATGATAATACATCTATATTGTGACACACTCTCTTTGGTAATAGTTCATATCACTCTGATTGTTATACATTTGCATATATCATTTAGGTAATTTTTATCATGGGAATATTATAATGTAACATTCAAGCAGTGTCTGTTGATACGAGAGAATTGTTATACAATAGTAGCTTCAGCTCCTGAGACATAGAAAAGGTTTATAAACCCATCAAAACTTTTCCCCTTTTTTTTTTTTTTTTTTTTTCTTTTTCTCTGGATTCAATTGTATTTGTGCACTGTTCGTTGGGTATCGAATTTTTATTACATATGCTATTCCATCACTTTTAAGGAACAGGGCAATTAGAATAATGCATCTGTATTGTGATACACTCTCTTTGGTAATGATTCATACCACTCTGATTGTTATATATTCATGTATTTTTCATGTAACTTTTATTATATGAATATTATGATGTAACTCTCAAGTAGTGTCTGTTGATATGAGAGTCCTGTTATATAATGTGCATATCTCTTGTTTTCTTTATATTGTATTTGAACCCATGTACCTGTAATATGCTGTGATACATCTGGAGCCAGTGGATCATGGGTTAATTCTGAGGATTTCAGCAAGAATCTACAGCTGTTTGTTTGGAGAACTTTCCCATGTATAGGTATAAAGAGGACTCAGTTCACATAGTAAAGCCACTTGACAAAGGCTACACTCCTGTAGCCGAAACGCGTCGCTGTTGTGTCATTATCCATGGAGGACCATGTCTTGACTGTTCATATGTTTATATGACCGTTTTTATTGGAAACCAAGCAGAATAAAGCACCTGGAAATTTAATGACGTAGCTCTCCTTCTTGCGCTGGGCAGAACTCTTCCCTCTTCATTATACACAGGTAACAGCACCTGCAGCCCGAGCAGCAGAAGGACATCTGAGCACATGGAATGGGTGAGCTGAAAGTTTCTCTTTTAATCTATGTAGATGGTGCATGATACGTGCGCATGTTGCTTTTTTGAACGCAGCGATTTGGGTGCTAAAATTTTGACCCAAATCCGTGCGTTCCTAAAAGCAGCTTGTCAATTTATTTGTGCGCTTTGGATGCAGCTTCCACTCTGTCTATGGTGGGGGCAGCAGCCATAACACATGAAATCGGCTTTTTTTCTGCAAAAAAGCTGCATCCATTATGCAGTGTTTCTGCAGTGATTTGAAGCGCACATTTTCTGTTAAATCGCTGCAGAATATTCAGCATTTACGTGCGAGCAAGGCCTAAAGCAACTTTTCGGCAGATCTCAGCTGTACAGTTGTGATCTCCAGAAAGGAACAAGCGATCAGACTGCTGATCATTATAGTCCTTTAGGGAGACTGGTAAAATAAAAAAAAAAGTTAAAAAATGTTTAAAAAAATAAAAAAAACCCTAAAAGTTCAAATCACCCTCCATTCGCAACATTGAAAATTAAAGGGTAAAAAAAAATAAAATATACACACATTTGGTATTGTCGAGTTCAGAAATACCCGATTGATCAAAATATAAAATCAATTAACATGATCAGTAAATGATGTAGCAGCAAAAAAATTTCAAACGCCAAAATTATGTTTTTTATTCGCTACACATTTTGTGGAAAATGCAATTACAGGTGATCAAAAAGCAGCATCTGCGCAAAAATGGTACCATTAAACACATCAGCTCGAGACACAAAAAATAAGCCATTACCGAGCCCTAGATCCTGAAAAATGAGAATGCTACGGTTTTTGGAAAATGGCGCAAAATGTGTGCCACTTTTTTTGGACAAAAGTCTGAATTTTTTTTAACCCCTTAGATAAAAGTAAATCTTGTCATGTTTTGTGTCTACAATCTAGCACCAACCTCAGGCATCACACTGACACATCAGTTTTACCATATAGTGAACACAGTGAATAAAATATCTCAAAAACAATAGTGTAATCACAGGGTTTTCCGCATTTGGAATGTTTTGCCCTTTTTCAGTACACTATATGGTAAAACTCATTGTTTCATTTAAAAGCACAGCTCTTTCTGCAAAAAATGAGCCTGCACATGACCATATTGATTGAAAAATAAAAAAGCTATGCCTCTTGGAAGAATGGTGGGAAAAAACCGGAAAGAGCAAAATTGGCCGGTCTAGAAGGGGTTAATAACAATGGGACTCCTACAGTGGTAAAGCCTATGCACTAAGTGCAAGGCCTAGCCAAAATTTAAAGGAGGGATTGCAAAACAAAATGAAAGACACATAGAGGAAGGCCTCAGAATACACTTTTGGATATATTTAAAAAGAGTGGGACACCTTGAGTGGTAAAGCTTATGTACTAAGTGCAAGTGTTTAGTGTTTGGGTCTGTGGATGGGTAGCTGTGTATTTCCGCTTGCATTTCAAGGTGTGGGGTAGAGACAGCTAAAACAAAGAATCACACATGGCTGCTGATGGTGCTTGCGAATTTGAAAAGACAGGTGCATGGCAGGAGGCATCCACCCGCAGACACAGATTGTGCACCCAGGTCTTTGGCTCACCTAGTCAGCTGTTTTGATGAGATGTGACTGAACATGCTGGTGATAGTAAGGTTGGTAGTGGATCCTGTTGATGTTGGTATGGCACAGGTTGCAAATGAGCTTTCTTATGTCATGCACTTTATTTAAAAAAGTCTGGGGAACATCTAACCCTTGGCCTGTTAAATTGCTGCTTGTGTGTGCTATGTGGAACAGTGTAATGCTTAGTCCCTCTGGCCATCCAGTTGCCTCTTCCTGCCTGTTGTGGTGCTGTGGATTCCTTCTCCTCTGCATTGCTGTCCTCGCTCTGCATGCCAACTTCTAAGCTGGTTCAGTAACTTCATGATCCACCACCTCGTTTTCCACTTATGGACTCTGCTCCTCCTCCTGACTTGATTACTTAAAACCGTCACTTGTTGACAACTATGCCTCATCATCATCCATCTCTTGAGAAAATAATTGTTGCTCCTCACCATCATCTTCTGACTGTTGCTGCTTAAATATTTGGGCATCACTGCACACAATCTTCTCCTGTCCCTCTTGAAATGTGCAAGGCGAAAGGCCAGAATCAATCCACGTAAATCTATAGTGCTCCTCAGAGTGTCCCAATGTGGGATCGCTTGTCTCAAAGGACTTGCGATGATGAA
This sequence comes from Anomaloglossus baeobatrachus, assembly GCF_048569485.1. NCBI lineage: Eukaryota > Metazoa > Chordata > Amphibia > Anura > Aromobatidae > Anomaloglossus > Anomaloglossus baeobatrachus. Next base: position 717,421,990 of record NC_134353.1, on the reverse strand, counting down.
ACCAAGGAGGATCAGGTGAAGATTATGTGGTTAAAGAACATCAGAAATTTAACAAAGAGAGGAAACTACTAAAAGACCGAAAAAAAACCTCTCTAAAACAGATATTTATTTATTAAGGGTAAAAAATTGTCAATGCCATGTAACACAGATAGCTACAATGGTCAATAAACACACAGCAAATGTCGTGCAGGGGTGAGTGCACTTTGGTAGGGTTATCTATGTAGTGCGGGATAGCCCGGTGTATGCCGATTTGTTAATCTTTCGGAAATGGTGTTGGAATATTAGTCTATAGGGCTGGGTACAATTCCCTAGTCTCACTCATTCCTAACTGCGTAGGTTAATACACCATAATGTTTTGGGCGCCCCCGCTCAACGTCGACTTACCCTGTACTTAGCAGTGTGCCAAAGTAATGTCCATCACCCAGAAAGGTGCAGTTAGTGCTGAAGTCAAAATAATTCAGTCACACATTGTATAAAGTCAGTATTGACTTTGCTAGAAGTACTGATGTTGATAATATATACAGTGCCCAAATGGGACAGACTATACAAATTATCCTATTTAGGAATACTCCAAATGTCTAAAGGTAGTAAAGTTAATAGACACATCTATATAAAAATCCAGTGACCAACAGAATATTGTGGGCCCATAAGTAAATAATTCCCAATAAGGTTAAACTAATCTTGCTGGAAAAATGAATCCCAGAAGATCCCAACGCGTTTCCCCCACTTTTTCTGGGGATCATCCCAGGATGTTACCAAGCCGTGAAATATTCACTATACTTCAGGCCACCTAAGTGAAAAGCACAATGCAGTACGATGCTAGTTGTAATAACGCTTCCGTCCAATCCAAAGCCTAGTAATGAAAGTATAAAGGTTCAAAAATATGAACTCAGCCACATACCTTATAGTTTCTAGTGTCCTGTTATGGATCTGTATAGATATTCCAAAATGAACAGGGTGGTTATGCTGTAATTCCTCTCTGCATTGTTCAAGAGGACGTTCATTTTGCAATATCTACACGGATCTGTGATAGCGGAATATTGTGGATTGTGTACCATTTTGTGTGGGTTAATGTTTGGGCGTGGTTCACTGACCATTCTGTATTCCTTATGTGTACATTGTCCCATTTGCAGGTTTAATTCCTCCCCTACCAGCCTTTTGTTCCTAAGTCGGGGGAGGGGGCGTGAGATCCACCTACTGTAAACTCTCTGCTTACCTGGGAGATTCAGTCAGTCTGTTTGAGAACTTCAGTAGAGATGGATTGATCCTATGGGAGAAGCTGCGGCTTCTCAGAGAGAAACCGGACATTTATTTATCGGTTACCGGACTATATTTGTGATACTGGATTAATTTTACCCTCGGTTCTGTGGATTATGTTATGGACCATTTGATTTGCTTGGAATAAATGCTCTTTGGATTGTACAGCCATTTCTCACTGTTGATTGTGTGATATGGGAAAAGGACCCCGTGACAACTGGTGGCAGCGGCGGGATCAACAGAGCGCAGCCTAATGGAGATCCACCAACAGAGTGAGTACAGAAACTGGACTGCTTCCAGCCTAAAGGAGAGAGCCAAAGATCTGGGCCTGAGCTACCAGGGACTGAGTAAAGAAGCCTTAATTTATCTACTTGTGGGTGAGAGCCAGTCCACCTCCTCCCAGATGTCTGACGGACAAACACTGCGGACGGGGATCCCTGCCCTAAAAAGCCAGTGGGTGGTGTGGTTCGAAGAAGAGATGGCAGCTCTTGGCCCCGGTGTATCTCAGGAATATAAGGAGCAGGCTGCTCACCAAGCACAGAGGAGACAAGAAGCAATGGAGTCCGAGAGAGGGAGTAATGTGACTTGGAGTGTAAATCCAGCGATCCGGGAGCCTGTACCGATGACTTCAAGCCATTTGATGAGGCTTCCAGATATGTGGAAGGGTTCTTCAAGGACTTTGAGCAGCAGTGTGTCATGATGGAGGTTCCACACTCTGGCTGGGTGCATTTGTTAGTGGGACTCCTGAACAGAAGCCTGGCGGAGACTTATCGCACCATTGACTCACAGCAGAAACGGGATTACAACATTGTAAAGCGGACTATTCTGGATTACCATGCCATCACCGCAGACTCACATAGGGCACAGTTCCGAGACCTCCCATGCACCACAGGGGGATCGCTTAGGATGTATTGCCATAAGATGTCAAAGGCATGTCGGAGATGGCTGGAAGCGGCAGACACCTTCACTGTGGAAGACATTATGCAGGTATTTCTTATAGAACAATTTCTTTACAAGTGTCCTTCAGAAATACGGGAATGGGTCAGAGAACGCACACCGTGCACCTTGTATGCAGCTGCAGCGCTGGCGGTTGAGGCCCTTACTGCCCGACCGCAATGGAGGACGCTTCTGGACAATAAGCCACAGCCGACTCCTGCACCATAGATGCCCCTGTTGGAGTGTATGGCCTCCGACCTTTGTCACCAGGTTCTCCTACTGCCTTCTCCCGAATGCACATTAGAAGGAGTACGACGCAGAGGAGATGTTATCGATGTGGGCGACCTGGGCACTTGCAAAAAACTTGCCCTGCTGGTCGATTGAGGAATGACCTTGCACCAAATCGACCTGTTCATTCTCTACAGCCGAACTTCCATCAGAGAAAGCACTTACAGGAGGTTGTGCTGGATGGACAGACAGTCATTGGATTGTGTGACTCCGGGGCATTTCTCAGAATAGCTGATCCCCGAGTGGTTCGGCCACAGGTGATACATCATGGACCAGGGATTGTTATTGAATTGGCTGGAGGACAGAGGAGGAATATCCCAAAGGCGACTGTAGATCTGGACTTTGGCTTTGGGATCAAGCAATGTGTGGTTGGGGTGATGAGCGGCCTGCCTGCAGATATTCTCCTTGGAAATGATGTAAGAGATCTACAATGTCGATTTGTGGGTGCAGTAAACACAGTTTGAGTGAAGGAGGACACGAAGGAAAGCTTGTCCTTCCAAACCTACTGCTGTACAAGGGACTATTTACAGCTTCTTCATCCAATACAAGCGTGTAAGCCAACACAAGAAAGCTGATGAACTGTTCCGGCAAGAAGAACCATAGACTATCCACAGCTGAGCAACATGGACTTAAGTGAGATGGCCAGAGATTTGTGTAGACCTCATGGCATACTCACTTATTCAGAAGGAGGGAGAGGTTGTGATGGTGGAATATTGTGTATTGTGTACCATTTTGTGTGGGTTAATGTTTGGGCGTGGGTCACTGACCATTCTGTATTCCTTATGTGTACATTGTCCCATTTGCAGGTTTAATTCCTCCCCTGCCAGCCTTTTGTTCCTAAGTCGGGGGAGGGGGCGTGAGATCCACCTACTGTAAACTCTCTGCTTACCTGGGAGATTCAGTCAGTCTGTTTGAGAACTTCAGGAGAGATGGATTGATCCTATGGGAGACGCTGCAGCTTCTCAGAGAGAAACCGGATATTTATTTATCAGTTACCGGACTATATTTGTGGTACTGGATTAATTTTACCCTCGGTTCTGTGGATTATGTTATGGACCATTTGATTTGCTTGGAATAAATGCTCTTTGGATTGTACAGCCATTTCTCGCTCTGTTGATTGTGTGATATGGGAAAAGGACCCCGTGATAACTGGTGGCAGCGGCGGGATCAACAGAGCGCAGCCTAATGGAGATTCATCAACAGAGTGAGTACAGAAACTGGACTGCTTCCAGCCTAAAGGAGAGAGTCAAAGATCTGGGCCTGAGCTACCAGGGACTGAGTAAAGAAGCCTTAATTGATCTACTTGTGGGTGAGAGCCAGTCCACCTCCTTCCAGATGTCTGATGGACAAACACTGCGGACGGCGATCCCTGCCTTAAAAAGCCAGTGGGTGGTGTGGTTCGAAGAAGAGATGGCAGCTCTTGGCCCCGGTGTATCTCAGGAATATAAGGAGCAGGCTGCTCGCTGAGCACAGATAAGACAGTAAGCAATGGAGTCCGACAGAGGGAGTAATGTGACTTGGAGTGTAAATCCAGCGATCCGGGAGCCTGTACCGATGACTTCAATCCATTTGATGAGGCTTCCGGATATGTGGAAGGGTTCTTCAAGGACTTTGAGCAGCAGTGTGTCATGATGGAGGTTCCCCACTCTGGCTGGGTGTGTTTGTTAGTGGGACTCCTCAACAGAAGCCTGGCGGAGGCTTATCGCACCATTGACTCACAGCAGCAACGGGATTACAACATTGTAAAGCGGACTATTCTGGATTACCATGCCATCACCGCAGACTCACATAGGACACAGTTCCGAGACCTCCCATGCACCACAGGGGGATCGCTTAGGATGTATGGCCATAAGATGTCCCAGGCATGTCGGAGATGGCTGGAAGCGGCAGACACCTTCACTGTGGAAGACATTATACAGGTATTTCTTATAGAACAATTTCTTTACAAGTATCCTTCAGAAATACGGGAATGGGTCAGAGAACGCACGCCATGCACCTTGTATGGAGCTGCAGCGCTGGCGGTTGAGTCTCTTACTGTCCGACCGCAATAGAGGACGCTTCTGGACAATAAGCCACAGCCTGCTCCTGCACCTCGACCCTCTCCAGTTATATCTGCCCCTTCACCCAGCAGCAGGCCGATGACAACCATGGCTCCCAATCCTGGGCCCCAATAGTTCCGACCATGCCCTGGGAGAATCACAGAGAGGAGATATTATGGGTGTGGACAACCTGGGCACCTGCAATCCAGTTGTCCTGCAAGGATTCAGAGGGACCCCCACACACCTCTATCTCATCTGGTGCATTTTGTGCATTCCATCCCGCCTGAGGAAGAGTTACCACCACCTCCACCGGAGTGTACCACTGACCCCTGCACCATAGATGCCCCTGTTGCAGTGTATGGCCTCCGACCTTTGTCACCAGGTTCTCCTACTGCCTTCTCCAGAATGCACATTGGAAGGCGCACGACGCAGAGGAGATGTTATCGATGTGGGCGACCTGGGCATTTGCAAAAATCTTTCCCTGCTGGTCGATTGAGGAATGACCTTGCACCAAATCGACCTGTTAATTCTCTACAGCCGAACTACCATCAGAGAAAGCACTTACAGGAGGTTGTGCTGGATGGACAGAGAGTCATTGGATTGTGTGACTCCGGGACATTTCTCACAATAGCTGATCCCCGAGTGGTTCGGTCAGAGGTGATACATCATGGACCAAGGATTGTTATTGAATTGGCTGGAGGACAGAGGAGGAATATCCCAAAGGCGACTGTAGATCTGGACTTTGGCTTTGGGATCAAGCAATGTGTGGTTGGGGTGATGAGCGGCCTGCCTGCAGATATTCTCCTTGAAAATGATGTGGGAGATCTACAATGTCGATTTGTGGGTGCAGTAAACACAGTTTGAGTGAAGGAGGACACAAAGGAAAGCTTGTCCTTCCAAACCTACTGCTGTACAAGGGACTATTTACAGCTTCTTCATCCAATACAAGTGAGTAAGCCAACACAAGAAAGCTGATGGACTGTTCCGGCAAGAAGAACCATAGACTATCCACAGCTGAGCAACATGGACTTAAGTGAGATGGCCAGAGATCTGTGTAGACCTCATGGCATACTCACTTATTCAGAAGGAGGGAGAGATTGTGATGGTGGAATATTGTGTATTGTGTACCATTTTGTGTGGGTTAATGTTTGGGCGTGGTTCACTGACCATTCTGTATTCCTTATGTGTACATTGTCCCATTTGCAGGTTTAATTCCTCCCCTGCCAGCCTTTTGTTCCTAAGTCGGGGGAGGGGGCGTGAGATCCACCTACTGTAAACTCTCTGCTTTCCTTGGAGATTCAGTCAGTCTGTTTGAGAACTTCAGGAGAGATGGATTGATCCTATGGGAGAATCTGCGGCTTCTCAGAGTGAAACTGGACATTTATTTATTGGTTACCGGACTATATTTGTGGTACTGGATTAATTTTACCCTCAATTCTGTGGATTATGTTATGGACCATTAGATTTGCTTGGAATAAATGCTCTTTGGATTGTACATTTCTCGCTCTGTTGATTGTGTGATATGGGAAAAGGACCCCGTGACAGGATCCATAACAGGACAATAGAAATTATAAGGTATGTGGCCGAGTTCATATTTTTGAACCTTTATACTTTTATTACTAGGCTTTGGATTGGACGTGAGCGCCATTACAACTAGCATCATGCTGCATTGTGCTTTCCACTTAGATGGCCTGAAGTATAGTGAATATTTCACAGCTTGGTAACATCCCCTGATGAACCCCAGAAAAAGTGGGGGAAACGCGTCGGGATCTTCTGGGATTCATTTTTCCAGCAAGATAAGTTTACCCTTATTTTGACTTATTTACTAATGGGCCCACAATATTCTGTTGGTCATTGGAATTTTATATAGATGTGTCTATTAACTTTCTTATCTTTACACATTTGGAGTTTTCCTAAATGGGATAATTTGTATAGTCTGTCCCATTTGGGCACTGTATATATGATGAACATCAGTACTTCTAGTAGTATCCTCAATACTGACTTTATACAATGTGTGACTGAATTATTCTGACTTCAGCACTAACTGCACCTTTCTGGGTGATGGGCATTAACTTGGCACACTGCTAAGTACAGGGTTAATAGGGTTAGTCGACGTTGAGCTGCAGCGCCCAAAATATTATGGTATATTAACCTCCGCGGTTAGGAATGAGTGAGACTAGGGAATTGTAGCCCAGCCCTATAGGCTAATAATCCAACACTATTTCCGAGAGTTTAGCAAATCGGCATACACCGGGCTATCGTTCACTACATAGAAAACCCTACCGAAGTGCAATCACCCCTGCACGACATTTGCTGCGTATTTACTGACCATTGTAGCTATTTGTGTTACATGGCTTTGACAATTCTTTAACTTTAATTAATAAATATCTGTTTTTAGAAAGTTTTTCTTCGGTCTTTTGAAGATTATGTGGTCCAACTCTTGGCTAGTGATAGTGGACCATGTGGAAGACTGGATCGTGCTGGGAAAAAGACTGAAAGCATTTTCTGCCATCCAACTCACCAACTGTTTGTACTGATATTATTAGAGAATAGAATATATTTTTAATGTTGCTTCAGCAAGGACTGTGAGGCTATAATCCCTACCTAGATGCCTTCAATACACTATCCCTTCTCTAGCTGCTAGCCGCACACTAAATGCAGTTAAGAGAGGTATTATTAGAGAATACAATAGATTAGACTTTGCCCTGAAAAGAACTTTAACTTTTTCATTGCAGCAGCAAGGACTATTAAGGTATAATCCCTGCCTAGATGCCTCTAATACATTATCTGTTCTCCAGAAGCTAGCCTACACTACATGCAGCTAACAGTAGTATTACTTGATAGCAGAATAGATTTTTTAAGTTGCAGCAGTAATAATCACTCTAATACACTATCCCTTTTCCAGCCACGCGCTCTACACTGTTTGCAGTGTAGAGTGAGCTGAGCGGCATACTTATTATTAATGGGTCTTTTATAGACCTGATGGCGCAATGCGGCTGGTTAAGAACAGTAATGCCAGTGGCTAATATGAAAATGGGATTGTTGTGACTGGCAGGCAATCCCCACATGTATTGTGGCTGAAAAACAGCCGAAAAACATGCAGGGCGGGCACTCGAGCATAGCACTTGAGCACCAGGTATACAATCAAGTATTGAGCATGCCTAAGCACCCCGATGCAAAGTCGAGTATTGAACAATGGCAAGCATGTTTGACGATCACTAGTTGTGGCTTATTGGCTACTGGGCGTACAGACCTGTCACTGTAAAATCCTGCCTTTACATGAAGCAGTGGAGAAACAGGAGAGATTTGCTTTAATTAGGAATGAGTGAACCCAAGCAGTAAAATTCGTGGTTCGTACCAAATATCTGGTGTCGGGGTCATGGACTCGAGCACGGATTAAAAAAAAAGTCTGTGTCCATGTTCAGTTTTTCCATAATGTTCGTATGTTAATAAAGTTTGTTGAAAGCCTGCAGTGTAGCCAATCAGCAAACTTTATTGCATGCCAAATTTGCCTTTCCGCTGCTGTGAACAATAAAGATTTAAAAAAATAAAATAAAATATGTGGGTGTAGGCTTCAGCCTATTTTTAATAACAAGCACAAGTAAAATAGACAACTGTGGGCTGCAACCCTCAGCTGTCAGCTTTACCGTGGCTGGTTATCAATAATAGAAGGGATCCCACCCCATTTCTTAAAATTATTTTAATACATTATTTAAGAAAAAACGGCGTTTGATCCGCCTATTTTGGATAACCAACTAAGGTAAAACAGACAGCTGAGGGCTGGTATTATCAGGGTTGGAAAGCCTATGGTCATTTGGACTTTCCCAGCCTAAAAATAGCAGCCCACAGCTGCCCCAAAAGTGGGATCCTCCCAATTACCCTAGAACAGTGGGAATCGGGGTAATTCTTGTAGGAATGATGTAAATTGCCAGCTGGCACCAAGCCCAGGGATAAGTATTGAAGTGACATCTATCACACCCACCAAATACTAAATCGATAAGCATAGGGTTAAGAAACATAAACAAGTAAAAAAAAAAATATTTATTTGAATAAAGACTGCCCCACACTCCTTCATTTACCAATTTATAACTTCAAAATAAATCCTGTAAGTTCTGATGTAATCCAAAGTGTAGTGTTCCATTAGATCCATTGATTCTTATGGGACATTATTCTGAGAACTACAATGTTTCATAGGCTACTGCCAGTCAGTGGCAGTCTGGAATTCCTCACGAGTGGTGATGTCAGTAACTCAGTGATGTCACCACTCATGATAAAATGGGGGCTGCCACTGACTGGCAGTGACTTATGCAGCCTTGTTCGGAGAAAGTTCTCAGAATGCATCGCCATAGTAATCAATGGACATTGTGGGACATTACACTTTGGCTTACTTCTGAACTTCCAGGATTTATTTTGAAGTAATAAATAGGTTAACATGGGCATGTGTGTCGCCCTGGGCAAGCCAGGGGACACAGGTCATCACACCACCACACCCTACATCCCAGTTAGGAACACCACAGCTAACCAAAAATCCTTGTTGCCTGACTCCAGAGGCTGATGATTCACACCAGGGGGTGGGCCAGGCGGTTGGCTCCGCCCACCGAGGAGTTCACAGCTCTGGAGGCGGGAGAAACCAGGCAGATTAGCCCAGGCAGGGCTTGAGTGCAGTTCAGTTTAGGAGGAGGAAGTGAAAGGAGTAAACAAGTAGTGAAAGTAGAAAGAAGTAAAGTGGTAAAGGAGGAAAGCAAGAGTGGTGACACAAAGAAAGCTTGAAGTAGTCCAGCTGTGTGCAGGACAGGTCAGCAAGGTCAGCAACGGCGGTGACTGTCTGGAGGGGGACTGTTTGGAAGTTCCTGGAAGGACCGCGGACGGGTAGTGGCCCGGCGGTCTGGAGCAGTGTACCGAAGGACAGTCAGCACCAGGGCAGGGGCCTCTCGGACCCTGGTAAGGCTAGGAGTCGCCATAATTTGCCAAATCCGTCAGTGAAGGGGACGTAGATCCCCCAACAACCAAGTCCCAATTGAAGGCAACAGCCCAACCAGAGTAGGAGAGACACCGCCACCGCCAAGGCACCAGTCTCTCAGGGTCAGCGCCTGCGGGCAAAGAGTAGAGCTCCTCCAGCCCAGCTTGAAGCCAGGGAGCGGGTTACCGGTGGGAATCCATCGCTACCAACACAGAAACAAAGGTGCAAGGAAAAAGGACATCACCGTCACCTACTGGGAGAGCAAGTGCAGCCGTCCGTGGGAACCGTCTTTCCAGCCGTGTGGTTTACCGTAAAACTGTGTCAACGTCTCAGGCTGAGTGAGTACCACAGTGCCGCAAGGCACAGCGCTGCCCCCGCGTCTCTGCGCCCACCAGGCCCTGCACCTCCCTCACCATCACCGGGCTCCGGGATCACCAACCCCTACCCACGGAGGGGCAACGCAACACCTGGCTGCTCCGCATCACCGTCCCCGGGATTCCCGTATTGAGCAGCGGTGGTGAAATCACCACAACCGTGGGTGGCGTCACGGACAATAAACTATTCCCACACCCAACAACCTCCCTTTCACTCACGGGCGAGGAGTGCCGCTCGAGAACCCCCGGGATCCGGCCCACAGCTCGAGCGACCACTGAGCAGCAGCCGCCGGACCCGAGCAGAAGGGGTGAGCGTAGTGTGCTGACACCCTCCTCCCCGCCCGCGACAACTTGGCGTCACGAACAGGATCTTACCGCTCTGCCGTTTGGTAGAGGTGCGCCTTGTTACCGCCGGAGATATCCGGCAGGAAAATTTTAGGAGCCGCCATCTTTGGCACGAAAAGTTCCCGCTCGAGCGTCTTCTCGAGTAGCAGAGGCGCGAAGGCCGAAACCCCGCCCCGAGAGAGGAGGGGCTGGAAAGAGCTAAGGGGAACGGAAACAAGATGTCTGCGCCCGACGGAGCCGCTGGAGGAGCGGTGGTCGCAGCCGCAGCGGCACCCACGGATGGGAATGGGCCTGCCCAGGTCCCGGCCATACCGGCGGGAGGTGCCGCGGCCCCCGCGCTCGCTCAGGTCATGCCGTTCTCCTTGCCCTATGCGCCCGGAGCTGCCTGGCTACCGCAGTATGACGGGAAACCAGATGCTCTACAGGCCTTCCGGAAAAAGCTTAACCCGTTGCTAGAGCTGTACCCCCTGACCGATAAGCAACGTGCAGCGATAGTGCTAGGCCAGTTAACCGACGCGGCTGAGCAGGAAGCGGAGACCTGGGCCGAGGGGGACCGGCTCTCTGTAGCCACCATCTTTGAGAAGCTACAGACTGCCTTCGAGACCCGGACTGAAGCTGAGCTGAGGATGCAGTTTTACCAGTGCCGACAACGGGCTGGGGATAGCATTCGGGACTATGCTTTACGTCTGCAAACCGCCCTCCGCACGCTGAAGCGGGTGAACCCTATTAATGAGGCGGATAGCAACAAGATGTTGGTGGAGCAATTTGGGCAGGGGATGAGGTCTCCTGAGGATCGTAAACAACTCCGGCTGTGGGCCCTGGAACACCCTGATGTGGACTTTGCTGTGTTAAAGGAATGGGCTATTAAAGCGCTACAGCCCCCAGCTGCAGAAGTTCGGGAACCTGCCCCGTGGCCCGTCGAGACGGCCCCCATTGTGGCGGCCTCTGCCCTACCAACCTCTCCAATACCTACAGCCCCAAGCAGCACCGTGGAAGAACTGGCAGCCCAGGTCCGTCGCATGGATGGAGACCTCGCCAAGATCCTTGCTGCACTACAACCTCTGACCAGATCTCAGCCTCCAGCACAGATACAGCTCGCTGACAGCCCTGAGGATGTTCCCTGGATGCAGCGGAGAAGTGCCAATAATCCGCGGAGCAGACCTCCAATCTGCTACAAGTGCCGCAAGCCTGGTCACTACTTCCGACAGTGCCCGTTAAACGAGCAACCCCTGGGGCCCCGGGCCAATCCTCAGGAGTAGAACATCGTGGCCCCCCGGACTGGCGAGATCGATATATCGGGGCCCGACCCATCATTCCCGTGGCTGTGGACGGTATACTGGTGATGGCTCTCTTGGACACTGGATCACAGGTAACCACCATACCGTACACGTTGTATCAGCGGTATTGGGGAATGGACGAACTGGCACCCCCAGACACTAGTATAACACTGATTGCTGCCAATGGACTTCCATTGACCCAAGTGGGGTATAAACAAGTGGCTATGACTGTGGGGCAAGCTGAACTACAACATCAGGGTATGATTGTGATCATGAATGAACCCAGTGATCATAACCCGAAGATAGTGCTAGGAACCAATGTGATGGAGCACTGTATGACTGATGTGTTGACCCTATTACAACAGCTGGCCGCCCCAGCAGCAGGAAGCCGGCAGAGAGCTGTGCAGCGTGAGATCCGGGCTCTGATGTACCGCCAGCATGTCAGCTCCACAGGAGGGGAGATTGGGGGAGTGAGAGTAATGGATGTGGCTCCGTTGACTGTGCCCCCTAGGAGTGAGATGATGATTTGGTGTAGGGCAGCAGTAGGGCCACAGGGGCGTGATTACCAAGCCATGATGGAGCCCATACCCTCTGATCATTGGCCCACTGTAATGGCCGCCTGAGGGGTGGTGGATGTGAAGAAAGGGAGAGTGCCTGTGAGGGTGTTGAACTGTGGAGAGGAAGAAGTCAGGCTTCCCCGGTATGCCACCATTGCCAAGCTGCTCACCCTGGACCCTCACACTATCCATGAAGCCAGTCCATCCACACTCACACCCACCACTAGCACTTCCCCACCCCGGGGGGAAACAAAGGAGTGTCACCAACAGTTACATGTAGGCACCGATGATACCCCTACACACCATAGGGCAGGGGTATACAGGGTGGTGCAGGAGTACGAACAGGTTTTCAGTAAGCACCCCCTAGACTTTGGGCAGATCAAGGGGGTCCAACACCACATCCCCACCGGTGAACACCCCCCTATCAAAGAGAGGTATAGACCTATTCCCCCTGCACATTACCAGTGTGCCAAAGATATGTTGAGGAATATGAAGGAGGCAGGGGTTATTCGGGACAGCTGTAGTCCCTGGGCCGCTCTGTTGGTACTGGTCAAGAAGAAGGATGGTACCATGCGGATGTGCGTGGACTACCGGAAGATCAATCAGATAACCTATAAAGATGCCTATCCATTACCTCGTATCGAAGAGTCTTTGGCTGCACTGAGGACTGCAAACTACTTCTCGACCCTTGATCTCACCAGCGGGTACTGGCAAGTGGCCGTGGCCCCAGAGGACCGGGAGAAGACCGCCTTCACCACCCCGATGGGGCTCTGCGAATTCAATAGCATGCCTTTGGGCTGTGAAATGCCCCGGGAACCTTCCAACGGCTGATGGAGTGCTGTCTGGGACATCTAAACTTCGAGACCGTCCTGTTGTACTTGGATGATGTGATTGTTTATTCCCAGACGTATGAAGCCCATCTGGAGCACCTGGCCAAGGTGTTTGCGTCCCTTGCCAAGTACGGGATGAAATTGAAGCCCTCTAAGTGTCACCTGCTGAAACCCAGGGTGCAGTACCTAGGGCACGTGGTGAGTGCGGACGGTGTCGCCCCCGACCCTGAGAAGATTACTGCCATCTAGAGCTGGCCGAGACCAACTACGGTGAGAGAAGTAAGGCAGTTTCTGGGTCTGGTGGGGTACTACCGGCGCTTTATAAAGGGGTACACGAAGATGGCTGCCCCCATGCAGGACCTCCTCGTGGGACAGACCAAAGGTGGTAGACCCATTGGAGCCCCACTGTCGTGGGAAGACAAGCATGAGGAGTCCTTTTGCCAGTTGAAGGCGGCCTTGACCGGAGAAGAGGTCCTGGCGTATCCTGATTATGGGCGCCCGTTCATCCTCCACACAGACGCCAGTAACGTGGGACTAGGAGCGGTCCTATCCCAGGTCCAGGATGGAAAGGAGAAGGTGATTGCCTATGCCAGCCGAAAACTCCGGCCGACCGAAAGGAACCCTGAGAACTACAGCTCCTTCAAGCTCGAGCTATTGGCGTTGGTATGGGCTATCACGGAGCAGTTCCGCCACTACTTGGCAGCAGCAACGTTCACCGCGTTTACGGACAACAATCCACTGACCCACCTGAACACGGCCAAGTTGGGCGCGCTGGAGCAGCGGTGGGTAGCCCGGCTAGCCAACTATGATTTCACCATAAAGTACCGAGCCGGTCGTGTCAACATAAATGCTGATGCACTCTCCCGAATGCCCCATTTGTCAGAAGAGGGGTGCGAGGATGACGACCTCGAGGAGATCGAGTTGCCTGCGTTTCACCAGCCGCCTACTGAGAGGGTACAAGTACATCAGCAACGGGTGGATCTGGACCCACGGCCCAGTCAAGAGTGGCAGGAAGCTCAGAACCAAGCGCCGGCTGTTCGCCTTGTCAAGACTCTGGTGGAACAAGGTGCTATGGGAATAGACCCTGCCGCTCCAGCCGAAGCCCAACGCTTGTGGAAAGAACGGAAACGGCTTTACCTACACCAAGGGAGGCTGTACCGCGAACTGATCAACCCGAAGACCCATGAGAAAATATGCCAGTTGGTCGTTCCTCAAGCTGACGTGGCTACTGTCCTGCGGGCATACCATGATGGTGCTGGCCACTTCGGGTGGAAGAAGCTGGAGATGCTGTTGAGGGAGCGGTTCTATTGGAGTGGGATGCGTGAATCAATGGAAGCCTGGTGCCGAGAGTGTGGTCCTTGTACGCTGAGGAGAAAGGACGAGACTAGCCAGAGGGCACCCTTACATCCAATAGTCACCCATCAGCCGCTGGAGCTGGTCGCCCTAGACCATGTCAAGCTCACCCCTAGCCGAAGTGGGTACACCTACGCATTGACCATTGTAGACCACTACTCAAGATTTATGGTGGTAGTCCCCGTTAAGGACCTAACTGGGCGAACTGCTGCTCGAGCGTTCCAGGCTTATTTTTGCCGACCCCATGGGTACCCAGAGAAGGTGCTGACTGACCAAGGCCCGGCCTCTGAAGCAGAGGTGTTCCACGAATTCTGCCAGTTGTACGGCTGCAAGAAGATCCAGACCACTCCTTACCACGCCCAGACCAACGGCATGTGTGAGTAAATGAACCACTTGGTCCTGGGGCTCCTCAAGACGCTACCACTGGAAGAACGGAACCTGTGGCCGGAAAAGTTACCCGACTTGGTCGACATGTACAATAATATCCCGTCTAGCTTGACAAAGTGCACCCCAGCGTATCTGATGAGGGCTAGGCCGGGCCGCCTGCCGGTGGATCTGGAGATGGGGTTGGAAGCCCCAGAAGCACTCCCTTCGACGGAGGAGCGGGAAAGTCGGAGGAGAGCACAATACCGGCAAATCCAGGAGTATGTGGAGAAAAACCTCAGTCGAAGTCGAGAACAGCAGGAGCACCGGTTCAATCAGAAGGCATCCGCAGATCCTTTCCAGCCAGGAGATGTAGTGTTGAAACGGAAGAGGAAGGCCCACAAGCTGGATGATCAGTGGGAGCAAGTCCCCTACGTCATACAACCCACAGAATGGGGAGATGGGAAGGCCTACCAGATCAGTCGTGACCAAGGGGGCACCCTGGCCACAGTTTCCCGGGACCATCTAAAAAGGTGCCCACCAGCGTTGAAGGCAGAGGCTGAAGTACCGGTTCCTCCACCAGTAGAGAAGGCAGCAGAGGTAATCCACACCGTAATGGGTGACTTCCCAGCAAACTGGCCTACACAGAACGGCGCGGTGATTCTTCCAGTGATACTGTTCCCACAACCCGTGGATGAAGAAGTAGTGGAAGCGGTCAACCGTGAGCCAGAACCAGTGCCAGTGCCCAGGGATGAACCTGTACCCAGCTCCCCTACACCTCCGCCTGCTCCACACTATAGCAGGGAGGAGGAACCGATTGTTCCCTCTACCCCACTGTCTAGCCTCACTGACACCGGGCCCCGGAGGTCCACCCGTCCCAACCTAGGTAGACCCCCACTTAGGTACAGGGAGACCGTCCTGTGAGTCAAAGGTGTCAGGGAATGTAAAGAGTTATTTGTTTGTTTGAAAAAGTTGAAAATGATGAAAAATGATGATTACCGAGTACCTAACCTGATTGTCGAAAGTGATTTGCAACCGGCCGGAGCCGGCACCGTTGTCCCCGTGGGGACCATTTAAAAAGTTGTTTTGCATGGAGGACTTTCCATGGACAAGCCCGTGAACTTGCAGGGCAACCACAAACGTTAAGTGGCTTGTAAATAAGTTGTTTGCCGTTACCGTTTTCCGCAATGCCGCCTCTGGAGAGGCAGGTTGGAGGGAGGGCCCTCAGCAGAGCAGGCTGGGGCCCAGCCACCAAGGGAACCGGTGGCTACCCTCTGGAGGGGAAGGACAGATCCCGCTCGGGTAACTTGTGCTGGACTGTGGGTCAAGGGGTGCTGCCTGGGTTTTAGGGGCAGCATCAGGGCCAGGTTGCTTGGGTGGGAGAGAGCGGAAACCGTAACCGTAAACCGTTTGCAACGTTAAAGAAATGTGCCTCCCGTTATGGGAAGATTCATTAAAAATGTAAATATGTTATTTTACCCTGTTATCTTTTACAGAAAAATAAAACCGGTGTTGGACGGCAGCACGTGGACGGTCTGCATTTTGCTAAGGGGGAATGTGTCGCCCTGGGCAAGCCAGGGGACACAGGTCATCACACCACCACACCCTACATCCCAGTTAGGAACACCACAGCTAACCAAAAATCCTTGTTGCCTTCCTCCAGAGGCTGATTATTCACACCAGGGGGTGGGCCAGGCGGTTGGCTCCGCCCACCAAGGAGTTCACAGCTCTGGAGGCGGGAGAAACCAGGCAGATTAGCCCAGGCAGGGCTTGAGTGCAGTTCAGTTTAGGAGGAGGAAGTGAAAGGAGTAAACAAGTAGTGAAAGTAGAAAGAAGTAAAGTGGTAAAGGAGGAAAGCAAGAGTGGTGACAGAAAGAAAGCCTGAAGTAGTCCAGCTGTGTGCAGGACAGGTCAGCAAGGTCAGCAACGGCGGTGACTGTCTAGAGGGGGACCGTTTGGAAGTTCCTGGAAGGACCACGGACGGGTAGTGGCCCGGCGGTCTGGAGCAGTGTACCGAAGGACAGTCAGCACCAGGGCAGGGGCCTCTCGGACCCTGGCAAGGCTAGGAGTCACCATAATTTGCCAAATCCGTCAGTGAAGGGGACGTAGATCCCCCAACAACCAAATCCCGATTGAAGGCAACAGCCCAACCAGAGTAGGAGAGACACCGCCACCGCCAAGGCACCAGTCTCTCAGGGCCAGCGCCTGCGGGCAAAGAGTAGAGCTCCTCCGGCCCAGCTTGAAGCCGGGGAGCGGGTTACCGGTGGGAATCCATCGCTACCAACACAGAAACAAAGGTGCAAGGAAAAGGGACATCACCGTCACCTACTGGGAGAGCAAGTGCAGCCGTCCGTGGGAACCGTCTTTCCAGCCGTGTGGTTTACCGTAAAACTGTGTCAACGTCTCAGGCTGAGTGAGTACCACAGTGCCGCAAGGCACAGCGCTGCCCCCGCGTCCCTGCACCTCCCTCACCATCACCGGGCCCCGGGATCACCAACCCCTACCCACGGAGGGGCAACGCAACACCTGGCTGCTCCGCATCACCATCCCTGGGATTCCCGTATTGAGCAGCGGTGATGAAATCACCACAACCGTGGGTGGCGTCACGGACAATAAACTATTCCCACACCCAACAACCTCCCTTTCACTCACGGGCGAGGAGTGCCGCTCGAGAACCCCCGGGATCCGGCCCACAGCTCGAGCCACCACTGAGCAGCAGCCGCCGGACCCGAGCAGAAGGGGTGAGCGTAGTGTGCTGACACCCTCCTCCTTGCCCGCGACACATGTGGGAGAGTCATTATTCACCAATTCACCATTGAGGATTTTTTTTATTAATAAAACGGTGAACAAGGGCATGTGGGGGAGTTTTTATAATTTTTTTTTCCTGTGTCTGCATTCTTTTTAACTTCACATTTGCTGGGTTAGTAATGGGAGGGAGTCTGATAGATGCCTATCCATTACTAACTCCTGGGATTGACATTAACCCCAAACGTATTATCCCCATTGCCACCATGCAAGAGCAATCGGGAAGAGCCAGGCAAAGCACCAAAATTGGCACATCTAATGAATCAACCACTGCTGTAGCCATTGCGGACTGCTGTTTTTAGGCTGGGGTGAGAGTGATAAATTTATGTTGGATTCTGTAGTGGATAGGCAACCAGTGCAATGACTGGCAAAGAGCAGAGCCATCAGTGAAGCGGTTGCAGAGGAAAATGATCTTAGCTGCGGCATTCAGAATGGATTGGAGAGGGGAGAGTTTAGTAACAGGGAGACCAATTAATAAAGAATTACAATAATCCAGGCGAGAATGAATGAGAGCGACAGTAAGAGTTTTTGCAGAGTCAAGGGTAAGAAAAGGTCGAATTCTAGAGATGTTTTTGAGGTGGAATTGGCATGAACGAGCGAGTGAATGAATGTGGGGAGTGAAGGAGAGATCGAAGTCAAATAAAACCCCAAGACAGCGGGCGTGCTGCTGGGGCGCAATGGTAGAGCCACACACAGAAATAGTAATATTGGGTTTCGAAAGGTTAGGAGAGTGAGGAAACAGAAGAAGTTCAGTTTTTGATAGGTTCAGTTTTAGATAGAGGGGGGACATGATGTTGGAGACAGCGGACAGACAATCGGTAGTATTTTGTAATAGTGCAGGGGTGATGTCAGGAGAAGATGTGTACAGTTGGGTGTCATCAGCATAGAGATGGTACTGGAAACCAAATCTGCTGATCGTTTGTCCAATAGGGGCTATGTATAGAGAGAACAGGAGGGGGCCTAGGACTGAACCCTGAGGAATCCCGACCGTAAGGGGAAGAGGAGAGGAAGAGGAGCCGGCAAAGGATACAGTGAATGAGCGGTCAGAGAGGTAAGAGGAGAACCAAGTAAGCACGGTGTCCTTGAACCCGATAGAGCGGAGCATAGTGAGAAGGAGCTGGTGATCCACAGTATCGAATGCAGCAGAGAGATCCAGGAGGTTTAGCAGAGAGTAGTGACCATTAGATTTAGCTGTAAGTAGATCATTAGAGACTTTAGTAAGAGCAGTTTTAGTAGAATGTAAGGAGTGGAAACCAAATTGTAGAGGGTCAAGGAGAGAGTTATCTGACAGATAGCGGATTAGACGGAAGTGGACCAGGCTTTCAAGGAGTTTGGAGATGAATGGGAGATTAGAGACAGGTCTGTAGTTAGCGGCACAATTTTGGTCCAGGGATGTTTTCTTAAGTAATGGGTGTATGCTGGCATGTTTGAAGGAGGAAGGAAAGACACCAGAGGAGAGAGAGAGATTGAATATTTTAGTTAGGTGAGTGGGGACAGCTGGGGTGACAGATTTAAGGAGATGTGAGGGAATAGGGTCACTGGTGCAGGTAGTAGGGTGAGAAGATGAGAGGAGCCTGGTGACTTCTTCTTCTAATCATACTCAGAGAAGGCTTCCCGTGCTTCCAGAGTCCTATTTCCTATTAATCAGTAATTT
This sequence comes from Anomaloglossus baeobatrachus, assembly GCF_048569485.1. Taxonomy (NCBI): domain Eukaryota; kingdom Metazoa; phylum Chordata; class Amphibia; order Anura; family Aromobatidae; genus Anomaloglossus; species Anomaloglossus baeobatrachus. Next base: position 717,402,952 of record NC_134353.1, on the reverse strand, counting down.
TCTATTGCATTCATTAACATGTTAGCATGCCCACAGGGTCATACTAACATGCCAGGGGTGCCGACTAGCTACGGGAAGTAACGCCCTCGCGACTAGTCCTTGGCCCCATTAGCATATCATATGGGATCTTTAGAAATTCTTTTTTTTAAAGATCCCTTTATGTATGCCACTATAAACTGGGACTGCTAGGCAGGGATTAGTAATATGCACCAAGAACTGCTTGTGGTTCTGGCTGCATATTTCATTTTAATTCACCCTTTTCAGTATTATGGAATGTGTTAATGTTTAATAAATGTTAAAGATGTCTAAACTAGTGACTGCATTGCATTTTTTGCCGAATTTGGGGTGGAACTCCTTGTTCAGTGGAGTTATGAACAAAACAATGTAATCCAGCAAACAACAGCAAAGCAAGGTTAGTAAACTAGGGGTTTTGTATATAGACCTCTACTGGTGCAATGATTTTTATGACTTTTTATTTTAATATCAGAATGATATGATATATAGCACAATGGGGATTAATTTATAGTTCTTATCTGCATATACTGACTCAAGCACAATGTTAAATCCCTTGATGACCAGACCATTTTTCATTTTTGTGCTTATTTTTTTCCAAAGATATAATTCCATGTGTGGACTAGGCTCATCTCCTGAGTTTGATCCATAGACCTGCACCTGGCTTGTAAACCAGATATTAGTAATACTTTGAGACGGGGTTAAAATTGTTACTATATGACTAATTTTAAAGGGGTTAAATACTGATAAAAGCAAAACTTCAGAAAAGCACTAACCCAACTCAGAATTTGTTTGAAAATACTTAGAATGGACAGACTTTGCAGTTGTTTTCATACAACTTAAAGAGTACCAATCACCAAAATTTTCCTATATAACCTAAAGCCAGTGCTATACTGGTGCTATCATGCTGATTCTATACATACCCTTAGTGGTCAGCTCGGATGTATAGTTTTGAAAACGCAAGCAAGTTAAGCTTGTAAAATTAACAGGTTTTTGATTGGCAGCAGCTAATAGCCGGGGAAGGTATTCATAGTGAAACCTGCCCTACTTCCTATCCATCCTCCCAGTATCAATTATTTATGCTAATTCCATTATTGAAGGTTGTGGCTATTAATCATGGTGGCTAAAAGGACCTGTGCTGATGTCATCCCCATGACCAGAAGGGGTGGTGTTACGGGGGGCTGTCTGATAATAAAACCTAAAGGAGTAACAGACAGTCAGGGTCCACCGTGCAAAGACTCTGCTGCAGACTATGGCAGAGTGTAGTACCTCTGTTAAACTCACAGAGGAATATAATTAGTAAATAAGGCAATTCCTCCCTTACTTGGAGGGTGTGTGGAATGGTCTCTGTTAATAATCACAGAGACAAAGGCAGTGAGTGTGAAATGGCACCTACCTAGGTCCATTCCTCTAGTGGTGCCAGGAGACTGACAGCAGCGTAAGCCGCACAAAGCTCCTACCTGCGTTCGCTCCACTAGTGTGCAAGGACACGAACCACTAGATATGGCACCTGCCTAGGTCCGCTCTTCTAGTGGTGCAAAAGAGACGAACAGCAGCGTAAGCCGCACAAAGCTCCTACCTGCGTTCGCTCCACTAGTGTGCGAGGACACGAACCACTAGATATGGCACCTGCCTAGGTCCGCTCTTCTAGTGGTGCAAAAGAGACGGACAGCAGCATAAGCCGCACAAAGCTCCTACCTCTGTTCGCTCCCCTAGTGTGCGAGGATACGAACAACTGCCAGACGCAGAATAAGGAACGTTACCCTAGCAGCAACGTCCACCTACGAGTAGAATCACAAGGCCCAGCCAGACCATGTGCCTCAGGCACCTGCCTATGTCCGCTCCCCTAAGAGGTAAGGATACGGACTGCAGCCGAAGCTGTAAGGTATAAGAACGCTACCCTGCCGGTAGCGCTCACCTAACATAGACAGAGAGATGCCTAGAGGAACGTGCACAGAGCGTCTACTCTCATGCATGAACCAATAGGACTGAGCGCCGTGCAGCGTGCGTCAGGGTCTTATATAGACTCTGTGCCTCATCCAAGATGGAGGACACCAGAGCCAATCCGCTGCCAGAACGACAGGAATGACGTCACGCTGGCCTATCACCGAGCAAAGCGTCACAAGCACATGACCAGCGACCAATCGGCATAGAAGGTGTCAGAGACATGTGACCACGTGTCACAAGCACATGACCAGCAGCCAATCAGCATAGAAGGTGTCAGAGACATGTGACCTCGTGTCAGCGATGATGTCACCCGCACATGTGCAATGGCTCCAAGATAGGACTTAGTCTCCAGCACTTGCACATGTGCAGTAGCAAGAAATCTGAACATAGTCTCCAGTGCTCGCACATGTGCAGTAGCAAGAAATCTTGACATAGACTCCAGTGCCACAGCAGCCGTAACAGGTGGGGCCTCCACCAGCAGAAAAATGATGTTTCTTCCTGGTATCAGCTAGGATGGCCGAGGCACTGCCCCTTCTGGTCACATGGGTATGACATCAGCACAGGTCCTTTTAGCCATCATGATTTAGCCCCAACCATTAGTAAAACACTTCTATAATGGAATTAGCATAAATAATAGTGGGAGGAACAACAGGCAGGGGGGCGAGAATCACTACCAAATCCCACCCCAGCTACTAGCAGCTGCAGCTGTTCATTTTACAAACTTTACTTGCCTGTATTTTAAAACCTATACACCCTAGCTGACAACTAAAGGTATGCATAGAATCAGCCTGATAATGCCAGTATAGGACTGGCTTTAGCATACCTCCCAACTTTTAAAGAAGGAAAAGAGGGACAAAGTTTGCGGCGCGCGTAGCGCGCCGCGGCAAATTTTTAGGCCACGCCCCCTAACCACACCCATTTCACAGTCACGCCCATATCCACTCCCCATCCACACCCATTCAGCACAAACACGCAGGCAGCCGGCGGGCCTCCAGCACGGACACGCAGGCAGCCGGCGGGCCTCCAGCACGGACACGCAGGCAGCCGGCGGGCCTCCAGCACGGACACGCAGGCAGCCGGCGGGCCTCCAGCACGGACACGCAGGCAGCCGGCGGGCCTCCAGCACGGACACGCAGGCAGCCACAGTGAGGCGGCCGGTCGCCCGCACAGTGAGGCGGCCGGTCGCCTTCACAGACAGGCGGCCGGCCGCCTTCACAGACAGGCGGCGGGCCGCCCGCACAGAGAGGCGGCCAGCCGCCCGCACAGAGAGGCGGCCGGCTGCCCGCACAATGAGGCGGCGGGCCGCCCGCACAGACAGGCGGCGGGGGGCGCCCGCACAGACAGGCGGCAGGGGGGCGCCCGCACAGACAGGCGGCAGGGGGGCGCCCGCACAGACAGGCGGCAGGGGGGCGCCCGCACAGACAGGCGGCAGGGGGGCGCCCGCAGAGACAGGCGGCGGGGGGCGCCCGCACAGACAGGCGGCGGGTGGCGCCCGCACAGACAGGCGGCAGGGGGGCGCCCGCACAGACAGGTGGCGGGCCGACCGCACAGACAGGTGGCGGGCCGACCGCACAGACAGGCGGCCGGCCGACCGCACAGACAGGCGGCCGGCCGACCGCACAGACAGGCTCCGGCCGGGGGTGAGGGGGGAGGGAGGGAAATCAGCGCTGGGGAGATTAGTTTACTGTACCAGCAGCAGCACAGGCAGCGCTCCTCTCTATGCCACGTCTACTAGGATGGTAGGAGGGAAAAGCAGGGAGGCGGAGAGAGAGTGGGTGGGCGGAGCCCGGGAGCCGGCCGTCCCGCCCGTGGCAACGGGACAAACAACGTAAAGCGTGAAAGTCCCGCTGTATCCGGGACGGTTGGGAGGTATGCAGCATGTTAGAATGTGTACATAAGATCCCGCTGGTGGTGGCCGCAGCTTATAGGCCCCAAATCTGGTGACAGGTTCCCTTTAAAGTGAACCTGTCAGGTGCAATATGCACTCAGAGCCAGGAGCAGTTCTGGGTGTATATTGCTAATCCCTGCCTAACCGTCCCTGTATACACTAGCATAGATAAAGAGATCAAGAACAAATATTTTTAAAGATCTTATATCTTATGCTAATGAGCGCGGGGACTAGTCCGAAGGGCGTTACTTCACTTGGCTAGTCGGCTCGCATAGCATGTTAGCATGTTATTACGCCCCTGTGTGAGTACTAATACGCTATGTGAGCCGACTAGCCAAGTGAAGTAACGCCCTTGGGACTAGTCCCCGCGCTAATTAGCATAAGATATAAGCTCTTTAAAAATACTTTTTCTATAGATGCCTTTATCTATGCTAGTGTATACAGGGACGGTTAGGCAGGGATTAGCAATATACACCCAGAACTGCTCCTGGCTCTGAGTGCAGATTGCACCTGATAGGTTCCCTTTAAAGGGAAACTGTCACCAGAAATTTAGCAAAAAAATAAAAGATTCCCCTCTGCAGCTCCTGGGCTGCATTCTGGAAAGGTTCCTGTTGTTATTGTGCCCACTTTGAGACCTAAAAAAATACTTTATGAAGTCTTACCTTTTTGTATGCAAATCTGTTTTTATGGTCACGGGGGCGGGCTGCCTGGCGTCCGTTATTCCCCCTCCTGCCGCTGTACGCCGTCCCCCATTGCTCATTTCCATACATGAGGACGCCTTCCTCATGTAACTGTCCTCCTGAAGTTTTGTGCATGCCCAGTGCCACTCTCGCGGGACTGAGCACTGTGCAAAGTGTGAACGCTTTTGAGGTGATTGCGCAGGCGCGAGATTATGGGCGGCGCTGTGATTGTCATCAGCAGCGTCATCCAAGTACCTGCCCATAATCTTGTGCCCGCGCTTCTCACTCTGCCTCCACCGTTATGCGCAAGCACTGGCCATATGAACCACGTTACCTATTACCATGGGCGCGAGATTATGGGCGGCGCTGTGATTGTCATCAGCAGCGTCATCCAAGTACCTGCCCATAATCTCGTGCCCGCGCTTCTCACTCTGCCTCCACCGTTATGCGCAAGCACTGTCCATATGAACCATGTTACCTATTACCGTGGGCGCGAGATTATGGGCGGCGCTGTGATTGTCATCAGCAAAGTCATCCAAGTACCCGCCCATAATCTCGTGCCCACGCTTCTCACTCTGCCTCCACCGTTATGCGCAAGCACTGTCCATATGAACCATGTTACCTATTACCGTGGGCGCGAGATTATGGGCGGCGCTGTGATTGTCATCAGCAAAGTCATCCAAGTACCCGCCCATAATCTCGTGCCCGCGCTTCTCACTCTGCCTCCACCGTTATGCGCAAGCACTGTCCATATGAACCATGTTACCTATTACCGTGGGCGCGAGATTATGGGCGGCGCTGTGATTGTCATCAGCAAAGTCATCCAAGTACCCGCCCATAATCTCGTGCAAGCGGTAATAGGTAACATGGTTCATATGGCCAGCACTTGCGCATAACGGTGGAGTCAGAGGGAAAAGTGCGGGCACGAGATTATGGGCGGGTACTTGGTTAACGCTGTTGATGACAATCACAGCGCCGCCCATAATCTCGTGCCTGCGCAATCACCTGAAAAAGCGTTCACATGCGCAAATCTTCGGGAGGACAGTTACATGAGGAAGGCGTTCTTGTGTATGTAAATGAGCAATGGGGGACTGCGTAAAGCGGCAGGAGGGGGAATAACGGACGCCAGACAGCCCGCCCCCGTGACCATAAAAACACATTTGCATACAAAAAGGTAAGACTTCATAAAGTATTTTTGTAGGTCTCAAAGGGGGCACAATAACAACAGGAACCTTTCTAGAAGCAGCCCAGGAGCTGCAGAGGGGAATCTATTACTTTTATTGTGAAATTTCTGCTGACATGTTCCCTTTAACTGGTAGAGGAGCCAGGATAAAGCAGAGCTGAAGCTGTTGGGAAGCTAGGACCCAGCAGCTCTGCTCCACAGGCAGGAGACCACTGATCGGTAAGCTAATAGAAGCCTGCAGATGTCACTCTGCATAGGTTATTACTGGCCAGTGCTATCTGCAGGAGAGAGAAGTGCTGATTGCACGGTCTCCTCAGCGTCCTGACTCCCCGCGTGTCTGCAGCAGTGAGAAGCCGCACACGGGGAATCAGAGAGAACAGCTGCAGACAAACGCAGGCTCCGGGACTGGGGGGGTCGGCTCTGGGGGAGGGGGGATCGCTCTGCTGCAGGGAGGGGTCGCTCTGCTGCAGGGGGGTCGCTCTGCTGCAGGGGGTGATTCATACCTCAGCAGCAGTCACAGGAGTAGGTGCGCGGTCGGCTCTGTAATGAATAGAAGGGAGAAACAGCGAGGCGGGGCTACAGTGGGTGGGTGGAGCCCGGGATAAACAGCCTCACGGGCGGGACCCGGGATCAAAGGCTCAGAAGAGGGACTGTCCCGCTGTATCCGGGACGGTTGGGAGGTATGGCTTTAGGTTATATAGGAAAATCCTGCTGATTCGTGCGCTTTAAAGTGAAGGTGTTGCGTTTTTTATTTTTGTATTAATAATAGTGATTATTAAATCAAGTATTTTTAATACAAAAGTAAACTCACTGTTTATTTAGTTTTTATTTAATTCTAGTTTTACTGAAACACGGGGGCTGCCATCTTGGATCTGCTGTGTGTAACAACAGTTACTCACCTCTATTATGGCAGCTCTCTGTACATTTACTCTGATAGTTCTGCTGCGACCCCTAGACTTAATTCAGAAAAGCTCCCTGCTGTGACCTGGATGCGACCCTGGGCTGTCCAGATCACTGCAGAGGGAGGAGATCAGCACCATCTTTGTGCAGCTCACAGCATATGCTGTGTGCTGTACTTTCCCCCTGTCACCCATTCGGCCTGTGTGAGTACCAGCGCCCATCCCTCCACCTCCGCTGCTACCATCTCCAATGACACCCCCCGCTCTTTCTCCCTCACTGCCTACCCTCCCCCCCGCTCTCCTTGCCGCAGCCTCTGCGGGCAGGGGCATAACTACCGTGGTTGCAAAGGTCGCTATGGAGGCCTAGGGAGGCTGGCTGCATTATTATACATGGAGGCCTGGGAGAGGCTGGCTGCATTAGTATACATGGAGGCCTGAGGAGGCTGGCTGCATTATTATACATGGAGGCCTGGGAAGGCTGGCTGCATTATTATACATGGAAGTCTGGAAAGGCTGGCTGCATTATTATACATGGAGGCCTGGAGAGGCTGGCTGCATTATTATACATGGAGGCCTGGGGAGACTGGATGCATTATTATACATGGAGGCCTGGGGTGCTGCATTATACATGGAGGTCAAGTTATACATGGAGGCCTGGGGTGCTGCATTATATATGGAGGTCTATGGGGCTGCATAATAAACATGAAGGACACCTTATACATGAACTAATGGGGTTGTATTATACATGGAGGTCTAAGGGGCTGCATTATACATGGAGGTCTTTGGGGATGCATTATACAACATGAAGGAGGGACACCTTATAAATGGACTAGGGGTGCATTATACATGGAGGAGTATGCGGCTGCATAATACAAAATGAAATACACCTCATACATGGAATATAGGGATGCATTATACATGGAGGAGTATGGGGCTGCATAATACAATATGAAGTTTTATGGGGTTGCGTTAAAATACATATAGGACTATGGAGGCTACATTATAATATATGGAGGACTATGGAGCCTACCTTATACATGTACTGTGGGGATGCATTATAAAACATGGAGGACTATGTGTTGCAGTATAATATATGGAGTACTCTGGGTGAATTATAACATATGGAGAATTATGGGGTGAATTATAACATATGGAGAACTATGAGAAATTAATTATAATAATTGGTGGGCTATGAGGGCTACTTTATACATGGAGGACTATGGCGGTGCATTATAATATATGGAGGATTATGTGGTGTAGTAAAATATATGGAGGACTATGAGGTGAATTATAATACATGGAGAACTATGGGAAATGCATTATAATACATGGAGGACTATGGAGGTGCATTCTTGTTGTGAATGTTAGTTATGTTTTGGCTGCTGGGAGGCTCCCTCTGGTGGCCAGGAATGGTTTGGACTTGGACCAGGTGTGTTGTGCAGTGGGTGTTTCCTTTGCTAACTCTCTGCTTATTTAAATCCTGGTCTGATTGCAGGCTGTTGCCGGATGTCAGTTGTTCTTTGTATCTCCAGCCTGCTTCATCCTGCTCTACACCACATCTTCCCCAGATAAGTGCTTGCTCTTTATTTATTGTCTGGTTCTTTGTTTATCTGGGTTTGTCATTTGCTGTGGTTGGTTTCAGTTTATTTGCTTGCAGGGATTTTCCCCCTCAGTGGATTGTTGGGGAACTCCCTGCAGTTATGTTTGGAGTATAGCTCCTTTGGGTCCATGTGTTTGTGGCTTGTTGACTTTGTTATGATTCTTGTTTTCTGTTCATTGGTATGACAAGGGCACCTGGTATAGGACGGAGTTCAGATCGTACGATCTGAGGGCCTTTTTGTACTATCAGGAAGTTGGTATTTTGCAGGGTTTTTCTCTGGCCACCATCAGTCCCTTTCCTGTCCTTTCCTATTTTAGTCAGCGGGGGACTCACCTTTTGCTAATCCTGTCATCTACCTGTGTATTGTGTTTTTCCTATATCACCGCAGTCTTTGAATGTGGGGGGCTAGCTATTCTTGTCTATTTTCTGAGGCAGAGAGTTATTCATCTTTCCTACCTTTAGGATAGTTAGTTCTCCAGCTGGGTTCGCGGTGCACAGGATGTTAGTTCACCCCTCGGCTACTTCTAGTTGTGATAGTAAGGGGATGGCGGCCAGATTAGTTGCCAATGCTCTTGTCACCTTTTGCCAATGATTTGTGGTGGTCTTCCATGGTTCCGGATCATAACACATTCTAATATATGAAGGGTTATGTGGGACCCTTTATACTATATGGAGGGCTATGTGGGGGCCATTACAGTATTTGGAGAACGATATACAAGGGGGGACAAAGATACAAGCAGGGGATGGGAAAGTTTTGTTCTGGGACGAAAAAGGCTCTTTCCCTCAGCACCCAGCTTTCCCATGCTCTGCTATACATCTCTCAGCACCCAGCTTTCCCATGCTCTGATATGGGAAAGCTGGGTGCTGAGCGAAAGATGTATAGCAGATCATGGGGAAGCTGGGTGCCGAGGACAAGATAGATATCAGAACATAGGAACGCTGGGTGCTGATAGAGGGATTTCAGATCATTGGAAATCTCAGTGCTGAGGGTAAGAGCCAAGTGTCAGTGTCATTATCCCGTAGCCCGAGTGTCAGTGTCATTATTCCGTACCCCAAGTGTTGGTGTACGTGGAGAGGGGGGGACCCAGGTTTGAACTTTGCACCGGGGCCCATCAAAGTATAGTTACGCCACTTTTTTGTCTTCAAGGACAATTTCATGCCATGGGCGTGGCTTGTGCGCCCTCGTATGCCGGCCTCTTTCTGGGCTACTGGGAGAGGCTGGTATTTGGTGACGGGGGCTCTGAGCTTTGCGCCCATGTCCAGTACTGTCTGCGATGCATAGATGACATTTTCTTTGTGCGGCAGGGCTCTGTTGAGCGGCTTGATCAGTTTATGGAGTATTTGAATACTAACAACTAGAGATGAGCGAACCGGTCCCGGTTCGGCTCGAGGCCGGTTCGCTGAACGGGGGTCCCGTTCGAGTTCGGTTCGTCGAACGTTCGACGAACCGAACTCGAACCTATAGGCTATAATGGGAGGCAATCACAAACACATAAAAATGCATTATAAATGTACACAAACAGTTAATAAACATTGCCATAACACTTACCGGTCCTCGCGATCCCTTCTGCACTCTGTCTCCTGCCGCTATTCCATCCGATGATCGCTGAATCCTCCCGGTGACCTGCACTGCCAGCAGAGAAGCAGGACCTATCGTGACGTCAAAATAGCCATGTGACCAGTCACGTGGCTATTATCTCATTGGCTACAGACTGGTCACATGACTATGACACGTCATGTAGGACCTGCGAGTGCATCTCTCCGGTACACGGTGCACATATGTGTATCGCCGTGTACCGGCGACATGCTCTAGCACACGGTCGACTCCCCGTTCCGTTAGGGACCGGCTGACACAGCCGGTCATTAACGGAGATCACCGTTGCCATAGCAACGCAGTTAGCGGTGACGTCACCGCTAACCGCGGCTCCGGGAGCACCGTTGCTATGGTAACGCGTCTGTCAGCGTTACCGCTAGCAGCCAGCAGTGATCACTCACGGAGTGAAGGCTGCACGCTGCTTCCCGATTGTAGTGAGCATTGTAGTTAGGATGGAGGTTCCCCAGCCCCAAGTGATGCCCCTCACTACAATCGTCACTACTACTACACTAGAAAGAAAGAAGACAGAAGAGCAGGATCGTGGAGGGCTGACAGGGGTAATAAAGATGGAGTCTCTAATGTGTCTGTGTATTTATTTCTATTAAAGTATTTTTTCTCTGTGTGGTGTCTTTTTTTAACCCTTTATTGGAGATTCTTAATGGCCGGGTCAAACGTGCCTGACATTAAGAATCTCTGGCTTAATACTGGCTGGTAAAACAAAGCCAGTATTAACTCATGATTACCCAACAAGCCACCCGGCTCCAGGGCTGTTGGAAGAGTTGGATACAGCGCCAGATGATGGCGCTTCTATGAGAGCGCCATTTTCTGGGACGGCTGCGGACTGAAATCCGCAGCAGAGGCGCCCACAAACCTCGGGCTAACCTGTGCTGCGGATTCCAATCCCCAGCTGCCTAGTTGTACCCGGCTGGACACAAAAATAGGGCGAAGCCCACGTCATTTGTTTTTTAATTATTTCATGAAATAAGTGAAATAATTAAAAAAAACGGGCTTCCCTATATTTTTGGTTCCCAGCCGGGTACAAATAGGCAACTGGGGGTTGGAGGCAGCCCGTGGCTGCCAGCTGTACCTGGCTAGCATACAAAAATATGGCGAAGCCCACGTCATTTTTTTGGTGGGCAAAAAACTTCTGCATACAGTCCTGGATGGAGTATGCTGAGCCTTGTAGTTCTGCAGCTGCTGTCTGCTCTTCTCCATACAGACAGACAGCAGCTGCAGAACTACAAGGCTCAGCATACTCCATCCAGGACTGTATGCAGAAGTTTTTTGCCCCCTGAAAAAATTATGTGGCTTCGCCATATTTTTGTATGCTAGCCAGGTACAGCAGGCAGGTACGGCTGCCCCCAACCCCCAGTTGCCTATTTGTACCCGGCTGGGAACCAAAAATAAAGGGAAGCCCTTTTTTTATTATTTCATGAATTTCATGAAATAATTAGAAAATAAATGACGTAGGCTTTGCCCCATTTTTGTGTCCAGCCAGGTACAACTAGGCAGCTGGGATTGGAATCCGCACCACCGGTTGGCCTGAGCTTTCTGGGCCCCACTGCTGCGAATTGCAGTCTGCAGCCACCTCAGAAAATGGCATTTTCATAGAAGCGCCATCTTCTGGCGCTGTATCCAACTCTTCCAGCACCTGCCTGCTATACCTGGCTAGCATACAAAAATATGGCGAAGCTCACGTCCTTTTTTTGTAGCTTTTTGGCAAAAAAAAAAAAAAATGCTTCCCTGGATTTTCCATTGCCAGTGAAGGTAACACCAAGCAGTGGGGGTTAGCAGCCAGTAGCTGCTTGGATTACCCTTAGCTAGCAATACAAAAAATGCAGTGGGAGCTAACATATATTTTTTTTTAATTATTTATTTAAATAACTAAAAATAAAATGGGCTTCCCTGTATTTTGATTGCTGGACATCACAGTGCTGTAAAAATAAATCTTTAAAAAAATGACGTAGCGCTCCGCGGTATTTTTGATTCTCAGCGCAGATAAAGCAGACAGCTATGGGTTGCCACCCCCATCTGCCTGCCGTTACCTTGGTTGGCAATCAAAATACAGGGAAGCCCATTAATTTTTTCTATTTAAAAAATAGTTAAAAAAAAAAAATTACGTTGGGTCCCCCCATTTTTGATAGCCAGCTAGGGTAAAGCAGACGGCTGTAGCCTGAAAACCACAGCTGGCAGCTTTACCGTGGTTGGGGATCCAATGTGGAGGTCCCCTCAGGCTCTTTTTTATAATTATTTTATAAATATTAATAATTACACAATAAAAGTAGGGGACCCCCCAAATTGGATCACCAGCCAAGGTAAAGCGGACAGCTGTGGTCTGGTATTCTCAGGGTGGGAAGGTCCATAGTTATTGGGCCTTCACAGCCTAAAAATAGCAGGCCGCAGGCACCCCAGACGTGGCGCATCCACTAGATGCGCCAATCCTGGCGCTTCACCCCAGCTCATCCCGTGCCCTGGTGCAGTGGCAAACGGGGTAATAAATCGGGTTGATACTAGCTGTAAAGTCACCTGAGATCAAGCCCAGCAGTTTGTGATGTCATGGCGTCTATTAGATACCCAACATCATAAACTGTCAGTACTAACAAAAACAAAAAATCAACAAAAGAAATTTATTTGAAAAAACAGTCCCCAAAACATTTCCTCTTTCACCAATTTATTGTAAGAAAAAAAATAAAGGGGTCCCACGACGACTCTGGACCGTCTAGAATATGGGGGGGAGACACTCAGGGAACGTATCCCCCATTTTCTAGGAGTGCGGACCCTTCATGTGAGGAGTGTGGGTGCAATGAATCTGCACTCACTCTCCCCGGGTCCACAGCAGCAGAGTCCATGTCGTAATGGTTGCTACCAAAGCTGCAATGCCCTGCTCATGAGGTAAGGGCATGCCTAATCAGGAGAACTACTGTAGAGGAAGCTCTGCTCACTGGTATATAGGTGCTCAGAGGTAATAATAGATAAAATTAGTGAGTAACCTCGGCACTCTATATCTCCCAGACTAAGTCAGTAAGTCACAACGGATAGTAATGCAAAATCACTCTTTATTGGTCCGTATTAAGAACATTTTTTTTTCATAAGCATATATGTTTTTGTCCAAAACAAGTTACAAATGACGTTTCGGCCTGAGCCTTCGTCAGATTGGACTTATCTGCATGTAATCATGAAAAATGACAATAATCAGTATCACATAAGAGTGAGAGAACAATAACATAAACTCGAACAATGTAGAGGTACAATTGGGATGCAGCAAAAAAATTGCAACACAGCAAGAAATGAAACACATGATACAAATGTCATAATACAGTACAAGGACAATATAGTAATGACAAATATGGGGTCAGAGTAGGCTTAGACAGCTCTGGTACGAAAAAGATGTCAATCATGAAGTAACATGTGCAGTAGGTGTAGAGCTACACTATGCATGGCAGAGCTAATGGGTAGACCGACCATAGAAAAAGTAGAGAAAAAGTGGAGAAAAAGTGGAGAATAAGTGGAACATAAGAGGAGAAAAAGTGGAGAAAAAGTGGAGAAAAAAGTGGAGAAAAAGTGGAGAAAAAGTGGAGAAAAAGTGGAGAAAAAGTGGAGAAAAAGTGGAGATTAAGAGGAGAAAAAGTGGAGAAAAAAGTGGAGAAAAAGTGGAGAAAAAGTGGAGCATAAGTGGAGAAAAAGTGGAGAAAAAGTGGAGAAAAAGTGGAGCATAAGAGGAGAAAAAGTGGAGAAAAAAGTGGAGAAAAAGTGGAGAAAAAGTGGAGCATAAGAGGAGAAAAAGTGGAGAAAAAGTGGAGAAAAAGTGGAGCATAAGAGGAGAAAAAGTGGAGAAAAAGTGGAGAAAAAGTGGAGCATAAGAGGAGAAAAAGTGGAGATTAAGAGGAGAAAAAGTGGAGAAAAAGTGGAGTATAAGAGGAGAAAAAGTGGAGAAAAAGTGGAGAAAAAGTGGAGAAAAAGTGGAGAAAAAGTGGAGCATAAGAGGAGAAAAAGTGGAGATTAAGAGGAGAAAAAGTGGAGAAAAAGTGGAGAAAAAGTGGAGAAAAAGTGGAGAAAAAGTGGAGCATAAGAGGAGAAAAAGTGGAGAAAAAAGTGGAGAAAAAGTGGAGAAAAAGTGGAGAAAAAGTGGAGATTAAGAGGAGAAAAAGTGGAGCATAAGAGGAGAAAAAGTGGAGAAAAAAGTGGAGAAAAAGTGGAGAAAAAGTGGAGAAAAAGTGGAGATTAAGAGGAGAAAAAGTGGAGCATAAGAGGAGAAAAAGTGGAGAAAAAAGTGGAGAAAAAGTGGAGAAAGTGGAGAAAAAAATGGAGAAAAAGTGGAGAAAAAGTGGAGAAAAAGTGGAGAATAAGAGGAGAAAAAGTGGAGAAAAAGTGGAGAAAAAGTGGAGAATAAGAGGAGAAAAAGTGGAGAATAAGTGGAGAAAAAAATGGAGAAAAAGTGGAGAAAAAGTGGAGAAAAAGTGGAGCATAAGAGGAGAAAAAGTGGAGAAAAAGTGGAGAAAAAGTGGAGAAAAAGTGGAGCATAAGAGGAGAAAAAGTGGAGATAAAAGTGGAGAAAAAGTGGAGAAAAAGTGGAGCATAAGAGGAGAAAAAGTGGAGAAAAAGTGGAGAAAAAGTGGAGCATAAGAGGAGAAAAAGTGGAGAAAAAGTGGAGAAAAAGTGGAGCATAAGAGGAGAAAAAGTGGAGAAAAAGTGGAGAAAAAAGTGGAGAAAAAGTGGAGAAAAAGTGGAGAAAAAGTGGAGAAAAAGTGGAGAAAAAGTGGAGATTAAGAGGAGAAAAAGTGGAGAAAAAGTGGAGAAAAAGTGGAGCATAAGAGGAGAAAAAGTGGAGAAAAAAGTGGAGAAAACGTGGAGAAAACGTGGAGAAAAAGTGGAGAAAAAGTGGAGAAAAAGTGGAGCATAAGAGGAGAAAAAGTGGAGAAAAAGTGGAGAAAAAAGTGGAGAAAAAGTGGAGAAAAAGTGGAGAAAAAGTGGAGAAAAAGTGGAGAAAAAGTGGAGCATAAGAGGAGAAAAAGTGGAGAAAAAGTGGAGAAAAAGTGGAGCATAAGAGGAGAAAAAGTGGAGAAAAAGTGGAGAAAAAAGTGGAGAAAAAGTGGAGAAAAAGTGGAGAAAAAGTGGAGAAAAAGTGGAGAAAAAGTGGAGATTAAGAGGAGAAAAAGTGGAGAAAAAGTGGAGAAAAAGTGGAGCATAAGAGGAGAAAAAGTGGAGAAAAAAGTGGAGAAAACGTGGAGAAAACGTGGAGAAAAAGTGGAGAAAAAGTGGAGAAAAAGTGGAGCATAGGAGGAGAAAAAGTGGAGAAAAAAGTGGAGAAAACGTGGAGAAAAAGTGGAGAAAAAGTGGAGCATAAGAGGAGAAAAAGTGGAGATTAAGAGGAGAAAAAGTGGAGAAAAAGTGGAGCATAAGAGGAGAAAAAGTGGAGAAAAAAGTGGAGAAAAAGTGGAGAAAAAGTGGAGAAAAAGTGGAGATTAAGAGGAGAAAAAGTGGAGCATAAGAGGAGAAAAAGTGGAGAAAAAAGTGGAGAAAAAGTGGAGAAAGTGGAGAAAAAAATGGAGAAAAAGTGGAGAAAAAGTGGAGAAAAAGTGGAGAATAAGAGGAGAAAAAGTGGAGAAAAAGTGGAGAAAAAGTGGAGAATAAGAGGAGAAAAAGTGGAGAATAAGTGGAGAAAAAAATGGAGAAAAAGTGGAGAAAAAGTGGAGAGAAAGTGGAGAAAAAAATGGAGAAAAAGTGGAACACCCTTTGGTACCTTTCATGTGGCACTAAGGGGTGCTTAGCTTTGTATTTAGCCAAAAAAATGAAAAAAAAATGACATAGGGTTCCCCCTAGTTTTGTAGCCAGCTAGGGTAAAGCAGACGGCTGCAGCCTGCAGACCACAGCTGGCAACCTCACCTTGGCTGGTAATCCAAAACTGAGGGCACCCCACGCTGTTATTTTAAATTAAATAAATAATTGAAAAAAAAAACACGTAGGGGTCCCCCAAAATTGGATCACCAGCCAAGGTAAAGCAGACAGCTGGGGCCTGATATTCTCAGACTAGGGAGGTCCATGGTTATTGGAATCTCCCCAGCCTAAAAATAGCAGGCCGCAGCCGCCCCAGAAGTGGCGCATCCATTAGATGCGCCAATCCTGGTGCTTCGCCCCAGCTCATCCCGCGCCCTGGTGCGGTGGCAAACGGGGTAATATTTGGGGTTAATACCAGATGTGTAATGTCACCTGGCATCAAGCCCTGGGGTTGGTGAGGTCAGGCGTCTATCAGATACCCGACATCACCAACCCAGTCAGTAATAAAAAAAAAATACACGACAAACACATTTTTATTTGAAAAAACACTCCCCAAAACATTCCCTCTTTAACCAATTTATTAGATTGAAAAACAAATCCAGGTCTGGTGTAATCCAAGGGGTTGCCATGACGATGCACACTGTCCCAGTCAATGAAGAGCAGGATGTTCCCCATTGGCTGGGAGAGCAGTGCAGTGACCTGAGCTAACATCAATGGGTCAGCCCAGGTCACTGCAGGGGGGTGACAAGTGCTGCTGTCAGTGAGGTACATTACCTGCGCTGATCTCCAGCACACTGACAGCCCCTGTCACTGAGCTCAATGACCGCCCGGCGCCTTCACACCAAGTATCGCGAGAGGTCCGTGACGTCACCGCTAGTCAGTCTCGGGTCGGAAGCGATAGGTGATGTGACAAGCGGCGGCCATGGAGGACAGTGACAGCGCTGAGGTCGGGATGGCGGGACTTCATCACCGCAGGTAAGCCAAGCGAGCGAGCGAGCGGGCGGGGCGGGCGGGCGGGCGGGGGGGGGGGGGGGGGATGTGGATGTGTGTGTGTGTGTTTGTGTATGTGTATGTATGTGTACATGCCGCGGGCAGGAGGGGGTGGAGCGAGCTGAGCGGGAAAGTGTGGGCTTCCTGCACGTAACTAAGATAAACATCGGGTTACTAACCAAAGCGCTTTGCTTGGATACCCGATGTTTATCTTGGTTACCAGCTTGTGGCAGGCTGCCAGCGATGGCTCCTGCTCACTGTAGCTGTAAAAAGCCCTGCTTTTTGCTGCTAGAATCGTTCTCGAACGTATCTAGAACTATCGAGCTTTTAGCAAAAAGCTTGAGTTCTAGTTCGATCTCGAACAGCCCAAAAATCACTCGAACCTAGAACTGGAGAACCACGAACCACGAACCGCGCTCAACTCTACTAACAACTTTAATATGAAATTGACCTGTAAGAGCAGCAGATGCAGGATTGACTTCCTGGACATATTGATCACTGTGGACAACAGGGGGTTGATCCAAACTGCTGCAAGCCTTATCCGCCCATAACCCTTCTACGATTTGCGCCATCCTGACCAGGCAGTATTTGAGGATGAGACGAATTTGCTCGTCTGACACAACCTTTGAGACACAGTCAGCGGACCTTAGGGACCACTTCCGTGATAGGGGTTATAGTGGTAGGAGCATCAGGTCGGGCTATAATCGTGCCAAAAGGACCCCAAGGGTGCAACTACTAACGGGTACCCCTAAAAACGGGAACAACAAGACAGTGCAGTGAGGTTTATCGGAACATACAACCAGGAGTGGGAGACAATGCGGTACATCATGAAAAAGCATTGACCGGTTTTACTAACAGACTAAATAACGTATGTCTTGAACACCAATGATGTGAACATGGTGCAAGACTCAAAAAACATAACTATACAATAGGATAAAGAGTTGCACACAAGTCACAATGTATATGGGAATGATGAAAAGCAAAACTGCTATGGGAATACTAGACTTAAAAATACAATGAACTATCTGAAAAAGTGAAAAAACCTGAAAAATGAGATATGCATAACTGCTATGAATAATAGGGTTATAAGAGATGTTGTTTAGCCATTGTATTGATCAATGCAAAAGAGCCCCAAACCAACGCCAAGGTAATCTCTATTTTTGGGGCCACAGCCATTTGTTTTACTTCACATATATAGCTTGGTCCTTTGCTTCCCATACAGAGCAAGTTTTTCAACTGCAGGTGAGATTACATATAGGCTAGGGA
This sequence comes from Anomaloglossus baeobatrachus, assembly GCF_048569485.1. Taxonomy (NCBI): domain Eukaryota; kingdom Metazoa; phylum Chordata; class Amphibia; order Anura; family Aromobatidae; genus Anomaloglossus; species Anomaloglossus baeobatrachus. The sequence continues at coordinate 717,385,118 of NC_134353.1, read as the reverse complement.
CCCCAAAAATAAAGATTACCTTGGCGTTGGTTTTGGGGCTCTTTTGCATTGATCAATACAATGGCTAAACATCTCTTATATTCCTATTATTCATAGCAGTTATGCATATTTCATTTTTCATGTTTTTTCACTTTTTCAGATAGTTCATTGTATTTTTCAGTCTAGTATTCCCATAGCAGTTTTGCTTTTCATCATTCCCATTTACATTGTGACTGGTGTGCAACTCTTTATCCTATTGTATGGTTTTACTAACAGATCCGGTACTAGTGTGAAGGTTGGAAATTTAGGGGAGACCACAAATGGGGGTCCCTCGTCTGGGTCACAGAGGTCGTATTTCAAATCAAATCTGCGCAGATGTATGTATGAGAAGCAATAACCACACAGAGAAGTGTCTCTATTCGGGAGAAGCTCAATGGTCTTCTAATTCGTATATTGTAAAACATTCACAGTTAAACAATTCAACATTTTACCTTGTGATGGGAACAAGGAGTAAAGATAAAGCCCCAGCTTCACATCCCAGCTGGTGAGAACTAGTGTGCTATGAATATCGCTTTGTCCATTGTTCATTCTGGCTTTGTTTTCTCCATTAACACCTAAAGGCCCAGTCACACTAAACAACTTACCAGCGATCCCAACAACGATACAACCTGATAGGGATCACTGGTAAGTTGCTAGGAGGTCGCTGGTGAGATGTCTCACTAAGCGACGCTCCAGCGATCCCACCAGCAACCTGACCTGGCAGGGATCGCTGGAGCGTCGCTACACGGGTTGCTGGTGATCTGTCAAACAGGCAGATCTCATTAGCAACCAGTGACCAGCCCCCAGCGCCGCGTGGAAGCGATGCTGCGCTTGGTAACTAAGGTAAATATCGGGTAACCAACCCGATATTTACCTTGGTTACCAGCGCACACCGCTTAGCGCTGGCTCTCTGCACACCTAGCCACAATACACATTGGGTTAATTACCCGATGTGTACTCTGCTACGTGTGCAGGCAGCAGGAGCCGGCTTCTACGGACGCTGGTAACCACGGTAAACATCGGGTAACCAAGAAGCCCTTACCTTAGTTACCCGATATTTACCTTCGTTACCAGCGTCCGCCGCTTTCACACTGCCAGTGCCGCCTCCCTGCTGCCTGCACACATAGCCACAGTACACATCGGGTTAATTACCCGATGTGTACTGTGGCTACGTGTGCAGAGAGCAGGGAGCTGGCACTGACAGCTGAGAGCGGCGGACGCTGGTAACGAAGGTAAATATCGGGTAACCAAGGTAAGGGCTTCTTGGTTACCCGATGTTTACCGTGGTTACCAGCATCCGCAGAAGCCGGCTCCTGCTGCCTGCACATTTAGTTGTTGTTCTGTCGCTGTCACACACAGCGATGTGTGCTTCACAGTGGGAGAGCAACAACTAAAAAATGGCCCAGGACATTCAGCAACAACCAACGACCTCACAGCAGGGGCCAGGTTGTTGCTGGATGTCACACACAGCAACATCGATAGCAACATCACTGCTACGTCACAAAAGTTGTTCCTTAGCAGCGATGCTGCTAGCGATGTTGCTTAGTGTGACGGGGCCTTTACTGTACACACATCTTAGAATCATACTATGGCGTCATATAGCTCATCAAGAGAATGCCAAGAGTGTGTAAAGCAGTAATCAAAGCAAAAGGTGGCTACTTTGAAAAACCTAGAATATAAGACATAGTTTCAGTTGTTTCAAACTTTTTTGTTAAGTATTTCATTCCACATGTGTTAATTCATAGTTTTGATGCCTTCAATGTGAATCTACAATTTTCACAGTAATGAAAAAAAAGAAAACTCTTTGAATGAGAAGGTGTGTCCAAACATTTGGCCTGTACTGTGTACAAAATATTCTAAACATCTCGATTTATTCAGTATCAAGTATAAGCACCACTTGCAGAAATACATGCACTTAAAAATCTCACATAGATATTAATGATATTTGTGACGCCCCTGCAGTAACCAGCTGTCACAAAATAAGGTAACAACAAGGTAACAGCTCGGGTCCTACATGACTGTGCCAGTCACTACACACACACTAGCACACCAGGACATTTATACTCGCTGTACCCGGCTGGGAGCCTCACCTAGCCAGATGACAGGGGTGGGCACTGTGAAATAACAGGCAGCCAACTGGGAGGAAGAGACCAGACCTGGTGGAGAAGATAGTGACCTTGAGAGTGTTGGTAGACAGTGGAACAGTCAGAAGAGTTTAGGAAGTGAAGGAGAGCAGAAGAGTTTACGAGGAAGAAGTAGTAGGTTGTGAAGAGAGGAGTAGTAAGAAAGGTGTCAAGACAGACCAGAGACTCTTGAGACACAGATAGAAAGTGAAAGGAACCAGAATGGAAAGTGAGGAATAAGAAAGTCGGTGGGGTGGTAGAAAAGATACTGCAAAGACCTGGAGAAAGATCAGCCACTCAGAGGAGGAAAGTAGCTGCACAGTGAGGGAGCAAGCTCCAAGGACAGAGGAATCCTGTGAGGTGGACATCCAGGGCTCACAGTACTTTGCACGCACCAGTTGCAGATTCTAGAACAGACCAGGAATTCAAGCCATCTGTTAACTCTGCCAGGCGGGTGGGTTTTCAGGACTCATCTCCCACCACTAAAGTTCGAGGCATCAGCAGCAAAGAGGGGACCGGGACATATTCCTTTAAATAGTCCAAGCTGCCTGCGGCAGGACTCAGACACCAGGAGGACCTCCAAGTGCTCCACACCAGGGGGGACCCACATACACCAGAGTGCACAGTTGGAGAGTGGCACCAGGTTGGCAGGCACAGCCATCAGGACACGGGTGCATCTGGTATCCAGTACGTCCCCAGGGCGTGAATCCAGTGAGTACAAACCATCAAACTGCCCTCTTTGTCTGGACTGCTTCATTGATGCGCGCCTCTACGTTAACCCTTCACGTACCCCTGGGGAAAAGCACTGCTCGCGGAGGGCTCCACCATCCATGCTGCCCCCATCCATCATCCCCAGTGGGAACCCGCAGCGGCGGCCCTACTATCCCTGGCCGCAAACCGCGAGTGGCGTAGTCGGACTTTTAAATGAAAAATAAAAAAAAAAATATAACTGTTCAATGGTGCCCCCGAATCCGGGATCCCTCGAGCCACGGACCGCCTGGATCTGAGCAGCTCGCCAGCCCCGGGGTGCGACAGCTTTTAAAAACTGGTGTAGTTGGCAGGATTCTGACGAGACCCGTCAAAACAGGTTACAGTGCGCCTCTTTGGACTTTACCACCCAAATTTAAACTTGCCGCCATTTTCTGAACTGTAAAACTGCTGCGCCATCAGTAAAAGGGCGCGAAATCTGAACTCCCCGCCTCTTGGGAGTGTCCAGGATGTAAGAGGATGGCCCAAGGCAGAGACTGGAACTTTGCAAAAAAGATGTTTCTGGATGCCAGAGGGAAGCATGTCTCCCCCAGGGGAGCAGGAGTCCGGCGACCTGGAGCAACGCACTGCCACCTTACTGGACTGGGAGCTAACTCAGTTCTGCGTCCGTATGCGGGTGCAGTCACTCCGGCAACTGATGGAGTGGCGTGCGGAGCTGCGGGACTTAGCTGTGGTGGTGCGGGCCCATGAAAGCCGGGCCACACAACAAGTGCGAGTCCGAGAGGTGGCCACTCAGACCCCCTTGCTGATGCCACTTGGGGTGGAGGTGGAGCAAGAGTGCCGCACCACCGGAGAGCACTGATTAGAACTGACCGCCAGATGTGACCTGATGCCTGTTTCAGCTGTGGACTAGGCTGCAACCCCAGTCCCAACGGCCAGACCAGACCAGGTCGCAATGCCTCCACAACCGGCCGAGAAGGACCAGGACGCACAGCTGTCGTCACCAGCAGAGGACGCAGTAGCGATGCCTGATTCCCTGCCTGCGATGACCCTGCCTGCCATCATGGAGGAGAAGGACATCACTGAACCTGCATTGGAGGCTTTACCAGCTGCCGTTACCAGGGCCCTGGCAGTGGAACTACCAGAGGTGAGCCAACCTGCCCTGCCATGGATCCTGACCCGTTCCTTGCCTCAGATTGTCCAGGCAGCCAGCTTGGGTGCTGCCCCATCACTGGAGGCCGAAGAGGCGTGCCAGGCCATGGCCTTAAAATTGTCACAGCAGCGGGAGTAAACGGAGACCTGGAGGGCCCAAATGGAGGCTCGTGACCTGCATGCAAAGCAAACTCTCCAGCTAGCTACTTGGGGAGCCCGTAGAGCCCGTTACCTGGGGTTAGTGGACCGGTTCCACCAAAAGAAAGGCTGGGGGTTTATCTCTGAACCGGGCCTCAGTGTGGGTGTGTTCGTGTCCTGCCAGGACGTGAGGGCCCACCTACCCAGGGGTGACCCTGGACGGGACCTGAAAGTGGGTGACGTGGTGTCCTATACCAGGCACCATGGGGAGTGGGGCTGGTACGCTCTGGATGTGGAGCCGCGACCAGATCGGATCGTTGAAGAAGAACCCAGCCCTGCACACCCTTCAGCAACCCCACAATAAGGTAACTGTGCCAAGTTACACAGAGATTGCCAACCTGTTTCAGTTTTTCAGTTACCCCAGTTTAATGAGTGAAATGTTACAGTAAAATGTTTTAATGCCTTGAATGTTTTGATAATTTTGCCAAATGCATTGAACTTTGAGATGCTTTGAAGATAAGGGAGGTATGGTCACCTCCCTGACGAAGGCTATGGCCGAAACACGTGTTGGTGTGGCTCAGCAGTGGCTAATGGCGACAGGTAATCTACCCCTATGATGGGATTTCCTTGGTATTTTTCCTTGGCTTTTCCTGCCTGTGTTTATGCCTTTTAGTGATATGCAAACAGTTAATCATATCATATGGTTTGCTTGAAGATCACATTCATCTAAATTACTGTTATACCCATGATGGGGACAGATATTTAGAATATAACATATAACTTTATCCCTATGTAATCTATTGATTTTCTGTTTGCAAACTCATTTGCTGAGTCTTGTGGTGCCTCGGCACTTTGTTCATTACTCGCCCTTGCATGTACTGTTTTTACCATTATCTTTAATAAAAATTCTATATTTTATTATTGTATTGTCCTTGGCTACCTTTTTCTATTGGTTTTGTTCTGGCGTAGTAGCCTGACTCCATTTGGAGATTACTTATTTATTAATTTTTTTCGCTCATTCGTGTATATCTCCTTGTGGCGACACAATTTGGTATTCAAACTGCCCTCTTTGTCTGGACTGCTTCATTGCCACGAGCCTCAACGTTAAGCCTTCACCTACCCCTGGGGAAAAGCCCTGCTCACGGAGGGCTCCACCATCCATGCTGCCCCCATCCATCATCCCCAGTGGGAACCCGCAGCGGCGGCCCTACTATTCCTGGCTGCAAACCGCGAGTGGCGTAGCCGGACTTTATTTTTTTTATTTTTCATTTAAAACTGTTCGACAGTGCCCCCGGGTCCGGGACCCCTCGAGCCACGGACTGTCCGGATCCAAGCAGCTCGGCTGCCACGGGGCATGACATATTATTACTGTTATATATTGCAATTAGTGAGGTATGAGGAAAGTCAAGAAAGGCCAAGGGACATTAGCATCAGTAATAGGACAACATAGTCAACTATGTTGATGGCAGACAATAGGTCTAGGAGGAGGAGTAAAGAATATTGTCAGTTAGGTTTGGCTGTTAGTAAGTCATTTGTCATTTTGATTAGGGTAGTATCAGTGGAGTTGGTGACAGAATCCAGATTGTCAGTTGTTGAAGACTGTGTTGGATGACAGGTGATTTGAGGTGATAAATAGACATAGAGGTTGGATAAAGGAATAGCTTCTTTTTCTAGGCATGATGGTTGAATGTTTCAGATGATAAGTTAAAGACATGGTTAGGGCGGCGATAAGTGTGGCGCCCTGGACTAGCCAGGTCATCACAGGGACTACAACACGACACCCCCACCCCAAGATAGGCACATCAGCCACACACCAAATCCTTGTTGCCTCCTTCCAGGGGCTGATGTCCACACCAGGTGGGGTGGTGCCAGGTGGTTGGCCCCACCCACTAGAGAGTTCACAGTCCTGGAGGCGGGGAAAGGAAGAGAGCAGTTAGGGAGGTCAAAGAGTGAGGAGCAAAGTAGTAGTAGAGGAGCAAACTGACTGTGTCCGGGTACGTGGCCCGGGCACCGAGAGCAAGGTTGGCAGACGGTGGTGGCCGTCTGCAGGAGAGGCAGATCAACGCGGAACCGTAGGACCGGGGACGGGTGGTGGCCCGCCGGTACCGAACCGGGGAGCGAAGTGAAGCCAGCACAAACCGGCAGGGCCTGCGGACCCCGACCAGGCTTGGAGTTGCCGTTAAACAGGTCAAATCCATTAGGAAACCCCTGGGGTTCCGGTCACTAACAGCTAAGACCCGATTGAAGGCAACCGTTCAACCAGCAAAAGGGAAATACAGCTAACGCCACAGCTAGAGTTCCCAGGGCCAGAGCCTGCGGGCAAAAGGGCTCCTCCGGCACATATACACGCTGGGGAGCGGGTTACCGGTGGGAAGCTATCGGGACCGAACATACACAAAAGGTGTAGGGAAAGGCAGCCACCACCAACCGTCCGGGAGAAACCACAGCAGCCGGCTGCGGGACCCGTCCATCCAGCCGTTTGGTTTACCAGAAACTTTGCATCCATTTGTGGCTGAGTGAGTACTACCGTGCCATCCAGCACCACGCTGCGCAGTCCAAGCGACCCTGCACCCATCCGACCCTGCCTCCCCGTCACCTCACCGGGCCCCGGGACAACCAACCCCTACCCACGGAGGGGGAAACAACATCCCAGCTGCTCCCTGCCATCGCTCCTGGGATCCCCGTCACCAGCAGCGGTGGTGCCACAACCTCACCACAAACCGTGGGTGGCGTCACGGACCAAATCCCCAAACCAAACTACCCCCTTTCACTCACGGGCGAGGATCGCCGTTCGAGTCCCCGGATCCGGCCCACCGCTCGAGCCACCGAGCAGCAGCAGCAGCAGCGCCGGACCCAAGCGTGGTGAGCACAGCGCCCCGCCGCCCGTGACAATAAGCATTATAGTTAGGCTATTGAGGAGGTGAGATGGGATAGGATCAAATGCACAAGTGGTGATCTGTGACTTGGAGAGAAAGCTATAATTTAGTGATGATGGGAAAGAAGGTTATGTGGGAGGGGCATTTATCTCTTATGCAGAAGAGTTGTGGTTGTTGAACATTAAAACTTTTTTGATGTTGTCAATCATGTTTTTGAAATGTGAGGCAAAGTGTTCTGCTGAAATAAGGGAGGTGTGAGGTGGCAATGGTGGACGAAGGAAAGAATTGAAAGTGTTGAATAACTGTTTGGGATTATGGAATAGTGAAGATATGAGAGTTTTGCAGTAATGCTCTATAGCAGAGATGAAGGCCAACTTGAATTTGAAGGATTCGTTTTTGAATGTGATAAAGTCTTCTTGTGTATGAGTGTGTTTTCTTCCAATGCCTCTCTGCAACCCTGGATGCTTGCTACAAAGTTTTGTGTGGTTGCTGTGTCATGGTTTTCTATTGATTTGTCTCATTTTGTCATGCACAAGAGGGGCAACCGAGTAAATAGTGATGTGAGTGTGGCATTGTAGAAAACATTGGCTATGCCCGTGTTGTGGAATGAAGATATGATGGACATGAATAGCAAAGAGTCACAAAGTGTGTGAATGTCTAGACATGGTAGGTTTAGAATTGCTGGGATTTCGAAGCAGTTCAAGAGAACAAGGATGAGAGTGTAAGTAGGTGATGGTCAGAAAGGATGAAAGGTGACATGCTAAGATTTGATAGGGAACAAAGGTGGGTAAAGATGAGATCTAGAGTATGTCTATATTTATAGGTGCAAATAAGAAAGCCGCGGAGACACCATCACGTGTTTCTCAACGCTGCCAGGAAACTAGCCAGGTCTTTCACCGGGAAGGAACAACCACGGGAAGGGCAGTCTCCAGTCAAGGAGACCACCTATACCAAACATGGTATCCATCCACAGACAGCCGTTTCGGGGTATTTGCCCCTCATCAGTGTGGAGTAGGAATCTGGCTAGTGGGGGCAATGCCTAGTAAAAGACTACTTAAGCAAGCATTGTTGACCTTATATAGATCAACATATCCACTGCGGAGACACCATCACGTGTTTCTCAACGCAATGATTCTAGAGCAACGCCCCCTGGGAAGTATGCAAATAAGAAAGCCGCGGAGACACCATCACGTTTTTCTCAACGCTGCCAGGAAACTAGCCAGGTCTTTCACTGGGAAGGAACAACCACGGGACGGGCAGTCTCCAGTCAAGCAGACCACCTATACCAAACATGGTATCCATCCACAGACAGCCGTTTCGGGGTATTTGCCCCTCATCAGTGTGGAGTAGGAATCTGGCAATGATTCTAGAGCAACGCCCCCTGGGAAGTATGCAAAGTATTTGCATACTTCCCAGGGGGCATTGCTCTAGAATCATTGCGTTGAGAAACACGTGATGGTGTCTCCGCAGTGGATATGTTGATCTCCCTAAGGTCAACAATGCTTGCTTAAGTAGTCTTTTACTAGGCATTGCCCCCACTAGCCAGATTCCTACTCCACACTGATGAGGGGCAAATACCCCGAAACGGCTGTCTGTGGATGGATACCATGTTTGGTATAGGTGATCTCCTTGACTGGAGACTGCCCTTCCCGTGGTTGTTCCTTCCCGGTGAAAGACCTGGCTAGTTTCCTGGCAGCGTTGAGAAACACGTGATGGTGTCTCCGCGGCTTTCTTATTTGCATACTTCCCAGGGGGCGTTGCTCTAGAATCATTGCGTTGAGAAACACGTGATGGTGTCTCCGCAGTGGATATGTTGATCTCCCTAAGGTCAACAATGCTTGCTTAAGTAGTCTTTTACTAGGCATTGCCCCCACTAGCCATATTCCTACTCCACACTGATGAGGGGCAAATACCCCGAAACGGCTGTCTGTGGATGGATACCATGTTTGGTATAGGTGGTCTCCTTGACTGGAGACTGCCCTTCCCGTGGTTGTTCCTTCCCGGTGAAAGACCTGGCTAGTTTCCTGGCAGCGTTGAGAAACACGTGATGGTGTCTCTGCGGCTTTCTTATTTGCATACTTCCCAGGGGGCATTGCTCTAGAATCATTGCGTTGAGAAACACGTGATGGTGTCTCCGCAGTGGATATGTTGATCTCCCTAAGGTCAACAATGCTTGCTTAAGTATAGTTATAGGTGGTTATGAAGGAAAATTGTGTAAAATCAAGGAATGATGTAAGCCACAAGAGTTTGGATGCTAGTAACTGATGAATGTTGATGGGGATGTTGAAATTACCAATAATAATTGTAAGAATCACTGGTGGACATACCACCAGTGCAGCTGGTGCAGCTGCATCGGGGCCCAGAGATGAAAGTTTGCCCATGCAGAGTGGTTAATAATGAGCGCAACCTGTTGTTCAGAGCCCATGGCCAGATGGCCTTCATCACAAATGGAGAGCTGGGCAGGGAGCGATCCTGCTGATCCACTGTGTAGTGTTACCGGGGAAGCTGGAGGAATCCATAATTGGCGGCTAGAATGGAGTTGCTCATGTGAGGTAATGACGGCACCGGAAGAGATGGGGCATCCTCTTACGGTACGGAACTCATACCAGTGATCAGCATTGTGTTGTGGATGCTGGAGATGATGAAGCTGTGCAGAGATAACACTGAGAGGACTGAGGGGTGCACCATGGAGTGAGGGGCTTTATATATATAGGATTGTGAAGGTGAGTGATGTGAGGAATGTTTGGTGTTTTGGGGTCACCGTATAAGTGGATGTTCCTACATGGGGGCTGCATGTTGAAGGGTTGCACAGGGAAGAGGCTGTATATTGGGAGATTGGACAGGGAAGGGGGTGATTTTATGTACATGGTACTGGATGGGGAAAGTGGTTATCTTGTATGTGTGAGGCTGCGTAGGAAAGGGGGTAATATTACTCACTTGTGGAAGGAAGGGATAATGTTACAATGGTGGTTCTGCATGCTGGGGAGCTGCATGCTGTGGGGCTTCATGCTGAGAGGCTGTGTGGAACAGAGTTAAGGTTACTTGCATGGGGCTGCAAGATTGGAGAGTCTGCATGGGGAAGGGAGTGATGTTTCGTGTTGTGGGCTGCATAGAGAAGAAGGTTATGTTATGTGAGGAGGGGCTGTTTGTTGGGGGGGGCTGCGTGTTTTGGTGGAGTTACGTGGGGAAGCAAGTGATGCTAAATAAGGGGGGTGATGTTACATGTGGAAGGCTGCCCTGATAGTGTCCTCCTCACCTTAAAATTCGTTATATGGCTCTCATAGTATCCTCCCCACCTTACCATTCATGATATGGCCTTCATAGCATCCTGCCTACCCTGCAGCTTATTATAGGACCCTGATAGTAACCACCCCATCCCACAATTCATTATATGGCCCTGATAGCGTCTTCCCACCCTACAATTCATTGTATGGTCCTGAAAATTCTGCTGCAAATCTTGTTGTGTTGGCAGGAAGAACAGTGCATATAATATGTGTTTTATACATGCGTTTTTGATGCAATTTTTTTCTAAGTCATCAGTATAGGTGAAATACGCTACAAAAAACATGCAAGAGCTGACATGCTAGAGATGTGAAACTGCTGCAAATCTGCAAGGAAAAAAATAAACAATTTGTATATGAGATTTGAGGAATCTTACTCCCTTTGCTTGTACTATAAAATGCTTAATTTTTTCCGCAACAAAAACACAACATGTGCTCACAGCCTGAAAGTTAATTGGGGGTAGAGTCACAGAGATGGGCACTTTATATTTTGAATGATGTGTGGCTAATTGTATATTAATCGTGGGGTACATATTTGTAGTCAGCAGCACAGTGTGGGGAATTTTTTATTCAGGAGGTAAATGTATGTATACAATGTATAGGAACCTTGTTTTTTTCAAGGCTGCAGTGATCAGTGTAACAAGAAGAGTTGTGGCTGGAAGATGTGGACATGAAACTCTGAACATGTGGAGAAGAAACAACAGAAAGTTAATCAGCTGAGATGTTGTCACGCTCTCCGGGTCCCCTGCTCTGCTCCCCGGCTCACCTGCCACGCTCCCCGGCTTCCCTGCTTCTCTCCCCGGTCTCCAGCCTCCATTGCCTGCGGTCTCCAGGCGGCCCGGTCCCCGCTCCCGGCGCCCGTCGGCTACACAGCCCCAGCCCGGCTCTCCTGCTTCCTGCTCACCGCTCCCTGCCCTGGCTTCTGGCACCCGGGCCGTGCGCATGCGCATTAGGGCGCGCGCGCGGTCATTGACCCTTTCTTAAAGGGCCAGCGTCCACTGACAGGAAATTGAGCACACAGGTACAGGGTATAAAGGGGTTTAGTGTCTAAGTGGGCGGGGCCTGTTCTTCGTGTTTCCCAAGCTAGGAGTCAGGTCTCCTTGTCCCTGTGATATACTCACCTCTCACTCTTCTAGAGCCGATCCTGCCTCGCCATCCGGTGCTGCTGATTCCCGAACGCTGACTATCTGCCATCCTGTCAGTCCGTACCATCCTGATCCCTGTGGTGACCCGTCTTCACGCTCCATCGGTTCCGGACTCCGCCTGACAACATCTAGGCCTCCGAACCTGAGCTCCGTCACCCGGACTACCATCAGTGACTCCGTGGTCCCAGGGACTTCTGCATTCTACTCTTGTACACGGACTGTCCTGCTACCCGTAGTGCTCCGGCTACCGGACCCCTTGCCTTCATCAAGGAGTTCGGCCCAGTGGATCCACCTCCTGGGTCTGCCCGTCCACCTGGCCCTAACAGTAAGAACAGGCCATGGATCCCGCCGAAGCACTAGCGGCCTTGCAGGAGGAACTCACCCGCCAGCGTGAGACTCAGACCTGCATGCTGAACTTTATGTCTTCTGTGGACGCCCGCCTGAACACGCTGCAAGCGTCGGTTACATCTTCAGCATCTCGGGCTTCCACTAGACAATCTACGGCTTCAGCTCCCGTGGCAGCCTCTTCGGATGCTTCCAGACTTCGTTTGGCCTCACCAACCCGGTACGCCGGAGATCCCAAGACCTGCAGGGGATTCATAAACCAATGCTCCCTCCATTTCACGCAGCTGCCTCATTTGTTTGCCTCCGACCAAGCCAAGGTCGCGTTCATGATGTCCCATCTAGAAGGTGAGGCACTGGCGTGGATGAATCCCTTGTGGGAAAAGGAGGACCCTGTGACCACGAACATCCAGGAGTTCCTGCAGGCATTTCGTGGCACCTTTAACGAGCCCGGACGCGCCTCCGCGTCTGCCTCATCTCTTCTCCGGTTACGTCAGGGGACTCTGATGGTGGGTCAATATGCCATCTGTTTTCGCACCTTGGCTTCGGAACTCGGGTGGAACAATGAGGCTCTAACCGCCGCCTTCTGGGAAGGACTCTCGGGTCGAATTAAAGATGAGCTGGCTGGTCGTGACGTACCGTCCACCCTGGATGCCCTGATTACCCTAGCGACTCGAGTGGACATTCGCTTCCAGGAGCGATCCAAAGAAGTGTCCCGTGAGAGACGTCCAATACGGCATTCCTCTCCTCCGCAGAAGCCCGCCGTACTTCAGTCAACGGCATCTGGTGTCTCCGTCCACGAGCCCATGCAGATCGACCGTGTGCGGCAGTCTGAACAACGCCGAGCAGAGCGGCTCGCCAAGGGCCTCTGCTTCTACTGCGGAGAGGGCACACACCTTCTACGCTCCTGTCCAGAGAGGCCGGGAAACTCCAAAGCCTAGGGTTGGTAGGAGAGGCCACCCTAGGTGCTGGGACTCTCTCAGACCCGGTTATGTGGACTGTTCAAGTGGCAACGGGAGAGACGCGGTTCACAGCCGAGGCGTACCTCGATTCTGGGGCAGCAGGCAATTTCATCCAGCAGGCCACGGTGGACAAGTACCAGGTGCCTGTTACTCCACTCGACAAACCCCTAGTGATTGCCTCTGTGGATGGGAGACCCCTCTCTGACACCATCTCCTGGATCACCAGGCCGGTCGAACTGCGTATCGGTGCCCTGCACACCGAGAACATCATGTCCCATCAAATCCTGCTGGGACTCCCCTGGTTACGGACACACGAACCGTCAGTCAGCTGGGGCACTGGTGAAATCACCCGATGGGGCTCCTCTTGCCACGAGAACTGTCTGAAGATCATACAACCCATCCGACGACCTCCGGTTCCAGAGTCCCTACCGGGACTGCCCTCGGCCTATTGGTCCTTCGCGGACGTCTTTGACAAAAAGGAATCTGAGGTACTTCCGCCACATCGTCCTTACGATTGTGCCATCGACCTGCTCCCGGGAACTACACCACCTCGAGGACGGATATATCTGCTGTCTCCTGCCGAAACAAGGGCCATGTCTACCTACATCACAGAGAACCTGGCAAGGGGATTCATTCGGAGATCCTCCTCTCCTGCTGGAGCAGGCTTCTTCTTCGTTAAGAAGAAAGAAGGCGACCTACTCCCATGCATAGACTACCGGGGATTGAACCAAATCACCGTGAAAAACAAGTACCCCCTGCCGCTCATCCCCGAATTGTTTGATCGGCTTAGAGGAGCTCGTGTGTTCACCAAGTTGGATCTTCGGGGTGCCTACAACCTGGTCCGCATCCGCTCTGGGGACGAATGGAAGACCGCGTTCAATACTCGCGATGGGCACTATGAATACTGTGTGATGCCCTTCGGCCTGTGTAACGCACCAGCAGTCTTTCAGGAATTGGTGAACGACGTGTTCCGGGACCTTCTCTACATCTGTGTGGTGGTGTATCTTGATGACATCCTGGTCTTTTCTCCGGACCTCCAGACCCACAGAGAGAACGTGCAGCTGGTACTACAACGACTGAGGGAAAATCGTCTGTACGCCAAGTACGAGAAGTGTGTCTTCGAGCAGTCTTCTCTTCCCTTCCTGGGTTACGTCATCTCCGATACCGGACTGCAGATGGATCCGAAGAAGGTCTCTTCCATTCTCAACTGGCCTCCTCCTTCTGGACTGAAGGCAATCCAACGCTTTCTGGGATTTGCAAACTATTACCGCCAGTTCATCCCTCACTTCTCGGCTCTGACTGCTCCTCTCTCCGCCTTGACCAAGAAGGGGGCTAATCCAAAGGACTGGTCACCTGCGGCCGACGCCGCGTTTGGCTCTCTCAAGCGGGCATTTGCCTCCTCCCCTGTGCTCCACCATCTGGAGTTAAACCGACAGTTCACCTTGGAGGTGGATGCCTCCTCCTCGGGAGCCGGAGCAGTGCTCATGCAGAAGTCCTCCTCCGGGAAGATGGTGACTTGCGGTTTCTTCTCCAAGAGCTTCTCAGCGCCTGAACGCAACTACACCATCGGGGACCGAGAGCTATTGGCAGTCAAACTGGCCTTGGAGGAATGGCGCTACCTTCTAGAGGGAGCAGTGTACCCCGTGATCATTTACACGGACCACAAGAACCTGGAATACCTGCGGTCCGCTCAGCGACTGAACCCACGGCAAGGTTTGACTTCCAGCTCCATTTCCGACCTGCGGACAAGAATGTACGCGCAGATGCCTTGTCCAGGTCATTCCTGCCCATGGAACAGGAGGAGGAGACATCCCAGCCCATCATCTGTCCTAGTAAGATCATTCCGGTGGCCCCTGTCACCCTGGCCCAGATACCGCCCGGGAAGACCTATGTCTCTGAGACTGACAGGCAAAAAGTGTTGCATTGGGGCCATGCCTCGAAAACAGACGGCCATGCTGGTCAGAAGAGGACATGGAGTGCGATTGTACGTCATTACTGGTGGCCATCCCTTCGCACGGACGTCGCTTCTTTTGTCTCAGCCTGCTCCTCTTGTGCCAGGAACAAGACGCCCAAACATCTGCCATATGGCCGTCTCCTGCCTCTGCCTATACCCTCAGTTCCGTGGCAACACATTGCGATGGACTTTATTACGGACTTGCCCCTGTCCTCCGGATACACATTCATATGGGTCGTGGTGGATCGGTTCTCCAAAATGGCTCATTTCGTCCCTATGGCTGGACTCCCCTCTGCCCAGGAACTCGCTGACGCTTACATACAGCACATCTTCCGGTTGCATGGCTTTCCATCACACATTGTGTCCGACAGAGGAACTCAGTTCACCTCCCGCTTCTGGAGGGCCCTCTGCTCACATCTGGGAGTGACTCTGGACTTTTCTTCAGCCTACCATCCTCAGTCGAATGGCCAAGTGGAACGAGTCAATCAGATCTTGACCTCCTTCTTGCGTCACTACGTCAACGCCCATCATGACGACTGGTCCATGCTTCTTCCTTGGGCTGAATTCTCCCATAACCACCACGTCAGTGAGTCCTCCTCCAGCTCTCCCTTCCATGTCGTTTACGGACTTCAGCCTTCCGTCCCATTACCTGTATCCTCTTCCTCGGATGTCCCTGCTGCTGATGCTGTAGCCCGTGACTTTGCAACCATTTGGGACTCTGTCAAGGCGTCCCTTGGACGTGCTTCCCTGCGGATGAAGAGACACGCAGATAAGAGGCGTCTGGACCCTCCGTGTTTCTCTCCAGGAGATCTCGTCTGGCTTGCTTCCAAGTACGTCCGATTGAAGCTACCATCCTACAAGCTGGGTCCTCGCTACATCGGGCCGTTTAAAGTCCTCAGCAAGATCAATGAGGTCTCCTACAAGCTGCAGCTCCCGGCCACGATGAGGATACCCAACTCCTTCCACGTCTCCCTGCTCAAGCCGGTTGTCCTTGGTCCCTTCTCCGCTGCTGCCCGTTCGGCTCCTCCTCCTATTGCTGATGACGACATCTATGCGGTAAGGGATATCGTGGCCATGAAAACCGTACGGGGCCGACAGTTCTTCCTGGTAGACTGGGCAGGGTATGGTCCTGAAGATAGGTCCTGGGAGCCCCGGGAGAATGTGGGTACGCCTCTGATCCGTGCCTTCCTGTCCCGGTTGCGGGGAGGGGGGCGTGGGGGGGGGGTACTGTCACGCTCTCCGGGTCCCCTGCTCTGCTCCCCGGCTCACCTGCCACGCTCCCCGGCTTCACTGCTTCTCTCCCCGGTCTCCAGCCTCCATTGCCTGCGGTCTCCAGGCGGCCCGGTCCCTGCTCCCGGCGCCCGTCGGCTACACAGCCCCAGCCCGGCTCTCCTGCTTCCTGCTCACCGCTCCCTGCCCTGGCTTCTGGCACCCAGGTTGCGCGCATGCGCATTAGGGCGCGCGCGGTCATTGACCCTTTCTTAAAGGGCCAGCGTCCACTGACAGGAAATTGAGCACACAGGTACAGGGTATAAAGGGGTTTAGTGTCCAAGTGGGCGGGGCCTGTTCTTCGTGTTTCCCAAGCTAGGAGTCAGGTCTCCTTGTCCCTGTGATATACTCACCTCTCTCTCTTCTAGAGCCGATCCTGCCTCGCCATCCGGTCCTGCTGATTCCCGAACGCTGACTATCTGCCATCCTGTCAGTCCGTACCATCCTGATCCCTGTGGTGACCCGTCCTCACGCTCCATCGGTTCCGGACTCCGCCTGACAACATCTAGGCCTCCGAACCTGAGCTCCGTCACCCGGACTACCATCAGTGATTCCGTGGTCCCAGGGACTTCTGCATTCTACTCTTGTACACGGACTGTCCTGCTACCCGTAGTGCTCCGGCTACCGGACCCCTTGCCTTCATCAAGGAGTTCGGCCCAGTGGATCCACCTCCTGGGTCTGCCCGTCCACCTGGCCCTAACAGATGTCAGTAAGTCACTTTATGAAAATATTTATTTTGTACTGTATGACTAAGGGTACCTTTACACTTAGCGATGCAGCAGCGATCCGACCAGCGATCTGACCTGGTCAGGATCGCTGCTGCATCGCTACATGGTCGCTGGTGAGCTGTCAAACAGGCAGATCTCACCAGCGACCAGTGAACAGCCCCCAGCCAGCAGCGACGTGCAAGCGACGCTGCGCTTGCACGGAGCCGCCGTCTGGAAGCTGCGGAGACTGGTAACTAAGGTAAACATCGGGTATGGTTACCCGATGTTTACATTAGTTACCAGCGCACACCGCTTAGCTGTGTGTGCAGGGAGCAGGGAGCCGCGACACTGAGCGCTGGCTCCTTGCTCTCCTAGCTACAGTACACATCGGGTTAATTAACCCGATGTGTAATGCAGCTACATGTGCAGAGAGCAGGGAGCCGCGCACACTGCTTAGCGCTGGCTCCTTGCTCTCCTAGCTGCTGTACACATCGGGTTAATTAACCCGATGTGTACAGCAGCTACATGTGCGGAGAGCCGGAGCCGGCAGCACAGGCAGCGTGAGAGCTGCAGAGGCTGGTAACTAAGGTAAATATCGGGTAACCACCTTGGTTACCCGATGTTTATCTTGGTTACAAGCTTACCTCAGCTGTCAGACGCCGGCTCCTGCTCCCTGCTCGCTTCATTTGTCGCTCTCTCGCTGTCACACACAGTGATCTGTGTGTCACAGTGGGAGAGCGCCTTTGAAGAAAACGAACCAGGGCTGTGTGTAACGAGCAGCGATCTCGCAGCAGGGGCCAGATCGCTGCTCATTGTCACACACAGCGAGATCGCTAATGAGGTCACTGCTGCGTCACAAAAAGCGTGACTCAGCAGCGATCTCGGCAGTGAGCTCGCTGTGTGTGAAGCACCCCTAAGGCCTAAGCCACACGGCGAGAAAAACAGTGCGAGTGGAGTGCGATAAAACATCGCATTCCCCTCGGCCCAATTCTAGCCTGTGTGTCAGCACACATGAGCGATTATTTTCTCAGCCCTAATCGGACTGAGAAAACAATCACAGCATGCTGCGATTGTAAGCTGAGACTCTTTCTCTCGCACCCATTCAAGTGAATGGGGCGAGAGAAAAATCGCACTGCACTCGCGGTACATCGGTGTACCGCTAGTGCAGTGCGAGAATGCCAATAGCCGGCTATGCAGGAGAGAGGGAGAGAAATCCCTCCCTCCCCTCCTGAGTGCCGGCCCGCCCCCCGCAGCTGAGGTCTGCTCGCACGAACGGACCTCAGTTGCAAGGACACACGCATGACACTCGGCTCTGCTGTACTGCCAGCACGAGCAGAGTCATGCAAGTGGATCGCAGAAGTGCCCGTGTGGCCCCAGCCTTAGAGTAATGCTGTTATTTGTTAAATCCCTTAGGGGTACTTTGCACACTACGACATCGCAGGTGCAATGTTGGTGGGGTCATGTCGAAAGTGACGCACTTCCTGCGTCGCTCTCGACATCAAAGTGTGTAAAGCCTAGATGATCCGAATAATGAGCGCAAAAGCGTCGTAATCGTATCATCGGTGTAGCGTCGGCGAAAACCATAATTACCTTGCTGCAACGGTCCGATGTTGTTCCTTGTTCCTGCGGCAGCACACATTGCTGTGGGTGAAGTCGCAGAAGCGAGGAACATCTCCTACCTGCTTCACTGCAGCTCCTGTCGGCTATGCGGAAGGAAGGAGGTGGGCGGGATGTTTACGTCCCGCTCATCTCCGCCCCTCCGCTTCTATTGGCCGCCTGCCGTGTGACGTCGCTATGACGCCGCACGGCCCGTCCCCTTAATAAGGAGGCGAGTTGCCGGCTAGAGCGACGTCGCAGGGCAAGGTGAGTGCATGTGAAGCTGGCGTAGCGATAATTTTCGCTACGCCAGCTATCACCACATATCGCTGCTGCGACAGGGGCGGGGACTATCGCACTCGGCATCGCAGCATCGGCTTGCGATGACATAGTGTGCAAAGTACCCCTTAGTCCACATTCTCACATTTGTGTGATATGTTCGTGTGTTGCCATATTTTTTTTATTGGATGTCACATGGATTCATTAGGCTTCAAAGAGCCAGTCACATATCCGTAAAAATCACAGATCTGAGAATAAGATTTGTGAGACACAGAGCATATAATGTTATGATTCAAGTATGAGGCATGAGACATACTCAATGGGGAAAAAAATCAGGCAGCCCACCGACAGTTCACATAGATATAGGAATGATTAGTATTTATTCATTAGTATTGATTGTATTCACTACGTGACCATCTTCCTGTAAATAGTGTATTCTCATTACTTTTGTTATTCACAGCACCTTCTTTTTATTATATAATCCTCTCTTGTTAGATATAACATTTCTGATGAAGCAGCATCTGACCAGAAGACCAGTCCATCAGCTCCTCCATCAGAAAGGATGTTTTAACATGTTTCATCAGCAGTCATGTAATTTTGTATCTAACAAGAGAGGACGTTATAACATAAAGACAGGGCACTATAAATAATAATAATACTAGCAAGAGAATCTAATATGTAAGGGATGGTGTTGTCCTTAACAAGGACGGGTATTTTGTAATATACAAATGTATATACATATACTGCATACATACTGTATATATCTATATTTGTAGCATGTCTGCCATTAAAGGAGGGTTGCCAAAGCATAATTTCTTGCAAAGTGTGTCTGCCTCTGGTAAGACTGTCAGTGGAGAGAAAGTGAAGAAGCCATGTGGTGAAGAGAATGATAAGGGAGCTAGTCCTGGGGCTGGTATATGATGGCCACTTGGAGGTTGGAGGTAGCGTGGTTGCAGACAAAAAGCACTTTAAAGAAGGGAGAGTAAAAGAGGGTAGAGGTTGGCTTGGGTATAAGGTGCCGTTCTTGGAAAGGAGAAGGCTTACTCATCCCCCATATTAATTAACAGTACGACGAGCGTGGGTGATGTGAAGGTCACAGCAATGGAGGGTGTGTCAGAGCATGTCAGCCATGTTTCATTTAGATTCAGGAAAGATAGACTGCAAGAAGTAAAGAGGATATGACTGACATGGAGTTTAATACAAATGGAGCTGCATTCCCTAGAATGAGTTTATGTTAGAGAAGTTGCAGAGCTTTCTAGGAGCTGGAGAGTAATAGGAAGGAGAGCTATCAGTAGGCAAAAGTTGACAAGCTCTAAGATTGATTGCTATAACACTAGCAGTAAGGAGAAGCAGTGCGAGGGAGAGTAGGTAGGAGAACAAAAGTCTATGGAATGTTTTTTTTATTTTTTTTTTTTTAAATGAGGGATCCTAAAGCTGGGTTCACACTAAGCGACAGCGACGTCGCTGTTATGTCACCATTTTCTGTGACGTAACAGTGACCTTGTAAGTCGCTGTTATGATCGCTGCTTAGCTGTCAAACACAGCAGCCGAAGCAGCAATCATAACGACACGCGTCGCTGTGCTGCAACATGTGCAGAGAGCAGGGAGCCACGCACACTGAGCGCTGGCTCCCTGCTCTCCTAGCTACAGTACGCATCGGGTTAATTACCCGATGTGTACTGCAGCCACATGTGCAGAGAGCTGGGAGCCGGCGCTGGCAGCGTGAGAGCGGCGCAGGCTGGTAACGAAGGTAAATATCGGGTAACCACCTTGGTAACCCGATGTTTACCTTGGTTACAGCTTACCGCAGGCTGTCAGACGCCGGATCCTGCTCCCTGCACATTCAGGATTGTTGCTCTCTCGCTGTCACACACAGCGATGTGTGCTTATCAGCGGGAGAGCAACAATAAAAAAACGAACCAGGGCTGTGTCTAACGAGCAGCGATCTCACAGCAGGGGCCAGATCGCTGCTCAGTGTCACACACAGCGAGATCGCTAATGAGGTCACTGCTGCGTCACAAAAACCGTGACTCAGCAGCGATCTCAGCAGCGATCTCGCTGTGTGTGAAGCACCCCTAAGGCTTAGGAGCAGGTCTGCAAATGAGGCCAGATGAGGTATTAAGAGGTATGGAGAGATAGAGATTTGTTTGCATTGTGTTGAGGTTTGGGGATAACGAAGGCGAGTAAGGATAAGAAGAACTATGGCTAAGAGAATATGTAAGCATATTGAAAGGGTGTAATTATGGAATAAAAAAGGGGGAGGTGCAGTTAGTAATAAGTTGTATCTCTTACCTTCTATTCTCTCCTGGTACATTTCTCATGCATACTTAAGCTGTGCTTAAGAAGAGCTGTACATGTAGATCAGCATTATTTTTGGATGTCAGATGTCTGTGTGACGCCCTGGTCTATCAGGTTGTCAAAGGGTATTGTGCAATCTGCCCTTCTGCACAGTATCCACCCTCCTTGGTAACGGATCCCAGTCCTTTCGTGTTGTTAACAGCTTGTGCAATCAAAATCCTAGGAACACTTCCCACTTGAACCTACCAGACACACCATTGGGGGGCCTGAAGGGAATAGGGCCGTCCACATGGGGGGCGTTGGGGAGGAGAAAGTGAGGACAGTGACAGTTGAGAGTTGAGAGTGAAGGAGAGAGGAGGTGAAGTGGCTCTCGTGAGGAGAAGCCACGGAAGAGAGCTCCTGTATACTAGGTGGCAGATGTTGGTCTGGGCCTGGTAGGAGCTGGAACCTGGTCGCAGGGGACAGTGTCAAGGGTGGACTGCCGAGGAGGGCAGCCGGCGGCCTTGAGCTATCACTGGGCAGAGGCCAGGGCACGATGGGATACGTGGACCCCAGGACAGAAAGTAGCTTCACGCGCTCCGATAATTTACCCGACGGGGGTGAAGACTTCAAGTGTCATCCCCAACCCGCTCCAAAATCGGGGTACTACCACACCGATGGGATAAGACTTTCCCACTACAGTCCAAAGAAATCCTACGCATGAACCCTGAGAGCAGGCTCACTCCATTAGCCATGCGGGTGAGCAGGACCCGAAGAGTTTCATACCAACGGGTCCAATCGAGACTAAGGTGCCAGGGATAGGGCCACAGACCAACAACAACACCAAAGGCACGGATCCAGGGGTGCTCCCCGCAGACTACAGTGGTGCTCAGAACTTTGGTTTACAAGGTGTCGGTGTGGTTATTCTGGGACTGAGTGAGTACATTGGAAACCCCTGTACCTATCCTTCAACGGCACCCAAACACCATACATCATCAACGGGCCCCGGGAAACAAACCCCCTACCTACGGAGGGGTTAAACATTAGGCTGCCACACCATCATCACTGGGCTCCCCAACGGCAACGGTGGTCCCTTACATTACCACGCACCATGGGTGGCGTCACGACCTTTCCAAAATGCCCGTGTACATATCTTCCCCCTTTCTTTTAATAAAAGACCCCTCAAGCCACCGTGGATACGGATCTGAGTGGCGGCAGCAACCTGGCTGCTCGCACGGGGGGGCGGTACACCTCGAAAAACCTGATGTCATGAACAGGATACGAGCAGGACCCACTTACCTGGGCGATGTGCGCCTTGAAAGCTGAAGACCGCGAGTCAAAATTCTGTTTCCCGCCAATTTCGCCATTTTCCGCCATTTTTTCGCGCCAAAACCCCATCTTCTCTGAGAAAGCACGCAAAGATTAAGCCCCGCCCCTCGTCTTCCTGAAGAGGCTGGAACCGGAAGTTCCCAGAGGGCCACAGTCAGCGAAAGAGTGCTGCGAAAAGACCAAGGGGGCGGGCCAGAATGTGTTACTAGCGGAAGTGGAACAGGGATGCCAGGACTCTGTCACAACGTTCCTGGAAGACGCAGTGGCAAGATGGCGGAGCGAGACTGGTCCCCGGAGAGTGCTGTCCCCGGGACCGCAGCATGGATAGAGGAGGAAACAGAGCAGCTGTGCCAGAGGATGCGGACGCAATTCCTATTCATTGTGAACCACTGGAGGGAAGAGATGAGGAGCCTGGCGGTGGCGGTGCAAGCCCGTGAGATCGAAATCCCAAATCCGGCCAAAGTGGCTGAGGGATCCGGACCGTCCCAGCTCGCGGTGAGCGCTCCACAGCCGACTACCCCATCCTTGGCGGACGCCGAGCTGCCCCCACCAACCCCGGCAGCAGAACCTTCAGTATATTTACCAGAGTCTCCAGCTGCAGAGATCCAGAGCAAGGCCCTCATTCCAACCATGGCAGCGGTCCCCCAGACACCAGCCAGACCAGACCCGGCCGGATGACCAGGCCCGTCCTCAGAGGCGGAGCACTCGGGCCCTGCAACCCCGGCTGCAGAGAAGTCGGTTAATCTGTCTACATCAGCGGAACCAAGATGTTTGCCTGTTCTGCTACCGTGCGGCATCCCGACGGCTGTTGGGGCCACCAGAGCTCAAGTAAAGCCAGAGCCAGATAGGGGACTGAGGCCGGACGCTGATGCCCTCTACTGGGAACGACAACCACACCAGCAACAGATGATTCCAGTCATGACCACTCCAGAGCAACAACGGCAGGCGATGCTTTCCTGAACCTGGAGGGAACAAGAGTACCTGAGGAAGACCACTTTCCGTGTCCGTGGACCGCAGCGCAGAGAGTACGTCAGGCGGTTTGACCCCAAAAAGGGATGAGGTTTTCTGTGGGAGGTGAGTCTCTCAGAAGAAGTGTTTGTTACCTGCCGAGATATCGAGCAGCATCTCCCTAGTGGTCACCCAGGTCGTAACCTGAAGGCCGGAGAAGTAGTCAGCTACACCCGCCATTGGGGTGAACTGGGCTGGTATGCCCTACATGTGCAGCGGCTCACTATGGTCGACCAGCGAGTAGTACCAGCCGCCGCTGTTGATTACCTGCCTCCCAGTGAGCGTGAATAAGTGTTAAATGTTACAGTACTAACAGTTGCAATACCATAGAATGTTAGGTATCGGTGTTTCGTTTGTTATTTTCCACAGTTTGTTATTTTTCATGTAGAAAATGTTAGTGACTCAACCAGTTTTTAATGAAAACAGTGAAAGTTACCAGATTTTCTAGAAAGATTGTCAAAATGTGTACACCGGTACATGGACTCTGTTCAGTTTTATATATATTAAGTAAAAATGGACCACGGTCACAGGACTGGCGTGACCAACACAAACTTGTGTCTTGTATAATAGTTGCATCTCCCGTGCCAGCCAGAGTCGTCAAAATCACAACACTCGGGACCTTAACCTGGTCACAGACACTTTAGGTTTCCAGGGGGAACAGGTTGTTTGGGTGGCGGGTTATTCGGATTCGGGACGTTGGGACTGTACTGTCGCAAGAAGTGGCTGCAACGGAGTAGGTTGAGCCTCCGTTACCATTAAAACTGGTAGCGTCCCACCGTTGGGGCATGAACTTTAAATAAAGTAGTGTTTTAGTAACGTTAAGTGTATTACCACCCCTGTGTGGGATGGACCCGTTAAATAAAAGCATGTTAATTTATTTTCTTTCCAGTTCCAGCAAAACAAAATAAACCTCTGTCATCCTGTAGCTCGCGGACGAGCTACATTTAACCAAGGGGGAATGTGACGCCCTGGTCTATCAGGTCGTCACAGGATATTGTGCAATCTGCCCATCTGCACAGTATCCACCCTCCTTGGTTAACGGATCCCAGTCCTTTGGTGTTGTTAACAGCTTGTCGAATCAAAATCCTAGGAACACTTCTCACTTGAACCTACCAGACACACCATTGGGGGGCCTGAAGGGAATAGGGCCGCCCACATGGGGGGCGTTGGGGAGGAGAAAGTGAGGACAGTGACAGTTGAGAGTTGAGCGTGAAGGAGAGAGGAGGTGAAGTGGCTCTCGTGAGGAGAGGCCACGGAGGAGAGCTCCTGTATACTAGATGGCAGATGTTGGTCTGGGCCTGGTATGAGCTGGAATCCGGTCACAGGGGACGGTGTCAAATGGCACGGACAGCCGAAGAGGGCAGCCGGCGGCCTTGAGCTATCACCGGGCAGAGGCCAGGGCACGACGGAGTATGTGGACCCCAGGCTGGAAAGTAGCTTCACGCGTTTCAGTAATTTACCCGACGGTGGTGAAGACTTCAAGTGTCATCCCCAACCCACTCCAAAATCGGGGTTCTAGTGCACCGATGGGATAGGACTTTCCCACTACAGTCCAAAGAAATCCTACACGTGAACCCTGAGAACAAGCTCACTTTGTTAGCCATACGGGTGAGCGGGAGCCAGAGAGTTTCATACCAACGGGTCCAATCGAGACTAAGGTGCCAGGGATAGGGCCACAGACCAACAACACCAAGGGCACGGATCCAGGCATGCTCCCCGCAGACTACAGTGGTGCTCAGAACTTTGGCTATCGGTGTGGTTATTCTGGAACTGAGTACATTGTAAAGCCCTGTACCAACCCCCAATGGCACCCAAACACCATCCATCATCAATGGGCCCCGGGACACAAACCCCCTACCCACGGAGCAGTTAAACATTAGGCTGCCACACCATCGTCACTGGGCTCCCCAACGGCAGCGGTAGTCCCTTACATTACCACGCACCATGGGTGGTGTCACGACCTTTCCAAAATCCCTGTGTACATATCTTCCTCCTTTCTTTTAGTAAAAGATCCCTCAAGCCACTGTGGATGCAGATCTGCGTGGCGGCAGCAACCTGGCTGCTCGCATGGGGGGCGGTACACCTCGAAAAACCTGACGTCACGAACAGGATACAAGCAGGACCCACTTACCTGGGTGATGTGCGCCTTGAAAGCTGAAGCGGTGGTCCGTCACATTACCACGCCCTGTGAGTGGCGTCACGAACTTTCCAAAATCCCCCTGTACATATCTTTCCCCTTTCTTTAAATCGAGTGGCCTCTCAACCGCCGGGTCCGGAGACCCCTCGAGCCACTGCAGATCCTGATCCGAGCGGTGGCAGCAACCTAGCTGCTCGCACGGGGGGCAGTACATCTGTGTGGCCTAAACATGCTATATGAACTGGCAGTCTCTCCGGACTTGTCTTCCATCAAGCTTATCTATAGTATGTCAGTGGTCAACAATTGAAAATGGAGCTTCCAGCACTGGATCTTGATGCTTTGCATGCCTTAGTGCATTCAGCATAGCAGAACATTCCTCAGACAATCATAAGTAACGTCCACTGAAAACATGACAAGGCATGTCAGTCCATGTCCTTCTGCATGTGGTGCTCATACTCGATACTGAATAAATTGAGATGTTTTGAAAATTTTGTTGCTAGTATGGCACCCCAGTGGTCTGATTACCACAGTAGTGTTGCCCCACAAGGGTTATTACTAAGCCTGGAAGGAAGAGGTGGAGTCTCTTGGCCAGTAGTACCTACATTCAACACAGTTCCTACTCCGGACCAGCAGAGGGAGTTCTAAACCTGGTGTTCTGGGAAGTTTCCCAGAAGCTCTGACCAGGGGGAGGAGTTAGAGGAGTGACTGTTGGAAGCTGACCATTGAAGAGAGAGGAGCTCAAGTGAGGAGCTGGAGTAGTGCGGACAAACGAGCTGGGGTAAGATAGCTGAGCCCAGAAAAGCAAGGTCTGCAGAGAGGCACAGGAGGAAGATTCTGGAGAGTGGAGCTGAATCGGCTCACCTCAGAAGAAATGCTAAAGACCGGACATCGGAGTCCATGGTTGCCCGGGGTACTGGAGTCCTGGTAACCAAATCCGAAGGGCAAGAGGACTGCAAGTCTCCTGGCCCCACAAAAACCCAAAGATACAGCCACACATTGGGGACTCGGAGCTGCTGCCAGCAGAGCGGCACCTGAGAAGGCCTGCACAGCCTACCATATGGGTAAAGGGTAGTACCACAAGTCCCAGCAGAGAGGGCCTCCATTTGACTAACGCAGCGGGGTCCTGTAGGAGAGCAGAAGAGCATAGTGAGAAGGCCTTAATACTCATCTGGCCAGGGAGATACCCCCATCTGCTTCCAGGCCAACCGGCTCGTTACCATCACCTGTACCAGTCTTCCTGGACTTCACCGGTTGTTGCGGAGTAAAAGTAAGGAGGTAAACAAACTGCTGTCTTTGTCCATTATTGTCCGTAACCCGACCCTGCATCTTGAAGTCCACCGGGTTCCCAAAACAGACTTTCCAACATCTGCCCCGGGGTCCTGCTCCACCTGTTGGGAGTAAGAACACCTCAGCTGCGCCATCACCACCAGCCCCGGGGAACACGCAGCACAGTGGCAGCCCACATAGCTGCACAACCACAGCTGGCGTCACAAACTTTATTTTATTGTAAATATAACTCCCATCATCATCCCTTTTATTGAAGAAAGACACCGCCAGGCTCACGGACCCGGGCCCCGCCACCGCTGACATCCCCTGACTAATCCGTCCCGGTTCCGGGTATCGCCTAAGGCCCTGGGGCTGGGCGTGACACTATTATATCATCATTTGCATATTATTAAGTTATCTATCCATCCTGTCATTTTCATAATTCCACGTCTTTTCCTTCTTGATGTTGCAATGTCAAGAAGCACGATGTCACAAGTTTCCAAAAATCTTCCTAACAACCCATTAGTCTGACTCAACTCTATTTTACATTTTATGTTATTTGTTTAAATTTAATTAATTTTTATGTCAGTGTATTTGGATTATGTATTTTAAATAACTTGCATACTTGTATATTTGCTTTTACAGTATTTATAGTATATCAAAATATAGAGATAGTGAGTGAATCAGCATGGGAGTAATATGTGTTTTACAGTTCTAGTGCTAGTGAATCCGTGAGTAATTTTGCAAATTCCAGAGGAAGTTTAAAAAGAGTGACTGGAGGAGAAAATATGACTCACTATTGAAAAGGTTTCTATTGAAAAAGTTTTGAAACACGTCTAGTGTGTTGGATGACAATGTATAATCCTGAAGCTTTAAGGATTTTGGATGACGTATCACATTAGTAACCCTTCATTGCTATTATTTGTCGAGAACATACAGTATGGCTACTCACCAGCAATTTACCATAAGGACAAACAAAAAGCTTAAATCTTTCTATGAAGTAAAAAGTAGTAATTATAGTAAGTTGTTCCAAAACTGTATATGATGATGGTTAATCCAACACCTTCAATATTAATTTTGTATTAAAATATTCAACGATGATGCAATGGAATTAAACTCCTCTGGATCTGATGTTTGGTATATTTTTCATTTTTCCCTTTATTACACATTTTTTGATGCTTTTAGTGCTTTTTTTTATAACTAGAAAGTAGATATTACAAGTGCCAGTATTTGATCATTGATATTTTTGATCTGATATTTTGAGCCAAAAGAAGCAGTTTGCGTAGAGCTGGATTGTTGCCATTTATCCTTATTTTCATTACAAAAATGTAATTTTTTCTGCTTGATATAAGGAATCAAGCTTAATGCCCACAGGCAGAATAATAGCCTAGATTGACAAACCTGTTTAACAGATCTGCACTAAGTAAAATTTCAAAATAATAGCCATACCTTAATATATTAATACATCATTGCTGTTAAGTATTTCACAAATTGTTTTGCCTTGTTGGCTTTATTCCTAAAGAGCTTAAATACAGTAAAAGTCAGTTTGAAAAATAATATGTGGCATATGTTGTGAATTAGACCTCAATGCCCTTGTAGTAATGAGACACCTCATCTGAATACATTAAGTAATTGTTTGATAAAGAACTCCAATAACATTTATTTCACTTAGTGTCACTGTTACTCTACAGAGACAAAAAGGAAACCTTTACAACAAAATAATACAATAGTTTGGCACCATTACAAAATGACTATTCTTTCACACTTGGCCAGTCCCTCTTTGCTGTATTCAATCTTTGAGACAGTGATGAATTAAGAGACTGAAGCAAGGAAGATGCTAATGGTGTGGGTAGGAAAGCTATGTTTAACACAACTTAAATTAATGTTGTGGTCGTGGAAAGATTCAGATCCTGACTTCTTAGGATAGAGTAGCACATAATGTGACTGGACGGATGGCTTCATATGCCTATGAGACTATAAAAACCTCTTGCAGCTTACATTGGTTTGTCCTTTTGGATAAACACCAAAAACCAAATGGAAAAGTGTGGCCTTTTAACATCACAGAATACTACTGTTGCCCCTCCTATAATAGGGTATACCTATAAAAGTAAACTAGAACAACTAGACAAAATCACATGAAAAATAACTTAGACTAGTCAAGACAATAACTAAAAATAAAAAAGCAGCACAAAAATTAGAAATATTTTCAACTAATTGACAACCCATAAAACAGATCAGAGCCACAGTAGATTTGCAAATAATAGTAATATTTATTTGGTACAAAAAATGCTAAAAATACACTTTATACATAAGGTCCATCACATGGGATAAAAGGGAAATGTCGCACTACATTGGGGTGGAGAGGACAAAGTGACATAGACACATTGCAGTCACACGGCTCAAGAACTGCAACAGTATAACCAAATATATCACATATATAGAGGGAGTGTGCACAAGTTAAATAGCCATGCTTAAATACAAAAACCTCTAATGAAGATACTCAATAGGTGTATAAATCTGAGTAAATATTACCCATCAAATCTAACTATAAGCTGGCACAAACTCCATACTATATTTCACATAAGCTTTTAGTTTTGTACCTGTGGCCATGTGTATGTCTCACTGCAGAGGTCCCCTCAGCTGCCCCACCACAGCACGCGTTTCACCGCTACTTCATTGACAACCCAGTTAAGCTGCTGATAAACCTTAACCACTGAAAAGATCACAACAAATCTGGCATGACTGCAAAGCAAAAAACAAATAAAAACAAAGCTGTAGCAACATCCTGTGGCTTCTAATATATATGCAAATGTGTCATTTTTCTTGTTATTTTAACCTTATAACGCCTCAATGATGGATATATCCTTCATGGCGCAGGTCGGGATGTGTGGAATGGGCTCAGGAGGTTCATATGCAGCAGATGCCGTCTAAATTAAATAGCAGGCATCTGTTTCTAACAACTAGCTGAGCGCTGCCTGCTAGTGTTAACTATTTAGATGTCGTTGTCAAACTGACTAGCCAGGAAAGGATGGGTTATCATGGCAGCTTTCTTGACAGCTGGGCGGTCTGCTGAAGGCCTCCGTCATTGCTTACTTGGCAATACTGACAGATGATTACAGGATCAGCTCCCCTGATGGACTTAAAAATGACAGTAAAAAATAATAAAAAAAGTTTTTAAACATCTAAAACATTTTTATTATTCCTCTTTTTTACCCTTTAAAGTTAAGAAAATTAAAAAAAAAATACATGAAAAGTATGATCTATAAAACTATAGGATCAGTTAACTTGCAGTAAACACTGTATAAAGAGTAAAAATTGAACTGCCAGAATTGTGGTTTTTCTAGCACCACACTTCCCTAAAATAATATATTCGTATATATATACTGTACCCAGAGGCATAGCTAGGGGTTCAGCTCAGAGGGGGTCGAAACTTGCGAGTGGGCCCCTAACCAGGTAACCATATTTACCGTATAACTATGGTGTCGCAGCCTAATAGCTTGTGTAGACAACCATATTTTTGGTCCAAGTGTGATGCAACAAAATGTTGGATCGCATTCGGACCAATGTTATCCAATGAGGCAGTGCACATGTTTGATTTTGTGCTCGGACCGAGTGGTCTGAAAAATAAAAAACAAATTGCAGCATCCATGCGCAGACTGGTACGTTTAAGTGTAGCGGTAGGGCCGTAGTTGGCACTCATGCTGTTCTAAGCACTTAAATTGATCACGTACCCTACCAATAAATCAGACTAAAGCCTCATGCAGATGTGGCTAGAAGTATGCCAATCGTACTGTTGTGGTCACATGACGGCCCGCTCTCACCACCGTCACTGGAAAACCATGACAGTGCACTGTGTGCATGCTATGAGGATTGACTGCAGTCACAGGCCATTAAACAGCTGCCAATCGGCTTCATATAACCAAATGGTTGACTATCATTTAAAGGGAGTCTGTCACCAGGTTTTTGCCCTCTAATCTGAGAGCAGGATAACATAGGGGCAGAGATCCTGATTCCAGCGATGTGTCACTTACTAACTTGCTCAGTGTAGTTTTGATAATCTACTGCTGATTTATCAGTGATTTTATCATTACAGGACTACTTGGCGTACTGCAGGTAGTCCAGCATATTCATGAGTTCTGTATAACTGCTAGATCTGCAGCAGAGAAAACATTGATTTTATCAAATTGACAGCAAACAGCTCAGTAAGTGACACATCACTGGAATCAGGGTCTCTGTCTCTACATTATGCTGCTCTCAGATGGGGGAGCAAAAACCTGCTGACAGATTCCCTTTAAATGCAGCAATTGTCCAGTATAAATGCTCCCTTAGATCCAGGTACCGTATTGGTGACGTCTCTGATTGGCTTTGTCTCACTCCATTCTTCTTCATCTGATCCAGACAACATGATGACTTTGGACGTACACAGCTTCTTTACGCAGACTTCCATTTTCTCTGGTTTTCCACAACATATCCCAACATAATTCCCTAAAAATATGAGTGTCATTATTATATCTAAATAAAACATAGTCGCACATACTGTGCACTAAATAACCCTTATACTGTGCATTTGAAAAAATATTTTCCCCCTACTATGCTCTCTGATCAAAAAGTAACCCCTTCAGTGTCTCCCTAATCATAGATGGCCTCCACATTGTGCCTCTCATATACTACAACCACTGCACCATCAATCCACCATGAATTATGGCCGCCACACTGTCTTTATGAAAAATATCTGTAAAACCATCGCCCATCATTAACCATGTCCATACAAAATAATGCACCTGTGATATGAACAATGGCCTCCACATTGTCCACTCTGCTGTCTTTTCACACCGTACAGCCTTCACAATGTTCCCTCACATTGTCCCTCGTATACTGCATTTCTCATGCTGTGCCCTCACACTGTCCTTACTGCCTCCCATAATGTGCTGTCACTATCTACTGAGTGAATGCTCCTATTCCCCTTCCCACACTTTACAATAAAAGTTCCTCGCATCTACAGCTCTATGATGGAGCATTTAACTTCTCCCTCATCTTTACCTCCTTTGTGGTGCTATATCTCACACACCCTGCACCCCCATATCCCACACACATTCTGCACCCACATATCACACACACATCCTGCACCCCCATATCCCACACACATTCTGCACTCCCATATCCCACACTGCACCCCATATCCCACAAACCCTTCACCCCAGCCTGTATCCCCATATCCCACAGACCCTGCACCTCATATCCCACACACTCTGCATCCCTATATCTCACACAGCCTGTATCCCAACTTACCCTGCTCTCAAACACCCTGAACCCGCATATTCCACACACCCTGCATTCAGGGCCGGTGTCAGAATCCGACACACCCGGGGAAATGCTGGGGCCCTCGACAGCTGGGGGGGCCAACTAGCCGTCGTCAGTCCTGCAGGCCCTGGGCTGAGTTCCAGGTACTGCAGTGCTTGTGTTGGTAAACTATCCTGCATCCTGGATAGTACAGTTCTCGACTCTTTAATCCACACTGGCACGCAGCATTCACTGTTGAATGCTCCGTGCACCTCCTGCATTGAAGTTCATCTATGGGTCCCCACTCCTGAGCTGTATGTGCCCCCATTCCTGAGCTATATAGGCTCTCTCAGAGCAGTAAGCGTCACCTCTTGAGCTGTATGTGTCGCGGGCGGAGGGCGGAGGAGGGGACGCTGCGCTCTCCCACTGCTCGGGTCCGGCCGCTGCTGCTGCTGCGGCTGCTGCTCGGTGGTGGCTCGAGCGGTGGGCCGGATCCCGGGGACTCGAGCGGCGCTCCTCGCCCGTGAGTGAAAAGGGTGGGGGTTTGATTGTGGGGATTTGGATATTGTCTGTGACGCCACCCACGGTTGTGGTGATATTGGTGACACCACCGCTGCTCTAGATGGGGATCCCGGGAGCGGTGACAGGGAGCAGCTTTGATGTTAGTTCTCCCCTCAGTGGGTAGGGGGTTAGTTGTCCCGGGGCCCGGTGATGGGGTAGGGATGGATGACAGGCAGGTTACAGGGCCTGGTGAGGTGCAGGGTCGCGGGGGCAGCGCTGTGCCGCACGGCACGGTGGTACTCACTCAGCCAATGATGAGGACACAGTTCTCGGTAAAACACATGGCTGGACGGACGGGTCCCACAGACGGCTGCGGTGTTGTTTCTCCCGGCAGGTTGATGGTGACTGCCTTTCCCTGCACCTATGTACTGTAAACGGTTCCAATGGGATCCCACCGGTAACCCGCTCCCCAGCTTTGGATATGGGCTGGAGGAGCCCCTTTTGCCCGCAGGCGCTGGCCCTGGGAACTTTAGCCTTGGCGGTGACTGCGTTTCCCTCTCTCGGTTGGACGGTTGCCTTCTGTCGGGACTTGGCTGCTGGGAAACCCAGGAGGTTCCCTTCGCTAACGAATTTGGCAAATCCACGGCGACTCCTAGCCTTGCTGGGGTCCGTAAGCCCCTGCCAGATGGTGCTGGTTCTCTTTGCGTACCGGTCCGGTACCGCCGGGCCACCGCCCATCCACGGTCCTTACGGTAAACTCCAATAGGCCACTACTACTTTCCTTCCTCTCACTTTCACCTCCAAAACTAAACTCTCCTCAACTGTCTGCTTTTCCCGCCTCCAGGACTGTGTACTCCTTGGTGGGCGGGGCCAACCACATGGCCCACCCCCTGGTGTGAACATTAGCCCCTGGAGGAGGGCAACAAGGGTTTTAGTCTGACTTCGGTGTGCCTGACCGGGAGTGTGGGGTGTGTGGGTGTTGTTCTCTGTGGCCCCTGGCTTGTCCAGGGCGCCACATTCCCCCTTAGTAAAATGCAGACCATCCGCGGGCTGCCCGTCCATCACCGGTTTTATTTTCACAACTGGAAAAGATAAAACGGTAAACACATTACAATTAAAATAACATCTTCCCACATTGGGAGGTACTCTTACTTTAACGTTGCGTAACGGTTACGGCTTCCGCTCTCTCCCACCCAAGCAACCTGGCCCTGATGCTGCCCCTAAGCAAACAGGCAGCACCCCTTGACCCCAGTCCAGCACAAGTTGCCCGAGCGGGTTCTGTCCTTTTCAGGGGACCCACGTCCATGGGGAACCCCTGAAACCCCCAGAGGATCGCCACCGGTTACGGTAGTGGCGGGCTTGGGCCATCACTTCCCTCCAGGCCCATCCTCCAAATCAGCCTCTCCGGAGGCGGTAACGGTGAAAGCCACAACAACATTATTTACATGCCACAAGTTTGTGGTTGCCCTGCTAGTTCTCGGGCCTGTTCGTAGTAGTTTCTACGCATAAATTGAAAAGGGGGGTCCCAACAGGGGCCAGTTGCCGGCAACGACCAGTTCTAATCAAGCAGCAAATCAAGGCTTCAATCAGGTGACTCTCAGTTGATTATTCTTATCATTCTCTTAAACGGTACTCTGGTAGTCCCAACGGGGACAACTGCAACGGGACTCCGCTGCCATTATTCCGATTCTTCAGTGTTGGCTGGGGGAGGGGACGCAGTGGACACCCGGGCCTCCTGGCTGCCCCTCAGTTTGGCATCCAGCGCAAACCACCCCCTCTCCCCACAGTGCCGGGTGTACTGTACCAAGTCGCCCGGCATCAGGTTACGGCCTGGGTGCTCCTCCGGCAGGTGGGCACTAACATCCCGCCGGGCTATGAAGACTTCGGCCTCCAGGCCCGGTTCATATATGATAGGAAGCCATAGCCCCGGCGGATATCAAACCGCCTCACCTGCCCTTCATACAGGGGGCCCCGGATATGGAAGGTCGCTTGGCGGAGGCTCTCCTTCTCCCAGATCGTACGGGCCACCATCTCCGCCTTCTTCCTTTCCCTTTCCACGATCTCCGGGCCCAGCGGTGTCGGTTCCCTGTCCCAATACGGTGCTGCTGCGAGCTCCGGCGCACGGGTCGGGCCCCGCGAGACCTTCTGAACACTGCCCACCACTGGCAATCTGGGTGGAAGGTTCCACGGTGACTTGGCCTGGGGTGCTGCTTTGCAGCGGCAACCCGGCGCAACCTCAGCCGAGGTGTGGGGAATGGGCACAGGGGCTTTCCTCCATTGGGCCTTCTGCACGGAGCGGCCTGTCAGCTCCGGCTCGGGGGAAGTCTCTGTAAATGCCTCCAGCTCGGGCTTCTGGACTTTCCAGGGCAGCACTTCCGGTCAGCCACGGGCTCCGGCTACAGGTCGATCCGCCTGGGCGGACATGCAGGGTACTGCTACCGGTTGCAGGGGTAGCGGGCCTTGTGGCGGGGTCACGGCAGCCGATACGGGTAGCGAGGGAGGTAGCAGGGTGAGCGGGTTCAGACCGGGTCCTGCAGCCACGATGACCGACCCACTAGGGGTACCAGGGTGTGGGTCATTCACCCTCCCTTCCAAAGCTCCCTCCTCTTCGCGTCTCCGTACGGTCGCTATAACCTCCGCCATGTCGGCCTCCCACTCCTCCAAGAGGAGCTGCATCTTGACCTACAGCCGTTGTTGGAGCTGCGCGGTCTGGATCTCCACCCACGCTGCGGTTCCAGGCGCGGGGGCTACGGTGCTACGGGACGGCATATACATTTTGCTGGCGGCCTCTCCCAGGAACAAGATGGCCGCAGGTTCCTGGCATCCCTGCTTTTATAGCCGCAGGCTACATGCGGCCAGACGCCATCAGTCCCCCTTAGTCTCTTTCTGGCTCCTCCTCTACAGGGGCGGGGTTTTGGCCTTCGCGCCTCTACTACTCGAGGAGACACTCGAGCGGGAATTCTTCACGCCCAAGATGGCGGCTTCACAAATTTTTCGGCCGGACACCTCCGGCGGTCACACAAGACGCACTTCCACCAGTTAGTAGAACAGTAGGATCCTGTTCGTGACGCCAAGTTGTCGCGGGCGGAGGAGGGGACGCTGCGCTCTCCTACTGCTCGGGTCCGGCCGCTGCTGCTGCTGTGGCTGCTGCTCGGTGGTGGCTCGAGCGGTGGGCCGGATCCCGGGGACTCGAGCGGCGCTCCTCGCCCGTGAGTGAAAAGGATGGGGGTTTGATTGTGGGGATTTGGATATTGTCCGTGACGCCACCCACGGTTGTGGTGATATTGGTGACACCACCGCTGCTCTAGACGGGGATCCCGGGAGCGGTGACAGGGAGCAGCTTTGATGTTAGTTCTCCCCTCCGTGGGTAGGGGGTTGGTTGTCCTGGGGCCCGGTGATGGGGTAGGGATGGATGACAGGCAGGTTACAGTGCCTGGTGAGGTGCAGGGTCGCGGGGGCAGCGCTGTGCCGCACGGCACGGTGGTACTCACTCAGCCAATGATGAGGACACAGTTCTTGGTGAAACACACGACTGGACGGACGGGTCCCACAGACGGCTGCGGTGTTGTTTCTTCCGGCAGGTTGATGGTGACTGCCTTTCCCTGCACCTATGTACTGTAAACGGTTCCAATGGGTTCCCACCGGTAACCCGCTCCCCAGCTTTGGATATAGGCTGGAGGAGCCCCTTTTGCCCGCAGGCGCTGGCCCTGGGAACTTTAGCCTTGGCGGTGACTGTGTTTCCCTCTCTCGGTTGGACGGTTGCCTTCTGTCGGGACTTGGCTGCTGGGAAACCCAGGAGGTTCCCTTCGCTAACGAATTTGGCAAATTCACGGTGACTCCTAGCCTTGCCGGGGTCCGTGAGCCCCTGCCAGATGGTGCTGGCTTCTCTTTGCGTACCGGTCCGGTACCGCCGGGCCACCGCTCGTCCACGGTCCTTACGGTAAACTCCGATAGGCCACTCCTACAGATGGTCACCACCGTCTGCCAACCTTGCTGTACCGCCCGGGCCACACACCCGGACGCTGTCAGATAGTTGCTCCACTACTACTTTCCTTCCTCTCACTTTCACCTCCAAAACTAAATTCTCCTCAACTGTCTGCTTTTCCCGCCTCCAGGACTGTGTACTCCTCGGTGAGCGGGGCCAACCGCCTGGCCCACCCCCTGGTGTGAACATCAGCCTCTGGAGGAGGGCAACAAGGGTTTTAGTCTGACTTCGGTGTGCCTGACCGGGAGTGTGGGGTGTGTGGGTGTTGTTCTCTGTGGCCCCTGGCTTGTCCAGGGCACCACATTTGGGACTGCCAGAGCCGTATGTGCTGCCACCCCAGAGCCGTATGCGTTGGCCCCACAGAGCCGTATGCGCTGCCACCCCAGAGCTGTATGCCACCCACCCCAGTAATGTGTATGTCCCCCAGAGTTGTATACTACCCCAGTAACATATGTACCCTCAGGAATAAGTATGCACCTTAGTAACATGCATGCCCCCCAGTAATGTCTATGCCCCTAGCCCCTCTTGTCATTTATATACTGTAGCCCCCAGCCCCTTCTGTGATTTATATATGGCAGTCTGTGTGCACTGTGCGCGGCCATGTCTGTTAGTGACGACCATCACGCATTGCAGTACAGACACATGCCCTTGAGTAGCTGGACGGGAGACAAGCGGGGGAGGAAGCTTCTGCCGGCTTCCCCGTATTAATAATATCTCTAATGTGTCTGTGTGTGTGCACGCATGTATGATGTGTATATCTATGTGTGTCCGTGTGTATGACTGTGTCTGTTTATATGTATTTTCCTTATTTTCTCTTTAAATAACGTATTTTCGTTTTACAAGATGCACCGGATTATAAGACGCTCCCCAAATTTGGACTAAAAAAAAAAAAAGTGGTCCGTATTATAATCCGGTGGTATTTTACGAGGAAGGGGGGCTGGCAGAGGAGCAGGGGTCAAAGGAGACAGGGGCGGTAGTGGAGTACGGCGATGCTGTGAGTGGTACAGAGGGGGGCCCAGATACTCACTGTATAGCTGCTTTGTGCTGGGCTGCTCTGCTCGGCTCAGCATGGCTCTGCTCTGTGTGGGGCTGCTCTGCTTGCCGCAGCTCTGCTCTGTGCGGCTATGCTTTGCTTGCCGCAGCTCTGCTCTGTGCGGCTCTGCTTTGCTTGCCGTGGCTCTGCTCGCCACGGCTCTGCTCTGTGTGGGGCTATTCTGCTTGCCGTGGCTGTGCTCTGTGTGGGGCTGCTCTGATTGTGTAACGCCCCTGAGCTCATCAGGCCACTACCAGGTACTGCATCCTGTCAAAGATGCAGGGCCTACCCCCGGGGACCTGGAAGACCAGTGCTGGTAACAGAAAAACACATCATAATCCCAGTTTTCCCCCATCGACACAGACTGGTGACAGACTAGACTTGGACTCAATGGATGGCAACCCAGGGGTGGAGCTGATCCAGTCCACTAGAGAACGACCAGGTGGGAGGGGACAAGCACACAGTCAGTGAGAGTTAGTAAGTGGAAGTGAGAGGAGATGGATGAAACTGCTCTGACACGGGAGTGAAATGGAGACCTGAGGGCCCATGGGTGTGGTTGCCGGAGGAGTACGGCGAAGTACTCCCGGAACCATAGAACCAACGAGGCACAGAGCCCTAGGTCAGGCAAACGCTCCAGGCAGACCTGATAAAAATCTGCACAGTGAGGGGACCATCCAGGACCTCACTGACCTTAGAAGTCCACCTGGTGGGAGCACCAGCAGTAACGGGAGAGCCATGGACTGGAACTGAACACTGTCCCTACAGGGTTCACACTGCCGCCGTATGGACCAGAGACTGAGAGACAAACAGGAGGGGACCCCAAGATGCTCCAAGCCACGGGGATCCACCAACTTGAGAAAGGTGCAGGGGAAAGAAGCCACCAGGTCACCAACTGGCACTGGGACTAAGGGAACCAAAGGTGAAAACCAGCCTTCCTCTGGGACCGATTACCCCATAGCCCTGGGCGGCACAGTTTTTCTTGGCATTACGTTATAAACTCTATTGAATATTCCCCTGTATATAAACTCCTTTTTAAAAGCGATCCCAGGGTCATGGAACTGGGCAAGGCCACCCAGTGACACATCCCAGTAGCACACTGCCTGGGACCGAGTACCCCATAGCCCTAGGCGGCCCATTTACCGTGGCTCTGATCTATGCGGCGCTGCTATACCCTGTTCGTGGCTGCTCGGCGTGTGGCTGCTCTGAGCGGCGGGTGGTAAGGCACCGGCCATTCTGAAGATGTTGGTGGTGAGGGCTTTTTCAAATAATGGTGGCCAGAGTCCGCGCATTAGCAGATGATGGCTTGAGCTGAGAGCTCCATCTGCGCATGAGCCGTCTCTAGGCGCCATTATTTGAAGAAGCCCTCACCGCCAAAATCTTCAGAATGGCTGATGCCTTACTACCCGCCACACGAGCTGCGCAGAGCTGTGCTGCACAGAGCAGAGCCGTGCCAAGCAGAACAGCTCCACACAGAGCAGAGCCTCTCCGCACAGAACAGAGCCGCGCTGAGCAGAACAGCCCTGCACAGAGCAGGGCCGCTCCGCAGAGAGCTGCGCAGAACAGCCCTGCACAGAGCAGAGCCGCTCTGCATGGAGCTGAGCTGAGCAGAGCAGCCATGCACAGAGCAGAACTGCGGCAAACAGAATAGCCCCGTTCAGAGCGGCGCCGCACACAGCAAAGCTGCAGTGAGCAGAACGGCCCCACATAGAGCAGAGCTGCTCCTCACAGAGCAGAGCCACACAGAACAGCCCCACACAGAGCGGAGTTGCTCCGCACAGAGCAGAGCTGAGCCACACCGCACAGAGGAGAACCGCGGCGAGCAGAGATGCTTGTATGTGTACTTATCTGTGTATGTCTATGTGTGGATGTGGCCCACTGAGACTCTTTCGCCTGGGGCCCTGAAACCCTGGAGCTGGCCTGCCTGCATCCCTATGTATGTCACACAGCCTGTACTCCAACTTACCCCTCTCTCAAACACCCTGCACCCCTTCACACCATTTTGTCACAGTCTGCACCCCTCATATGGCACTCACTCTGCAACCACCTCTTCAATCATTACTGGTCACGCATTCCCATTCCCTTCAGGAATCAGTATCTCCTTGCTTTCTAATCGGCAAAATGGTAGCTCCTCCCACTCGGTCACATGGGCATGAGATCTTCCCAGGTCCTATCTACACCACTAGGATGTATTTTCGTCATCTGGACAATAGTTTCTGCTCTGCCCCTGTAGCACTCACAGGTTATAAACTCCTAGTGGGCCCCCTCTGAGCATGGGGCTTGGGGCAACTGCCCCTCTGCCCCTCCAGTAGCTACGCTACTAACTGCACCTCAAAATCATATCAACAAAACCATCAGTTCCCCATGCAAAAAAAAACAACCCAATGTACTCAGTATTAAATTTGAGTGCCACAGGCAGAAGATCCTACTCTTACACGACTAGGCATGGTATTAATATTATTATTATTTATTATTATAGCGCCATTTATTCCATGGCGCTTTACAAGTGAAAGAGGGTATACGTACAACAATTATTAACAGTACAAAACAGACTGGTATAGGAGGAGAGAGGACCCTGCCTGCGAGGGCTCACAGTCTACAGGGAATGGGTGATGGTACAATAGGTGAGGAGAGAGCTGCTGGCGCAGTGGTCTACTGGACTGAGGGCTATTGTAGGTTGTAGGCTTGTTGGAAGAGGTGGGTCTTGAGGTTCCTCTTGAAGCTTTCCACGGTAGGGGAGAGTCTGATGTGGTATTATTGAGGTTATTAATATTTTGTCTGAGGAACGATCAAGTTGAATGCATATGTTTAGTAGTTAATCTAAATCTGTGCAAATAGGACTTGGAATTTTTTGGTATAATGATCTGATAGAGCAAGAGTGTCAAACTCATTTTTATGGAGGGCCACATTAGCATTTTGGCTGCCTTCAAAGGGCCACTTGTAATTTTAAGGACTCATGCAGATCTCTATGCAAGATGATTCAAGCATGGATTGAATTTATTGAATGCACAAACTGGACAGGGGCTATATGAGATCTGCCTCTGGCTAGTAGGCTCTGCAAGAGCTGTCCTTGGGTTCTAGGGTTGTATGAGAGCTCACTGCGGGTAGGAGGGCTATTTAATAGCTGTCTCTGGGTAGTAGGGCTGTCCCTGAATACTAGGTCAAATCGAAAGTGACGCACATCCGGCGTCGCAGTCGATATCGCAACGTGCAAATCCTTTTTGATACGATGAACGAGCGCAAAAGCGTCGTTATCGTATCATCGCTGCAGCCTCCGACATTTCCATAATGCCGGTGGAGCGACAGGTGCGATGTAGTTCCTCGCTCCTGCGGCAGCACACATCGCTGTGTGTGAAGCCGCAGGAGCGAGGAACATCACCTTACCTGCCGCCCGGCTGCAATGAGAAGGACGGAGGTGGGCGGGATGTTTACATCCTGCTCATCCCCGCCCCTCCACTTCAATTGGCCGCCTGCCGTGTGACGTCACTGTGACGCCGCACGACCCGCCCCCTAAGGAAGGAGGCGGGTCGCCGGCCAGAGGGACGTCGCACGGCAGGTATGTGCGTGTAAAGCTGCCGTAGCGATAATAATCGCTACGGCAGCTTTCACTATATATCGAACGTGCGACGGGGGCGGGACTATCGCTGCAGCATCGGTAACACATTGTTACTGATGTCGCAGCGTGCAAAGCCCGCCTAAGTCCATCTAGTTCAACCCGTAGCCTAACATGTTGATCCAGAGGAAGGCAAAAAACCCCAATGTGGCAAACAAGTTCCAATGGGGAAAAAATTTCCTTCCTGACTCCACATCCGGCAATCAGACTGGTTCCCTCGATCAATACCCTGTCATAAAATCTAATATACATAACTGGTAATATTAAATTTTTCAAGAAAGGCATCCAGGCTCTGCTTAAATGTTAGTAGTGAATCACTCATTACAACATCATGTGGCAGAGAGTTCCATAGTCTCACTGCTCGTACAGTAAAGAATCCTCGTCTGTGATTATGATTAAACCTTCTTTCCTCAAGACGTAGCGGATGCCCCCGTGTTCCAGTCGCAGGCCTAGGTGTAAAAAGATCTTTGGAAAGGTCTCTGTACTGTCCCCTCATATATTTATACATTGTGATTAGATCCCCCCTAAGCCTTCGTTTTTCCAAACTAAATAACCCCAAGTTTAATAACCTGTCTTGGTATTGCAGCCCACCCATTCCTCTAATAATCTTGGTGGCTCTTCTCTGCACCCTCTCCAGTTCAGCTATGTCCTTCTTATATATCGGTGACCAGAATTGTACACAGTATTCTAAGTGCGGTCGCACTAGTGACTTGTACAGAGGTAGAACTATATTTTTTTCATGAACACATACCTCTTTTAATACATCCCATTATTTTATTAGCTCTGGCAGCAGTTGCCTGACACTGTCCACTAAAGTGAAGTTTACCATCCACCCATACACCCAAGTCTTTTTCTGTGTCTGTTTTACCCAGTGTTCTACAATTAAGTACATAATCATAAATGTTATTTCCTCTACCCAAGTGCATGACCTTACATTTATCTACATTAAACTTCAATTGCCACTTCTCAGCCCAATCCTCCAATTTACATAAATCTCCCTGTAATATAAAATTATCCTCCTCTGTATTGATTACCCTGCAGAGTTTAGTATCATCTGCAAATATTGAAATTCTACTCCGCATGCCCCCAACAAGGTCATTTATAAATATGTTGAAAAGAAGCGGGCCCAATACTGACCCCTGTGGTACCCCACTATGAACTGAGACCCAGTCCGAGTACGTACCATTAATAACCACCCTTTGTTTCCTATCACTGAGCCAGTTTTTAACCCAGTTACACATATTTTCCCCTATCCCCATTATTCTCATTTTATGTACCAACCTTTTGTGTGGCACCGTATCAAAAGCTTTTGAAAAGTCCATATACACAACATCCACTGCATTTCCCTGGTCCAGGCTTGAACTTACCTCTTCATAGAAGCTGATCAAATTAGTTTGACAGGATCGATCCCTCATAAACCCATGTTGATACTCTGTCATAAGGTTATTTTTCTTGAGATACTCCAGTATAGCATCTCTCAAGAAACCCTCAAGGATTTTACCAACCGTAGAGGTTAAACTTACCGGCCTATAATTTCCCGGCTCAGTTTTTGTCCCCTTTTTGAATATTGGCACATTTGCTATGCGCCAGTCCTGCGGTACCGACCCTGTTATTAAGGAATCTAAGAAGATTAAAAATAATGGTCTATCTATCACAGAACTCAATTCCTGTAGTACTCTGGGGTGTATGCCATCCGGGCCCGGAGATTTGTCAACCTTAGTGATTTCGAGGCGGCGGCGTACTTCCTGCTGGGTTAAGCAGGTAATATTCAAGGGTGAATTTATGGTATCACTGGTCATGTCATCTGCCATGGCATTTTCTTGTATAAAAACCGTAGAAAAAAAGTCATTCAGCAGGTTGGCTTTACCCTCATCCCCTTCCACCATTTCACCAAGACTATTTTTAAGGGGGCCAACACTATCACTTTTCAGTTTTTTACTGTTTATGTAGTTAAAGAATATTTTAGGATTATTTTTACTTTCTCTCGCAATGAGTCTCTCTGTCTCAAACTTAGCTAACTTAATTTGCTTTTTACATATTTTATTTAATTTTCTATAATTATATAATGCCTCATCACTACCTACCCTCTTTAATTCTTTTAAGGCTTTCTGTTTTTCTTTTATTGCTTCCCTTACAGCTCTATTTAGCCATAGGGGTTTCCTCCTATTTCTAGCATGTTTGTTCCCATAGGGTATATTTTCTGCACAAGCCCTATTCAGGATGCTCATAAAAGTCTCACATTTGCTTTGTGTACTTTTATTACTTAGTACATCATCCCAGTTTATTGCACTAAGATCATCTCTCAACCGTTTAAAATTTGCTTTCCTGAAGTTTAGTGTCCTTGTAGCCCCTCTACTATACATCTTACTAAAGAATACATGAAAACTTATTATTTTGTGATCACTATTCCCCAAGTAACCCCCAACTTGTATATTTGATATGCGGTCTGGCCTATTGGTTAGTACAAGGTCTAGTAGTGCTCCCCCTCTTGTGGGGTCCTGTACCATCTGTGAAAGGTAATTATCTTTCATTGTTATCAAAAATCTATTTCCTTTGCTGGAACTGCAAGTTTCTGTTCCCCAATTTATATCAGGATAGTTAAAGTCCCCCATAATAATTACCTCTCCGAGACTCGCTGCTTTATCAATTTGCTTTATGAGGTGATTCTCTACCTCTTCCATAATATTCGGCGTCTTATAACACACCCCTATCAGTATTTTATTATTCATTCTCCCCCCCCTTATCTCCACCCATAGGGACTCTACATTTTCAGTACCCTCACATATGTTGTCACGCAGGATGGGTTTTAAGGATGATT
Organism: Anomaloglossus baeobatrachus; assembly: GCF_048569485.1. Taxonomy (NCBI): domain Eukaryota; kingdom Metazoa; phylum Chordata; class Amphibia; order Anura; family Aromobatidae; genus Anomaloglossus; species Anomaloglossus baeobatrachus. The sequence goes on along the minus strand of NC_134353.1, from coordinate 717,341,324 downwards.
TTACATATAGACACACACCCCCCCCTCGCTTATTTGTACGGTCATTCCTGAATAGGCTATAACCCTGTAAATTAACAGCCCAGTCATAGCTCTCATCCAGCCATGTCTCTGATATCCCCACTATATCATAATTTTCTTCCAACAATATTAATTCTAATTTCTCCACCTTATTTGTGAGGCTTCGGGCATTAGTGTACATGCACATTACGTATGACTCTGTACCTATATTCCTGCTTACTGTATTGACTGTCCTAACCCTTCCCCCCGTACCACCCCCAATTTCATTACTTGTGCCCTGGTCACTATCTGCACTACATTCCCCTTCTATAAAGTGAATACCCTCACCCCCCATTCCTAGTTTAAACACTCCTCCAACCTTCTAGCCATTTTCTGCCCCAGCAGAGCTGCACCCTCCCCATTAAGAAGCAGACCATCCCTAGCATAGAATCTGTAGCCAACTGAAAAGTCGGCCCAATTCTCCAGGAACCCAAAACCCTCTTTCCTACACCAATTCCTGAGCCACCTGTTAACCTCCCTGATCTCTCTGTCCCTTGGTAGTACGATTATAAGAGAGATGTCTCTGGGTAGTGGGGCTATACCACATCTGTCCCTGGGTTTCAGGGCTATACAACAGCTGTTCCTTGGTAGAAGAACTATACAACAGCTGTCCCTGGGTACTATGGCTAGAGTAATAGGGCTATCCAAAATCTCTCCCTGGATTGTGGGGTTAAGGGCAATGTCTCTTGATTGTAGGGCTAATGGCACTATCCCTGGCTTGTAGGACTAAGGGTGCTGTCCCTGGGTAGTAGGACTATATACCAACTGTCCATGTGCACTATGGATAGGGTAGTAGAGCTACCCAAGAGCTGTCTCTGGGTTGAAGGGCTAAAGGCTCTGTCCCTGGGTTGTAGGGCTAAGTGTGGTGTCCCTAGGGTGTAAATCCCACCACAAGCTTCCTCCATAGCATTGCTTCCACTATACCACCACAGGCATCCACACAGCATTCTAACCCCTCCAAATCTCACCCTCTCTCTCTATTGTACATCCTCAAACTCCAAATTCCACACAGGCATCCCTCAGCATCGGGCACTTCTACACTCCCATTACAGTCATGTCCCAGCATTACACACCTACAAATCCCACCACAGCATCAGTTTCCAACACCCCACACCCCCCAATAAACCCACCACAGGCATCCCCCAGCAGCGATCACCCTCCAACTCCCTTCCACAGTCACCCCCCCCGACATTATAGACCCCCTAAACCCTACCCCTGACATACCCACAGCAGTATAGACCCCATCAAATCTACTTATCCTTTGCCCTTTTTCACCTGCTGCTTCTCATTGATACAGTGAACAAGGGCTAAAGATGGGGAGTGAGCGTCACATCTCTCCTGAGTCCCAGCCACTCAACTGAATGGCACGCTCCAGACCCGAAGAGACACTGACAACTAGAGATGAGCGAACCGGTCGTGGTTCGGCTCGAGTTCGGTTCACCGAACGGAGGTCTCGTTCGAGTTCGGTTCGGCGAACCGGTTCGGCGAACCACTTGAACCGCATAGGAAACAATGGGAGGCAATCACAAATACATAAAAACACCTAGAAAACACCCTCAAAGGTGTCCAAAAGGTGACAAACAACTCACAACACAACACAAACACATGGGAAAGTGACAAGGACATATACTCATGCGAAAACAAAAGAGCTGGACAAAGCAAAAGAGGAGGAGACACAGATATAGGCATGGCATGCCCTTCTAAAATCATGTAAAACACCGCAAGGTTACTCCAAGCGGAGTCTCCCTTTTTTCCAAAAATTGGGCCACACACACACCCACCCCTTCAGTGGCAGCACTTGTGCCCCAGTTGTACACTTCACAGGTAGATTTGCATCAAGCACATTCAAAAATACGCCAACCTTAACCGTCCCCAGGATGACACCGGGGTAGGTAGCTAAGTCTTTCCTGATCCCAGCTCTGTTCATCTTGCATGCGACATGCTGGTGTAGCGCAGGCACACCTTTCTTAGAGAAGTAGTGGCGACTGGGCATCTAGTACTGGGGCACAGCGACAGACATAAGGTCTCTAAAATCCTGTGTGTCCACCAGGCGGAAAGGCAGCATTTTGGTATCCAAGAGCTTACAGAGGGATAAAGTCAACCTCTTAGCTTTGTCATGGGTCACAGGAAATGGCCTTTTATTTGTCCACATCTGAGGGACAGAGATCTGGCTGCAGTGTGTAGACGGTGGTGAGTAGGGTGTCCGTGAAAAAATGCAGGTTTGTGAGGAAAGTGCAGGCGTAGACATGATGTTGCCTTCATCCAACGTTGATGCTATCGATGTCTGAGAGAGCTGTACACACGCACTTGTTTCCCCTTCCAAACCAAATGACGACCTACGAAGCAAACTGCCTGTTGCAGTTACAGTGGTGGAAGTTGTGCGTGGAAAACCAGGTGTGACACCTGTCCCCACAGTCCTAGAAGATGAAGAGTGCGCGGATGCACTTGAAGGGGCAGGCGGTGGATGGTTTGTTCCGCTAGACCGCATTGCAGCACAGTGAGCTTCCCACTGGGACATATGATATTTATTCATGTGACGATTCATGGAAGAAGTTGTCAAACTCCTGAGGTTTTGCCCTCTACTAACAGAATCACGACAAATTTTACATACCACATGATTTGGGCGATCTTTTTCTATGTCAAAAAAGGTCCAGGCTAGGCAAGGCTTCAAGGGCATGCGACCTGCTGAGCCCCACCGACTAGTGCTCAGAGGCAGAGTGGTGGCTGAGGATGCAGTTGTAGATGTGCTACCAGTACTACTCCTCTGTCCAGGAAGGCGCAAGGTAACTTCGTCGTCAGTAGCATCCTTCTCCACCGCCTCTTTTGACCTCCTCAAGTGCCTGACTGTGGGTTGACAGTAGGTGGGATCTAGAACTTCCTCATCAAGTGTTGTGTTTGCACTCCCCTCACCCTCAGACCGAGCCTCTTCCTGACGTGAACCAATATTTAAGTTGTCATCCCAATCTGGTATCTGCATCTCATCGTCATCAGTATGTTCCTCATTGTCTATAACAACAGATGTTACAGTTTGTGAAAAAGGGTCAACATTATGCTCAGAAACTTGGTCCTCACGGCCTGAATCAGAGTCACAAAGGTTCTGGGCATCACTGCAGACCATTTCCTAGTCTGTACTCACTGTAGCTTGGGAGCAGACGTCTGATTCCCAGGCTATAGTGTGACTGAACAGCTCTGCAGACTCAGCCATCTCAGTTCCACCATACTGTGCAGGGCGGATGGAGACTTCAGAGCTGGGAGAAAGCAAGTGTGATTGGGATGACAACTCAGAGGACTGGTGTTTTTTGGATTCGGTAGTTGAGGTGGCGGAGAGGGCACTTGTTGGACAACTTGAGATCCATTTAAGCATTTTCTTTTTTTGGCCATCATCTACCTTTGTTCCAGTTGTTCGTGTCCGTAAAAAAGGGAGCACATCGGATTGTCCACGGTGAGTAGCAGACATCTTACTTTTGCTGGAAGATGGTCTATCTTCAGCAGATGTTAATGGAGCTTTGCCACCTTCCCCACGGACAAACCCTTTTTTTCCTTTTCCAACACGCCTCTTCCCCTTTCCACCAGCATCTGTCATTTTGCCACTCATTTTGATTGCAACAAGATTGTGCACTTAAAATGTGGTAGTAAAAATTGAGAGGTGGTGTAGATTGCAGCGGTGGTCTATCTTTATTAACAGCAGAATAAACAACAGTAACTATCCCTGACAATGCAACTACGGCCCTTAAACTGGCAGCATAGTTTGCTAGTATAATGGCTTAGTAACAATGAGTTTGAGTGTGCAATGCAGAGGTGCTGCAAATAGATTTGCACCAGTGGGACACTAATGGAAGTCCAACAGCCAATTTTAGGATGCCACTAAGTTTGCTCAGTGTTTGCTAGTATAATGGCTTAGTAACAATGAGCTTGAGTGTGCAATGCAGAGGTGCTGCAAATAGATTTGCACTAGTGGGACACTAATGGAAGTCCAACAGCCACTTTTAAGATGCCACTAAGTTTACTCAGTGTTTGCTAGTATAATGGCTTAGTAACAATGAGTTTGAGTGTGCAATGCAGAGGTGCTGCAAATAGATTTGCACTAGTGGGACACTAATGGAAGTCCAACAGCCACTTTTAGGATGCCACTAAGATTACTCAGTGTTTGCTAGTATAATGGCTTAGTAACAATGAGTTTGAGTGTGCAATGCAGAGGTGCTGCAAATAGATTTGCACTAGTGGGACACTAATGGAAGTCCAACAGCCACTTTTAGGATGCCACTAAGTTTACTCAGTGTGTGCTAGTATAATGGCTTAGTAACAATGAGCTTGAGTGTGCAAAGGGCAGGAGGGTACAGTGGCAGGGTTGTGGGTCAGTGTACAGGAAAGGAAGCCTCACTTTCTATCCCTCCTAATGGGGAAATGCAGCGAGGAAGTCCCTGAGCTTAGCTACACAGACGCTGTTATCTTCTGTAGCTGTTAAAATCTGTTTCCACGGACCTGACTGTCACCTATGGCTCTGAGCCTGCTGTTATTAGCCCTTACAAGGGCTAACAGAAACGTCTATCCCTATTCTGTATAGCGCTGTGTGTAGAGCGTACACAGCAGTATCGGAGACAGGAGCTACGCCAGCAGTGACTAACACCCAGACGCAGAAGGCAGATAATGGCGTCCGGACGGGTAGATACCTGTTTTTATAATGCAGGGACATGTGACATGGACATCCTATCACACATGCCGTTGCTTCTCTGGCTAAAAGTCCACTTAGCTGTGTGTGTGTCTGGGATTGGCTGACATGCTGGCCCGCCCCACTACACGCGCGCACTTAGGGAAGGAAGACAAGGAAAAAAAAAAATGGCGATCTCCATTATCCCAGCAGCAGTGATCTGAATGCGGTGTTCCCGCACACTATACGCTGAAATTTCATAATAGTGTGACTTACACTATTACAGTGGAAAGTCAGCTAGTAATTAGCTTGGCCTTTTGCTGCCAGAACCGTTCTCGAACGTAACTAGAACTATCGAGCTTTAGCAAAAAGCGCGAGTTCTAGTTCGATCTAGAACAGCCCCAAAAATCACTCGAACCGCGAACTGGAGAACCACGAACCGCGAACTGCGCTCAACTCTACTGACAACACGTGGCTTAAATAACTTCACACCTACCAGGAGCCCATACATTTTAGCATCTACCATTTGTACTGTCCATGACAGCCTCTGTAGTGCATGCGCAGTTCAACCTGATGGAAAATGTAAAAAATCTTGGACGGTGCTTTATTTCTGTGGGATGCTATGAACGGCAGAGCAAAGCACCCAGTTTTTACTGACAACCAAGCTTGTGTACCGCATAAAATAATGTGACAGGCTTCATTTTGCTCTCCGGCCTTGAGTTTGAGAGCTCTGATGCTAGAGCATTTAGCAACCACCAATAAAAAGCTTAAGCCATTTTTATCCTTACCCAATATCTTACTAAACTATACAGTTTCTCTTAGCCATTTCTACTTTTTATTACATCAAATTATCTTTTGACATTTCCCCTTTCACTACTTCCAGAAGAGTAGACATCATAATCTCTTTGGCTGGTACTCATTATGAAGTTTCACTGTTACTTTATAGGTACACAGATCTTCCCAGAATAACAGTAGTATTGAGAGAGAGTCCTCAAAGGAACTGAACTAATCTTTTAATTTGTCAAGACTTTATTCTCAGTACAAACAAATGTATTAGAGCCATCAATCTCTTCTTTTCCACATGCCAGAAGAAATTGGCCTATTGTATAAATGTTGACATCCATGTTGGAC